>NW_027223752.1:85558586-86216086 GCF_028538775.1 Myotis yumanensis
CAGGGCAGCCCTATAACCTCCAGGCTGCGACAGCAGCTCTGGAGTGGGAAAAACTGCAGCACTTCCTGTGTCCGAAGTGCTAGCATCGCAAATCTTGGCCTATCTCCAGCACATCAGAGAAAGGCTGAGAGGAGAGGTGGGTACGGTGGCTCCAGTGGTCCAAATCCTGTCATTGTCTGCATTACCTAGCCTTGGCGCCCTCCAGAGCAGCCCCAGTGCCAGTGCAGAGGAGGCTTTGGAAAGTGTGGTGATGAGGAGAATGCTTCTGACTCTGGATACCCAGTGAAACTGCTGTCAGGAGCCTTTCTAGGGCTGGCAGGAAAACACGGCAATGAGTGAAGAATAATGTCTCAAAATGAAGAGGTTGGGGTTTTTTTTTTCTCATCAGCAAAATGTGAATATTACCTAACCCACAGACTTTGCAAGAATTAATTGAAATAAAATTCCAGAAATTGTATAATGGCCGGGCTGAAGTAGATAGGTTGGTTGAGCATGAGCATGGTCCTGTGCATGGAAAGGTTGCAGGTTTGATTCTAGGTCAGGGCACATACCTGGGTTTCAAGTTGGATCCCTGGTTGGGGCTCCTAAGGACGGCAACTGCAGGGATGTTTCTTACATTGATGTTTCTCTCTCTATATCCCTCTCCCTTCCACTCTATCTAAAAATCAATGGAAAAATGAACTAATGCCATATCTACAAATGTGGATAATCTAAAAAAAAGTAGGGGGACCCTAACTGGTTTGGCTCAGTAGATAGATCATCAGCCTGCAGACTGAAGGGTTCCAGGATCGATTCCAGTCAAGGGCATGTACCTTGGTTGCGGGCACGTCCCCAGTTGGGGGTGTGCAGGAGGCAGCTGATGGATGTTTCTCTCTCATTGATGTTCCTAACTCTCTATCCCTCTCCCTTCCTTTCCATTAAAAAAATCGATATATTTAGAAAAAAAATGGGTAAAAGAGGTTGAATATGTACTGTATAATTTAAAGTATGTAAAAAAATATATAACTTTTTAGGGGCATATATGTTATCTATACTAAAAAAAAAGGGTAATATGCTAATTAGACCAGACATCTTTCTGACATCCATCCTGACATCCTTCTGGACAAAGCCACTGTGTTGGGGGCCAAGGCAGAAGCTGTTACAGGTGATCAGGCTGGCAGGGGAGGGCCCTTAGGGGCAACCAGGCCACCAGGGGAGGGCAGTTAGGGGTGACCAGGCTGGTAGGGGAGGGCAGTTAGGGGCGATCAGGCTGGCAGGCAGAGGCAGTTAGGGGTGATCCGGCAGGCAGGGGAGCAGTTAGGGGAGATCCAGCTGGCAGGGCAGCAGTTGGGGTGATCAGGCAGGCAGGGAAGCAGTTAGGGGCATCAGGCAGGCAGGCAGAGTGGTTAGAGGCGATCAGGCAGGTAAGCAGGTGAGCTATTAGGAGCCAGCAGTCCCAGATTGAGAGAGGGGTCCCGGATTGGAGATGGTGCAGGAGGGGCTGAGGGACTCCTTCTGTGCACGAATTTCGTGCACCGGGCCTCTAGTACTGATATTATTCTCTCAGATGAAGAAATCCAGACTCACACAAGTTCAATAGGCCCACAGCTAAGAAGAGGCAATGACTCAGGTCTCCAGGCTGTTCCCACTGCACGATGATAAGGCCTGTTTTGTGTTAAACAGGATGTTTGATCTGTAGTTGTTAGGTCTGTCACGATTTCTTTCTGATTGAGTTGAGGTGTTCTTTTACAGGTCACCAGGGTATGTTGTATAACTTTCCCTCCCTTTACCGTTTTTAAGAGGAAGACATATCTCCCTTTCAGGCATGGTCTACGCATTGCTCTTCCAGAAATAAAGACGTTACCTAAATGTTTCTTAATATCTCTTTTGGTTCTGTACTCTTCTAACTTGAAGGTATAATTTTTTTTTTTAAATTCTCAATTCTGTCTTTCCCTGGGCATTTTGTAAATAATATGCAAGTGACAAGACAAAATTATCATTGATGGGTCAAATTTGGGAGGTCAGGAAAGGCAGAAATCAAGTTATTGGCCATAAAAGCTCAGTATATAAACATGTGCCACTATTAATGAAATTAGAAAGAATAAAAATATACAATATTCATCTTCATGCTTGGGCTTTACAACCCCTGGCATATTCCAAATTTTAAACCCCAATGAGTGGGAGTTTGCTGAGATCTCTGAGAACTTGGAAAAATTGTGGTTGTTTGCCTTTGTCAATCTCTGGTCCAAGTTGTGTTTTCCCCACCCTGAATTTAATTTCATTTTAAATTCTCAAGCCCCCCTTTCAACTATTTTTACTCATTTGTTGTTGTGCAGATTACAATGTCCAGTTTTCAGAAAGAGAGAAATTAGCTAAACATTTATTATTTTATGCAACAATTTGAGGAGTTTTGAAAATCAAAGCATGTGGAACCTTATAACAGAGAAAGAACATGAGACTAAAAGAACTGAAGGACAAATCATTTATTTCAGTACACCTTGGATAGCACCGCATTACCAGAGGCAATGGTATGAGAGATCAAATCAGCATCAGAAGTGCTAACTGATATTCATTCGCCATCTTCACCAAAATAATAAGATTGCATGGGGATATTTTTTATTTTGAATGTTAGAGATAATTTGAATAATGTGATGTTTTCTGACCCACAATCTAAGTGAAAGCCTTATCCTGCAGATAATAGAGATGAAATGAATTAGAGGACTGTTCCCAGATACAGAGAAAAAGCAGAACCTTTTAAATACTAGTAGATAAAACAGACCGTTCAGTGCAGATAAATGCAGAATAATGATTCTTTTGATGGTGCTTTATCACAGAAGGCCATGTTCTTTATAAATTATAAACCATAAAAGAAGAAATTTTAGTCAAAAGACAAGTCTGTTTGTATCATCAGTGAATGATGAGAAATAGAAAGACAAAAAACCAAATAGTAATGCATGGAGTGATAACTGCTTGATAACTCTATCAGCCAAGTCTCTACACTTTTAAAAAATACAGAACAAAAGATTCCTCAGAATAAAAATTCTAAGATTGCCCAAAATGCCACAAGTGCTTTCATTTTGAAGACAATGAGAGTGGTTTTGTAGAAAATAAAATAGTGGTCCGTCTGGCATCTACTGAAGTCAATTTCAAATGCAGATGTTTTCAGTATTTTCTTATCTCAAAGGGCATTTGAAGTATATTTGAAGTGATGTTCTTTAATGTGGATTGGCGTTTATCTTTTATATTAAAGATGTACCTCAATTTACACACAGATGTGCTTCTGAATGTTTTGTCAGTAATTATCACATAAAGAAGTTTGCTGGTGATTTCTTTTTTCATTATAAAAAGTAAAGTGAATTTGAAGTGCTGATAGATACATTTTTTTAAGATTTAATATTTAGTTTTCTGGTGAAATTTTTGCAAAAAAAAAAAAAGAATTTGAGCTTCTGCTTTATTTTTTAACTAATACACCTTAATCACTCTTTGCCAGCTAAGTAACCACTCCTATATGTATACATTAAGAACCAATATTATTTGGAGAAAGACTTGAAAAATAGAAATGCAAGTGTCTCATTGGAATGGACCATGGTTTGAGAACCAAGAGCCCCAAGTCCCTTCTTAACAGAATTGCTGTATAATCCTGGGAATGTTCTAGCTCTTTGTGCCTCAGTGTCTTCAAACTCAACATAAGGAGGCTAAAAAAACTGAACACTAAATATTTTTGCAATGTATTACCCTGCATTTTGTTGCTGGCATATTTGTATTGCTTCTTTTCTTTACAAGTATTTAATCTGACTTTACAAATTTATTCCAACTTGTCTACTAACATCAAAAGCAGTTGTTCTTTAAAGCCTACAGGTGAGGAGGAGAGAAGTATTCAAATCACCCAGAGGGCCTGTCCAGCTCCCTCACCTTTTCTGATCTGCCTCTAGAACTCAGAATCACTGCTGCCAGGGGCCATGAGTATTGATGAGCCTCTTTATCTTCACTCTGATGAGCTGGGGTGGGAAAAAATTGAGGACCATTGGTAGAAGGCCTTCACAGTGAGTATTCTTTGAAGACAGAAGTGCTTGTCAGGCATATCTTTGAAGGGAAGCATCCCTTCAGGGAGATATTGTCTTCTCAGCATCACTTTTACCTCCCACGAATGCTGCAGGGAGTCTGAGGACCAAGTACCAGCAGCTTTTTTTTAATGGTTTGATTTTAAATTCTGTGTTATTGACATTGATCCTTGCTTTTTCACTCTGCATTTTATGTCCTTTCAGTTTCTAAGCTGTCTTAAAGATTGCATATGTCATAATTCTTTTGTTGAAAGCAACAGAAATGGACTCTGGCTAACTTTAGCAAAAGGAGATTTATTGGACAAATATAGTGAGCTCAGAGAATGTATAGGAGCCTGAAGACCTGAGCTAGAGAAGAGATGGCAACCAAGGCAGTATTAGAAACAATGGAACAGGAACCACAATAATGGACTTGAGCAAGAGGACTCTGTCCTGCAGGCTGGCTCTCAGATAAAAGAGAACGCCAAACATTTTCTGTCTCTTTATCATGTTGCTCACATTAGATTCCAGGGAGTGAACATCTTTTTGGCGTAACTTGGCTCATATACCTACCTTTTGGGTAGGGGAGAAATTTTCATTGGGAAAAAGATAATTCCAATAAAGAATCCTGGGGCCCAGCCAGTGTTGCTCAGTGGTTGAGTATCGACCTATGAACCAGAAGGTTACAGTTTGATTCCTGGTCAGGGCATAAGCCGGGGTTGCAGGCTCCATCTCCAGTAGGGGGTGTGCAGGAGGCAGCTAATCAATGATTATCTCTCATCATTGATATTTCTCTCTCTCTTCCTCTTCCTTCCTCTCTCAAATCAATAAAAATATATTTTTAAAAATTAAAGCATCTTAGGGTTCTGTCAGAAAAAGCTGGAGGGTTCTGGGTAGATACTAATGGGACAAATATTCATGGATATTCACATGATCATCTTTTTCCTGGTAATGGCAAAGCTGTTTCTACGAGTAGGTAGCTGTTCCACATCTTCTGTTGACAAGTTGAGTTAATTGATGTAGTCACTGCCTCTTTCTTAATGTTTCTTAATGCATAAATTAGCTTCATTTAGGATCCAAACTTCATCCTCATAGTTTTTTTTTTCTTAAAAAAGGACAGTGTGCCCTCAGGAGAAATCCACTACTTAACTGTTTAAAGTCTGCTTCTCCATTTGAGTTTTAAAATTTTTGAAAGTTAAACAGGGCAAACTTCCTTTAAAAATAGGAATTATTTGATAAAATAACACTTCTTATAACCCCTAAAGATATTGCTGCATTAACTAACACATAACATAGTCTCAAGTTGTAAGTATCATAAAGGAACATGACAGGTCAGTACCACTGAGTGGGATTGCTATGTGATGTTTACAGAGGAGATCAGATGTTACCAATGTCTAATGCTTTCTCAAAGTGATGGTGTTTTTAACCTGTTTTCTGATCTCCCTTTGATAGAAATAGTCTGGCATCTTTTATCTATACCACCTCTGTGTATCTACTGACCTTCATTGGCATTTTTTCTCCCACTACTGCAATCTTCATTTAATTTAGCTACTTTTTAAAGGGCTTCTGTGTTTCTTAGGGCACCCTTTTGCTTTCTTTGATCATCTAGTCCTTTTTCTGACCTTGTAGATATCGTCTTTTGTAAATACTTATGCAGATTGTACTCAACACAAATCCAGTCAAAAAAGAATCCCATACAGGTGAAATCTGACTACCAACTAGTTTCTTTCAGGATAATGGTTGGATAGCCTTAAGATTGGAATTTGCTAACTGTTGATATAAGCTTGATGAAAATGAGAAATTACATGAATTGCACCCAATCCTGGATTCTTCAATAACTAATTATCCTCTGTGGTATTTTCTGTCCTTTTGCTCTCATCCTTTGACCATTTCCATTTATCAGCTACTCCTTTAGAGATGGAAAGATAAGGTGCGATTAAATTCAAGGGTGTTCATTTAGTTTTTGAGCTGCAGCTCTGATTAGAGGGAAAAGATGGTCTGTTAAAGATAGAAGATGAAAAGTAGAAATTATTGGCTAAATTTAAACTAGAGAATTAGCTTTGGAAGTCATTGATTTATGCAACCCATGCTCCCATTTACATAGATAATTGAGTTAGCTTTATAAGAGTGTAGAATTCCCTCACTCATAGATATTTTATTCATGGGTTATTGCCTTTAAAAATACTTACCCATAAAGGAAGTCCTCTAAAAGAAATTCAACCTCTGAAATGAGGCTTACAATGATTGCATTGAAGATCTGAGAGGCACAACTTGCCTCCTTCAGTTTAATGATGATGTTGTTGCCTTGGTCACAATCTCCCTTTTGTTCATTTAAATGACATAAGAGCATAAACACTATTTGCCATACTGGTTTGCACATTAATAAGCAAACATAAAACCAAATTACAAGGCTGTACTCTTCCTCAAGCTGTTAGCTCGCTCTAATGTTTTCCATGGCAGTGACAGATGCTCTGATACCTACATAACCTCCAGAACAGGAGTTTAATGAATGTAGCATTTATATAACTTGGGGAGCCTTGAAATCAGTGGAATTCATTTCTGTGATTCCTTGGAGTGAGAAATTAGCATTTCTGCAAAGACAATAATTTCCTAACATTTTACCTTGTATCTTACGGAAAATCTCAGGAGAGTCTAAGACTCTGTTTTTTTGTTTTTTGTTTTGGTGTGTGTGTGTGTGTGTGTGTGTGTGTGTGTGTGTGTTTAAGAGAGACAGTTCAAACAGAAACATGTAAAGAGGTAAAGAACAAAATAGAAAAAGTGTTTCCATTGAGCCACCATACTGCACTGTCTGATGAATGGGGAGAAGTTTCAGCCCTCTGGGTGCTTTCAGTCTCCCACCCTCTCACTGCCCTGCTTGTCAAACAGAACGCACCTGTGGAGGTGGAAGCCCTGCTGAGAGTTCTCAGTCCTATAATCCAAACAATGTAACACTGTGAGATGAGACTACACTGGCGGAACATTATCATAATAGCCCGGCCTCCTGAGCTTTTCCTGATTACCTGGATCTTATCTCCCAAAGGGAAAATGACTTCAAAGACTGAACCTTTGCCTGAGATTTTCAAAGATTTAGCAACTTGAAGGTACAAACTCTCCCAACTTGTTTTCAGCATGCACAGTAACATCAGAAAATGAGCTGAGTGTCCTTAAACGTCCAGAAGGACTTGGGAGCAGCACCGTCAAGGCTTGGCTGGTCTTTTCACACAGAGCTGCACACTCGTCTCTGTCATCTTAGACACCAGCAAGAGGAAGGCTAGGGTTCCATTTTTTATTTTGTATTGTTGCCGGTTGTTTTTACTTTAACATTTTTAAAAACAGAGTCTTATCTTCCAAAATCCATTTTGAAAGTCAAACAGATTAAAAGAGTTTCAAAACAGTACTAGCCCAAATCTGGTTGAAACTTTTAATTAGTCTGATGTTATTTTTAGACTCCCTCAAAGCTCCATAATTGAGCCCTTTGCAGTTGTACAAACAAATAGAAACCTTGTAAGATCTTGAAATTCATGATAGTTTACTAATGAAGTCAGCTTGGAAAACTCTTCATTGAATATTGTAATTTGATTGCCATCTTATTCTGATTGGACCCTCGTTTTGCATTTAAATGAGTATATATTATTTGAAATGCAAAACAGCATGTTATCTGGGGTATTTTTCCAGAACAGACAAGATTAAAAACATCTAATGTTCCATTTTATAAAAATATTACAAAATGGAAGTGCAGAGCCGACTTTTAAAATTTATTAGTAACAGCTTACAATAATTGGACATTAATTAATCCTAAATTACATCCTTCCTATCATACTCAGCAGATTCATTTGTATTATTATTTCTGTTGCTAATACTGAAGGAACTAACAACAATTTCTTACTTACTAAAGCAGTCATTGTTACAGAATTGACTGTTACTCATGTGAATTTAACACATTATTGATCCCAATTACTGATTCTCTAACAGCTGACCTTGACTCTACAATTAAAAAAACAAAAGCTGCAGCAGTACTAAGGCAAAACCAAATTCTTGAGTTAGGGTCTGTGTCGGCTTGTTCCAAGCTTTGATTTTTGTCAGCCTTTGTGTTTTTAGAAAGATAGGAATGAATTTGCTGATTCTATAACCCTTTATTATTATTTCTCAACTGTGGTTTTATGTCTTACATGGAATATTGTTTTCAATCACATCACCCAAAGGAGACAATTTCTGTTTGAAAGGAGCATGGAAGTCTCTGGCAGCCATCTCTGTATTTGATTGTTTGGCTGTCTGAAGTTTACATTACATCTATTCTCAGACACATATAATTTACTCATAATTTACTGGGCTGGATTTTTTTTTCTTCCCTCAGGATTTTTTTGACAAAATGTTTTCAAAACAATAACTTAGATTTTTAAAAAAGTATATTATTAGAGCTTTGGATTGTTTTTTAATTATTAGGTATTATATAGAGTAAGTTATAATCTGGGAATGAACACTTTATGTGGGATGTAGACTGTGAGACTAAGATATTCTTTCACCTATTTCATATGTCTAACCTTAAATCCACAGCAATTCTTAAGTGATGGAGAAACAGGGGTTCCTTATGGTCTCCAGGAGTAAGGATGTCAATGTCATTGTCTGCAACAGTGCTGGAGGTAGCAGAGAAATTGCATGATGCTGCACCTACACTCCATTCCAGGCTGTACTATCCCAACCACCATGTGAATTCAACCTTAGTCTGCCCCTGTTGGGCAGTTCTAAGAGTTCCATGACAGTGTTCTATAATCTGTAAAGTACACACAAATACCATTGCCATATAATCCATTTGGTGAATTTTGTCAAAGTAATTTTTATTTCAGATATTTTAAGATTAGTGAGGGCTGTATTTAATCCTTTCTCCCAACCTAGTGACCACAGATGCATGAAATATTATTATTATTTTAACTCCAAAAAATCAAATTTTCTGAACTCAAATAAAGCTTAAAGTCAAACTAACATGGTTTTAAAAAAGACACAAAATCTCAGAGCAAATCTTAGTCTGAATGGTCATTCTACTAAAACAAGGATCACATACTGAATCTGATCTGATTTTGGCTTGAGGGAGGTGCTATATAGATCCATATCTTATGGATCTTGTTTTATGTGAATGAGAGCTGCTAGCTTCCTAGATGGTCCTATATGCCCAACTAACCTGACTAATCTGAGAATTAGTGTATCTCTCAAGCTTGTCAATCATGACTTTCAACTTTTTAAAGATTGGAACACAGGGAAGAGTCCTCTTCTCCTTGTTGAATAAAATGAGAATATGTAGATCAAGACTTCCATTTGTCATGATTCAGTCATCATGGATAAAGTTGATCAAAGAGAATATAATTGAAGTGAAAGAGAAGTATGAGCAAGGGTTAAAGAAAGGCACTATTTGTGAGTCAATTGTTCTGCTTGTCCCAGAATCACTGTTTCCCTTCCCCAAATTTTGTTATTCTTGCCAATAAATTTCCCACTTAAGTCTAAGCTTGTATTTCTCTCAACTGCAACTAAGAATGATTCCCATTATTACAGAGAATTCATTTATCTTTTCTCTCCTTTCAATAGGGGGTGCTGGACATAAGGAATGACTTTCCTTTGAACTAAATAGAGGCAGATGATAAATGTGTTCAAGTACCATCTCACTAGTCATATGCCAAACACTGAACTGCTTTTCTGATTTTACATCTTCAGCCTCATTCCTGATTTTAATCTCTTATTTATTTGAGGTTTTCCAGAGTATACTTCTAGAACATCTCAGGCTTCTGACAAGAGATTGAAATGTTCAAATTGAGTACTAGGTGGTGATATGGCTAGTTAAATGTGTATCATGTCCCCTGAAAAACACTTGAAGACTTTGAGACTCACTGTACAAGGACATCAAAGGAACAATCAAAATTGATTATGGGTCTGTGTGATTAAAGTGAAGGACACAGAGGTGCCAAAAGAAGGAGGGAGGTAAGAAATAATTAAAAAGTAATAGAACCACAATGTGATAGGCTCGTGAAAGTTATTTTTTAAAAGAATTTTAAAAGAAAGTGACAAGCTAGTTTAAGTATTTAGGAGGAATAGAATTTAGAAAAATTTTGGCTTTGGTGACATTATCATTAACCTTCAAAAGAGCTGTTGGAGACATGAGAATTAGATGAAAGTCAGACTAAAACAAACAATAAACAAGAACAGAAGGAAAAAAAAAGAGAGAGAGACAGAGAGAGAAAGAGAAGAATCTAGGAAAAGGTTCTCCAGAAAGGAACTATTTGTGTGTTATAGGAAGGAAACAATGAACAAATGGATCAATTAGATGACAAAGAAGGTCAGATAGAAAAATAAAGAGAAGTAACAATGCAATGCTATTTTGAAAAGGGAAATTAAAAAGTAAGGGAAATTGAGTTGGGTTATCTAAATTTAATAGGTGGATTTGATTATCTAATAAGACTGAAGAGAATGTCAGTGGTTGGCAAACTGCAGTTCGTGCGTGAGCCACATGCGGCTCTTTGGCCCCTTGAGTGTGGCTCTTCCTAAGCCTTAGGAGTACCCTAATTAAGTTAATAACAATGTACCTACCTATATAGTTTAAGTTTAAAAAATTTGGCTCTCAAAAGCAATTTCAATCGTTGTACTGTTGATATTTGGCTCTGTTGACTAATGAGTTTGCCGACCACTGGTATAGATCATTGGGGAAACCAAAAATTCTAAAACAATTTGGGGACATATGCAGTGGCAGAATCAACAAGAATTGATTAGATACAATCGTTACTATATGTCTGTGAAGGATCAGTTACTATTTTATAACATGTACTTACTTTAGAACTAATAAATACATCTTGAAATTTTTTATAGTAATTATTGTCAGTCTGGGAACCTGGCAAAGCAGATGGAAGACAGTAAAATGCAAGAATTCACTAACATGGCTGACCCTGGGGTTCAGGTTTGGTAATGAGGTAATAATGAAGCTGGAAGGCTGACATCTTAAAATAAGAAAAGGGCATGAGGTACTATTGGAGGTCATCAACTATTTGTGTAACTACAAATAGGTTTTGAGCTTCTACAGTGTAAGTAGCATGCTTAGGAATTTGGGGGTGGCAGGGGGGATGATGAATAAGATGTGTTTTCACCATGGCAGTCAGAGTTGGGAAAAGAGACAGCCATGGACAAAAGCAGAGCTTCAGTAGAAGTGAGGAACTGGGAGAAAGGAAAGAAGAAAAACAATGGTGGTGAAAGAGAAAAATCTCAAGAGTCAGATGTCTCGGGGGGAAATAGCAGAAATGGTGAGCCGATTTTAGGTGTATACTTTAATTGTATTTATACTAATGGTATATTAAATACCAAAATGAGAGTTGACAGTGGGATGGAGGGAGGAAGGGCTTTGACTTAAAAACCACCACTCTCTTTCTATTGTTGTTGTGACCACAAAGGAATTGGCTCCAAAGTCATTTGGGGCATTCTCCTTCCTTCTGCTTGAAACTGAATTATGATTCAATGCCATTTTTTAAATCTATAAATTGGGCTTGGCATTTTGTGTGCTTCTAATAGATGGTGTTAGAAAAGCTGTTTCAGACTTAAGCTCCATAAAGGAAATGAGGAAAATTCAGAGAAAACTTCAGGTTAATCTCTAAAGCAATTTGAGGCCTATGTCAGAAAACCCTTCCTCAATCCATCTCCTAGATGATCTGAAGGACTGTCATTTCTATGTGACACATAAAGGCCTAAGTTCGTTTTAAAAGTTCATAGTGCAATCGACTACATTTCTGTCTATAGAGCATCATCTGAAATTTTTGGAAGGTAAAACAGTTAAACACATTACATGGCATCATATAGCCAATGCTCCTCACCCCTACTCACTGCATCATTTGAAACACTTTGTTCAATTTTTTAAAAGTTAAATTTAGGCAAACTGGGATTGCAAACTCAAATATCCACAAGGGTCAAGCAATTGGTGGAAATGAGTGAGGCAGGCCAAGCAGGAGAAGACATGAGTAGAAGCAGCGTGAGGAGCACTGCCAGCCTCCATGTCCAGCTGATGTTAGAGAGGGTGAGGGCTGCAGCAAACTGGATAAGTTTCAAGGCAGCTGCCACTCCGCAGTAACCCATTGTTGCCAAAGAAAATGCCTGCCAAGTGTTGACAGATCTTCTAATTTTTTTTTCTAGAGAACCCAGAAACTGGATTTTTATATGTAAATTACTGATTTTAAAAATTACCTTCTAGTTTAAATAAAAGTGAACTATGGGCTAGAGGAAAAAACCCCACCTGTCAGCTACATTAAACCTTTACATGGTCACTTAATGTTCTCTGCTGTAGAATTCATGTCTCACAAGAATGTTTAGATGTTGTGTGGTTATGGCCTGAAATGCTTGTGTGCACTCAGGTTAGCTGAGGTTACCTCAAACCAGTCTTGGACTAGCTGCATGGAATATAACCAGATGCAAGGGACAGTTGCTTTTTTTAATGTTGCTTTTGAGTCTCTTCCATTTAAAAAGATATCTCAGTGTTGTGCATATAGGCTATTGAGATGCATAGATCAATTGTAGAAATGGTGCTGCTCTAAAAATGTGACAAAGACAGGTAATTTTTGTATTTATCAGCCATCTGGAATCAGCACCTCTCTTGTTGCTTGAGTTCCCACTCTGAAAATTAGCAGCCTTGAACACCTCCTTTCTATTCATTCTCAGAAAGAGGAGGAAACACTGCTTTGCAAAGAAAGGAAAGCTGTGCACAATGCATTATAAAGTTCAGGCCACTAATTGTTTTATCCTACATGTTCATTTATCCCTTGGCCATGAAGAGAGAGTGAAAACATGACCTCCTTAAGCTTGATCATCCTTCAGGTTCTTCTAGTTCAGTCTCCTCACTTAACAGTTGAATAGAATTGAGGGGTAAAGAGTCTTAGCTGGTGGGTTACCAGATGTCAATTCCAAAGCCTCTCATATGTTATAAAGTTAATGCTGCAAAGCCTTCTGAAATCATGTGCTTCTTAGATAGAGTAGCACTTGGACTAGAACTAGGTTCTTCTGACTAAATCATAGCCTGGTGGTCTTTCAGCAGTACTGGTAGAACACCCACAGGCTACTCAGCCTAGTCCGCACACGATGGCATATCAGTTGCAAATAATAGAAAAACCAAACTCAAAATGACTTGAAAAATAAGTGTTTATTGACTCTTCAATATGAACATTTCAGAGTTATGTGGCTTCAAGCACGATTTGATTGAGTCCTAGCTCCGTTTCCTCCATCATGATGATCATCTTTATCACCATTATAGGAAGTACTTAAATTATGCTTATATATGTCAAGCACTGTTCTAAGCACTTCACAAATATTTACTCACATAATTTCACCACATTTCCATTCTATTGGTACTATTATTAACCCAATTTTTTCACAGGAGAAAATTGAGGCATAAAGAGTTCAAATATTTGGTCTAAGTTTGCATTGTAGGGCCAGGATACGAACTCAGGCTGCTGGCTTCAGAGCCCATGCTCTCAATCTCTGCACAAATATTCACATTGAACTGGTCTAGGATAGGGACTAAGAATCAGTGATTTAAAAAATATTCCCTGGTTGATTGTGATATACATCCAGGGCTGAAAACCAGTGGGTTAATGGGTAGAAATGATGCAAAAAGCATTATTCTGGGATTTAGGCCTAACTCTGTTCTGCAATGTTTACATCCCAGTGGAGAAGAGGAGTAAGCACCATCCACTGCTGGAAGAAACTTTCAGATAGAACTGCTGAGCACTACTGAACACAACAACTGGCCCTGCAGAGCTCCTTTTCCTGAAGAACCCAAATATTACAATCACAGTATGTTCGAAGGGTGTCCATTACCTGGGTTTTATAATTTTTGTATGATGGCACTCAGTGACTGATTATAATTAGGATAAAGAGAATGAATTTCCAGGGACATGATGCTTCACTGTAGATCCCCCGCCTCTAACTCTGGATGCAAAAATCTTTGCAAGAGCACTTTCATGGATCTCAATGACAACAATTAAACTTGAAGAACATGAGGAGACATTTTAATCAGAAGCTAATTAAGAACAATGGGGCATATGTACCCTTGATTGTGTCTCAAGTACTCTGACTGATCTGGAAGATTATCCCATTAATATATGGATGTAAACATACACCAACATTTTCTCAGTATAAAGCAACTATACTTTGAAGGTTCCACCTCCAAATCTGGCTTTTACTTATTAGATGACAAATTAAAATGAACAACATTTACCTATCCATGGAAGACATATGGTGTTGATAACTTGTAGGACAGCATAAGGTGTAAGAAATGAAGCAAGGAAACTCAAGAAACCAGAGCATTACTCATATTTAACTGTTCGGTGTTGCTCCATTATAAAATAAGACTGAAAATTTATATAGTCCTAAACACAAAAGATAAATTCTGTGAGTAATAGCAATAAAAAGAAAACCAACAATACCCTCCCACAAAAAACAACAACAAAACACACCAGAAAACTAAAGTAGCAATCCAAGTATAGATGTAGTCTTCACCTTTTGTTAGCATTGAGTGCTGTACGTAGACAATATGGTATTGTTAGAGAAGAGAAGTTCTATGTTTGTCATTTAATCTCCACTTAAATCAAACATCAGCCCTTTGTGTCTCCTCTTGCCAAATTAGGTTGTATTTTTCTCTAAATTAGCTTGAGATTTTTGGTTTTTGGTCTCTCAGGAATCATTTTTTTTTCTTCTGATAAATGGTGCTTGCTTTGTGGCCTCAATCTGGCCATCTACACTCCCCATCCCTACCCCACAAGGGGCCCTAAAGAGAATTCCATCTGACCATATTCTGATGATAATGGATCAGAGAGACCCTCATTTCTTAAGAAGTGAATTTTGCATATGGAGAACCCCACCATATGACTTTCCAGCATTTTCTTTCAGTCCCTTCCTTAGTGAGCACTGATGTATGCCAGGAAATCTGGGTTATAATCTTAGCAGCGCCGATGTCAACCACCACACGTTATTTAAAGTCCTCTGAGCTTTAGTTTTCTTGCTTTGCAAAGTGAAATATAGATGAGTTGATCTTAACATCTTCCTAAATCAAAGTTTTTAGATGCTGTTTATTTTTCCTTCTGGCTTGTCTGTCTCCTCTTTAGTCCCTAACTATCATACTTGTTTTGGTTTTTATGTTTTGCCAGGCCATTTTTGTGTAGGTAATAACTTTTATCATCCTTGAAATATTAACATTCTACTCACCCTTTAAATTTCTTCTGAAATCCTAATTTCTTCCAAGACCTTTTCCGATGTGCGGTGTGTTGTGGGTGAGGGTAGGTCGTTGTTGGGCCATGTGCCAGAGATGCAAAGATGAATGAGACAGACTTAGTTCTGCCTTCTGTCCTGCATAGAATTTAAAAACTAGTTGAGTAATAGCTAACATTGAGATGATAGTATCTTTACTTTTCAAGTGAGAAAACAGGCTCAGAGAAGTTAAGTAAATTGCCCAAGGCCACAGAGCTAGCAAATAGCAAAATGCAGGTCTACTAGACTACACTTAACTGTCATGCTCCACAGTCAGTGCACCATGGGAAAGATGTGGCAAAGTGCCCACATGTCCTCCTGTGACATGACCAACATTAGTCCTCAAATAATATCCTTCTGAGTCTGGCTATGTGGTTTGCCTGGCATCTACTTGCACTTGATAAGAAGTGGCACTTGAGATGAAACTTTCAGTATTTGCTATCTTAGCTGATCCCTTTTACAGAAAATGAAGACTCATTGAATAATTCATTGAGATTTATTCATATATTTAATTTCATTGTTTTTAACTATTTCTTTACTAAAATACAACTTATCATTCAAGTCTCTTTAACTGCCACATGGACAAGGACAATATTTCTTTTATAAAGTCCACACTCTCTAGCATTATTGATATGGATTGTTAGTGCTCAGTAAGCATTGTGCAGAAAGACACAGTGAAGGGAATAATTGAATGAATTAATACACTCATGCTGTTTTTATAGTGTCAGTATGTAATGCTTAAAACTTTTCTGTATGTGACTCAGGTCTCCAACTTCTGAGTTGGAGAATTATTATATTTTTTTCAGTCCTCTGAGTATTGTAAATGTGTGGAGGGATATGTTTTCAGGATTTATAGAGAGAAGAGAAAGAAGACTTTGTCTTATAACCAGTTAGATGTAAAATAACAAATGAAAACTGATGTTTGTCATTAAACAACCCAAGGAAAGCCTACAATGATATATAGAGGGAAATCTTTCTTGTCACCATCTCCTCCTCTACAGTAGACTGGATTAAATCCCCCTTCCAGTTACTCCCATGCTCCCCAGTGAATACTGAGCATCAGCATTGCCCTGTTTATCTTTGCATCCAGGTGTATCTGACACATAGAACTCTTCAATAAGTAATTGTTGCATGAATGGCTGTATACCTTGTAACTTCAAGGGCTTTGGGCGTGGGCCAGGATAATTGGTCCCCTACACATTAATGTGGATTCCCTAATAATTAAAAACCAGCACTTTTCTTTCTACAGTGAGAGATAAAATATAAAATAAAAGGTTTCTGTGAGACAATATTTTGTGGGGACACAATTACACAAACATATAAATGATTCAAACTCTTGCTAGAGATGAGTATGCAGAAAAAGACAAAAGAATGTAGGGGGCACTTGTGAAATGAGTTGCTCTAAAGGCAGGGTATATTTATTGAATTAGTGAGGTGGAGAGCCTGAAGAATATAAGAATAGGTAACTGTTAGGAAGTGCTTACTGTATGTCAGAATTATTCTAAGCAATATTTAATGGGTTAATTTTCCATAGCTTTACAGATGAAATAATATTATAATCCCTGCTTTATACATAATGAACTTGAAGCAGGAAAGATTGAGCAATATTCAAAGCCAGGAAGTTTTTGAGTGAGGTTTCAAATTCAAGTAACCTGCCTCCAGCCCATGCCTTTGACCTCTGGGCTCGCCTCCCTCTGCAGAAGATGAGCTTTAGCCTGCTTCAGCATTTTGCGTACAGCCAGCCCTAAAATGATTCCATCTGATAAATCCGGGGTTTCTATTTCTAATAGAATATGAAGGCAAGCTCTACTTTGCAATCGTTCTTTTACAGTTGTTACTAATTATTCTGTTTGTATTTACTTAAAAATGCCTGGAGGGGTCAATAAAGTTATTCCAATACTTGTGTGCAACCCAGAAGGAATCAATAGATGGAATGAAAATGAAGTAAGATGTAAGCAAGCATTCTGTATTGAAATCATATCATTCACTGGAGACTGTACCATTCTGCTTCTTTGGGAAAACAAGCAGCCTCATGCTTCTTTGTGTTTAAGAAAGCAGAAGCCTTAGCATAGAAAAGCTATTCTCATCAACTTGTAGCTTCAAGCTATTTTACTGAACTTTGTGTTATAAGCTATGGTGGATACAATGCTGACACCATAGTTTTTATCTGGTGATCACAATCTTCTTAGAGTGTAATCATTTCTCTCAACCTTTACCATCTTAAGCACCACTCAGAGAGAGAACCATCACAGAGAAGCCAAATGGAATGCATATGTGGGCTGTATAATGTGATAGTTGTTTTTGTTATATTTAATGTAACAATCATTGCAATTTTTTTAAAAAAAATGCTTGGTGTCTCTATAAGAAGAATATTTGTACTGGAGCATCTATGTGGTCTGGGATCACTGCAGGACAAGCAGAGAAGGCAACTGTGTATGGGATCTGACTATGGAATATTAAAATATTTCCCCCTACCCAAACTCTTCCCCAACATTTATCATTTATTTTGTTGACAAGTATTCATTCATTGAATACTTGTTATGGGCCAGGCATTTGTAGTAGAGATGTAGAGTTATGTTTGAGCTAGTATATGTATAAAGTGTGATGATAGCTATAATAGACAATGGAGTCAGTTCCAGGAATTTAGCATGGCATACAGATTTGCCTCTGAGATACAACTGGCTTCATCTTCCTCCTCATCTCCCAATTCAACCTCATTATAGCCACAATAGAATTCTGGAGGTGCCATAAAAGGCCATGATTTTTCACATTACCATGGTTTCTACAATGATTTCTTCTGTTTTAAATGATTGTCCTTTCTTCTCTTCTTGGTGAACTCTTACCCATCCTTTAAGCTTTAGTTCAAATGCAACCTGCATTTAGTTCAAATGCAACCTCCTTTTTGAAACTTTTCCTGATTCCTACTTTTTTCTTCTTCCTCCATCCCTCAGTCAAACTTCCCTTCTCTAAACTCTAAAGTATTTTGTCTTTACTTATATTATATTATATTATATTATATTATATTATATTATATTATACTAGTAGCCCGGTGCACAAAATTTGTGCACATTAAAAGGGAATTGATTAGAGGAACGTAATTTGGACTCATTATCTAATTTCAATAATATGTGAGCGTGAGGCAGTCTGCGTTTCTGAAATTCAATGACATGAATTTTAGCTATTACTTTGCCAAATAAATGGAATTTACAGATATCATTTACAAGAGCATTCAGCTTAATATTAAAAACTCTGGCTACCAAGTCAGGTCTGTTTTCAACTTTTTGCCAGCATTGTAAATTGTTTGCAATATCTGCTCATTTGGGGTTGCATGTCATGGTTATGAATAAATTGGGCTTGCCATACCTCGTTACAATTGCCATAGCATCCTGATAACACTGCTGCATATTTCTGGGACTACCCTCAAAAGATGATGGAAGTATTATTATTTTACCAATCAGCACATTGTCATTTTCAGATCTAGATTTGAAATAATCCATCAAATCAATATATTTTTCAACTCTCAACTTAGATTGGCTTGCTTTGATGAAATTTATCCAATTGGCCTCCATTTTTGAATACGAATCCACGATAAACTGTTAATTTTCCTGCATTTAAAATAGGATTGAACGTGTCCTGCACAGAGAGATGAAATCCATAATACTGCATTTGTGTGACTCATGTCCTTACATTTTGTCTAGTATTATTGTCGATGACACTGTTGTCTCTGCTTCTTAATGCAATATCTGTTCCCCAGCCTTTTTCACCATGTGGGAAAAGAATAGGATATGTCATCGCATCTAATGTAGGAAAAAGGATATTGATTTGTTTCATTTTAGTGGCATTTGGATTATTAGGATCTGGTTTACAATGAATGAGCAAGTCCCTTTCAAAAGGAGGTTCTCCATCTTCGTTTCTGAATATGACAGCAACCTCGGTTAAACGGGGAGAATTATATCTACCTGGGTCACTGTTATGATCATGTGTAATTGCCAGTGTTACCTCTGTGGGAACAATACCTTTTACTGCTGCTTCAGATTGGGCTTCCTTTTCTACCTTATGTAGCATCTTATACGATTTTGTTAATTCTCTTATTTCATGCATGAGGTTGTTGATGTTGATCATGAGTCTTTCTGAGCAGCCCTGGTTTTCTGGCATTGCTAATCTTTTACTTGTAACTTTGGCTGTATCCAAAATAGAGAGTTGAGCAAACTTCTGAGAAACACCATCCAAAGGATGTAAAGTTCCAGTATGGTGATAAACTTGTCCATGTATTCTAAAACAGCATGGCCTATATCCTGATGGCAATGCAATATCTGCACCCATGGGAGCAAAAGCAAAAGAACTATTTATGGAAAGAATATTTTTCATGAAATTTTTACTGTCAGAATCTTTGTTTGTCATTAATCTTTTTGAATATGCCAGGTAGTCTGGAAAATGTATATCATTTAGACAGACCTTCCCTTTGCTACAATATTGAGTAAATTTCCCATCGGATGGTTTTTCATCAGAGAAATTTAGTGATAGGCATTGCTAATCTTTTACTTGTAACTTTGGCTGTATCCACTAAAATTCGCATTGAACAGTCATTCCACCACAACTATGTTTGAGGATTGCATCCTCATGTACTCCATTTTCACTGAGAAGACAGTTCCTACTGGTATTGGTAGTACTTGTTGATGACTGTTCTCTAGACATATTCTGTCGTCGTCACCGCCTTCTTTCAACTTCAAAGGCACATTGGTCTTTAGATATTTTCTATAGATAACGCCAGTGTTTTTTGGCATGAGAGTGATGTTTTTCCAGTAGCTGGGGTTCAGATACATCCTGTCGCAGGCGCCGCCTTCTTTCAAGATCAGATGCATGCTGCTCTGCAGACACTTTCTGTAAATAACACCGGCATCTTTCAGCTGCAGAGCTATGTTGTATCAACAGTTGTTCTTTAGACATAGTCCCACCTCTCTACTGTCACGGTCTGAGATGCAGGTGAATGAGAGTCCTGCCTATCAGGCCGCTGAGAGCTGTCTGACCAATGGCTGATTCTGGCTGATTCTGTGGGGGTGGGACTTCTTCCTCCCTGCTGTCAGTTTCCACAGCTGTTATGAGGAAGCTGGGGTGACAGAGGGAGCCGCACCCTTCAAGCTGCCCTCTCTCAAGCCCTGCTCTATGTCCAGCAGTCTCCTGCTCTGCCAAGTCCTCCAAACCTCCCGTTCTCTGTCGGCAAGGTCCTGAGAGTCTTCGGGCATGGCTTGGCGCGCCTCCTGGGGCTGGTGAAGTTCCCGGGAGCCTGAGGCTAAGGCCGCCGTTGCCTCCTGGGGCGCTTGACACCTGCATATGCAAATTAACTGCCATATTTGTCAGATAATTTGCATAGTCACTTGGATTGGCTGGTGGGCATGGCTGGTGGGCGTGGCTTGAGCATAGTGGAGGGACAGCTAATTTGCATGCTTCTCTTTTATTATATAGGATTATATTATCACATTACATTATATTATAGCAGCTTATAGACATTTTGGTTTTCACTCTATTATTTTATAAGTTATTTAGGGCAGAGATCATATAGTTCTTTTTCTCTAGCACTTATTATGGAAAATTGTATATTATTCAAAATGCTTTCTGATTAACAAGTGAATTAATGGAAAAATAAATACCATTTGCTTAGGAGCTATTATAAAATTCACATATTGCATATCATTTAATCTTCAGAATAATCCTGTAAGGCAAATATCATCATTCTCATGTCATGAATTAGGAAACTAAAGCTTTGATGGGTAAAATGAGTTGCTCAAAGCCATACATACAGCTGTGGAATGGTGACATTTTTGTCTGGTTTCAATGTTCATTTTCTATTTTACCATCCTGCAAAGAATAAATGAGAATGATTGTGCAATTGCATAGGGGGCCTCTTCATTTTATGTCCTTGCTACTCAAATGTGATTCACAGATCAGCAGCACCGGCATGACACAGAAGTCTATAAGAAATGCAGAACCTAAGGCCCTCCTTTCACCTATGAAATCAAAATTTGCGTTGTTCACACTATCCTCAGGTTATTTTTACCAACGTTAAAGATTAAGAAGCACTGATTACCTTCACAGATGTTTCTAGATTCATCATGTTTCCCAGTCTTTTCAAAACTTCCCAGTCTATACAGTTTCTCTCAGACACACATAGAAAGTTGTTGCTCATTATGACATGCAACCAATAAGCAGATGAAAGCAGGAAGCTACCAGTTTGGGCAAACCCTAGAAGAATAGTGAAACCTTTCCTAACTTTCTAACATCCTTCTTTTCTTGCTTCTCCATCACCCTTAATCATTCTTTGCAGGGAAGGAACTAGTTAATACTTTAACTTATTAACAAATGTGGAAATATTTTGAGCGCTTCTCATTAGGCTTATTTGATTGTGAGGAATAGAGTACTATTCAAGTTAACTGGAGAGAAGGGCAGTAAGAATACATCTGGAGTGGTTTCAGTAGTGGGCTCTCGCAGATATCTAAGTTCCTAATCAATAATAGGATTGGCCCTCATGCAGGTGCTTCTGAACTCAAAGTCCTTTAAGGATGCCAGCAGCAGAGATTGGGGATCACCTCCTGGTGAACTACTATTAATGAAGTTCAGCTACCTCATCCCTTTGTTCCCACTACCATAATCACCATTGTCTGCTTCTCTCTGTTATTTCCTCTTTTGACTGGAAAAAAAATTCTTTCTTTCTCTTCCCATTCAAGTTCCACAGGAGGAGAATATTACTGACTAACCTCATGTACTCAAAGGGCCATGTGTTTCTATATCAGTGGGTGGTATATTAGTACATGGGAAAACTTTGTCAGTGAAATTCCTAGCTCCATTTCCATTATCTACAGCTTGGAGTATAGGATTATTATTATTTTTTAAAAAATAACCTTTGAACTTCTGCAGAGACTTGAAAATGTCAGTTTTCCTTAGAAAGGCCTATGTATGTATGTATGGTTCTATAAAACAGGCTAGGACAAAAAGTAAAGAAATAAGTTAACTTTTTTCAACTCAGTATTGAAGATCAAGCTAGCTTATTTACTCAATAGGTGTGACTAATTAATATATTCTGCATTCTTCTTCAAGAGACAGTATTATGCTAAGAAATAAACAAGGAGTCCATTGTCCTACTGAGTTAATTTTAAGCAGATATTTATTGAGAACCTTCTACTAGCCAGACATTTTGTAACCGGCTGATTCAAGAAATGCATAGAATATTATAAACACCTGCTTTCAGGTGGTCACAGCTATATAAGGAAGTGCTTCTAAAATTTATATAAGCTAAAAACCTAAGAGCATATTGCCATAGGCCTAATATGTGGCATTTGCTTCTTTGTATGTATCCTCCTCTTGTTCAATATCCTTCAAAATTTCTTAGTGGTAAATTAACATTAATTTTCTCCTAAGATAATCATTTTTATTTATCCAAGCAATATAGAAAGAAGCAAGAATGAGTAAACCTAGCATGTGTATGAATGACTAAAAATTAAAAAAAAAACTTAGCATTAAACCACAATTGCTTAGTGGTATTGTAGGGTGTGTCATAAGTACTTGGTCTAGAGCTTTGCCTTATCCTTGGGCAATGAGGAGACATAATACATTTAAAAAATGAAAGCACTGTGTTCTGCCAGATCTTTGGAAATGACTATTCTGAGCCCTTTTTTAAAAAAAATTATTTATTATTTAAAGTATTACATATGTCTCCTTTTTTCCCCCATTGACTTCTCCCCGGCCACTCCCACCTCCAGCACATGCCTTCACCCTCCCCTCCAACCTTACTGTCTGTGTCCATTGGATATGCTCATATGCATGCATACAAGTCCTTTGGTTGATCTCTTACCCTCACCCCCTCGCACCCTCCCCTCCCTTCCCTCTGAGGTTTGACAGTCTGTCCGATGCTTCTATGTCTCTGGATCTACTTTTGTTCATCAGTTTATGTTGTTCATTGTATTCCACAAATGAGTGACATCAGGTGATATTTATCACTCTCTGATTGGCTTATTTTGCTTAGCATAATGGTCTCCAGGCTGAGCACTGTTTTGAAGCATGGTTTCATTTATAATTAATACTGGACCATCTTATTTTGATCAATAAAATCAGGAGACAACTTTATAATTCAGTGAATTTAGAGAGATATGGGGTCATTGGTGTGCATCATGGAACCCAATTCTTACACTGCCCAGTGCACTAAGTTCCCAAAGGTGATCCCATACTTGTGGTGGTGATTCTCTATTTCTAAGTAGCGTGACTTAGATAGGGCTGTTCTCATTCAAAATCCATTTTCTAGGATGGCTAGAACTTGGTGAAAGTTGAACCATAGTGAATATTAAAGGTTATTATGCAAATTATACCATTATTATCAGATTATTATGCTGCATACATTTTCATGGAAGGTATTAAAGTACTCTGTAAGGAGAGCAAGTAGGGGAGTTGGTTAATAGGTGGGAAGAAATGTCTAGAGAGATCTTTCTAAGACTCTCCTAGGTGCCTTCTTTTTTGGAGGAGAGCAGAGCATATACTAAATATATAACAAGGCGTTATTCTTATTTTTGCTTTCTCTTTCATCCAGTTGATTAGGAACAATTACCAGCACAGAATATTCTCCACAGAGCCCTGGAGAGAACATAAGGAAAGTACCAGAGTCAGCTCTTGACTTCTTTTCCTGAACATTGGAATTATTTGTCTGTTTTGTTTTGTTTTTCCTTCTTTCTGGTGGGTGGCTTTGTAAGTAAAAATTTTGGGCCTCGTGGCACCTCAGCAGCAATGAGAAATGTATGTACTCAGTAGCTGGTTTTTAGTTTGCTCTTCTTTTCAAAGGAAACTTATGCAATATTTCCGTCTAATATCAGTAGTAGCTAGAGTATCTGTACCAATTTTTCCAACACACTTACTACTTTCTGGTTGCAATATAAATGGCAATTCGTTTTGGCATATAGACCCAGATAATATAAGCTTCCTTAGAAATTAGACTTAATAGAACTAATTTAGATCTCATGGAGAGAATGGAACAAAAGTCCCTGCTACAAAATAAATATTTTGTTTGGTTTGTTTTCACCAGGTAGATTACTTTTTTTTTTTAACTTTTTTAAAATTTATTTTTATTTATTTCAGAGAGGAAGGGAGAGAGAGGGAGATAGAAATATAAATGGTGAGAATAATTGATTGGCTGCCTCTTGAATGCCCCACAATGGGAAGCAAGCCCTCACCGTGGGCATGTGTCCTGACTGGGAATCGAACCACAACCTCCTAGTTCATAGGTTGACACTCAACCCCTGAGCCACACCAGCCAGGCCAGGTAGGTTACTTTGGTCCACACTTATTTAGTATGTGTCTCTTTTAAATAAATAGTCCTTCTTGAACCTATCTCATTTATGTTATATGTCATGAAATGTAAAAACCATTCAACAATCAAGTTCTAAAATGGCCACCAAATTAGCAGTGGATTTTAGAAATTCCAAGGAGTAGGAGTGTGAGACTAGCTGCTGTCCATCATCTCCTTCAGGTCGTCCATTGTTATCCCTTCTTGAATATACAATCATACACTCTCAGTAAAAACAGGGGATTGTGATTCCTCTGCCATCTCTCCTACTCAGATTGCCACCTATTACCTCCCACCCCTTCAAATTAATATTTTGGAAGTGCCATAGTTACTCTTATATCAAAAACATTGGCTGGGACTCTGTTAATAGTCAACTACCATAAGTATATTCCTGGTAGTTTGCTGTCCTTAGCTTTATTGCTCAGGAAGAAAGGAAAATAAATAAAAGATCTCTGACAAGTTCCTATATTTCAGACTTGGTCAAGATGTTTTTCTTTCTTTTCCTTTTTATTTTTATTTTGTGAGCCATGTTATAGCCTTCCCCAAGTATGAGAAAAGCAATCATCAGTAACTAGAAGAGTCTCCAGATTCAGGGTTATTGTTATAATCGGGTCAGTTGAGCTTGCTTTCAGCTCATTCCACATCACATAGCTGTCATAAGACCAATGCTTTCTTTGGAGCAGGTACATTCAAATGTCACCAGGTTGAAAACCTGGGGCTGCAAAAGGTAAAGTAGTGTCAGTGAGCACATCATGTTGCAAAAGCATCATAATAATTGTATAGACAGCAAAGGACTTCATTTCACCATTTGTAGCATCAAATACATAAGGCAAATGCAAACAAGCTATTGTCACCTACCGGGATTGGGAATCTGAAAGCAAAACTTCCTCATCAGTTCATTATGAGTGTAAGTGAGCCCATTAGACTTACATTAGACTTTAGAGAACAGAGAAAATAGCGCTACTGAACTGCCACAAATTCAAACTCTGAGTCTTACTGTATTATCTATCTTATTTTCAATTTGGAAAATTGATAAGGCCAATATGGGTATTGCTTTTATAAACTTGTTTATAAAGATGATAGAAGAAATACCTTTGCATCATTTCCATATTTATCTTTTTCTTTTCTAGCTAGGGAGACAAAATGGGATTTGGGAGAAATCAGTTTGTTTCTGGAGTACCTGATACTAATCAAAAAGAGTCAAACAGAAAAGAAACCCATGACACAATTTTGCAACCTGATTTTTATCAGAAGTTTATTTTGATTTTATGATGTTTGATGCTAGTGAGGGATAAGACAGACATGAAATGTTTGAAGTATAGATTTTAGAACTGAGTGATGAACAAAACTGACAATTCATATTCTTATCAAATTTTTTGAGTCTTACAAAATAGGAGTTTCCTTGAATTTTCTGACATCTTCACATCTCATCCTGCTCCAAACTTTGAGAGTCTGACAAACATAAAAGTTGAAAAACACTAGCAAGAAAAATTTTTCGGCTGCAAAACTGGTTTATTTTTTAAGTCTTATTTAATTGAAGTTGAAGGTTCTCATTAATAGAAGGTAGTTGGCTCCACAAGGGCATTTGACCTAAAATCTAACTATCATAAATAAAGAACTGAAGCAGAACGTAAATTACAATGCTGACACAAAGCTTTTCTTTGCTAGTTTCAGGTCAAAATACAAACTCAAATCAAGGATCTGTGTTGTCTGGGAATTGGTTGTACTTTTGTGTATCCAGGTAATCCCAGGAAATCTTTGAGGTGATTACTCTTAGCTTATTAAAAACATTATAAAGCAAAGGAACATCTAAATAGTCTCTCTCTCTCTCTGTCTCTCTCTCTCTCTCTCTCTCTCTCTCTCTCTCTCTCTCTCTGTGCTGGGCATGTCTCATTGCAGTACCATTTTTACTTGCTTCTGCAAAATGAAAGCTTTTCGGCTCAAGGATGCTTTCTTTTTCATCATGTCATGATGCGGCTATCATTACCACTATTATGACTACCACAATTATCTGAATATTTAATAAGTGTACATCTAATGAGCGACATTAAGCAGTGGAAGCATGAAAAACCTCCACCTCATTAGCCAGGCTGAGTTATCAGAGTTAATCAACAACTGATGGCTGTAGTTTGTTTCTACTCTTATTGCATCAGCTTCATGGACACCAGATGACTCGGGAAGATTGCTTCCCATTCAAAGGGAGCTGTCAGGATGCGATGGCTTCCTGGATCGGGGCGGGTGTTGTCTCTCATGAAATTCTATACTTTGTCTCTTCCAGAAATAGTCTCAGAAAAGCAGTTAGCTTGTGAGGTGGAATCATGAGGCAATAGTAGAGGGGATTGCATGCAAATAGCCAACAGGGTTGTTTCTTGTACTGCACTGTCTGGTAGGGGACTACAGCGTTAACAAAATTCTCAATCCTAAGAACAAGTGTAAGGAGTGTTAATGCCACTGATCTCAAGTTTCTGACCTACCCTTTTAATGCAATATACTCTTTAGAGATCTGTTTGGAACCCTACAGGAAGAATATCTGAGGAAAGAAGGCTGAAGGGGCACCTGCTCTCATTTTAATTTTGTCTGAATTAGATAGCATTTTTAAATCCCCAGTGCACACGTTAGTCTAGAAAGAGGGAAATAATTATGGAAGTGCTCCAGTCACCACTGTGTATGACCTGACTGCCTGCTAGAAGCAAGGATAGGAGGCAGTGCAGTGGCAAGAACATTTTATCCTGCATTAAGCCCTGCTTCTCTCAGAGGCTGTGTGTCAGATGCCTGGTACCCTAGTTCTTTGGGAGGGTGAGCCAATTAGCACATTCCCTATCCTGGAACTGTAGCTGCTGTGCATGTGATCTGCATACTGATTCAGCTGAGATTTGACCTTCTAGATGGAGAAAAACAAGAATCCCAGGTGAGAGAGAACATTGGCCTAGATTTTCCTATCCCTTCTCTGTTCTTTGTTTGCAGATACACTGGCCTCATAGCTTTTTCTGACTAACTCAGAGACTGGAAAACAGTTCTGTTTCACTTGAAGATTTAGATAAATGTATAGGAAAAACAAAAAAACTATAAAAAAATCATGGCTTTTACCTCCCTCTACTAATGTCAAAATGGAAAGCAGGTAGCTCCATGCACTAGTGACACTCTTGGCCCACACGGGGGCAGTACTAGGTAGTCGAAAGCCTCCAGGAGCTTCCAGGGCAGGCAGAGTCTGGCAGGAGATAAACTGACACATAAAGCAGAATCAGGTTAGTTTTTCATAAGCACAAGATTCCTTAAAGCTAGTCATTATAGTGCTCTGAATGTTCTTGCTGAAAAATTAGAAAGGTGCGATGTCTACCCAATTTCCAGCTGCTGGTGCAATCACTTGCCAGGAGATGTTGGGGAAATCTTTGATTAATTACTCCACTTAACCCTACTTTCACATACCTAATGTGAAACAGACAAATCTGTTACCAGATTATCAAATGACATTCTAGGTTGTTTGGAATGGTCAAAGTATAGCTTAGGTATAGATTTTCAGTTTCTTATTGTCTGATGTGATTAGTTGCTTTTTGATAAATTTTCAAATACAGGTTTCCAGGGAAGCTGGAAAGGCAAGTCTATGTTCATTGCCAGTGGAGATTTACCAGCATATTTGGTACATAGAGGTTATTGGTGGCGCATGAGGTAGAATAGGCCTCCTTCAGATAGGTCTCTTTAAGCTGTATCAGCTGCATAAGTGAGCAATGGTGTCATTGTGCATTCCTCTGATCTGAAGAGCTTTCAGTGTTGGAACAGGAACTCTTTTCTACCAATACCCTCAGGGTGGATTAATTTGATTATTTGTTAGGCACTTTTTAGAAGCTCAAGAAAAGAGCCATCATGGTAGTTGAGCTACCGTCTCACAACCTACAGTACTGAAGGACACAGAGTCGCAAAGCCATTGTTTTCCTTACTGAGATGTGAGATGAAGTAAAAGGCGCACCTTTTCTGTGCTCTTGTGCCCTTTCAACCTTCAGAATACAAACTTGGATTTAGCCGATGAGCCCCTGATCTTGTTAGGTCACTTGAAAGCAGTGGCAAATAACTCTTTGCAACATCCTGAGGCATAGCATTATGATGCAAGCTAGAGAGGGGGCCCTCGGGATCTTGAGGAGATAGTTTGTACTGACCAGAACAGAGAATGGTCTGCCCCTGATGTCACTAACATTGGCTCTTGATGTCCTTCTCCCTCCCAGTACTTCCTTCTTTTCCTTTCCCTGTCTTTTGGATTCTCTCCATCAACACTGGATTCTCTCCATCTTTGTCCTTAACTTTATCCCCTTTTCTGCTGATACACATACCAGAACATTTCATTGCACCCATGGAAATTGTTTATCCCTGAGGGAATCATTTGGTACTCAAATGGCTACGGAGCCTGTGCCAAAGCAACAAGAGTATTAGAGAAAATTCAGTGCTTGCCTTTACATTAGTTTTTGAAATCTCATTAGCACAAAGGTTATTTCTCCCATTAAATGGTTACTTAGAATAAGGTATATTAAAGAGCACATCTTCCTGCTTGCTTTAAAGTGGTAGTTTGGACTGGGATGACAGATACTGTCTTCTAGTTCCCTCAATGTTTTACACATGGAAGAGAGCATCTGCTTTACCTCAGTCTGGCCAGATTTCCCTATTCTTGCTTAGAAAATGACTAAAATGAGGATGGATTTGAACCTTGCCATAATGTTACCTTAGGGTCATCTGGCAAGTTGTGATAAGCAAGAGTTATGCAAAAATTACGGCACCTACCCCCAACCCTTCTGGAAGTCAGAACACAAGCTCCATTCACACGTAAAGCAATATCACACAATCACTTTGTCTGTGTGGCTGTACTACTTTAATGAGCATACAGGGAAGCAAATTGCACAGACAATGTAGGGATAAACTACAGATTAATCTTTTTTAATAACTTGGTACTTTTGCTTGCTGGATTTTAATTTCCCCCTCTTCTAAAATACTAAGTAGAATCTCTAACATAGGAACATAGTTTCCTCTTGTTTTTGTGGGCAGAGAAGATGGGATTCAGTTTAACCTAGACTTCTTCACCTGTGAGGTCCCTCAGGGCACCCGCATCAAAGGGCCTTTGCTCTTTCGGTTGGTTCCCACAGCAGCTGCAGGCTCCCACCTCTTCCAACCCCACTTACTTCCCCTTCCTAGTTCTAACTTGATCATTAGCAAGAGAGAGGAATGAATAAGAGGAAGACAAAAAGTAATTAATTCACTGAAGTGCAGCTGCAAATGAATTTTTAAAATCAATTATTAATTTTCCTTTAATATTTCTGCATTGATACTGCTCTGTGTCTGGGGATTGGGAGTGAGAGCCGATTCGCTTCACAGCCGCAGTGCCCTGGGTAGAGACAGCAGTGCCTCACTGCAACTGGAAACGCCTCCTGCTAACATGATGTTTCTCTCGTTCATCAGCAACATGCCTTGTGCCAGCAGCATTTTAAATACAGGATGAGTATGTTTTAAAGTTCATGGTAGGCACGAAGGATGGGAGCAGTTGCAATAAAAGAGGTCAAATGCCTTATTTTCTGTATCTTCTGGTGTCAGCTTCCCAAAATACTGAAACCAAAGCAAGAAGCTTAACATGTGTGATGATTTTTGAGGAAAAGGTGGAAGCATAAATTCAAAATCTGTCTGTGCTTGTGTGGGAGGGAGGAAAACATACTGGACTGTGCAAGGGATGTGCGAGTAGGAGGACTGGGTGTCGACAGGCTGGAAAAGTACTATCAATCTTTGCACTTCCTGAGCAACCTTGGGCAGAGATCAGGGAATGGCCGTCGGGCGACCGCACAGGGCTGTCTGATTACCTCCCCTGGACTTTCCATCTTCAGTCGGCTTTAAACCCAGATTACAGGACACCTTCTATCACTCCCTTTGCTCAAATCAAATGTTATCAGGAAATCTGCCTTCTTGACCTCCGTGGCATGTGGTTGCAAGGTAAACCTAAGCATTATATGGAAAAACTATTTTTAGTAACAGAAAGCAACAGTACTGCTTCTGCGTTCAAAGATGTTGGCTCCAAATGGCAGAGGAATGATTGTTTCCACTTAAAGTGATTGATATGTCTACACACACTTGAGAGATAGAATTTCATTACCTATTCTTTCAGCAGGGACTGACTGAATGCAGTTTCAAAGGAAATGGGGAGCACATTTGTATAACAGAGTACATTTTCTCCCCTGAAATGAAGAGAGAAAAAAAGAGCCAATATATAGAGGAAGAAATTGTGGATGTTAAATAAAAAGAATAAAGATATAGAAAGAGCGAAGGAACTATTGCCGCAGAAAAATGTTCAATACACACAGTAATTAGGCTCTTAGCTTTCTGTTCAGTGACAGTGAAATATTTCTATTGGTTCACTTGCAGAAGTATTTATTTTTAAATTACCTGTAATGATTAAGCACAGAAAAATATAAGGATTGTAAAAGGCAACCTAACAAAATTCAATTTATTCCATAATAATACTTAAGCATTAATGCTTTCATTTTGTGTGGCACTTGAAGGCTTGGAAACTCCCATTACTCAATATCTTGCAGATGCTTTTAGAAGGGAAAATTAAGAGATCCAAACTCTAATTTGGGGTCAAACATAAGGGAAAACAGCTTAATGAGCTCCTAAAAATGTAATGTTCTTTTATAAAACAAGAAATCCTTCTGCAACCTAAAAATCTGTTTTCTCTCAAATATTTTTCTCCAGTGCTGTTTGGTTACCTCCTAAAGCCATTATTTCCAGCAGAGACACCGAAACCCTCAGCTGTGTGGGCGGTCTCAGTAAATTTAGCAGCCAGGCCCCATTTTGACATGTTAAGAATAGGCGTCCATAAATCTTCTCCAGCGTCTCCTGAGGAGATTAAATCTTTCTTTTCAAGAATTTGCTAAGTTTCAAGAAATGCTGTAATATATAACAAATGACTTGTAGATAAGGCTGAAGAAAGAGTAGGAGATGATGAAACCTCTTTGTTCAAGAATGAAAACAGAAGGTGGGGGAAACTCCTAAAGTTCTACTTTAGCTACACAGGGACCAGGCCAAACTAAATCAATGTCTGCAGTGAGCAGCACTTGGACACATGAGCAGAGGCATGTGGAAACCTCTGAAGGATTCCTTCTATTATTAAAAAGAGTTTTTGTTTTAAGGGCCAATCTCTTTAAAACAAAGGTGTCATAAACAAGCTTTTAATTAAGAAACCTTTCAGTAGTCGGAATGTCATTCTTCTTTCTTACATATAGTCAGGGAGTCGACTACAGGACCCTTTACTTTGTCTCCCAAGTCTACTTCTGAGATATTTTCTCACCTTCCTCTGAATAGGAAGGGCTCCTTGTATTGATGATATATGGTCAGTTTGTGCTGCTACAGTGCCATAAACTGGGTGGCTTATAAACAACAGATAATTATTTTCCACAGTGCTGGAGGCCGGGAGCCTGAGGTCCGTGTGCCAGCACGATCAGGTTCTGACAAGAGCCCTCTTTCAAGTTGCAGACTGCTTGTTTATCCTCATGTGGTAGAAAGAGGAGAAACAGCTCTTTGGGGTCTCTTTTATAAGGGCACTAATCCCAATCATGAGGGTTCCATCCTCATGACCTAAACACCTGCCAAATGCCCCACCTCCTCAACCCACTGCATTTTGAACAGCAAGAAGCAAACATATGAGTAAAGAGAAATAATTCCATTAAAAAGAAAATTCAACTTTCCTGTCAGATCATTCTGATTTGCAAAGTTATTTATCACTTGCTCCTCTCCCCTGTATCTTGCCTTTTCTAAAATAAGTAAAGGTACCCTTCTAACTTCAGAAACTTCACTTACATTCTATTTGATGGGACAGGTGGAGAAAAAGTATTTTAGGAAAGAGGAAATGCTCCAGCAGGTACATACTGGCCCCACCTACCATGCAAAAGTACCTCTACTAGACAGATCGTTACACATTGGACACATACATCTAGCTATAGCTCCATATATTTTGAAAGACTCCAGAACCACATTGTTATCCTTCTCTTAATGAGTATCTATCTTCTGATCGACATGAAAAGGTAGTCTTGCTATTTTAGACCATTCTGTTACCAGCATGTCTATTTAACTACAATCTATTGTCATTAGTCTTTGCTAAAAGTCCCCCTAAGTGTGGGTTATGTTGTGACCCTCAGCATCTGAAGTTTTAAGACTATTTTCTCAGGAAATTACTTTGGATAATAACCTCTCCAGCAACCTCCAACCCCTTATGCCAAGCCTGACTCATAAAAAAAAAAAAAGGACTTGCAACTTGATGAATTCATTCTTGAAAAATATGCATTTTCACCATAGGGGGGAATATATATATATATATATACACACACACACATATACATACACACACACACATACACATATACATACTGAGTGGCCAGATTATTATGACCACCTGACTTTTGTAGGCAAATTAGCTATAATTTCGTGCTGAAGTTGCTAGAGGGCCAGACCATTATAAATAGGGAAGCAGATTGTTTACCACAACAGTAGAAGTGATTTTTTTTCTGAAGATATGGGTAAACAGTGTGATTTAACAACCTGCTTCCCTATTTATAATGGTCTGGCCTGGCCCTCTAGCAACTTCAGTGCGAAATTATAGCTAATTTGCCTACAAACATCAGGTGGTCATAATAATCTGGCCACTCAGTGTATATCAGTCCCACTAGTGTCTGAGCTCCTTATCTATCTGTACATCCTTATAGCAACTAATGTGTGTTTAATACATATCTGTTGAGTAAGTAACTGAATAACTGAGTTAGTAAGTGAATGAGTAGTTTCTTAAGTCTGGCTATCAACTAAATCCCATCCAGAAATTTTTAGAGAAGAAATCTTAGAGATTATCTCATCTAATCCTGTTATTTACTATAAGCTTGGGCCTCAAAAAGTAAAGTGACTTATCCAAATCCAAAATCTAATAAGAAGCAGAACAGACAATCAAAGTAAGATGTTCTAACTTTAAATCCAGTCCTGTTTCCACTATAACATCCAGGTAATTCATGGTAAAAGTGCAGCATTTTGCAGGTATATGTGTTTTTAAATAGATACCATTGTAAACTGAAAGCCTGATTAGATGTAAAGAAAGAAAGTTAGAATAATAAATAGGCTGTTCTTGAGATTAATGTTTGGGCCAGAGCCTGCCTAATTATAATGTTAGCCTTGTCAATGGTCAGAACAATATGCTGCACTTATGTAGAAAGGGAGAGCTCTTCACTGCCCTCTCACTCTACTCATAATTTCCACTGTTCAGTCCCCAGACTAGGGACACTTGACTCATGGGAATATTTCCTGGGTATGTCATGGTGAAAAGTACTCCTATTTATGACCAACCTTGGCCAAGCTATGGAACTCCAGAGTGAGTTTTAGGGGAAGAGTTTGACTTCTTATAGCTCTTGCCCTACATAGTGAAGTGGTCTCCGCTGCCTGTGCCTAAGTGGTGAGAATGAATGCATGGAGACCAGAAAACCACTCTAGCAACAACCTCTAATGCGTCCTGGATCACCCTCACCGTGGAGCAGTATCTCATATTTGTACCCGTCCCCCTCTTCCCTCAATTAAAATGTCTCCTCTGGCCCTATCACATTTAATCTGTTGAAGACTCTTCAACTTAGGTTATATGCTGGTGACTCACAATTATCTATTTTAGGACTAGACCTCATTCTTGAGCTCTGGACCCATATATAATATATCCTAATAGACTTATCTAACTAGACATCTCAAGTTCAATCAGTCCAAGATGGAATACTTTTTATAACCCACTCCTAAGCCAGAAATTTGGGCTTCATCATAGAATTATCCTTTTATCTTATCAACCACATACAGTTTGTCACTAAATCTCATTGACTCCATCTCTAAGAATTTCCCTAATTTTCCTGTCATCTTTCTGCTCCACCTTGATCATCTGCTGTTTGTTTTGGTACAATGTCCTTCTAGCTGACATCCTTGCGTATAGTATTGCTTCCTTCCAACCCACCCTCCACACAGCAATAAAAGTGACCTTTCTAGCCGAGACCGGTTTGGCTCAGTGGATAGAGCGTCGGCCTGCGGACTGGGGGGTCCCAGGTTCGATTCCGGTCAAGGGCATGTACCTGGGTTGCGGGCACATCCCCAGTAGGAGATGTGCAGGAGGCAGCTGATCGATGTTTCTCTCTCATCGATGTTTCTCACTCTCTCTCTCCCTTCCTCTCTGTAACGAATCAATAAAATATATTTAATAAAAAAAAAGTGACCTTTCTAAAGTGTAAATCTGTTCCAGACACTCTCTGGTCTCCACGGTGCTTCATCATTGATGGGATAGAGCCAAGCCCTTTGGCCGGGGAATTAGACCCGTTCATGCATTTCCATCCAGGCAGAATCTTTCATCCCACCATTCTTTTGGGACCTTCCATAAGAAACCCTCTGGCAGCATCATGTACTATTCTCCCTAGAACAAACTACATCATTGTCCATTTCTCAGGACTCTTCATGCTGGCTCATTTCTATCAATTTATGTACAGACTTCCCTCTGCCTAGAATGCCCTCCTCAACTTTATCTTTACTTGGCTTAAATATCACTTTCTTTGTTGTTTTTCCTGATTCCTTTTGTAGTTTTCCCACTATACTGTACTTAGTTCTTGGTTATAGCATCTGTTATTCTGTGTTGCATTTCTTACTACTGGTATCATTCATCTTCTCTCCTCCCCTGCAATTGACTAGTAGAATTCCCAGTACATATTAGTATTTGAATAAATAACTATGTAATAACTAGAGGCCCAGTGCATGAAATTCATGCACAGGTAGGGTCCCTAGGCCTGGCCAGTGATCAGGGCCAATTGGGGCCTTCCAGCTGCTGTCCAGGGACTTCCTTTGTTCTGCATAACCCCCTGGTGGTCAGCACACATCATAGCGAGCAGTTGAACTTTCGAGGGGACAATTGCATATTAATCTTTTATTATATAGGATGGGTGGTTTGGGATTAACTTGTCATCATCCCAAGCAATATGTACTGGATTATAAGGAATTTCTGAAATAGTGCTGTAATCCAAAAAAACTGGAGTTGTCACTATAGTAAGAGGAAGAAGAAATATTTTGAGCCTGGCAAAATTTTGTGCATGAAGAAAGTTCTTAGAGTCCAGATATTGTCAAAGAAACCCATTTCTCTTACCATTTTTTACCTAGAAATCTTATACCAAGGCCAAGATTAATTAACAGTTTAACACACACATTTTGTCAACCATGGCTACACACCTGCCGTGCTTCGGCTGCTCTGCTTTGAAGCTGCTGGGACCCTTCCCTGAGAGGCCACACATCATACTGGGGCAAGAGGGCACTCATCAGTTCCAGTCCATGATGCTTAGTTACAGAGGACATTACCTGAGATTAACTAGAATTATAAATAGGACAAATGGCATGACACCTAAGGACTGGGAGCCTAAAGAAGAGTTAGGCAATCAGTTTAAGCTTGAGTTCAGAATCCTCAAAAAGTGTTTGAGCAGATTTGGTTTGAGAAATTGGTTTCAGTGGGCAGGCTCTTTCATCTCTGAGTGGTTTTCTCAGAGTATGAGTATTGGAATGATTAAGACAAAAGCTATCTGGTGAAAAGTAACTCAAGTTCTGAAAATTTTATCTGACCAGTCATTGACCTACTCTCCCCTTACTTTCAACCAATCTCAAAATGGTTAGCTGAATGATGTTTTTGTTTTTTTTGTTGTTGTTGTTTTTCAGTTTGATTACATTTTCTTGTGCAATATGGAGAAACAATTTTTATCAAATGTTTCAGGGAGAAAAAGAAAATGTTTCTTTCCTCTGACCTTTTTTGCAATTAATCATGCTGTGTTGGTTTGAAATCACCAAATCTACTCCTAACAGCAACAGGCAACAAGATACTTAACCATCTGATATGTGAAGAGGAAGGATTATTTTGCATCCTAAATCAAACTTTTTGTCTTCACCATATTCCAGGACGGTATAAATAGATCAGTTTAACTGTTTTGTTTACAATAACCACAATGTTATGAGCGAATGGAACATTAAAATTTTATTTTGGAGATTATATCTCATTTTTATTTAAGAATATAAAAGCAAAAGCAAAAAGCAAAACTAAAACAAAAACTTATTTAAAATGCCTAGGTTACTACTGGCTTTATAATATCCTCTATTGTTATATCAGCTCTAAATTAAGAAAAATGAAAAAATTACGTTTTCTTATACTGCCTATGAAGGGTTCTACAATTCCTCCAGAAAGCAAAGACATATGATCTTAGCTGCCAATGTAGATAAAATAACATGGATATATATATATATATATATATATATATATATATATATATATATTCTTAACACTAGGAGTTGCTGGGATATTCTTTTACATTCACCTTGGAAAATTGGGGTGTGATTTAAACAAAACACAGAGACATTTCTCAAAGAATTTCATTAGGTTCAAAATTTAAAAAATATTTTCCTTTTAATTATTTATTTATTTATTTGTATTCTTTATTGATTAAGGTATTACATGTGTCTCCTTTTTCCCCCATTGACCTCTCCCTGGCCACTCCCACTCCCCAGCACATGCTTTCACCCCCCTAGTGTCAGTGTCCATTGGTAGTGCTTATATGCATGCATAAAAGTGCTTTGGTTGATCTCTTAACTCCCAGACCCCCTGATTTCCCTCTGAGGTTCGACGATCTGTTTGATGCTTTTCTGCCTCTGGATCTATTTTTGTTCATCAGTTTATATTGCTCATTATATTACTCAAATGAGTGAGATCATATAATATTTATTTTTCTCCAACTGGCTTATTTCACTTAGCATAATGCTCTCCAGGTCCATCCATGCTGTTGCAAATGATAATAGTTCCTTATTTTTTACAGCAGCGTAGTGTTCCATTGTGTAGATATACCACAGTTTTTTAATCTACTCACTTGCTGATGAGCACTTAGGCCATTTCCAAATCTTAGCTATTGTAAATTGTGCTGCTATGAACATAGGGGTGCATATATCCTTTCTGATTGGTACTTCTGGTTTCTTGGGATATATTCCTAGAAATGGGATTACTGGGTCAAATGGGAGTTCCGTTTTTAATTTTTTGAGGAAACTCCATACTGTTTTCAACAGTGGCTGCACCAGTCTGCATTCCCACCAGCAGTGCAAGAAGGTTCCTTTTTCTCCACATCCTCACTAGCACTTGTCGTTTGTTGATTTGTTGATGATAGCCATTCTGACAGGTGTGAGATGATACCTCATTGTTGTTTGATTTGCATCTCTCTGATGATTAGTGACTTTGAGCATGTTTTCATATGTCTCTTGGCCTTCTGTATGTCCTCTTTAGAAAAGTGTCTATTTAGGTCCTTTGCCAATTTTTGGAATAGATTGTTTATCTTCTTTTTGTTAAGTTGTATGAGTTTCCTGTAAATTTTGGAGATTAAACTCTTACCAGAGATAACATTGGCAAATATGTTCTCCCATGCAGAGGGCTTTCTTGTTGTTTTGTTAATGGTTTCTTTTGCTGTGTAGAAGCTTTTTATTTTGATGTAGTCCCATTTGTTCTTTTCTCCTTAGTTTCCATTGTCCTCGGAGCTGTAGCAGTAAAGATATTGCTATGACACATGTCTGATATTTTGCTGCCTGTGGATTCCTCTAAGATTTTTATGGTTTCCCATCTTATGTTTAAGTTCTTTATCCATGTTGATTTTATTTTTGAGTATGGTGTAAGTTGGTGGTCTAGTTTTATTTTTTTTGCAGGTATCTGACCAATATTTCCAGCACCATTTATTGAAGTCTGTCTTAACTCCATTGTATGCTCTTGCCTTCTTGGTCAAATATTAATTGAGCATAATGGCTTGGGTGGAATTCTGGGTTCTCTGTTCTGTTCCATTGGTCTAAATGTCTGTTCATGTGCCTGTACCAGGCAGTTTTGAGGACAGTGGCTTTGTAATATAGCTTGATATCTTGTATTGAGATCCCTCCTACTTTGTTCTTCTTTCTCAGGATTGCTGCAGCTATTCAGGATCTTTTTTTATTCCAGATTAATTTTTGGAAAGTTTGTTGTAGGTCTTTGAAATATGCCATTGGTGTCATAATGGGGATTGCATTGAATCTATAGATTGCTTTGGGTAGTATGGACATTTTAATGATGTTGATTCTATCAATCCGTGAACATGGTATATTCTTCCATTTGCTTATTTCTTCCTCTATCTCTTTTTTCAATGTCCTGTAGTTTTCTGAATACAGGTCTTTTACTTCCTTAGTTAAGTTTATTTCTAGGTATCTTACTTTTTTTGTGCAATGATAAATGGAATTTTCTTTTAATTTATCTTTCTGTAAGTTCACTATTGGTGTATTAAAAAGCCATAGATTTCCAGGTGTTAATTTTGTATCCTTCTACATTGCTGAATTCATTTATTATGTTTAGTTTCTTGTTTTGTTTTTTATAGAGTCTTTAGGGTTTTCTATGTACAATATCATGTCATCTGCGAATAATGATAGTTTTACTTCTTTTCCAATTTTGATGCCTTTTATTTATTCTTCTTGTCTAATAGCTATGGCTAGCACTTCCAATACTATGTTGAACAGGAGTGGTGAGAGTGGGTATCCCTGTGTTGTTCCTGTTAGGTGAAATGGTTTTAGTTTTTGCCAATCGAGTATGATGTTGGCTATAGGTTTGTCATATAATTATGTTGAGATATGATTCCTCTATTCTCACTTTGCTGAGGGTTTTTATCAAGAAAGGGTGTTGGATTTTTGTCAAATGCTTTTTCAAATTGATATGACTATGTGATTTTTATCTCTCCATTTGTTTATGAGATGTATCACGTTTATTGATTTGAGGATATTGTACCATTCTTGCATCCCTGGAATAAATCCCACTAGGTCATGGTGTATGATATTTCTAATATAATGCTGGATCCAATTTGCTAGAATTTTGTTGAGGATTTTAGCATCTATGTTCATCAGAGATATTGGCCTGTAATTCTCTTTCTTTGTTGTGTTTATATCTGGTTTTAGGATTAGTGTAATGCTGGCTTCATAGAAAGAGCTTGGAAGTGTGCTTTCCCCTTAAATTTTTTGGTACAGTCTGAGGAATATAGGTTTAGTTCTTTGAATGTTTGGTAAAACTACTCTGTGAAGCTGTCTGGCCCAGGGCTTTTGTTTGCTGAAAGTTTTTTGATGACAGTTTCAATTTCCTCCATAGTTATTGGCCTATTCATAATTTTTTATTTTTCTTGACTGAGTTTTCGAAGGTTGTATTTTTCTAGGAATATGTCCATTTCTTCTAGGTTGACCAGATTGTTGGAATAGAGTTGTTCATAGTATTGTTTACAATCCTTTGTATTTCTGTGGCGTCTGTTGTTATTTTACTTTTCATTTCTGATTTTGTTTATTTGGGTCCTCTCTATTTGCTTCTTGGTGAGACTGGCTAGATGTTCATCAATCTTGTTTATCCTTTTAAAGAACCATATGCTGAAGGAATTTCTTCACTGATACTGCTCCCAGGGCAAAGGAAACTAAAGAGAAAATAAACAAATGGGACTACATCAAAATAAAAAGCTTTTGCACAGCAAAGGAAACCATCAACAAAACAACAAGAAAGCCCACTGCATGGGAGAACATATTTGCCAATGTTATCACTGATAAGGGTTTAATCTCCAACATTTACAGGGAACTCATACAATTTAACAAAAGGAAGATAAACAACCCAATTAAAAAGTGGGCAATGGACCTAAATAGATACTTTTCGAAAGAAGATAGAAGGAAGGTCAAGAGACATATGAAAACATGCTCAAAGACACTAATTATTGGAGAGATGAAAATCAAAACGACAATGAGGTACCATCTCACACCTGTCAGAATGGCTATCATCAACAGATCAACAAATGACAAGTGTTGGCGAGGATGCGGAGAAAAAGGAACCCTCATGCACTGCTGGTGGGAATGCAGACTGGTGCAGCCACTGTGGAGAACAGTATGGAGTTTCCTCAAAAAACTAAAAATGGCCCTAGCCGGCTTAGCTCAGTGGATGGAGCATCAGCCTGGGAACTGAAGGGTCCCAGGTTCGATTCCGGCAAAGGGCACATGCCTGGGTTGCGGGCTCAATCCCCAGTAGGGGGTGTGCAGGAGGCAGCTAATCAATGATTCTATCTCATCATTGATGTTTCTATCTCTCTTTCCTTCTCCCTTCCTCTCTGATATCAATAAAGAAATACATTAAAAAAAAAAACCAAGTAAAAATGGAACTCCCAGTTGACCCAGTGATCCCACTTCTAGGAATATATCCCAAGAAGCTAGAAACACCAGTCAGAAAGGATATATGCACCCCTATGTTCATAGCAGCACAATTCACCATAGATAAGATTTGGAAACAGCCTAAATGCCCATCAGAAGATGAGTGGATTAAAAAACTGGTACATCTACACAATGGAATACTACGCTGTGGTAAAAAATAATTTTAAAAAAGAAGGAATTCTTACCATTTGCAACAGCATGAATGGAACTGGAGAGCATTATGCTAAGTGAAACAAGCCAGTCAATGAAGGAAAAACACCACATGATCTCACTCATTTATGGAATATAATGAACAACATAAACTGATGTACCAAAACAGATCCAGAGGCAGAGAAGCATCGATCAGACCATCAAATCTCAGAGGGAAGGTAGAGAAGGTTGGGGGTAAGGGGAGAGATCAACCAAAAGACTTGTATGTGTGCATATACGCCTAATAACCAATGGACACAGACACCAGGGGTGTGAGGGCATGAGTGAGGGGGGTTGAGGGGGGTAATGGGGGGATGACAACACATATGTAATACCTTAATCAATAATGAAATTTAAAAACAAATAAACAACAACAACAACAACAACAACAAAAACAAAACAAAGAACCAGTTCTCTGTTTTATTGATTTTTTTTTTTTTTTGGTCTTCATGTCCTTTATTTCCACTCTGATATTTATATTTCCTTCCTTCTGCTCACTCTGGGCTTTTCTTGTTGCTCTCTTTCTAATTTTTTAAGTTGTAGAGTTAGATAAAATATTACCAGTTTTTCTAGTTTTTTTTTTAGGTAGTCCCATAATGCTATGAACGTCCCTCTCAGGACTGTCTTCATTATATCCCTTAGATTTTGGATTGTTGTGTTTTCATTGTCATTTGTGTCCAGGCTGTTTTTAATTTCTTCTTTGATCTTGTTGGTAACCCAATCATTGTTTAATAGCATGCTATTTAGCTTCCAATTGTTTGATTTTTTTATTGTTTTTATTGTAGTTTATTTCTAATATTATGCCATTGTGATCTGAGAAGATGCTTGATATGATTTCATTCTTCTTGAATTTGGAGAGACTGTCTGTGACCCAATATGTGGTCTATCTTTGAAAATGTCCCATGTGCACTTGAGAAGAATATATATTCTGTGGCTTTGGGATGAAATGCTCTGATGATGTCAAATTAAGTTCATCTGATCTAGTGAGTCATTTAGGATTGCTGTTTCTTTGCTGATTTTTTGTCTAGAGGATTTATCCAGTGATGTCAGTGGTGTATTAAAGTCCCCTACTATGATTGTATTGTTGTCAATCTCTCCCTTGATATCTTCCAGGAATTTTTTTTTTTTTTTTATGTATTTGGTTGTTCCTGCATTGGGTGCACATATGTTTACCAGAGTTACATCCTCTTGTGTATTGATCCCTTTACTATTACTAGTGTGTAGTGGCTTTCCTTATTTCTTGTTATGGCCTTAACTTTGAGGTATATTTTGTCAGATATATGTATTGCTATCCCAGATTTTTTTTTTCATTTCCATTTGCCTGAAAGATATTTTTCCATCCCTTCACTTCAGTCTGTGTGAGTCCCTTGTTCTGAGGTGGGCCTCTTGTAGACAGCATATATATGGGTCATGTTTTCTTATCAATTCAGCCACTGGATATCTTTTGATTGGAGCATTTAATCCATTTACCTTTAAGGTTATTATTGATAGGTACTTGTTTGTAGCCATTTTGTGTGTGTGTGTGTGTGTGTGTGTGTGTGTGTGCCTGTGTTCCTTCTTCCCTTTCTATTTCTTTTTTTTACAATAGTCCCTTTAGCATTTCTTGCATTGCTGGCTTGGTAGTGATAAACTCCCTTAGCCTTTTTGTTTGTTTGTTTGCTAAGTTCCTGATTTCCCCTTCAATTTTGAATGACAGCCTTGCTGGGTAGAGTATTTGTGGATTCAGTCCCTTGTTTTGCATCAGTTTGTATACTTCATTCCATTCCCCTCTGGCCTGATGTGTTTCTGTTGAGAAATCATTTGATAATCTAATGGGAGATCCTTTGTTGGTAACTTTCTGTCTCTCTCTTGCAGCCTTTAAGATTCTTTTTGTATTACAGTTTGCCATTGTAATTATGATGTGTCTTTGTGTGGCACTTGGCTGGGTGTCATGCAGTTTCGGGTCCCTGGGCTAAAGCAGTGGGCCAACAGGAGGGGAGTGCGTTCTGAACTTACAGCAGCCGGCAGCTGGGGAGGCTGGAGTCCCCGTGTCTGTGGGGCTGTAGCTGAGGTAGCAGGTCTTTAGCCAGAGTGGCCGTAGGGTCCAGGGTTGTGTCTGAGGCCAGTCTGGGTCGTGGTGAGGCTGGGCTCCTAGTCATAGCAGCTCTCGGCTTCAAAGATGATGTGGTTTCTGTGTCAAAACCGCCACCCTGGGAGGGATTGCAGTGGTAGCTGGGGCTCCCTGTCTAGGACAGCCCGGTCTGCCAGCCCCTGAAAGTCCTGTAGGATCTAACTGTCCCTCACTCACACAGACACCCACCACACACTCTCCTTTCGCTCCCTCAGTCACACTTTCTTTCTCACTGCCGTCCCACCAGCCGCCATCTTCTCCACCTTTAAAAAATATTTTCAAGTCAATTTTCAGTGCAACCTTTTGATATAAGACACAATTTCAAATCCATTCTCTGCCCATGCAGTGAAAGTATTTCACCAACATTTCATCCTGAACTGGAAGGATCATTTTAAATCTAATCCATTCCTTGTCATTAAAATACTTGTATGAAGACCTCTTTCTTTCTCCTCATCTACTAAATGAGATCATCTTCACCTACTTAAGATATCTCGGTAAAGTGTTATGACTTTTAGAGAATTCAAATGTAGGAAATACATTTTTAATAGATGAGGCTCTGAGTGTGATTTTAGTATTTTACCTAAAGAGGCAAAATGATATTTAATTTTAGATCTGAGTTTCCTCCAAAAATATTCATTTCTCAAAATAACATTTGTTGTCTAGGGAAGTGATTTAATCCCTCTACCCTTTAAACTCTGTAATATTTGTTGTCTCCAGAATTAAAATTAATTTTAAAAATGAAAATCAGCAATATCTCTTCAAGGCAGATATATAGGACATCTTTGCTAAATCAAGCCCTGTATTAGATAAGGAAATTATAACAAATAATGAGTAAGAGGAAGAGCAGATCATGAGTATAGAATGGTTAAGTACAAGAATTATATGGACAGATGGATGCATTGTCCTACACTAGAGGAAAGTAAAGGCTAAACGATAATATTGCAAATTTCAGATGAAGAATGATTCTTTTGTTTAGCATTTGCTGCAATTCTATCTTCAACAGCATGGTGATTAAAAGAGTTAATTTCTCTCATGAGGAGAAATATTTTCCTCCCAGGAAGAGTTAACCTGACTTCCCATATGAACGTAATTTCTAGGAATAAATCTCAAGGAAACATCCTCACTAATGGGCATTTCTTCCTCAAATAAACACAGCTGTTGAGTGTCTATAGTCTTTCGGTTTGTGCTCATCTTTTCCCAACCCAATTACACAAAAGGCACTGCAGCACTGGCACCAGAATATGACTTTCAGCTCTATCTGTGTTCCCATCTACCTTTCTGTTACTAAGCTTCAAAGAGAGGTCTAATTTAAGACCTACGGTGTGTTGAAACCTGTAGTTCCAGATAAGGATTCCCCCTCTTATATAATGCATTTTAAAATGAGAGCAAAAAGCCCACATCGGTGTTGGATTTCCACTGTTTAGCTCTGAGCATCCTTGACACCTTAAATTGAAGAAAGAGCACAGGGTTTGTAAGCTACAGTAATTAGTGCTGGTGGCAGTAAGGCTTGTGGCAGTGTTGATGAAAAGAAACCATAATTTCTATTAAACTCCTTAGGGTCTCCTTTCTGCAAGGAAGACTTACTGTGTTTCTTTTTAAAGCATAGATCAAATAACTTAAGCAGGCACTGTGACAATACCATTTTCAGGAGAGAAACCTATGATATGACTCACTCACCCACTGAAATGACACCCCATACACCTACTTGTTCCTTGTCTTTACTTTCTGAGTCAAAGCATTTGAAAATCTGTCTGTATGTCAAATCTTCATGAAAATTCACTTGCAGACATCTTTCCTGTTCATCCATGTCCATTTCACCTTTTCAGCATAGGCAGAGTTACTAATAATTTAGTCATTATTCATTAATAAGTTCTACAAGTAACAGAAAACTCATTTTTCTCTCCAAGTTAACACAGGTAATTTGGCTTGCTTCACTGCTCTATCACTCCAGTCCCTAAAGGCGAAGAGGAAATTCATTTATCCTCAGAATTTTATGAATCCTTCAGTTCATCCCAAATTCTCCTCTCTGAGTATCTGTCACTGAAGAGACAAACTTGTAGACCAAGGTCAACAACTAACTGGTCAGGTGATTTTGTAAAAGCTGCAAAATCACCTGATTTCATTTGCCTTTGAGATTAGTGGGACACTTCTGAATGAAATGGAGGTAAATTACTTTTAAAGAATTAAATTCAGTACTCATGTCATATCCAAATACCACTGCAAATCTATAATAATAAAAGGGTAATATGCTAATTAGACTGGACATCTTCTGGACGTCATTCTGGACGTCCTTCCTGATGAAGCTGGGGTGGAGGGAAGCCAGCCTGGGTCCCGGGTGCCTGCCAGTGGCCAGAGGAGGGAAGCCTGGGTCCCAGGTGCTGTAGGGAAGCCAGTGCTGGCAGCCAGTGGAAGGAAGGCCTACTCTTGCACTAATTTTCATGCATTGGGCCTCTAGTAATAAATATACTGCCTCCCACGTAGTAGGTTTATTGAATGTGTGCTTGAAGAAATTGTAGAGCTGATGTCTGAGATTATCTGGTTGTACCTTACTTGATTCAGAAAATGTTGTATTGAACATCTGTGTGGCAGGCATAGATGCAATGCACTGTGCACCGTGACCTTGAATCCATCATTCTTCCTTCAAACTGAAATAGTTTGGTCATTTTAGATAGATGGAAATTTGTATTACGGACATACTTCATCCTGCAAAATATGTCTGATTTTGTAAAAAGTATGAAAATGTCATTTTATTTTGTAATTCCAGACACATTTTAAATCAGAAATAAAACAGCTACTTAAAGTTATCCTATAAATAGTTAAATAAACAGCCCCATTTAACTATGAGGAGACTGAGGATCAAATATGTGTCTTATACAAGGTCAAAAGGGCAGTTACAAGATAATTACTATTATCCTTTCCCCTCAGTACTGGGCTATTCTGATGGCCTAAAGTGGGATTATACCTTTCCATAAACCTCTGGGCATTCTTTCCTAGAAAAGCATTCTAAATTTTAACCATTTTTATTAGGCGGTTTTTCCTTTTTATTATTTGATTCTGAGCACATTTCCCTGTGTCTTTCAGCAGAGGTGAAAACTAATAGGAAACCATAATTTATTGAATGAAAACAGTTCATTTATTTGAGGACAATTAACTAACCCCTTTTAGTATTCTATTTTTTTCCAGTTAATTTATCTCAATTACCTTGCTTCTTTATGAGATAACTTGTTGATATATTTCTGACCCAGAGTGAATGCTTATTAAATGGGATTAATATATCAGCATTATTTCTCTTTACCAAATAATTCTAAGATGTTGTATTCATGAATATCAACAAAGAAGGAGAGAAATTGGACATTCATTGAATGTCAGTTATATATCAGCAAAGTTTTAGTATGTCATCATATTTAACCCTCACAGTATCATTGTGAAAATTGCTTTTGGAAGCTTTAACTTCTAAAACATGAGAACAATGGGGTCTAGCAAGGTTCAACAGCTTGCCTAATGCCACACAGTTCATGAGAGATGGGGACAAGTAATTTAAAAGTAAATTAAAAAAAAAAAAGATTTAACCCAACTCTGACAATAACAAAGCCTATTCTCTTTCCAACACAAGCCTGTGACTTACAGGCAAATGAGCAAAACAGATCTTTTCTGGAGATGAGATCTAGAGTCTGGAAGGTTAAATGACATATAGCAAAGGGCCACTCTAAAACCCTGGGAGCTAGGTGCTATTCCTGTGTTCTGGACTGCAGGTCTGCCTGGGGTGTGTCCTTAAAGCCCTCCATGGGGAACCATGCTTCTCCATCTGTGTGTGAGAGCTTAGCATTCAGGAAAGGATCCAGATTGACATCTGTCAATTTAAAGTGCCCCTAGAGTTATATAGGATGGGAATCTGGCTTATATTTTCTTTTCTCTACGTAATAGCTCATAATAACTCGTCTGTCTGCTAAAGTGGTTGGCAGACCTGGTGTGTGCAGGAAGTCAGGGTGACAGAGCCTGCTTTGGGCAGTCACTAGCTTTTCTCTGCCCGGTTCCCCCATCTGTAAAATGGAGAGAAGAATACAGAGAAGCTGTGAGGCAGAACCCACCCGTGATGAAAACAGAGTATTTGGGATATAGAAAAGGGAGTGGAAAAGTCTGAAATAATTTCAGTGTGGAATCATTTGGTATCAATGCGATTAAAATTGCTATTTGACAATCCTGGTGCAGCAAACCTTCACTATAATATCAGTTGTTATATGTGGATAGACTTTTAGGAACTGTTGACGCAATAACTGCCCTGTGGAAATTCTGAAGGACAACAGTAGAAATATGTCAAACAAAAACTGTGGGTTAGATAATCCACTTCCCAAACTTTCCATGGATTTCTTGAGGTCATATTTTATGTTTTCTTCATGTTTTGCAAGTCCCACGGTACCTACTTCAGGGCTTCTTTGAATCAAGGGGCCTCAGTTAAGAGTCACTAATCATGATATGGCTCAAGGCCAAGAGACACTAAAATAAAAGTAGAATGGCTAATGGCTTTGATTGTCCTGTGTTACTGGACATACTTCCTAAGTGCCAAATTGTTAAGAGGTTCCATATTTCTACTTTCCAATTTCTCTGGGCTCTCTAAATATGCAATCAGTTGTACAGGTGTATGGCCCTGGCATATGCCAAGTACAGCTTTACTTTACTCTTAAACTCATCAGAGAGCACCCATCTCAGCCCTGAGTGGAGTCCTGTTTTACAGCTTTGTCTCTCCCATCCACGTGAGGAATGAGACTCACTGTTGGCAAGATGTGGTTTATGTGCTATGACTGCACTCTAGGCCTTCTATTTTTTAAAGAGAGGTCATATTAATGAGCGTAAAAAGCGAAGGCTATTTAAGGAACCCTGCCATTTCCCGGGAAGGTGTTATGCAGAACTTTGCTACTAATAGTGGCCAGGGGGCAACCACCGGCATAGATATCACCTGGGAGCTATAGACAGTCCACCCCCTGCTCCCACCCCCAGACCTGCAAAATCAGAATCCCCATTCTATCAAGATTCCCAGGTCATTTGTATGCACTGGAAGAGTGAGAAGCACTAATCAAGGACCTGGGTTTTAGGATAATTGGTAGAGGTTAAGATTACAGTTGTACTCTTGCAGTTAGCCATTGCTATTGGGTCCCATCTTTCGTATTGGGGCATAGTCTCATATGGAAAAATTGTCCACTCTCACCATCCAGAAAATTGTGAGGAGCCAGAAAACCAATGAAGCATAAAGAATTAATCTTCTCTCCTATGCAGTTATGAAGACCCCCCTTCTACTCTTCCTGCTTCCGCTTTGATACGTGAAGGGCTCTCCATTCATTCATACCTGATGCTATTCTCTCCTGTTTTCTAGCTAAAGAGGAAGCTAGAGTGTCTCTGTAGCCTCCAAATACACTCTTCTATCTCTCCTGCATCAAATTGACAACTGAAGAGCTCAGACTAGTTTTTGTTTGTTTGTTTGTTTTTTAATAAATAACCCTGAGTCCTTTAGATTTGTCATAAGAGGGGGGGAGAATGAAGCAGTGAAGCTCCCTAACTAGCTTTACTTTGGCTCCTGGATGCCAAGGCAGATGTTACAAATGACACGCCATCTCTGCTCAGGGCCTCAGTGTGGAAATTACTCAGCAGAGCAGACATGGGCCTTCCTATTTTACTGCCTGTTATGAGCTTGTGAGTAGCACACCACACTGCTCTGATTAGTGGATGCTTTCACTCCCTCCTCATAATCACAGGGACTGGAGCAGAATGATAAGAAGAGCTTCTAGGATGGAGTTGGTGGTATGGGACCTCCTTCTCTCTTCTCCTCCTTTGCTGTGCTTTCCTTAATGCAGAAAACCCTTTGAAGTGTGACTTTTTTGGGTTCTGACCGACTCACCTGAGCCATCAGAAGCTCTACATTTCCAATATAGTTCCCTCATTACTGTCCTGGCTGCAGCTTGAAAGCACCCGTGGGAGAGTTTCTGTGTTAGTGCACAGCTGTTGGGTTGTACCATCCCTGATGCCTACTAGGAAATGTTGATTCTTCTATTGTATTGCAATAAATAAGCACCTTAATTTTTATTAGAGGTTTATCTTCAGACCTTGACTAACTTTTATGAAAAGGCGAAGGGAATTTGCCAGTTGATTAAGAGTCCAGTTAGCATTGCTAAGGGATTTCTCTGGGGGAGCTCATCCAGGGCTCCAACGCTGCCCTTTCCTTTTTTTGAGTACACAGGCAAGGGCAGATGAGTGAGCAAGAGAGGCTGTCTGGGCTGGAGCTCATAGGGCTCAGGTGTGTATGACTCATTTTCTTTGCATCCTGGTGACATAGAGCTCTGACTCTCACCTTCCTTGACTTACTGAAGGGCATAGAAGAAAAACAAATGGCAAATGGCTGCATTCAGATTCTGATCAGAAAGCACAGATGCTGTTTGGCAATGGAAAATATACCCGGTCTGTGTAAGTAGGTATTAAGTTACCCCTTAAGTAGTGTTGGATTATTTGCTTTATGATAATGAGCATCTACGTAATCTTAGCCTACAAAGAGCCCAAATGTAATCCTGCAATATGTAAATCACCCTAAAAGCAAAAACAGTACTTGAGTTGTTTACAATGATGAAGACTTACTTTAAACCAGAGAAGAAAATTGCTTTCATCTTGAATTGTTAACAGTGATCAATTGGTAGTGGTGCTCAGAGGCCTGTGTTGAGAAGAATATTGAAGCTACCTCCAGGCTCAATGGAAAAAGAAAACCATGATAAATTACCTCCCAGGCAATGGCAGCATTTGTGCTACATGCTTTCTCTACAGCATTCATACATATTCTAACTGTAATTTATTACTTTTTGGAAGGAAAAGAAAATCTCCAATTGCTAAGAGAGAGCTAGCTCTGATCAACTTGTAGTTGCTCTCTTATTTCAAGATACAGGGTTTATTGGAAAAACCAAAAAGCAGCTTGCATGGGTAAATGTTACCAGACGTCCTAACTATACTACACAATTTGAACAGGTTAGGGAGTACCTAGTATTTAGAATACTATGGACTTTTCTTTTTCATTATGTTCTCTTATTTCTCTGGATTTGGTGTTAGATGAAAACCCAGGCTAAAACTCCATGACCATGGCCAGTCCCTCTGAGCGTCACTTTCTTCCTTTGAAACCTGATGTAAAGAACACGTGAAACAAGATATATCAATAAAGTCACAAAGGAGTCACTGGACATGAAAGTCTCAAAGGGCTTGTGAGAGAGGAAAGGGGAAAACAGGATGGAGTATGAGCATAACATAGATATTGAATAAATGGTAGTTATCCATGAATCCTATTAGTCTCCTTATGAAGCTAAAACACTTAAACATCAAAATATATGGAAAAGCAAACAATTTTAGTTGCATAATGGGTGTTAAATATTTGAATAGAATATGGGCATTTATGGGTGGACTGGGTCTAATTAATGATGGGAAGAGATGTTCTCTAACATTTGTGAGTAATTATGTGACTCTCTGGAATGACAGAAGTTCTGATATGTTATGTCTTTTTTTTCTTATTTGTACTGACAAAGTCTCTTCTCTAGTTTATAACGGATAGATATGCAAATGTATCTATATTCTCGTACATGGCTGAATGAGTTGACATTAACTGTCAGTAAAATTTATTGTGAAAGGTCATCTGCAAAGGAGACAACTAAGAAAGCTAAAGCTATGGATTTGGTTAAGTTTACTCACAGATAATACAAGAGTATCTGTGGGGAACTACCAGTTGCCAATTCCACATGTAAGGAACTTGAAAGTGGCCACTTTGTTATAACAACAAATAACACGTTGAACAGACTGAAATATTAACTGTATCCCCAATATTGGAGATACAGACAGGTGAGTACAGGGAGTCAAGGCTTATAGCGCAGAGGCTCAGAGCAGAAACTGCAGAAGCAGCCAGCACCAGACTAGGAAAACCTAAATTGTCACCAGTGAATTGCTGGAGGCTCAGTGTGGACAAGACTGAGACTTACCTGGTAAAAACTCCAGAGGGACCCAGTCATAGGGGAGTATCCACACTTATATGAGTTTCACTTCTAGGACCTCAACCAGGTTCTCATAGTAAATATCAGAGAAAGACCTTCTCATGCTTCTAGCAGAGGGAGGAGAAAAGGAATCATTTAAAAACTAGAGGCCCAATGCACAAAATTCGTGCAAGAGTAGGTCTTCCTTCTTCTGGCTGCCAGCACCGGCTTCCCTCTGGCACCCAGGACCTGGACTTCCCTCCCAGCCCTGGCTTCATCCAGAAGGTTGTCTGGAAGGACATCTGGTCTAATTAGTATATTACACTTTTATTATTATAGAAGATAGGCCAGAGCATTCTGTTCTTCTTAACAAGGCCTGCTCTTAGCAGAAATTGGTTAACTAGATCCTAACCTGCTGGGATTTCATCAAACCCTAACTAACCTGGGGTAAGGGAAATATCTACCCCCAGCCTAGTGTAGCCAACCTGCCCTACTTAATAGAGGGGCTGAGAAATACCTGTAATGTTCACAGTTGAAAAGCATAGTTTCACCAAAAATAATGGTGGGAAGGACTGCTGTCACCTCCATAGTGCCACCAAACTACCCTAGTAATTATATTCTTCAGTGCTATAAATTTAAAGTAAAAAAAAAAAAATCAGTTTCACTTAAGAATGACATTTAGTAATTTTATTAAATCTCAACCTATGAACACACATTTGTTGAATATTTGTGTCATGAAATAAGAAATATGAAAAAGCACCTTTGCTGCATACTAAAGTTCAATGGTCTTCTCAAGGAAAAGCACAGATGAAGGTGAAGGTTTTAAGCTGCAAGCTAAAGTAGCCACCATTTTCATGGTATAATTTTTGTTTTTACACTTGAAAGAATGACTGACAAACTATGGGTACCAGACTTACGTATCTGGCACTCACTTTTCTTAAATAAGTAAATTTGTAAATTCAAGGAAAACAAATTTCAGTATTTATTGTGAGCTATAAAGTTCATGTTTTTACCTGATAGTTATAACTATAGAAAAATTTTATCCACTATCATGAATTTGGTCACTTTCCAATATGTTAAGACTTTTCTAATGAGACAAGTGGTGAAATTAATAAATGTGATACAATTCTTTGATGTTGTGGATAAAATGTATCAATATCTGGCAGATCTATATAACTAAAAAAATAGAATCTACAAATGACAAAAGCCTGCCATTACAAAATCATGCATGGCTAAAAGATCCACATGAAGTACAAGATGGACTAATGGATTTTAAGGTAACAGAGTATGAAAAAGCTTATTGATATTGTTTCAAATTCCAAATTACAACTAAGCTTTAAGAAATTATCACTTGTTGAGTTTCAGTATAACATCAAAGAGCACTATCTATAAATATATGAAAACGTTATTGAAATACTCGCCTCTTCTCCATGTGCATATTTGTTTCAGGACTTATTTTCTTCCTCTGCTTCAACAAAAACAATGTATTTCATCAAACTAATTGCATAGGTATACGTGAGAATTCAGAGGTCTTCTATTAAGCCAGAAACTAATGTAAACAAAAATGTAAAACAATGTTCTCACTATTTTTTGAAAAATATATTTTAATTAATTATTTAAATCATTAGTTAAATATAACCTATATTAATTTAATGTTGTTATTTTAAATGAATAAATAAATATCTTTTAAAAGTCGGTATTCATTTCGGATACAGTAGTAATAGATAATAACTAGCATGAATCAAGGTTCTTCAGTGTTCTCAATGATTTTTTAAAATAAAAGGGAATTTTGAAATAAAGAAATTTGGGTTATACTATAGGTTAGTGTTTCTCAAAATGTATTATTCATCAAACTTCTTCATAAATGTCCAGATTTCTTTTTAAACATTTAATTTCCTCAACCAAGACCTACTGGATTAGAAATACTAGGTGAAGCCAGTAAATCTGAATTTGAATAAACTCTGCTAGATACATCTTATGCATAATGAAGTATGACAACTTATAACAAGAGAACATACTTTCCAAGATATACACAGTAATTTAACAATAACAGCTCATTGTGAATACTCGTCTCTCAATCACTATAGTCTGTAACTCCACTTTTTTTCTCTAGGAAAATAGCAAATTTATCTTATCACTGGAATGTTAAAAGCTAGATTCATCTTCTCTCCTTCACTCAATGTACACCCTCAGTGCACATTTATATGTGTGCTGGGCCCATGAATATGCTCAGAAGGAGACATAGTCTGGGATAGAAGGGAAGACCCAGGAGGATCTGGCACATAGGTCTTCAGAATGATGATTTTACTTTGGATGTGCTGACCAAATTATTGACACAAGTCCAGTCACTCGGAATGAGAATATCTGAATTTTTCTTTGAATTTTTTTATTGTGGTGAAATACACACAATAAAATTTACCATTTTAACCATTTTCAAGTGTACAGTCTGTGGCATTAAATACATTCACATTGTTGTGCAACCATCACCACCACTCACATACAAAAGCTTTCATCTTCCCCAACTGAAACTTCTAGTGTGTACCCATTATACACGAATTCCCCTTCATCCCTTCTCACCACTCCTTGGCAACCATCTTTGAGTTTCTCTTTTGTCTACCATTCAACCTGCAGAAGTGTGTGGCAGGTGGTAAATGGGATGATTCTCTTTGAATATACCTGCATCAAAGTGATAGCATGAAGACTTCCCTTTCATAATAAATGCACTGTTACATCCATTTTAGAAGCAAAGAACAGTTTTAAAAAATATCTTGCTATACAGACAATAATAAACTTGAAGCTCCAGACTTTCAATTGTCCAGATACATTATGAATGATATGTTTTAATGTAGTATTCCATTATATAATTTATTATTTTTGGCCAGGAAGAACTGTATTGTGTGTTTGTGAGCAAATTCTAAAATCACGGAGTTATAAATCCAGATTTAAAAGAAACCTCAAAGGCTAAATAGTTTAATTACCCACCTGATAATTAGATCCAACCATGAAGAGCTCACCTACCGAAAGAGGCAAACATTTCAACTTTGAACTTCCCAGATTATTTTTAAAAAGTTATATGACATGAAATTCTGCCCTGTGTAATTTCAAAACATCAATCCTAATTTATCTCTGAAGAAATAATGGAGACAACTATTGTGCTTTCCTTTGGTCTTCTTTCTTTAAGCTAAATGTCCCTACCCCATCAGGTCTTTATCCTGGGACAGTTTAATTACTTTGCCATTCTGCTCACATTTCTGAATAAACTCCAGTTTGTCTGAATCTTTTCTCATATATGTAATACTTAAGATCAGATAGGTGAGCCTGTTAGAGGAAGTCTCACCAGCTGGATTACTGTCAAACCATTCTCTTTTTTGTTTTAGAATGCCATAATTAAATGAATGCAGCCCAAGTCCATGCTTGCTTTTCTATCTGACACAATACATGGCAAACTCATATTGATGTTAATGTTATAAAATCTATACAAATAATATTCTGATATTTTCCAAGCTGTTCGTTCATGCTATTTTGTAACTTTTTTTTAAAATCTAAGATCTGGCACTTGCATTTCTACTGAACTTAATTTTGTTGGCTTTAGCCATTCTTCCAAGATGTTAATCTCTTTTTGGAATCTGATTTTACAGTATAATATATTTTCTATTCCTTATAGCATATACCTTCTGAAAACTTGATAACCATGCATTTGATATTTTTATCCAAGTATCAGGCAAAATCTGTGAACAGGACAGGGCCACTGAAACAGAATCTTTTGACACTTTGTAGAAAGCTTCTTCCAAATTAGTGGAGATTATCTTAATATGCATACTTGAGATTCAATCAGCCAAATTTTGTTTCTTCATTTTATTTGTAAAATATCACACTATCAAATGCCTTGAGGATGTTATTTGGTTTCTTTGGCTTTTATTTACCCTTAGCAATTTAATAAAAATTTCAAATGTATCACCTCTTAGGAGCAGGGTAAGCATATGTCAGATAAAGTCAATTGGGTCCTTTAAGTTCTTTGGAGGAAAAGGGGCTCTATATTTATGATTATTAAGAATAACAAAATAATTTATTTTGGAGAGTCCTAATCCTCTGTAACAATTCTCATCTACTGTGTAAATGACTACATAGAACAAGGAGACTAAGCTAATACAACTGTGCAACTCATATTGTGACCAGTAGATTTTGAACTTGAAAGGTTTTCTCCCCATAAGATTAAGGATATTGCTTTGTTTCTAATAAAAAAAAAATGGGGAGCACTACTCCTTTTCATTATTTTCTAATTTGTCCTTCACTTATCCTTCACTCAAATTTAGATCAATTATTGTTAGTATGTCTTCATGAAGGGCGGGGGAACACAAATTTTTGATTGGGGCCAGATTTTCAAGCTCAAGTGAATCATTCTATATAATAAAAGGCTAATATGCAAATCGACCAAACGGTGGAATGACCCGTTGCTATGATGTGCAATGACCACAAGAGGGCAGACACTCAATGCAGGAGCTGCCCCTGGTGGTCAGTGCGCTCCCACAGGGGGAGTGCTGCTCAGCCAGAAGCCAGGCTCACAGCTGGCGAGCGCAATGGTGGTGGCGGGAGCCTCCCCTGCCTCTGCAGCAGTGCTAAGTATGTCTGAAGCCATCAGTTGTACATCCCGTGAGGGCTTTCAGACTCCTAGAGGGCGCAGGCCAGGCTGAGAGCCCCCACCACCACCACCCCGCCCGAGTGCATGAATTTCTTGCACCAGGCCTCTAGCCTAATTATAAAGACCAGGGAAGCAGGCTCTATGGCAGAGAGACTGACAGACCCTTTAACTATTAGAGTGTACTCTAGATTTGAAGGTCTAAGTTTTTAAAGTAGTTTTCCTGGTCCACTTAGCTGCATCATCTAAACTTGATAAAAGTGACCTTACAATGGAGTCATTTTCTTGAAAATATTAGGAACTGCTGTGAAGCAACTGAGAATAGAAGGAAGGCAAGCACTTAATAGGCTGGACTATCATAAAGACGATGGGTTTGCTGTGGGGAGAGGAGGGTTGCTCTGCTGCACAGAATCTAAATCAATTATAAACAAACTCCCTCCTTCCAGGTCTAGGAGCCCAGAAATCCCTTCACACTAGACTAAGGATGTCAGGAAAAAATCAATAAGCGATTGAATTGGATTCTCTGGGGGAGAACACAGTGTATTTTGTAATTTCAAAATAGCTCTTTTATTAGAGAGCTGGAGACGGTCTAGCAGACATTACATTTCTATGAAATATAAGCCAGGCAACATTCAGATCTGTTTTAAAATTAATAGAGCTTCAATCTTTTTTTATTTTGGCAATAGATTGAGTTGTGATGCCTTCTAACTCTGTCTTCATTCTGATTTAGTAAGCATTTATTAAGAACAGTTTTATATTTCTCTAACTGCCTCACCAAAGCCTCGCTCTGTCCCCTGGACATTAAATTAAGTATAAAATGGATTGCAGCAAAGCTAAATAAATAGATCCTTAATTTTCCCTGGCAACACGCATATGTATGAAAAAAAACAAACGTTATGGTGTTGGGCGTTGAAAGTAAAGATGGTTCGTGTGTAGGTTTAGTTATCAAAATCCACAGCATATAGGCTGACAGCTTTTGAAATACATAAACTGTTTCTCTCTCTCTCCTGTTTCCATAGCAACAGAGTGCACAAAGCCTTAGTTTTTGCACATAGACAGAAAAAAAAGGGAATAGAATCTGGAATTGTCTGGAACAAAAGAAAAATGTATAAAATAGAAAATTAAGCATATATAGTCCTCAAGAGTCTCACACTTGTTCATGGCCTCTTGATGGTATTATTCAAAATACGTACTTGAATGCATGTTGGGGTAGCTTTGAAAAATTTGATCAGGACCCGAAAGGTGAGAGCATCCCACCTCCTTTCTGTAAGCCGGAAGAGTCAGTACAAATAACTCGCTGCCATCGTTGTCTTGAAAAGTTTTATCATGACTCCCTTCATCAAGGCATTCTCACTAAAGCTTTTGTCTTTTTACCGCACTTCAGGTTGATCATTAAAATCTCTTGATTTTCCATCTTCTTCCTCGGTTCATTAACTTTACAGGGCCAATGACAATGCCCTTAATTCAACAAATAATGGGAGGATGTGATCATCCTTTAAGGAAGAGTGTCACATAGCAAGGTGTGGACACCAGCCAAACCCAAAGAAGTTCTTCACCTAGGATTCCCCTATTGGGTTAGGATTTAAAGGGCTGTATCAGCCCAAGCTAATTTTTCTCAGTGGTTAGAGCATGGGCCCAAGGATTGAAGGGTCCTGGGTTCGATTCTGATCAAGGGTGCATGTGGGAGCCAACCAGTCGATGGTGTCTCTCTCACATCAATGTTTCCCCCTCCCTTCCACTCTCTCTAAAAATCAATGGAAAAAAGACATCTTCAAGCCCTAGCCAGTGGATAGAGTGTTGGCCGGTGGACTGAAGGTTCCTGGGTTTGATTCTGGTCAAGGGAACATGCCTGGGTTGTGGACTCAATCCCCAGTAGGGGGCATGCAGGAGGCAGCTGATCAATGATTCTCATCATTGATGTTTCTATCTCTCTCTCCTTCTCCCTTCCTCTCTGAAATCAATAAAAATATATTTTAAAACAAAATAAACAAACAACAAATATCCTTGGGTGAGGATTAAGAAAAGAAAAAACAAACAAAGAAAAACAAACAAACAAACAAAAACAAGAGGGCTGCATCAACTCATTGCCATATAATCTACATACATTTTTTTAGAAGTGTTCATGACCATCATATGCATTTATAGCCATCTCTCTGAGTTTACCTTAGATTTCACATCCCACATGCATTTATGGAAAAATTTAATAACTAACCAATACCATAAATATTTTACCAAAACTCTCCTTTTAGGTACAAGAAAAAATGTTTAATGAGGAATATGTTTTATTTAAATATGAAGGAAATAACACTTAGAGAATCTCTCATAAGGAAATAACTTTTACTTTAAAATGAAGGAAATAACACTTAAAGAATATCTTATAAGAAGCTCAGTAGAGAATAAATGGTGATGAGCATTTCTCAATTCCTAACATCTCCTCCTTGACCTGGGGGCCCCAAAAGTGATGTATGTCATTATACCCTCTACTAACTAGCTGATAGTTGAGACAAATACATGAATCCATATGTTCCCTTGCCACCCCCTTAATGATCACAAGCATTTATCGTTACCTGTCCAGTTGGGGACAGGTTCTGGATGGTTCAGCAAAGTCATCAGGACCAGATATTTGAACTGGTTTTGCTTGAATACTCCTGGATCAAGAAACAAATTGCTAGTCTTTGCTTGGGAAAACAAAAAGCATACAACACTTCAATCAGGAAATTAAACGAATGTTACTGTGGATCTTGGCACTCTGTATAGGGAGTTTTCTAAATGCAGGACATGCCCTAAATATATAATGACACGATGGACTGAATTAGCTCAGATGCAGTCATTACTGTCTTTTGTAAATAATAGACTTCTTAAAGAAGCATATGAATGAAATCATTTAATTAATAGATTACAATGGCTCTTAAGGGGCTTTTTGGTTTCATTGGGAAAATAAATAAAATATGTTTTCTAAAGTTTCCAAAACATTATATTAACCTGTTAGACCACAAGGCACATTCTTGGGTTTCAGAAAACTTATATTTAAAAACAAACAAAGAAAAAAATCAAACCTACATACAAATCCTCCTTAACCAACAACTCTTAGAAAAGGAGCTTTAGAATTTTCAACTTTTATAATATTGAAGACATATTTTGATTTAATGAATGGATTATTGCTAGAGATGGGAGTAGCCTATAGTAGTCACTGCTTGCTGTTTCTCTTTCCATAACATGAGCCCAGAAAGAACTCCTTTTTTGCTAACCTCTGACTTTTTGATTCTAGAAATAATGTTTTATATCCACTAGTAAAAGCAAGGTCAAAGGACTCCTCCAGGTGAGTTAATGTTGCCCCTACACCCAGCTAAAAACCTGGCTCTCATTTTTTGAGGCACTTAGAAGAGGTGGGACCCTAGAGGTCATAGTCCCTGTTCTGCTAGAGTCTCTCAGACAGAGGGCCGTTCTATGGCAGGAGCTATTAACCCTATGGCAGGCTGTCATGAACCTGCTCCTGTGAGGATGAGATAAGTGTAAAATGCTTCTGACTTTCATTTGGACCAGACTCTACCTTGTCATGGCTGACTCTGGTGACAGCCTTCCCTTTTCTGGCTATGTGAATATCATTTCTCTTCTCTTCAGTCATCCTATAATATTTAAACACTAGAGGCCCGGTGCATGAAATTTGTGCATGGGTGTGGTCCCTAGGCCAAGCCAGCAATCGAAGCATGAGCATCTGGAGTGGAAGGACAGGTCCCAGCTGATCTCTGAGCCCTGGGCAGCACCTGGGCCCCTGGGCCCCCACGCATCCCCCTCTACCTGAATCATGGTGTCTGAGTCCCCATGAGGAGATGCGGTGAGCATGGCTGGATGCCATAAGCTGGGGAGCAGCATGGGCCTCTGGGCCACCCAACAGCGCTGCACAGAAGCTGGGTGGGCAGCGCGGTCTCTCCCGGCCAGCCTCAGCCTCGCAGACCAGCTCCTGCGCGAACCCACAGGGAGCCCAACCAGCCCCCGAGGTCCCAGCAGCTATGGCCCAGTTTACCTGGAAGAGGCTGCACAGGAGCAGGGTGGGCTTCTCATGGGCGTCTGGCACTTGAGCGTGGGGGCTTCCCTAGTGCACAAGCCCTGGTGTCCCAGGGGAGAGTAGCAGAGGGAGTGAGAGCGAGCTCGGTGGACACCCCACATTCTCACTGCACCTCCATCCCTGTCACCCCCACGCCCAGGTAGCGAGAGGTTGCAGCACGTTGCCAACACCCACCAGGCTCTGCACCGCCCCCTGGTTGGCAGCACACTTCATAGCTAGTGGTCAAACTCCAGGGCTCCCAGTCGAACTCTCGGTCGAATGACCGCCTGAGGGGACAATTTGCATATTAAGCTTTTATTATAGAGGATTCCCTCTCCATTTTTAGCTCTCAAATTATATCTTCTAAAATCTTTTCTGGCTTTTCATTGTATTCTTTAGCAATTTTAAAATTGTTCACCTCCACAGGCTTACATTCTTTTTTTCCTTGTCATGATAGGCTCCTTCCGTTTTTTCTCTTTCCCACATTCTTATTTAACCTCTCCCGTATTCTCAGTGAAGTGCCAAGAATCCAAAAGTCCTCATTTGCATGCAGGTCAACTAGGAAATCTGAGAATCATGTTATATATATTTTTGTTTTTGTTTTATTTCTGATTTTTACCATTGTATCTATCATTCTTTGGGCTTCCTTAGTATCTTCTTTTTTTCTTAGTATATATTTTTTTCTGTCTTTATTCCTATTTTAGTAGCTTCTCTAAAAGCAGTTCTTGAACCTCCTAAAAAAGTTAGCTGCTCTTAAAAGTCCTTCACACTTCCTTTGTAGAAGTGATACTAAGAATCGCTAATATGGTTCATTTGCTTCTGAATCTGCTTTTCGCTGAATGGTTTTATGTAGGCCTATGTTTAATATCACCTGTGCAACACTTTTCCCTGCTCAAGAAAAACAATCCCCCTTTTCAAGAAAATCTTCATGGAAACCAAGTATTATAACCTATATTGTTGAGACTGGGTGGGGGCAGGAAACACCGCCCACTTGGTCCCCTCTCACCCTCACCAGCAGTGCTCCTTGGACACTCCCTGATCCCTAGATCTTTCAAAAACAGTATTTGAGAAATGCTACTATAAACCATAAGTGGCCATGTATTAGCCCAGTAAGGTATTAATCAAGATCTAGGATTACATAAATCGAATTGCACTACCAGTGATTTCCTAAATCACTCCTACTCCACTTCTTCTCTTAGCAGCACTGGCCTTGGCATTCTCACCATTCTGTGATGAGTGATATGAAATGGCTTCTTCTACTGCCCCACTCCCTGGTAACTGATCCGCAAGATCTCTCTCATGAGCCATCTATGGCTCACCAGACACTACTTGCCACATATTAAGTTAGTGCATTTGTAGAGTATTCAACAAATGATATCTTCATGCCTTGAAATACTAAATATAGTTTCCAAATTGCTCCTAGGAATTTACTGTTTGGGACAAAGCTATCTTACCCAATTATGAAAATAATCATGATTTCATCTCTTCCATAGATATTCCCCATGATGTCACTCTTTCTGAACCTGGTGAAGGGTCAGAAAAGGAAGTAGTGAGAGAAACAGGACATTAAAATCAAGGTATCTAAGGATGGATAAATTTATTTTCTGGCTTTAGATTCTTATTCATCAATTGTATTTGTGATTATCATACAGCAAAATCAACTTCTTTATGTACATTGCTATAAATTTTTAACACACGGGTACATTTGTGTAACCATTTCCACAATCAGGATACAGAACAGCTCCATCATCCCAAAGAACTCTTCCATGCTATTGAGTTGACAGGTGTGTTTTTTCCTGTTAACCCTTTAGGAATATTCTGCCACTTTCCTTTCATCTCCATGGCTTCTGATGAGAAGTCCATTGTCATTTGAACATTGCTCCCCTGCAGGCGATACATTATTTTTCTCTGCTCAAATTCGATACTATTTTATTTTCGTTAGTTTTCAGCCTTTTGATTATGATATGTGTAGGCATAGATTTCTTTGGATTTATAATGATTGGTGTTTGTTGAGCTCCAAAAACTGTAGTTTATATCTTTAACCAAACATGAAGTTTTCAGCTATTATTTATTCAAATATTTTTGAGCACTGCACCTTTTGTCTTCTCCATCTAGGACTCTGCTGACACAAATATTAGATGTTTTATTTGTCCCACAAGTCCTAAGGCATGGCTTATGTTTTTAAAAAGCCCTTTTTTGTGTGTGTGATTTGTTAAAAATGGATGATTTCTCTTAATCATCCAAGTTCACTTAGGTTCAGATTCAAGTCAATCTCCAATTTGCTACTGAGCCCATCCAGTGATATTTTTATTTCATTTATTTGATTTTCAGTTCTATAATTTCCATTTTATTTTCTACTAGAGCAGTGGTTCTCAACCTGAGGGTCGAGACTCCTTTGGGGGTCGAACAACCCTTTCACAGGGGTCACCTAAGACCATCGGAAAACACATATATAATTACATATTGTTTTTGTGATTTATCACTATGCTTTATTTATGTTCAATTTGTAACAATGAAAATACATCCTGCATATCAGATATTTACATTACGATTCATAACAGTAGCAACATTACAGTTATGAAGTAGCAACAAAAATAATTTTATGATTGGGGGTCACCACAACATGAGGAACTGTATTAAAGGGTCATGGCATTAGGAAGGTTGAGAACCACTGTACTAGAGGCTCGGTGCACAAATTCGTGCACAAGTGGGGTCTGGCCAGCCCACCCCGATTGGGGCCAATCTGGCCAGGCCAGCCGGGGGGAGGGGTCGCGGGCCACTGAACTCCCTGTTGAGGGGACAATTTGCATATTAGCCTTTTATTATATAGGATATGTCTCCTACTCCTTTGCTAAACTCAATGTTTCCATTCATATAAGAGTGTTCATGATTGCTTATTAGAGCATTTATATAATAAACTAGAGGCCCGATGCATGAAATTTGTGCAAGAGTAGGTCTTCCTTCTCCGGGCTGTTGGCACTGGCTTCCCTCTGGCACCCGGGACCTGGGCTTTCCTTGCAGCCCTGGCTTCGTCTGGAAGGTTGTCCAGAAGAACATCTGGTCTAATTAGCATATTATGCTTTTATTACTATAGGCTAGAGGCCCAGTGCATAAAATTCATGCACGGGGGAAGGGGGTCTCTCAGCCTGGTCTTCACCCTCTCCAATCTGGGACCCTTTGGGGTATGCTGGATATCCCTCTCGCAATCTAGGACCACTGGCTTCTAACTGCTCGCCTGCCTGCCTGCCTGATAGCCCCTAACCACCTCTGCCTGCTGGCCTGATGCCTCTAACTACTCCCCTGCTGGCCTGATTGCACCTAACCACCTCTGCCTGCCAGCCTGATAGCCCCTAACAACCTCGGCCTGCTGGCCTGATCACCGCCTAACTGCTCTCCTGTTGTCCTGATTCCCCCTATCTGCTCCCCTGTCAGCCTGATCACCCTTTAACTGCTTCTCCATGCTGGCCTGATCTCCCCCTAACTGCTCCCCACTACCAGCCTGATTGCCCCTAACCACCTCTGCCTTGGCCCCCACCACCATGACTTTGTCCGGAAGAATGTCCGGAAGATGTCCAGTCTAATTAGCATATTACCTTTTTATTAGTATAGATACTTCCAGGTACTTATGAAATATCTCCAATATCTGTGTCTTCTTGGCATTGGTGTCTATTACTTGTCTTTCCCATAAGAGTGGAGGTATTTCTTGTTTTGTGATATCCTGAGTAATATTGGATAGTGTCTTGGACATTTTGAATTTTATGACACTTTGGGCCTGTTTAATTTTTATGAACAACATTAATATTTTTATTTTAGTAGATAATTGGCAAGGTTAGGTTTAATCTGTAAGTTTCAACCAGCTTTGCTTCTATGGGCTGTGGTTCCAATGGATGTTCAATTTTCAAAGCCTTCATAGTGTAACTCAAATCTGCCCTGCATCTTTACCATTGTGGGTAGTGATCTGTCTGTGCTCCAGGGACCCAGGTGTTCATAAGTGACTTTATGGAGTAGTTTTCCTGAGGCTATCTCTCTTTACCATCTTTCTGTGACTTTCCTCTTCCCGGGGCTTGCCTTTCTGGTTCTCCTCATTCTGACAGGTATTTCCATGAAGTCACTGGGAACCAAAGGCAGAAGCACACAAAGAGAGAGAGAAAAAAAAAGTGACAAAAGTTCATCTCATTCTTTCAAGATCACAGCCCCACCAATTATAGAGGGAGGCTCAGCTCCAGCTTTTGGTTACTTTGGCCTCTGGTTACACTGCAGATGAGGAGGAATGTGCTTATTTCTTCATTATTTCGTAAACATGGGATCCCAAACATGACCATTTGGTAACTGTATAGAGGTGCATTGTCCCTTTTTAGGGTTTTATTCCACTAACTATGCTGTGAATGACAACCCTTGGAATGGAGCAGGAGGTATCTGTAACAAATATACACGGGAATCCTCTCAGTTCTGTCCACGTTCTCCTCTCTCCTTATGTACCTACCCTCAATGATCACACCACTTGTTACAGCTATATTATGCACCTGAGTCTCAGGTGTTTTGTGGCTAGTTCCATCCTTACACTGAGTTCTAATTCCACACTTTCAATCACCTGATGACTATTTCTATCTGGATACCTCACTGTTTCCTTGATATATAACATATAAAAGACAAATCTTGTCATCTTTCTTATAATAGCTGTTCATAGCTTCACTATTTCTCTCTGGAACATAATCATTCTTCTTCTGTTCACCAAAGTGAATATCAACTTTGACTTATTTTCCCTCATCTTGCAGATATAACTAGTCATCAAGTGCCATCCATTCTTACTTTTGCATATTTCAATTCACCTGTTCACTACCATTCTCTGAATATTAGTCCAATATCTTAATATTCTAAATCAATATAGTAGTAATAGACATTACTATGAATGTTACTACTGCTGCTCACTATAACCACCACCACCACCACCATCATTATCATCATCATCATCAATCATTGAACATCTATTACAATTCTCTTTCATGGATTCTGGATATATGTCCCAACCGCAATTCTAGAAAGAGGAATTTGATATTCTTGATTCACATATAAAGTGAAACATTATTCCATGCCTGGTTAAGTGGAAAGTGAGGTCTAACTCTAAAAATATTACACTCAACATGTTTTACGACACATCATGTTGCCAAAATCTACTCAGAAACCTGAAGAAAGCTTTTTTTTATTTTTATTTTTATTTTTTTTTGCACAAAGGTGCTGTCTGCATCTTAAACAGTGTAGTATACTCACGGCTCTAACTGCCAAAAGGATTCCTTTTATAATTCACACAAAAGGTATATTTATTCTGGTGGTTGACCAAACCTCAGAGAGGAGAAGAGGGACTTTTTCAGAGCTATAGGAATAGCGTTATTGAGATGATTTTAGAATTCTGGTCTGTCTCCTGCATATCCTTAGAGAAATCTGCAAGTTTCCCACAAAAAAATTTGGGCATTCAATTCAGAATAATTTTCCTAAAGCATGACTTTGTATAATATTTTGCTGCTAAAGACCTTCAATGTCTTCCCATTTCCTATAAGATAAAGTTTAAATACCTTGACCTAAAACAAAGGGTATTGATGATTTGATCTCAGCCAAACTTTCTGGCATTCTTTTCTTTTTCCAGCCTGTTCAGGGTTGTAATTCCAATAGAAGAATCCAATATTCCTGGATATGCCATGATCTTGTTTATTGCTTTTGAGCTTTTATTATATTCTGTACTAGATATAGCGGGTGTGAATAAATAGCTCTTGAATAAAGGAGCCTATTAAACTAAAATATCAAACAGTGTAGTGGGGGCAGTACAAAGGTCTTTAAAATGCCACCAATGAACCTTAAAAAATCGTAGTTAAACCACATTTCTTCACAACTTAATAGAACCCTAGAACTAGGCATATTCTTATGAAATGCATACCTTACTTTAGTTCTGAGAATGGGAAACAGGTAGACAGATTCCCAGAAGTGATACTACTAAGGTCAAAAGTATTAATGTATTTTAAACATTTGCATAATAAGGCTCATATATCACAAAATTTATTCTGGAGAATAGCTTTTTTGTTTTTATCTATTGTATTGAAAACTTGAAATGACAAATGTTTCTGAATAAAGGTCTGCCCTCATTTTCCATGATATTGATATACCATATTTTATTTAACAGTACTCCTATTATTGGTCATTTAGGATCTTGCAAAAGTTTATTATGATACTAATTCTGTAATGGACATTTTGATGAACAAATGATTTTTTTTTACCACATCTCTTTATTTTCCCTTAAAATAGAAGTGAAGTTACTGAATTTAATGACACTTTTTAAGGCTCTTAACACATATTCTTAAAATGCTTTATAGAAACCAAGTACCAATTTACACTCTCCCCAGCAACATATTATGGTGCCCATTTCACTGCACCTTCCTCATAACTAAACATCCTAGTAAGAAAAAAAAATGTTGTTAATATGACAGGTTTATTAATCTTATTTAATTTTGCATTTTTACTAATTAAGTACTGAGTTCTTTTTCAAACACTTATTGCCCATCTTTTTATTAGAATTTGATAATTTAATTTTAATAAATGATAAACACAGCCCATGTTTGTTTGTTTGTTTTTCTGCCAGTGGATTTTGGTTCTCATAGACTAGTGTTCCATTGCATTAGAAGAGGGCCTTTAAATAATACATGAATAACCAACATTACTCATGGAGCACTTTTTAATTTACGAAGCATTCCAATGCAGTATATTCCTTGATCTTTCAACAATTCTAGAAGCAGCAAAGGTGAGATATTCTCATTTATAGGTGAGGGCACCTTGTAAAGTTGTTCAGGTTGTTGGTGGTAGAGCCACATCAGGTCATGTCTACATACTTTAAAAACACACAGCTGGGGTACAGGCTCAAATACAAATCTTTTGACCCTTAGGCTGGCATTTTTTTTCTTCAATCTATAGCAACACCTGTACTCAACACCTAGCCCCCAGGGAAGTAGTATTACTATCACTTGGGAGCTTTTTAGAGCTGGAGTTTCTGGGCCAGGAGCTCTCCATACCCTTGGGTGTCTGTGAAGTGCTGCTTTAGGCTATGCTAAGAGCACATGTGCAATCAAGTGTGGATAGACTTCACACAGAATTTGTTCATAAAAATAACGAGGAAATGAATTATGAGTCTGATTAATCTTCAAACATGTTGTAAAATACGAATGGAACTTTAGAGAAACAGTTTTTTAAAACATTTCTTTTAAAAGAAGAAAATCTTAGATTAAAAAGACTTCCAAAGCACCCATCAATTACCCCCTTTCCTCCAGAAAATCATAGACATCAACCAAGACCTCTGCCTATTCTTTGAAATTGTGATGGGTCCATAAGAAATGTTGTGTGTGTTTTTTTCTCCACATATGGGAATCACTGGTGCGAGGTTTTACAAAATGCAAAGGTAAATTAGCTAGGTTTCCACTTTAAGCCCCACCCAACATTAAACACATACACAGAACAACTAATTCTATTTCTGTCTACATTTTCACAATCAGAATACAGAGTTTGGCTTGGTAATGTACCTGCTATTAATAAAACAATGCTAGGAGGAGGACATACTATATCTTATCAGTCAAGGAAGGTGTTCTATTTGAGTACCTTTCATGAAGTATTTGAGTGATGTTCAGCGACTCAACTAACTTGTCAGAATCTCTTTCCTTATGATAATAGTAGTGTGTAGATTAAATTATAATAAAGGCATTTCCAAATCCAATAGACTGATGTTTTTCCTATTTAAAAAGTGAGCACCCTATATGATTGAGCCTAGGATAGAAGAGAGAAAGTAGCCAGTGGGGAAAGAGAATTGAAGTGCAAGGCATGAAGGAAACAAAGATAAATTCTGTGTGAGTTATTATTTTGCCTACAACCAGACCTCAATTGTAGGCAATAGGTTATAATTTGTCATCACTCTGAGCACTAAATTTAATTATGAAGCTTGTCACTATTATATATATACTAGAGGCCCAGTGCACAAAAATTTGTGCACTCGGGGGGGTGGGGAGGGGGGTCCCCCAGCCTGTCCTGTGCCCTCTCGCAGTCTGGGACCCCTCGGGAGATAACGACCTGCTGGCTTAGGCCTGCTCCCGGGTGGCAGAGGGCACGCCCAATCCCTAGGTGCAGCCCTTGGTCAGGCTCAGAGCAGGGCCGATTGGGGAGTTGAGGTGCCGCCCCCTGTCATGCACAGAGCAGGGCGGATCGGGAGGTTGCGGTGCCACCGCCTGTCACACACAGAGCAGGGCAGATCAGGGGGTTGGGGCGCCACCACTGTCACACTCGGGGCAGGGCCGATGGAGAGGTTATGGCTCTACCCTGTCACACACAGAGCAGGGCCGATCAGGGGGTTGGCGCGCTGCACCCTGTCACACACAGAGCCACAGGGCGATCAGGGGATTGGGGAGCTCCCCCCTATCATGCACAGAGCAGGGCTGATCAGGGGGTTGGGGCACCTTCCCCTGTCAGGAACAGAGCAGGGCGGATAGGGAGGTTTGGGCGCTGCCCCCTGTCATGCTGATCCCGGTGCCGGGAGCCTAGCTGCTCCGCTGATCCCAGTGCCGGCAGGCATATTACCCTTTTACTATATAGAATAGAGGCCTGGTGCATGGGTAGGGGCCGGCTGGTTTGCCCTGAAGGGTGTCGTGGATCAGGGTGGGGGTCACCACTGGGGTGCCTGGCCAGTCTGGGTGAGGGGCTGAGGGCTGTTTTCCGGCTGGCGAGTGACTGAAGCTCCCAACCGCTCCTTGTTTTCTTTTTTTTTTTTTATTCTGGGCCAGCTTTAGCTCTGAGGCCTCGCTGCTGAAAACATCAATACAATGTTGTGGTCCGGTTGGCTTTCAGTCTGGCTGGTTTCTGGGGTTTTGTTTAGCTTCTTATTTGCAACATAGTACATAGTTGCTTAGAGTTGCAGCTGAGAGGCCGGCAAGTTAGGCAGGGAAAGTTGGAGTCCGCAGTCACTGAAGCAAGTAAGCCTCCCTGCTCGCTTCAGTGCATGGCTGCTGGCTGCCATCTTGGCTGACAGTTAATTTGCATAAGGATATGCTGATTAGCCAATGAAAAGGGTAGCAGTCGTACGCTAATTATCATGTTTCTCTTTTATTAGTGTATATATATATATATATATAGTCATTTTAAGATTCTTTAATGTCCATTTGACATTCCTTCAAATATAGATATTAGTGGATACTCTGATTCCATACAGAAATGCTTTATATTTTTGCTCTTAAAGGACATTATCCACTTAAATGTATCCTCTTTAACACTCAGACAGAAATGTTTTATATCTTTGTGTCCTGTGCCTAGGAATCTAAGTAACATGTCTTAAGAAGCCTGAGCACAGGTATTTCTTGTCAGCAAAACTACACCTCATGTGCTTCTGGTAGATTTATAGCTGCACAGTCCCCTGGTAAAATTTGGCTTATTGCTCTGAATCCTATTTGTAATATTGATTCTGATAATGCTTTAATACGTTATTTTAATAAGATAATACCTTGAACTTCAATTTATAGAGAATAAATACATTATTCAGTCTTGGTATTGACTGGTAATATTGTGCCCAAACAAAGGCAGAGGAAACTAAAAATATGTCTTGCTGGAAGCTAATTCCAGCAGGTCATAAATGTAAGAAGTCCTCAAAAGGTTGATGGGCTTCTCTATTCAGCAGGGCTGAATCATATTACCTGCTGCTGGAGTAGCTGAAAGCATTTCCCCAAACCTAAAGATTTGCATATATTATTGCCTGCTACCTGACAGCCAAAGGAAGTTCCCCCCAATCTGACAATGCCTATTGTATACCAAACCTTACCTTTTGATATGTATATCTGCTTTGCTTTAAGGCAATTTGTGTTAATAAAGAGCCCTGGGTCCAGAGATTCAGAGAGAACTTGATTACTGAAGCTAGGTCTCCTCTGGCTCCCCCAAGTATTCCAAATTTATATTTCATGTCTAGTCTCTTTATTAATTTATGTGCAGCTCTTCTCCAGATTCCTGAAACCTTCTAGATGCTAATAAAGACCTCCCGGTAATGTCTCACTAAAAATATTTGTAATTTGTAATTATGTAAAAATAGATGAGATAGTTGGATTATTACATATTTTCAATTTTTTATTTTTTATTTAGAGAGAGAGTAAGGGAGAGGGAGATATAGAAACATCGATGAGAGAGAGAAACATTATCAATCAGCTACCTTCTGCGCACTGCCTACTGGGGATTGAGCCTACAACAGGGCATATGTCCTGACCTACTGGGGATTGAGCCCACAACAGGGCATGTGTCCTGACCGGGAATCTAACCAGTGACCTCTTAGTTCCTGGGTTGATGTTCAACCATTGAGCTACACCGGCCTGGCAGCTGGCTACTTTTAATTTTATATTCCCTTACTATTGTATTCACTAGCTTTTGAGTTGATGTTTTAAGCAAACTATATGGAGCAGAACAGTAGTGATACTAACTACTGTTACAAGTAGTGTGATACAGGACCTACCATGTAGGATATGCTGTGTTTAGAAAACTTCTTTTTCAGAGTAAATAATTATGTAATATGTGCCAAAAACTGTAGTTTTGAGGTCCACAAGCGTTCTAGCATCTTCCCTTGTAAACTTTTTCTAGTAAGCTTTTTCAGGCAAAGTTTATGCAAACAAAAAATATTTGACAAATATTCTGATGTGTCTTAGACCAGTGGTTCTCAACCTTCTGGACCTTTAAATACAGTTCCTCATGTTGTGACCCAACCATAAAATTATTTTCATTGCTACTTCATAACTGTAATGTTGCTACTGTTATGAATCATAATGTAAATATCTGATATGCAGGATGGTCTTTAGGCGACCCCTGTGAAAGGGTTGTTCGACTGCCAAAGGGGTCGTGACCCACAGGCTGAGAACCGCTGTCTTAGACTTTATCCCTTTTCTGTTATGAGTCTTCAATGCTAGAATAAATGGAGATTTTGTATGTGTGGTTGAGTTGTATCTGTTATAATTTTTAATTATAATTTGAATAAAATTGCTAACAGGCAAATGGGTATACCTGGATAATTATCCCATTTTGAAAAAGTATTGGTTTTGAGAAGGTATTGAAACTTAGTTTGTCTTTGATATGTTTAAATGTGTAAAAATAGCATGTTCTTTCATGCAATTTTACTCTTTCTAAAAATTATATTCTACTTATTAAGGCCCATGTGTACAAAATTCTATATTTATAATATTTTTAACATTTGAAAAATTAAAGAATAATTTCAAGAATAACAATCACCTAACTTACTATTGCTCTCAATCATTGTGTAACGCAGAACTGATTTTACCTCCATTTGAGATGCCTTGAAAAGCAACAGAACAAGTTAACACAAAATGAAATCTTACACAAGGAGAAATTGAAGTAGACTCTATTTTCATGTTTCTTAAGATGAAAAGGTTGTAAATTTATTGATTGTTTTCTCTATAGAAATCTCATCAGGAATGAGGAAACATTTCAGAAATTTATAATGTATCCTTGCCTTCTTTATATTTGTAACTTTTTAGAGAAAAACCATTATATTCATCTGAAAAAAAAAATTCAGTCACCTAATGACAGTTCAGTAAATATAAAAGACTTGGGTTTCCTCCCTTGACTGTGGGATGTTTTCAGTCCTCTATTTAAGAGCAGTTTTCTTCCATCTTTGTTCTGTCTCCTTTCCTTCTTGCCCGGTCATTATTCTCAATTAGCAATTGCTATGGGCAGTCATTATCTATCAGACCCATTTAGAAACTTGGCCACAGACTTCATCAACTACAACCTTCAAGGATACTGAATTTGCTGGCAAGAATCATGGCCTTTGAATAAATAAGCTAGGTTTGCTCATAAGCATCACATTTTTAACTTCAACCAATATTCTTTTCTCTGGATGTTAGCACCTGATTAGAGGTTTTTTTCCTGCTAATTCAACTCTCTGGGTAATAAATATTTTATCTTATCAATAAACATGAATTTCTCTGATCCAAAGATATTTAGGTCCTTAATTAGATAGTACATCTAAATTGTTTTCTAGCAGTTTCTGAGTCAAAGCTACATTTTATTTTTGGTTAGTTAGCCTGCGTAATATTCAAGCCAAACAACTTAAAATTCTATGTTTAGACTATTCCCAATCTGTGTTAATCAAAATGCTGTAATTAAATTGGGCATGGACTTACTCTGTAACCTTATCCACTTTGCATTTAAGTTGTCTCTACATGAGTATTTGACACTAGTACAGTTTTAAATATTAATGCATAGGGAAAAAAAGAAAAGAAAAGGAACAGTTGGAGCCAAGAGAAAGTAAAAAATTGCAAGGGGCAATTGTCATAAAAAAACCTTAAGAAAGTTCGGACAGTATACAAAGAAAAATAAACTTGTCAAAGTGGTTAGTTATCAGCATAAAGTAGCACAATTTATACACAATCAAAAGCTCTAAGGAATGAGTAGCCATAACAAGCTTTTGTGCAATAAAGATTGGAATCTCTGTGAAGCAGTTTCTTGTGTTTTATTCTCTGCTTTTAAATTTTATCTTTAAATGGTTGCAAAGCTACAACAGGTTAAAAATGAAACACAGCAAGTAGATAGGAAACTACATATTTTGTTCTTTCATTGTAAATAAAACAGCACACACCTGAGCCCTAGTTTTTGCCTTGAAATAGCAGGCTCTCTATGATTTTGGTATAAAATAGTGTAGGTCCAAACAGAATCACAGATTGATGGGTGTTTGTTCTCCACACACAATGGAAGATTTGTTAGCATAATCTATGCAAGTTTCAAGTGGGCATATTGCCAAAGAGTTTGGCTTTTACTATGAAAAAGGAAGGAGAGTGTATGAAACTGAATGTATGGCGAGTGTCTCTCCTTGCACCAGATAGAGAAATTATATTTGTTGAGACACTGCACTGTTGAGATTCGAGGAGAGAGTATGCCCTCAATTTCACTGCTTTACACTAGTGTTCATTCAGCTGATGAAGTTCTCAACTCAAAGGGCAACATCCACTTTGTTCTAAGTTCCTGCTGGAATGGAAAAGCTGACAAGGGAAAACTTACACAAAGGATATTGTGCTGTTAAAGTTTGTTCAAAGCCACACTTGTCAGATCTCTTTGAAATGAAATTGAAAAGGAAAAACCAATTTTCTTTGAGGACAAAGTTCATCTCATTTGGTGTGCTGCACCTGTCTAATTTTCTTCTCAGAGAAAGAAATCTTGACTAGGAAAATTTGAAAAAATAGTTTATCCTAGTGAGGTATGTATCATAATGTTTAATTCAGAGTAGTGTTTCATTCTGAGAAAAATGTAAGTGAATTACCGCCTGTTGGAAACTGTGATAAATACGTAGGTTGGCTGAAATTATTAGACACTATTATTCTGGCTCCAAAATGTCTCTGAAGGGCAGCAGTCTGGACCGTCCTGAAATGAGCGCTCTCTGCTGTTTCCCTTTGTTACTGATGTGCGGACAGACGCACGGTGTGATGCTGAGCACGCCATCAAACTGAAAAACCAAGACAGAGTCCTCAAAGGTGCCAGGGAAACATCTTGCACGCTTCCAAATCTGAAAATTGTTTTAAAAGCGACATCTACTTTTGGAGGAGCATGTTTAGGAATATGAAAATTTGCAATTGATTTTCAAAATGCCACCAAATAATGTTTAGCTGACTTTGTATCAACAGCAAACAAGAGGGCTTGTTGTCTGAAGGCCAATTTCCTATAAATGGGAATGTTACAAGATTGCAGATGAACCAAAATAGAATAAAACTACAAGTGAAGATGTCATTTAAACTGGAAAGAAATGTAGCTGTGAGCCCAGACAAGGGCTTATGTTCAAGATAGAAAAATGTTATTTTAGTCAACAGGAAAAGAAATAATGAAAAACAAGCCCAAGAGTAATCCTCTCCTTTAATGCATCTTGTCTCCCATGCCCCTGTCTCTTTCAGTCTTTCTTTGTTTCTATGTCAGCTTTCCTTGTTCAGTCTTACTATGTGATTGGCTACATGTTTATATATAAGTCTCACATACTGATAATAAATGTGTGATTAAAAATGTGGAAGCATTTGAAAATAGGGAGGGCAAGAAAAATTATATCTTAATTGTTAGATCATGGAAAGCAAATGATTTTGTCTCTTGCCAAATTTTCCTCTGAAATTTCTATTTCCTAACTTCTTTGTGAACGTTTTCTATTTGCTCTGTGTCCAAATGTGGATGCAGCTGGATTCCTCTGGTTTTGTTTTTATTTCATTTGTATTGTATTTCTGTAGAAGACTGTTTCACATACCCACACCCTTTATGCAAAATGTAATACCTTTTAGATACAATGTTCACCATGACCTTGAGAAACAAAGACCCACACTGGAAATTTTTGAACAGCAGCTACTTTCCTTTTAAAATCAAAACGCAAACAACCACTGTCTTCATAATCAAAAGAGAATCTTCTTTGAGGAGAAACCATTCAGCTAAATGAAAAGCAAGCTTACCGATTTTCACCGCGCTTTCGTTTAATTTTTATTTCCTTTGTGTTCCACCTGTTATAGAGTAACTGTGTTTTGATTTAAAGAAAACATCTCCAGAAACTAACTGTTCTTCTTATAGCTTAAATGTTTCATGCTATTTTTGTTCAATATTTGTCAGAAGCATAATTTTTTATGTGCTTGTGTGTAAATTAATCCCTCGTTGTATTGCATTCAGAGTCCACGAGTTGATGGTGGTGTGTTCTGGAGAACAGCATCTTTACTTCACATGTGTGGTGCATTTCCCTTGGTACCTGCTTATATGCTCAATAAATATTTGAGGATGAATGAACGTAGGGGGCCTTCCCTTTGCTTTTGAACATCACTCTGCCTTTCCCCTCTTTAATGCCTAGGGCCCTAAAGTCATGTCCAAGAAAGAGTGTTGTTCTCCTCCTCAGTCTACACACTAATTCAGTGGTTCTCAACCTTCTAGCCCTTTAAATACAGTTAGTTCCTCATATTGTGACGCAACCATAAAATTATTTTCGTTGCTACGTCATAACTGTAATGTTGCTACTGTTATGAATCGTAATGTAAATATCTGATATGCAGGATGGTCTTAGGCGATCCCTGTGAAAGGGTCGTTCTACGGCCAAAGGGTTCTCGACCCACAGGTTGAGAACCGCTGCTAGATACTCTACTTTCTGGTCCACCTTTCTCGGGAGTAGATATATGAAGCACCCACTCTGGGAGATCTCATTCTATCCTGATTCTGAAACACTGTCTGCAGTCTACATACTTGCTTCACCAATGGGTTTTTTTCTTTGTAGTTGTTACATCTTTATAGTAGGCATTATAGGATCTCTAGCAGAAAGAAGCCGTGTTGCCTTTCCTGTTTCTACAGTGGAGCTGGTCACCACTTTGTCTGCATCCTATACTCTTCTATGGAGGCTTCTCGCTTGGGACTATAGCATGAGCCCACATTCCTACATGGGTCATAGCATCAAAGCATGGCACAGGAGTCATTCTTCTGCCAAAACTCCTGTATTCAAAGCCTCGTTCAATAAATGTTTTGAGCCCCTACGTGGGTTTAATGCAGTGCTATGGGAACTCCAAAGAGACATAAAGTGGGACCTATCCTAACAAGAAGAGTGAAATTTTGTGTTTCCTGGAGTACTTCCACATTAATTATCTCATTTGACTTCCTACAACACTCAAGAGAGACAAGGAGGATAATTATTACTATGCTTGTTTTCCAAATGAGAAACCTGTAGCTTGGAAATCTAAGTCATGCTACCAGCTATACCAGAACCTCAATAAAACACCAAGAGGTTTGATAATACCACTTATGAATTCTTCCTTTCAGTAACATAGATATTGGTGAATTGCCTCTCAGGCTGCACAAAATTATTTATCCCTAATCTTTCTTCCTTATAGAATCTAAGGTAGGTTCATAATTAATTAAAAGTACTTTGGGACTAAATGGGACCATTTAGTTGCCAAGACTTGTAGTTTCTAGACCTGCCATGCCTCAAACTACAATCTATTATTTGAGGCTCAACAATCCAATTCCTAATGCTGGGGACTTTGGAAGACAGCTCCAGTACATATTTTCTCCTTCCATTTCCATTGTCCCACCTCAGGTCATTATCCTTTTACTTCAATAACCTTTCACAATTATTATCTGTCTTTGAGTCTCCCCTCCCACACACCTACTCATTTCCATGCTGTTGTCACTTAAATATTCCTTCCTAGAGTATAATTATAGTCCAGTAATTATGCTTCTCAGAAAATGTAGATGGCTCTCTGTAGCCTACAGAATTAGGTCCCAACTACTTAACCTCTCTGTAAATGGACCACAGCTTACCTTTCCACCCTTCCCTTAACCTACAAGGAAAATACACAATTTACTTTCTGTACACACTCATTCCTTTCCTACTTTGCTGCCTCTCTTTGTCATTCCTTCTGCCTGGAATACTTAATACTTAGCTTCTTCCAGACCTTTCAATATATACTGTATATATACACTGAGTGGCCAGATTATTATGACCACCTGACGTTTGTAGGCAAATTAGCTATAATTTTGTGCTGAGGTTGCTAGAGGGCCAGACCATTATAAATAGGGAAGCAGGTTGTTTACCACGAAGTAGAAGTGATTTTTTTCTGAAGTTTTTTTTATTCTGGCATTTATTTACCTTCTATAATTAAAACTTTGTAGCCTTGAGAGGAGCTCAGAGCTAGCCAGGGTGGGCGGGAAGGAAGCTTGGCTTCCTCCATTGCCAGGGGCAACCCAGTCTCCTGCTCGCTCCAGCTCCGTGGCCACAGCTGACTGAAAGCAGGTATCTGGGGTTTATTTATCTTCTATAATTGAAACTTTGTTGCTTTGAGTGGAGCTCAGAGCCACCGCGGCAGGCAGGAAGCTTGGCTTCCTCCATCATTGGGGCAACCAAGCCTCCTGCTTGCTCCATCTCTATGGCTGTCGGCCGCCATCTTGGTTGGGTTACTTTGCATATAGTTGCTCTGATTGGATGGTGGGCATGACTTAAGGCATAGCAAAGGCACGGTCAATTTGCATGTTTGTCCTTAATAGTGTGTATATATATATATATATATATAGATCTATTTATCTATCTATCTATATATATAGATATATATAGATACACACACACACACACACACACACACACACAGTATATCACTAAAGTCTTTATCATAAGCTGTCCCTTAGGGCTCCACCCAAGGGCAAATGTAACTTTCCTTGAAAACACACAAAAGTTCCCTGGAGTCTCTTTCCTAGAATTTATAAAACAGCACAGGTTTATGAACAGACAGGCAGATGGGATTAGGTTTGAGTTTTGACCTGGTCAAACTTAGACAAATTATTTAACTTCTCCAAACATTCATTTCCTTATTTGGATGTTTTTGGTGAAGATTAGTGATTATCCACACAAATGTTTTTGGTTAATTCTTAGCATATATTAAGACAATAAACTGCAGCTCTTATTTTTAGATACTGATTTGCATTGCAGTTATGTCGGTACATGTTACATAAACTCCCGTATGTTGTCTGCTTCCTGGGAAGGCTGAGATCATGGTTGTTACTTTTGTTTTTTATCTTTATATCCACATAGGCCTGGATACAAAAACTTGTCAGTGATTATCATTACTCCCTCGCACATATATTTCTTCATAGCAGAATTATGCGCAGTATCCCTGTTAATGAATTACAAATCCCTAGTAACCCTTAGTAGCAAGGCCATGTAAGATATTATCTTTTCAGTTTCAAAATAAGAAAAAAAAACTGTTGGCTTAGTTTATGAGGCTTCTAATTATAGTTTCTTAGTTAATATTTGGTCATGTAGAAAATTTAAGATAATCTGAAATGCAATTAATATAGTCCAGAAGTCAACCATTTAGAAAGTTCAGTAACCTATAGAAATGGAGCACGTTTAGAAAGCTGTGTGCTGTATTTCTCCAGGGTATCACGAGGTCTGATTTTATGTCATCCCACTGTGCCAACCATGAAGAACATGAAGTGGTAAACCACAAAGGTTGTAAAGTTGACTGCACCCAAAGTAAACTGGAATAAATTCCATCACAGATGTGCCCTTTGTTGAATTGAAAAGGAATGGGATGTCAAGTAGACTTATAGAGGAGAATAGATAGATGATGTAATCAAACTCTATCTGTGGAGAAACTATGATGACCTCCTTAATAATAATAGTCAGATGAAGTTTAAAATACACACACATATATATAGTCCTTGAAAGAATATTGCCAATTTATTTTAATCTCTAGGGAAAATATATCTAACAGAAAAACAAATGATTGGTCTATTGGAGTAAAGTGTTTAAAAAATAAGAAGGTAGAATATAACACTGTTTTTTTAAATGAGGACAAGTATATTGTTATATAATGTGACAGAAAAGAATTTTCTGATATTTAATTGTTTTAAATCTAGAATATTGTTTTACAAACAACTAATTAAGAGGTAATTAAACCTTTCCATTTAGGGATGAGATTTCACATTTGAAAACCTCTAAAATATTTATAATTATGAATTCATTTTTTATTCAAATATTTATGGATCAATCTCATTGCCGTGTGAATAGTAGGCTGGAAGTATAAATCTGGAGTTGGAAATACTTGTTAGGAGGGCAGTTGCAGTGATCCAGGCCAGAGGTGATGGTGGTCAGATTTGTGGTGGGGCAGTGAGTGGGACAGAATTGTGGAGTAGCTGGGCCCTATGATTTCACCTCAAGCCTAAAAGATTCTCAAATTTAGGCTGCTGCTTTATGTTAGCCTTCCTAATTTGTGCAGGAGATCAGTGCCTCATAAAAAATGAATAAGTAATTGGGAATTATTCTTCTTTCAATTCTAGAGATATGAGAATCTTAAGACCTAACAAAGAGCCAGGGGACTAAAGTTCTCCACATTTTCTGGGTCATACTAATATTTACATAGGCCTAAACTTACAATAGAAAGAAGTAGAAAGACTTAGGACTTATTCAGGTAGTAGAAATATCAAAGGAAGTTGATACTTGGTTGGACATGGAGTAAGAAGGGAAAAAGTTGGTCAAGGAATTCACCAAGTTGCTGGCTAGGGTAACTGGGTGGATGATGGTACTGTTATCATCATAATTAGCTAGTTAATATTAATAGTAGGAAGAAATCAAAGGGGAGGCCAGGCAGGCATTATAAGCATGGTCACCTGGGCAGCTCCTCCAGGAAGCTACAACTTCATGCTCCCCAGGGAATCACTGGTACATTCCCTGTAGATCACTGCCAGAGGATCAAGCAAAGGGGGAGATAAGTGAATGTGCAGTGAAGCCAGGGTGACATGGGGAAGGTGTTTGTCTGTCAGTCTAGCCTGGGGAACAATGGATTGGCTAAGGGGTAGACCCCATTGGAAACTCATGAAATCTTGGAAAGTTAAAATCCCCAGAGAGCTCCCTGGCTCTTGTGGGTTCTTGCCCTTGTTCATTATTACTCTCCCTTGCTCTGTGACCTGCACCATGTGCTTTGTCTGTTCTCTCTCCATAGCCATGTGACCTTAAGCAGCTGCATGGCCCATGGCCATGCAGACACCACATGCAGTGGACTGTAGTTGGGAACACAAGCTAAGCTAGCCAGATGATGGACTGGACTGGACTGGACTTTAATATGGAACAGAAACTCTGGGCAAGTGGCCTTTTTTTCTGGCCCTGTTGAAGACAAGATTGGACTTCGTCCATGGTGAGATGGATAGAGATGGGACCCTTGAGGGGAAACTCCCTTAATTTTACATCATCAATAAAGCTTTCCACAAAACCCCAGCCTCAGGAAATTCTTTTCCTTGTGTCACCCCGAGAATTCCACTTCTATGGATAACAGTACCATTTGTTGAGATGAAGAACAGAGGAGAAAGAGATCTTTGAGTTGATAAAGATCTTAAATTCACTTTGGAGTGTGTTAAGTTTGAGGTAGGACAAGAAAATGCACATGCCCTGAAGGAAGTTAGGCTTTTTGAGTCTGAAATTTAAGAAAAAGTTTTTTGTTGGATTAGGAGTGATCAGCATGTAAAAGTTGAATGAGATTTCCCATGGGAAAATGATCACTCAAAAAAGGACAGAACCCTCAGTAAAATAAACACTTGATCTACAGGCAGAGTAAAGGATGCCTGTAAAAGGAATAACCAGGGACTTAGGGACTTTAGTGTCATCAAGGTCAAAAGAAAAAAGTATTTCGAAAGGAGGTCGAGTTCACCAACAGTTAAAATGTTGCTGAGATTTCAACATTAAATGTAATCTTCCACAATTAAGCAGTTTGGCTGTGAAGGGGGGAATATAGGACTTGAAGGAGAAGGATGTTATTTGATTCCTTTCTTCCTCTGTTTACAATATATTATATGTTCTTTTACTTATCTACACTAATAAGAGAAACATGGTAATTAGCGTACGACCGCTACCTATTTCATTGGCTAATCAGTGAGTATATGCAAATTAACTGTCAGCCAAGATGGCAGCCGGCGGCCATGCACTGAAGCAAACAGGGAGGCTTGCTTGCTCCAGTGACTGGGGACCCCAACATTCCCCGCCTAACTTGCCGGCCTCTCAGCTGCAACTCTAAGCAACTATGTACTATGTTGCAAATAAGAAGCTAAACAAAACCCCAGAAACCAGCCGGACTGAAAGCCAGCCGGACCACAACATTGTATCGATGTTTTCAGCAGCGAGGCCTCAGAGCTAAAGCTGGCCCAGAATAAAAAAAAAAGAAAACAAGGAACGGTTGGGAGCCTCAGTCGCTCGCCAGCCGGAAAACAGCCCTCAGCCCCTCACCCAGACTGGCCAGGCACCCCAGTGGGGACCTCCACCCTGATCCAGGACACCCTTCAGGGCAAACCAGCCGGCCCCCACCCATGCACCAGGCCTCTATTCTATATAGTAAAAGGGTAATATGCCTCCCAGCACCGGGATCAGTGGAGCAGCGAGGCTCCCAGCACCGGGATCAGCGTGACAGGGGGCAGCGCCCAAACCCCCTGATTGCCCTGTGGCTCTGTGTGTGACAGGGGGCGGGGCCACAACCTCCCTATTCGCCCTGCTCTGTTCATGACAGGAAGGCGCCCCAACCCCCTGATCAGCCCTGCTCTGTGCCTGATAGGGGGGAGCTCCCCAATCCCCTGATTGCCCTGCGGCTCTGTGTTTGACAGGGGGGACCTCCCCAACCCCCTGATCACCCTGCAGCTCTGTGTGTGACAGGGGGGAGCTCCCCAACCCCCTGATCACCCTGCAGCTCTGTGTGTGACAGGGGGCGGGGCCACAACCTCCCTATCTGCCTTGCTCTATTCCTGACAAGGGAAGGCGCCCCAACCCCCTGATTCAGCCCTGCTCTGTGCCTGATGGGGGGAGTTCACCAATCCCCTGATCGCCCTGTGGCTCTGTGTTTGACAGGGTGCAGCGCACCAACCCCCTGATCGGCCCTGCTCTGTGTGTGACAGGGTGCAGCGCCCCAACCCCTCTACCCCCCACGGGCACTGCTCTGTGTGTGACAGGGTAGAGCCATAACCTCTCCATCGACCCTGCCCCGAGTGTGACAGTGGCGGCGCCCCAACCCCCTGATCGGCCCTGCTCTGTGGGTGATAGAGGGTGGCGCCCTGACCCCGCTCCACGGGCCTTGCTCTGTGTGTGACAGGGTAGAGCCATAACCTCCCCATTGGCCCTGCCCTGAGTGTGACAGGGTGCAGCACCCCAACCCCCTGATCCGCCCTGCTCTGTGTGTGACAGGGGGTGGTGCCCCAACTCCCCTATCGGCCCTACTCTGTGAGTGACAGGGGGGAGCTCCTCAACCCCCTGATTGGCCCTGCTCTGTGCATGACAGGGGGGAGCTCCCCACCCCCCTGATTGACCCTGCTCTGTGTGTGACAGGGTACGGAGCACCAACCCCCCTGATGGGCCCTGCTCTGTGAGTGACAGGGGCAGCGTCCCAACCCCCCAATCGGCCCTACCCTGAGCGTGACTGAGGGTGGCATTGCAACCTCCTGATCCGCCCTGCTCTGTGCATGACAGGGCGGCGCCCCAACTCTTCAATCGTCCCTGCTCTGAGCCTGACCAGGGGCTGCACTTAGGGATTGGGCCTGCCCTCTGCCACCTGGGAGCAGGCCTAAGCCAGCAGGTCGTTATCTCCCGAGGGGTCCCAGATTGCGAGAGGGCACAGGCCGGGCTGGGGGACCCCCCTCCACCCGCCCCCCGAGTGCACAAATTTTTGTGCACCAGGCCTCTAGTTGATAAATAAGAGCAGATATAGGAACTGGAAGGCACTTGTAAATGAGAACTCTCTTTTTTTTTTTTCAAATGACTTTTACTGACACATGACTTTGGCATAGTTCTAGTTCTAAAACTTTACAATAGGTACCCAGTGACTAAGAACAGAAAAATTCTTACATTAACCTTTGTGTTGTCTTTTTAGAATTAAAAAAATATCAAAATCTATTTATTTTACTTTCTTTTGTTATACTATACCCAGCAAATCTAGTCAGTGAAATTTGCCTCCACACACCATAGATAATAAAGACATACTTTAACAGATTTCCATATTAAGGGTCATAGATTTTTCATTACCTCCAGAAAATAAAAATAGAGAATGGAAATTTTAGCAGTAAAAAATGTAATAGTTTTACTTAGAATATTTCAGATTTTCAAAATATGTGTTAGAAGAGATTTTGGAAAATATTAAGGTATGATTTTTCACATTTATAGAAAAATCTATGAATCCAGATATGGAAGTATGATAAATTTACTGCTTAAATGAAACGGAATGTTGTCTTTTCCTTCAGAAGATAAAGTGGGTTTCATATCATCAATATGAAAAATATATGAAATTAAAATTTCAATTCTCATGGTCTATAAGCTACAATTATAATTACATTAAGTAGTTTAGAAACTGCTTACTTTTCATATCATGAATAAAATATTGTTTTAGAGAACCAAATGTTTGGCTACCAACCTCATTTAGTAATACCATATAAAAGAAAAACTACTTATGGATGCCAAGTATAATAATAATAATATTTAATTTATTTATAAGGCTTTACAACTTAGGAGGAACTTGTAGATCTGATATCACATGTAAGCCTCAGAACAATCCTATTAATTAGTCAAGGAAAGTATAATTTTTGTCACTTAATAGAAAAATAACTGAAGCTTAGTGTTATTGTGCAGTGTGTTCAGTTGTGCAGTGGATTTAATCATAGAGATGGACTAGGAATCAGGCTTTTTAATTCCTAACTAATATTTTCCACTAGAGAGCAATAGTAAGCATCAACACTGTTAGGAACAGTGAAATAAATACCTTTCTCCTGAAGTGTTTATAACTGGACTGGAAAGATTAGATATTAGAGGGCAATTTAAACAATATACAATCAAGTACTAAATATGTTTAATTCTACAAATACCTGACTTTACTGGTGTCACAGTCTTACAAGGTCTCTTCCCTAGAGAAGCTGTAATTAATGGCTTTTGTGTGATGGGTTATTTTTCTGTGTCAATTTGGCTGGGCTAAGAGATGCGCAGGTAGTTGATAAGACATTATTTCTCATTGTGTCTGAGAAGGTATCCCCAGAAGAGATTAGCATTTAAATTGGTAATAAAGACTAAATAAAGCAGATGGCCTTCACCAATGTGGGTGGGCATCATCCAATCCATTGAGGGCTTGAATAAAACAAAAAGTGGAGAGGGTGAATTTGTTCTTTCAGCTTCAGTTGAGGCACTCATCTTTTCCTACCCACAGATATTGACTTCCCTGGTTCTCAATGTGGCTTCCAACTCACATTGAATTACACTGCTACCAACTTTCTTGGGTCTCCAGGTTGCACACAGCAGATCCTGGCAAATCTTGGCCTCCATAATCATGTAAGCCAATTCCTATAATATCTATCTATCTATCTATCTATCTATCTATCTATCTATCTATCATCTATCTATCTATCTATCTATCTATCATCTGTCATTTGTCTGTCTATCTTACAGCTTTTGTTTCTTTGGAGAATTTTGACTAATACACTAACAAATTTTAAAAAGCATCATAAAAATATTATTTAAATCTCATTGTATCTGAAACCATACATGGTATGCAAGAAGAAACCAAAATATGAACCTATAATGTCAAATGGAGAATGCGTATGTGTATGTTCCTAAAGCCAGAGTGTTTGAAAAGTCTTAAAATTGAAAAATAAACCTTACTCAATTATCTTTTGTTGTTATTTAATTTACTAATCTATCATCTCCAACATGCTTCTTCATCCAGTCATATTGCAGTAGTTTATGCTTATTGATGGTTTAATCCAAATAATATTCAGAATGATAGGACCACAGGATCATGTCTTAAGCTTATTTATGATAATCATGTTTTATTTAGGTTTATCTCTTAAATAGGAGATTATAGACTTTGGTAACATGTGAGATATTTTAGGGGGTGTGAGGAAAGTGAGATATGAGAGAAATACAAATCACTGCTCTTGTTATCAAAGGGGAAATAAAACATGATTCAACCCAACATTCGGAGATGGTAACTATAGGAGTCCAGAGAAGAAAAAGAAGTGTAGAGATTGATCATTGTATGATAGAGCAGCTATAAAATGCCTCATGGAGGAACTGGGATGTAGTTTGGGTCTTAACACATGAAGAGGATTTACTTAAACACAGGCAAAGAGAGAAAACATTACAGTTACCTAGAAATGGGTGAATGAATCTTGATGTGTGGAAAACATACACTGTGTTGGAGGTCAGCTCATATAACTTTCTGAGTAGCGAAAACCCCAGCAATATTTAAAAATTTAATAATTATTATTACATTTGAGTACATGTGGCATGACAGAAGCTTTAGATTTAAATTTAGACCCTCGCAAAAACCATGCAAATAGGGATTACCTTTTTGTGTGTATGTGTGTTTTTTCTATGGAGCATGCATGACTCAGGGAGGTTAAATATAACCTCATAGCAGGTGATACAGCAAGGATTTCCATACAGGCCAGGCTGACTCCACAGGCTAGTTCAGTTCTGCTTGCTCTATAATGCTGCCTCCCCTTTATACAAAACAGTGCCCTGAGCTACCACAGAATTTCAGTGAGTCTAGCCCTAGTTCAGAACCTGCAATATAATAACGCAAAAGCTGAATAAGGCTCGGGACAAATTTCTTGTTTGCTTTTGTTAAATGGTGCTTCAGTGGTAGGATAAAGTCTAGGAGTGTAGGTGCCTTATATTGTTTCAATAGGTCAAGGTAATTGCAGTTCCAGCAGCACTCTGGGCCATCAGAAAGAAAATTAGGAATAGAATTAAGAATACCCCGCCCTGGCCAGGTGGCTCAGTTGGTTGGAGAGTCATCCTGTACACCAAAAGATTCTGGGTTTGATCCCTGGTCAGGGCACATACCTAGGTTTCTGGTTTGCTCCCTAGTCATGCCCGAACAGGAGGCAACCGATCCCAATTGGTGTTTCTCACATTGATGTTGTTGTTTTTTTTCTTTCTCTCCCTTTCTCTCTCTCTCTCTCTCTCTCTCTCTCTCTCTCTCTCTCTCTTTCTCTCAAATCAATAAAAACATATCCTTGTGTGAGTATTAAAAACACACACAGAATACCCCACTTTATCGGGACACAAACCCTACTGTTTACCCGATCATCTCACTCACAGACTGCAGAGGGCCCTTAACATGATTACACAATTAAATGTCAAAAAACCAGTCACCCCGAGCCTCATTTAACCTTCACTCTTTCCTATCTTTACACACAGTAGATGTCTACATTAGTCTTTTTTTTTTTTTTTCAGATTTTCTGTTTCCAGACTTCATAAAAGAAGAATTTGCAAATAAGTTTTTATCATCATTAACAATACTATCGCTAAAGGGCATATGTGAAGTTTTATGATGGTTTGGCACATTAATATTTTACAATCAGGCTTTAACATGCTTTTATCTTTTTTACACAAGATTAATATCCTGCCTGAATTAGTTTTATTACATGCATTTTCAATTTTCACTAAGCTGATTTTCCTGCACTAGAATTGAACTTTTTTTTCTTACAATTTTTTTTCCTTCTCATTTGTAGGATTTAATACAGTCTCTCCAACTTAATTTTTTTTCCACAGTATTGCAAGGATTTTCCTGTTGTGCTGCCATTTGCAATGCAGTTCTATTCATTAATCACATTGTTTGGAGTTAAATCTTTCATTCTGTAAAACATTTGCCTTTCTGTTCTCTTTGAAGCCTATACAATTACTGCCATGTCCATCAAGTCTAGGCAAGAATGTAGATTTAGTAAATACCTGACTAATTTGGTAAACACAGATGATCTAATTAGGTAATTCAAGATCATATTTTTTACCTTAGGGCTAATTAGGTTTTTTATTGGAAAAGTGCCAAAATGTACATATTATGTTATATTTGGAACCACCCCAAAATATGAAGAAACATATAAAAGATTAAAAAATAATTGAATCTTAAAATTAGTGCTTATCATTCTAAAAAGTCAGGTTGAGCAATCCAACATCTCCCCAATACCCATTTTATTGAATAGCAGAGTTCAGACATAGACTCTCAGTCTGGTCTATATTTTAGTATACCAGATTGTGAAAATCAAAGTCTGGGGTCTCAACTGGGACTAAAAAACTACCTTAATTTGGCTAGAGACACGGAATAATAGACAGACAGAAAGATTTATGGATCAAATAACAATAATAGAGTAAAGGAGTTGTATCAATGAAATACAAAGTTGATCTTGAAAAAAAGTTATGTCTATGTTTTCTCTTTCAGTTGCTATGATTTTTTTACTGAGCTCTCAGGCACTGCCTCATGAAATATATCCCTCCACCAAACTTTCCATGCCCTGTCCCAATATTACTGGGCCACTTGCTGGATGGCTAAAGAAACAATTGAATTAATATTCAGGGCTAAATTTTTAATGGTTGAAAATCATATCATATCCCCAACCTTTGAAGGAAAATTATTGTATGGATGGGATTTCCAGTACCTTGACCCAAAGAATTAAGTCTTCATCATTTTCTGCTGGACAATGAAGTTACTTTGACAATGAACTAGAGCAATTTCAAATGACACTTAAATTAGATACATGTAAACAAAGAGGTGAGTGACGCTATAGGTCAGTTTTATAGACAGTGTCTTCTATTACTATTTGTTTGCTCTTTCCTCCCCTAGCGGTTAATTTACTACTTGGCCTTAGGTTAAACTCAGTTAATACCCACTCCTTTATTTTGTTTGCTGAAGCTGTTCAAGCAGAACAACAAAAGTCTGAATTACCAAGAAAATAGAGCAGGCAGATAGCTCTGGTGGTCAGTGGTGGTGGTAACGGGGAAAACAGAGGGGGGGCGGGGAGACTGTGGAGGGATTGAGCAAGAAAGAAAAAAAAAAAAGAGAGAACTGATGGACATGGACAACAGTGTAGTGATTGTAGAGAGGGAGGGACATGGGTGGAGGTAGAAGAGGGCATGGAGGGGATAAAAGGTAATGGAAAAAATAAAATAAAAATAAATTAATTAATAAAAAGAAGAAATATAATTTCAGCCAGCAATATTCTAACTCTTCAAACCCAGTCTTTCCACTGGTTAATCCTAAACAAAACAAAATAAAGAATGGGTCCAGAGAGTCAAGCTTAGGAAGAACCTGTACATTATAGGAATCATCTTTCATTATATTTCCTATCCAAAAAAAGAAAGGAGGACAATCAGCGGCAGAATAATTTGATTGGCTGGAAAAAACTGGGTTAATAATGTTCTTTTCTCTATGTAATGAAACAAAGGAGTGTACTAAAACAATATTATAGTAAGAGTAATTTTATAACAGAAATCCACTTCCAGATAGGATGTCAGCAATTATTCTGCAATAAATGGGACCCTTGAAGATACCCATAAAAGAGAAAGCTTGCTCTAGCTGGTTTGGCTCAGTGGATAGAGCGTTAGCCTGCGGACAGAAGGGTCCCAGGTTCAATTACAGTCACGGGCACATGCCTGGGTTGCGGGCTCGATCCCCAGTAGGGGGCATGCAGGAGGCAGCCGATCAATGATTCTCTCTCATCATTGATGTTTCTATCTCTCTCTCCCTCTCTTTCCTCTCTGAAATCAATAAAAATATATTTTAAAAAAAGAGAGAGAAAGCTTACTTGTAGAAAGCCACATACTTTGAAGATGGAGTTGACAAGAGTCAAGCTCCAAGATTTCCTCCCAAATAGAGAAAGCAGGACCTTCTATTTGAGTTATCTAAAATAGAAACCTTTGTTCTTTTTAAAAGCATGAAGGGAAAGTCCCCATGGCTGTCAGTGTGCCTGTTAGCTGTTTCTTGTGCACTAGAGAAACAAAAGCCATTTTCATGAGGGATGGAATAACTACTTACTGAACCCCATTAGGATAGCTGGGTGCCTGTCCATGCGTGCTAACTACGTTGCTCGCAAGCAAGATGGTGGAGGAGAGGCATAATTAATAGGATGTGGACTGAGAGAAAACACTGTGGGGAGTTTTGAATTGTGGCAATGCAGATAAGGTGGCTCCTAAGTGCCAATTCAATTACTATTAGAATTCATCTGCCACTCTCCACTCCACTTCATGTTTAATTATTTCAATAAAGAAGTGTGAGTGATTTTTATCATTTCTATTCAATTCCCCAATGCACTTATTTCTTCCCTGGTCACATTTATTCTCCTGTATTCTTGGCTGTTTCAGGGTATAGATTTAGAAAATGAACTCAAAAGACCAGAAACTTAGCATAGTTGGTATCAGGTGTCTTTTCTCTCCCCTATAGATTAAAATTAAAAGTAAAAAATTTTTAGCGGTTGTGGTTGCTTCTTTCCAAGTGTGACTATTGAACTGGCAAAGAAGCCCAGGCTTATGTTTCTCAGCTTTCTTTGGAAACGTGTATCTGCTGTTACATGCTCAGCCTCTGCTTATCAAAGGTTTCTATAAGCTTCTGTTTTAACACCATGTACTAATTTTAGGCACCTCCATATATTATTTTTTTGTGAAAAGGAAAAATAAGAAAGCAAACATTCCGCAGCATCTTATCTCTGAAAGTCTGCATAGATTACCTGCTTAATCTCAGACTCCCCACGAAGCGACCAGGTACAGTGGGGCCTTGACTTACGAGTTTAATTCGTTCTGAGACCGAGCTCGTTAAGGAGCTCATTAACTCAAATTACTCTATCAACTCAATGCAAAAAATCGGCCAAGAGACAGCTGGTATCTCAAAAAACTCGTTAGTTGGGACACTCGTAAGTCAAGGCCCCACTGTATATACATGATTCATTTCATGTTGCTCACCTCGTCCTGGACTAGCAGGGAGAGAGTCTTGCTGCTGAGGAGCTTCACATCGACATCCACTGGCACCTGGAGGGCAAAGTGAAGTTAAATATAATCCTGCTCTGTGTTTTCACACCACCCCATAAGCATCATAGAGTCTGTGGTTCTTAAAATGGCCTCCTCTCTGAATTCTTGATCTATAAAATTGGCATTAACAGTTTTAACTTTGTAACCCGTTCCACAAAGCATTAAGAAAATAAAGCCTTTACTATCGCCTAGACTCCAGACCCAGCAGTAACACAAACATGTTTCACCAACACTGACTTCCTCACAAATATCAAATGATCACCAAATTTAAAACCTGGTGAGAAAGGGATCCAAAAGAATCCCCTCACCTGATCCTAAAGCTGCCACTAACATAATACAGATCAGAACAATCAGAAATTGTTCTGGACCCTCTAAGTTGCTGGAGAAAGTTATTGCTGGGATAAAAAAGAGTTTGCTCTCCAGTCGTAAGAACATGGCTCCAGGGTCAGACCAAAGAGGCCCAAATTGTGGTGCCTCCATGTGCTGAGAGTGCAAATGTCAGTTACCAGTACACGAGCTAAAGATCAGTGCTATAATAGTGCACTGGAGCATACAAACAGGAACTTGTGTCTAGTTAACATAACATTGACTGCTATATATATATATATAAAAGGCTAATAGGCAAAGTGTCCCCTCGGGAGTTTGACCAGGAGACCAGGAGTTCAATCGCTCACTATGACGTGTGCTGACCACCAGGGGGCGGTGTGGAATGAAGGAAGGCCCAGGCCGGCCCTGATCACTGGCCAGGCCTAGGGACCCTACCGGTTCATGAATTTTTGTGCACAGGGCCTCTGGTTGTTCATAAAACTTGCCTTTTGGTCACTTGATTTTTCTTTATGGGCAGCTCTCTGTGTTAATTTTATCCTCATTTTATCAGTGAAATTCATTTAAGGTAGGGGAGGCCAGCACAAAATGGATATCCCTTACATGTAACTTTCTATCTTCCACATTTTATCCTATCAAGTCTTCATACACTGTGCTGATTGGGATCAAAAAATATATAAGAAGCAGGAACTTTTTCAAGAGTTTTACATAAGAGGTACTTAGGAACCAAATTCAGTTGGGGAGAGGAGGAAATAGGGGAATAATATTTAAGTTTCGCATACAAACATGTTTTCACTCAGAGAATATAATTATTGGGGTGACTCAGGGGACACAGATGGGAATTACAGGAAGCTAAAAGCTAAAAAAAAACCCAACTTAATCACCCCTTGGTGTTGTCAATAGAAATGAAGATGAACACAAAGAAGGCTTGAAAGAGAAATAGAACCGTGTTTCATAGTATTGTTACTTCTGCTGAGAAGTCATAAAGTGTGATAAGCTGTCCCCAAACTCCAGAAACTTATGAATTCTCTTCTATATTTTCTTTTACTCTGTGGATCCTCTTTCATCTTCCCCTCTCGACACACACCCCGACGTACACCCAGGCCTTGCTAGGAATGGAAACCCACACTGGTTCTGTCCCTGCTTTGGCAATACTTAGCTTTCGAAGGTGAGATGAGATTCTGCAAAAGGTGCCCCTGGGAACCAGAATTTTGGCCCTACTAGTTAGGGTTGTTCACCCAATCCCTGTAGGTACATATGATAGCTAAAAGATTATTTAACTTGAAACTATATAAAGATGACTAAAATAATTTTCTAAAAATGCCTTAACCATCATTCTTAAAGTATATAGACTTTAACACCTAGAGAAAACCAAATTTGAAAAATACATAATGTGTTCTTTTTTGGTTTTGTTTTTAAATTGTTTTATTGATTTTAGAGAGAAGAAGGGAGAGGGATAGAGAGATAGAAATATCGATGAGAGAGGAACATCATTGATCATCTGCCTCCAGCATGGCCCCTACTGGGAATCATGCCTGCAACCCTGGCATTTGCCCTGACCTGGAAATGAACCTTTGACCTTGATGTGCAATCACTGAGCCACACTGGCAGGGCTGTAATGTATTCTTGAATGAAACTTCAAATTCTTCACTGTAAGGAAATGACAGCAACTTTTAAGTGATGTGACAAGGACAATAATAATCCAACTTGAATCTTATTTTCTATAATATAATCATTTGTTCTTCCTATATGAGCTGGCCTGGTCTGCATTTGCTGGTTTAGGGTCATTGATACTAAACCATGCTCTTTACTAAGGCATTTAATAAAAGTAGACTTTTAACGTTTGAGTAGTAGTTATCAGTTGATTTCTGTGACAGTTTTCACCACCCCTTAAAGTCAGACAGATTGTGTTTAACTTGATGCTGGAAGACTGGATGTACATTTTGCATACATTTATCTGCCTTTCTCTACAATTAAACTACGAAGATCTTAAGAACAGGAACTTTGAATCATCATTTTATCATAGTCCCTGACACATAGGGCTCACTGAGAATTTGTTAAATGAATGAATGAACAAAAACAACTGTAGATTTCAAACTTTCAATGTGTTTTTCCTGGTAGGCTGCTGCAGGCACAAATAGAAAAGCCTTCTCCAATTTTCATCCCAGACTTCTTTCTGAAGAGGCCTTTTAAACTAATTTGGCCTCAGATTCCCCAATTACTATTGGTTTCTCTCTATTACCTGTCAAAAGGTACCTGACAGTGTTCCAAAGAAGAAAACACTACATCCTCATTCTGGAAGAAAGAAACGATCAAAATCAAAAGATCCCTTTCTCCCCAGAGAGGCTATACAAGACTGCACAGTGATCAAATAGGGGAAGATTTCCTAAAATACTTTCCAGTAACGAGCCACTAAAACTGTCTCAAATGACTGATAAAGGAATGAAAGTTTTAAAATCTTCACCCATGCATCAATCCTGCATTTCAGAGTGTCCCATTTTATTGTGCTGATTAATCATATGCTCAGAGGAAGTTGGCAAAAGCTATCAAAAGCCAACCAGTATACTTGAATGCCAACTTCACAAAATAATCAGGGTCTGGTGGGATGTGTCATAAAATATGCCAAGATGGGTCATTCCAATGCACTCCTGAAAGAATTATACATATTCATCCTCCTCGTTTAGCACCTGAATGACAACAAGCAGGTGAAAGGCATCAGAACCAATGCATCAAGCCAGACAGTTGCCATTATGAACAAAACATAAAAAGAGAGTGAAGGTGCTGAAAAATGGTGAGTCTTCTACTCAGACCTTGCAGGCACTGCTCTCCTTTGATAGGGAAATGGAGCTTGCTAGGAGACACGGAGCTATGTACTCTTGTCATCGCTGTGCACGGTTTATGGCAAACTGACATGAAATATAAATTTCTTAATAGGAATATACATTTCTCAATAGAAGTCACCATAACTTTGTGGTTTGTTTGTTTTAGAGACATCATAAGGTAGGGAAACTGTCAATCTGAACTAAATGCTTTCCTTATATATCTAAGATCAGCTCTGAGCAATGGAGGGCTCTATTAATCACTAATGAGCTCCTAAATGCCACCTTCAGCTGAAATAATGACAGGTAAAATTATACCATGACACACTGAGTGACAAAAAGCAACCCCCTTATCTGGTTTCATAGTGTGTTATTGACCTGCAAGGCGCTGTTTTAAAGGAATAAAATAAATAGCTAATGGGCTCTAGTGGAATGGCTTACATTTCCCTGTGTGCTTTGTGTGTGTGTTCTTTCACATAATTTTAACAAAGGGTTATCTATAATCCTTCAAGCCACTGTCACTAACTTCTACCTCCTCCCTTGTCATGTCTCAATGAAGAGAGCCCTCATTCTGTAATTAAAACAATAACCACTTATAACTGGAACTATATAAAATCTCAGACAAGCTAAGCAAAGTAATTATTCCATTTCTGGAAAGCATTAATATTTTCACAAGCCTCCAAGTGTCCTTGTAAGTGTTCTTTATAGCTTTTAGGAATTGCATGGATGGAGGCTCCAACTCTCCAACCGTACTTCTGTATTGTACAATAGACAGTGAAAGAGAGGTTGTCCCTCTGAGCTGAGTTTGCTAAGGTCACTCCCAAACCTTAACGAAGAGCGCTAGTGTCTGTAAATTAAGGAGAATGCTCTAGAGTGCCTTTGCATAACCTGAGCTGATGTTCCTGTCAGTGTATGTACTAGTTAGCCTTCACCCCAGATGGCACAAGGGTGTGTGCTTCATGTGTTTGATTCCTGGGATTTTGGTAACTCTTCTTGGTTCTTCTAGGAACAGCTCTCTGGCCATGGCCCCCAACATCTCTCCTTCCACTGGTCCTGGATTTGTTACTCAATTATGTCCTTTCAGACTCTTTTATTTTGACCTAGCTCAGGTCCAGAGTAGATATCATGCACTGGCCTCACAGAGACAACACTGACACTGAGCTGATAATCAAAGAAAAAAAAAAAGAAGAAGGCAGCTAAATTAGAGGGCTCACTGAACCCTCTATAAGAATGATCACTGAACTTAAATGGAGAAAGTTCTCAAAGAAAAAAGTGTGTGCACTACACAGACTAGAAAAGATCTTTGGAGATATTTAGTTTCAGCCTTTTATTATTATTAATCATTATTATTATTGTGTTTACTTGCTTTCAGCATTTCCTTACGTTCTAACTAACTACTTTGTAACTAAAACTAATCCTTTTCTTTCTCTCTTACTGTTAATTGGGAGGTATTTTAAGAAGCTATAATAGAAAGCTCTGAAGTTAAATTCATTGCTTATAAGCTGCCTGGGCTACTTGGTTCCTCCAGGTGTTCCACACCCTTTCTTTTAATGCCTTCTTTCCAAATTATTATGGCTTCTTTTATATTTGTTTTTCTAATTTCAAAAACACAGTATTAAAAAACTGTATTGCCTGCTGCCTCAATGGAGACCCTTTATCTTCTTGGGAAGGAAAGCCATTTCTTCAAATCCTACTCCCCTGGGCAACTGCAAAGCTGTAGCAGCGGTTCTCAACCTGTGGGTCGCGACCCCTTTGGCAGTCGAACGACCCTTTCACAGGGGTCACCTAAGACCATCCTGAATATCAGTTATTTACATTATGATTCATAACAGTAGCAACATTGCAGTTATAAATAATTTATAATTATTTAAATAATTATAAATAATTTTATGGTTGGGTCACAACATGAGGAACTGTATTTAGAGGGCCAGAAGGTTGAGAACCACTGCAGAGGATTCCAAGACAGGATTTTCCTGCAACTCCTCTGCCAGAGGTTAGAACAGAGCACTATTTGAATGAAGAAAGCTTTCTCATGGCACTTTCTGCTTCTCTCAGTCTCCTATGGAGGTTTGAACCAACGTAGTAACTTGCTCTTTCTTCTAGGCAGCCTATAATTGTGTAGCAGGTGCAAAACCACAGGTGGCATTTAACCATTTCTCACTATGTCCAACTGGAAGTCTCATTATCCGGGGGAAGCGGAGAGCAGTAGATGGCAGCAAATAAGAGAACAAACGGAGTGAAGGCTTGCTCTGTGAATGTACAACTCTTCTGTTTCCATTTTTTCTTGTTCTTCTGCCAACAAATATTTCTCCCCCATGTCTTCTCTGTCCATTGCCTTGCTTTTTACTCTGGCCTTAAAAGAGTATGCCACTGTATTTACCTCTTGGCAAGGTATAATTATTTTATTCATTTAACAAATATTTGTTGAGTATATATTACTTATCAGGTAGTATTTTAGATGTTTCAGAGGCATAACAGACAAAATCACAAAACTTGTATTCTAGAGGGGAAAGAGAAAAATAGACAAAGATATATTTGGTCTATCACATCCATATATTGAGTTCTTAACTATGATTATTATAATTTTCAGTTCTATAACTTCCATTTGATTCCTTTTGCTAGATTAACCATCTTGTCATCTATATTCTTGAACATATTTTATCATGGTTATTTAAAAGTCTACATTTAATAACTGCAAAATCTGGATCTCCCATGGGTTCTTACTTTGTCATTTATATTCTTATACATTTTTTTTTGTCATTTTATAGCATCTCTTGCTATGTATGGTAACATGTGTCTAATTGTTAATAGCTGTGTGTGAAAACTTATAGAAGTATTATGAAAGTCTGAAGGACTTTATTCTTTCCTATTGAGAATTTTTAAATTATTTGGTTTTTGACATTTAAAAAATTATTTATTGATTTTTAGAGAAAGAGAGAGAGAAAGAGCAAGGGAGATAGAGAGAGAGGGGAAAAAGAGAGACAGAGAAAATTGACTTGTTACTCCATTTGTTTATGCATCCATTGATTGCTTCTTGTATGTGCCCTGAACAGAGATTAAAACCATAACCTTGGTATATTGGAATAATGCTCTAACCAACTGAGCTACCCATACAGGGCCTGTTTTTGTGTGTGTGTGTGTTTTTTTACATGTTTTTATCTAGGAATAACATGGATTAACTCAATCTATGAATGGACTAATTAAATCTAGGTTTCAGTTTTATGAAGGCTGACAAATTTGCCCTTTCTCAAAATGTTCCATTGCTCTTTCACTTTGCTCTCATAAAATGTACCTTAGAAATCTCATCTAAAAGGCATCCCACTCTGGCAAGCTCTAACTCCAACTTTTGTCTACCAAGCTTTAGCAGACTAAATAAAAGTCTGTTTAGCTTTGTAATTGCTCAGCCACAGTTTATGAATGAGTGAGCATTTGGAAGGAAAGAGCAGAACAGAATATTATCTCACTTCTTTGTTATTCCCTTTTTTCTGATATCTACATAATCTTAGCATTTCTAGTCCCTGCTGACTTTGTATTTTCCCCCAATGCATTCAAATATATTTGTTTGTTTGTTTATTTGTTTGTTTGTTTATTTGTTTGTTTGTTTAATCTAGCCTTTATAGTTCTTACAGGAAGAAAGGCTAGGCTTTACAAATCAATCCAACATGGCCAGAAATGTAAGTCACTTACTATAAGAATTTATAAGGTAGCCAAGACTCATTTTATCATCACCAGAGCCTGGTATCTTTGTTCTATTTTCTGGCCAAATGCTATAGCCCTTTCACAATAATGCACCTTATAAATAAAGGCCATCATACTAAGGAACAACCAGTGAGATGATGTGGATGGATCATCTATCTTCACCACTTAAATAAAAATGTAGAGTACTCCACCATTCAATAGTCATTGGTAACAAGTTTATATAAAAGACAACAGTTTATTTTAGCTTTTAGGTCCCTAAAATATCTTCAGACTACCAAAATGGAGCATTTAGTTTTTAATATATCGAGTGATTTTATGGCTTTTGACAAATGACTATAGATAAGCAATTTTGTCACTAGAGGGTTTTCAAGTGATGAAATATGCTCTTCTTTGCTTTACCTGACAATAATGTACAAATAAGACTCAGGACAGCTTTGTAGACCTTTCATAGTGTTTTAGTCTCTATGTAACTTAGCTGGGTTCATCTAAAGATTAAAATTCACTTATCTTCTTTGGTATAAATATGATTTATCATTTTAAAACACACACACACATGCATACTCTTTTTTGTTTCTGTTTTTAAAGTTTTAGTAGCCATTACATTTAGTGGCCTCTTTAATCTTTTTCAAATATCCAAATAGGAAATATTTTGGGCTGCAGAGGATCCTAGCTGAACTATCAGAGAGGAGTATTTTTCCAGCACAATCACCATTAAAATGCAAACTTACTATTTCAAGATCTAGAATATTCTTTCTTGAGTCATTCACTTTTCAGGGATGAGTAATAATTCTCAGAAGGCTTTATAGTAGCAAGACATAGGAGTTTGATTTGCCTGACTGCCATAGATACTGTTGAGAGTTCTTGTAAGCCTGACAACTACCTCCCCACCCTGCCCAAATAATGAAAGAATTAGGCAAGAAATAAGTGATACAGGGTACCATAACATTCAGCAATATGATAATCCAGGTCTACTTCTCTGACTAAAGTAAAATGTAGTAGGGAAAGTAAAATCTTACAGGATTACTGAGGGGTTATATTTCACACACTAAGTGTATGGAGTTTAACTACTCCTGCACTCAAGAACAGGCCCAACAGCAGGTTATAGATATGGTACAGAGTGGTGGATCAAGTCATACCTCCTTCCAATCTCTGCAACAACACACTGCAGTGGTTGGTAAGGCACTATACTAAGTGTTGGGGGTGGGGGCAGGAAAAGAAGAAAACCTTACACTTTACTGGTAAGACCTGACCAAATGAATTTAAAAGTAAATAAAAATTAAAGAAGTCTGTATAATTATACATGATCTTTCAAAATGCATGGAATAGTTTTTGGGGTTTTTTTAAAGTACTGTAGAAACTATAGGAGTGGGTGTAGGAGCTAAAAAAGAATGGAAAAGGTCAGAAAATGCTCCACTAGCAGAGAGACTTTAAACAACGTAAAAGGTGGTTGGCTAGATATTATATTTTTTTAAAGTGGACATACAGAAGGCCAAGAGACATATGAAAACATGCTCTAAGTCACTAATCATCCGAGAGATGCAAATCAAAATGACAATGAGATACCATCTCATACCTGTCAGAATGGCTATCATCAACAAATGACAAGTGCTGGCGAGGATGCGGAGAAAAAGGAACCCTCGTGCACTGTTGGTGGGAATGCAGACTGGTGCAACTGTTGTGGAAAGCAGTATGGAATTTCCTCAAAAAATTAAAAATGAAACTCCCATTTGACTCAGTAACCATTTCTAAGACTATATCCCCAGAAACCAGAAACACCAATCAGAAAGGACATGTGCACCCCTATGTTCATAGCGCAATTTACAATAGCTAAGATTTCAAAATGGCCTAAGTGCCCATCAGCAGATGAGTGGATTAGAAAATGGTGGTACATCTACACAATGGAATACTACACTGCTGTAAAAAGGAAATAATTCTTGCCATTTGCAACAGCAAGGATGGACCTGGAGAGCATTATGCTAAGAGAAATAAGCCAGTCAGAGAAAGATAAATATCACATGATATCACTCATTTGTGGAATAGAATGAACAACATAAACTGATGAATAAAGTAAGATACAGAGATAGAGAAACATCAAACAGACTGTCAAACTTCAATGGAAAGGCAGGGGTGGGGTGGTAAGAGATCCACCAAAGGACTTGTAAGCATAACCAATAGACACAGACACTAGGCAGGGTGAGGGCATGTGCTGAGGGTAGGGTGGGTGGTGGGAGGTCAATGGGGGAAGAAAAGAGACATATGTAATACTATATACAATACTTTAAATAATAAAAAAGAATAAAACAAAACAAAAGCACATAAAGGTAAAATACCCCCCCCCCCCAAAAAAATAGATATTACTTTTTAAAGCAGTTTTTAAATGCTGATTTCTATCAGGGATTCATAAAAAAGAGCCTTAAGAGCAATGATAGCAATACAGGATGGACTAGAGAATAGACACCTAAAGCTCTCATCATCTACTTCAATCATTGATATATATGTTTGTATTTTATATTTCGTAATATTTAGTGGTGAGAAGAAGAGTTCCATGGCCTTTTCATTTCTCTCTCTCTCTCTCTCTCTCTCTCTGTTGATTTGTTGATGATAGCCATTCTGACAGGTGTGAGATGGTATCTTTCATATGTTTCTTGACATATATATATATATATATATATATATATATATATATATGATCAGAATCTGAATTTTATAACTCTGAAGCCCAACTTTTTAGGCCAAATCTCTTTCCACTTCTTCCTGTAGTAATTTTCAGTAACACTCATGGCTGAGCACATTTTCTTAGAGCCTCCTGTTGTAAGGGAAGATCTACCTATCACCTATTGATCATCTATATATATAAAGAGGTAATATGCTAATTGTCTATTACAGTGTCACAGTAATGACCAATTTGCATATTGACAGACCAGCAGAAGGCTGCACTCACAGCAGGGGACAGGGGGCCGGAACCAAGTTCCCCGGGGTCTGAGGAGAGTGCCTGACAGGACCCTGGACTGCAAAGAAGGCAGAGGAAGCAGGCACAGGGAGCTCTTTCAATCCCCCTGCATGAACACCCTACCTCAGCCCCTGCACCCCTGGGGAGACAGACGAACACTCTACCCCAGCCCCCCAAGCCCCTGGGGGGTTGGGGAGGCTGACCAGATGGGGAGAAGACCCAGCCTCGGGGTAGCTACAGCCCGCACCTCCGGCTCCCAATCTCTTCCCCCGCCACTCCCACCAGGGATACCCACAATAGCACGCCGGAGACCATCCGTCATCGCCCCGGAGGCACCCAGGGCCCGTGGCTTGCCACTGCCGGGCCCCCTCTGCTGGGGCCAGGCATGCCTCTCCTCCCTGCAACTCCAGATCCGGGTGGAGGCAGGCCTGAGCTGCACCCCCAGGGTCAGACCCTTCCCCCTGACAGCAGCAGCGCAGTCTCTGGAGTGGAAGCGTGCTGAACCTCACTGGGGACACAGCTAAACCCACCCTCCTAGCCCGCCCTGGCCTGACCCCCGCCCCACTCCAGGAGATTGGAGCCTCACTCTTAGCAGGTACAGCTGCGGAACAGCCACATACAACTTAAAGAATGGCGCCAAGCGGGAAGGTTTAACAGTTACTCCCCCTTAGGCCTCGCCGTCCCCCTAGAGCCCCTCTAACGCCCTGCACCCCACCAGTACCTCCAGGGACGGCCACTGCTACAGGGCTGCTGGCCAGAGCCCACCCCTCTGAGGCCTGCAGAACCCTCTGCAAAGCTTTCATAGCTACAGTCGCAGGAAACAATCATGCTCTCCTTCCCTAATCAGCACCTGCTACCTGCGAGGGTACCCATGGGCTTAGAAATAACAATCCCTTCCCGTTTAGATGTCACTTACTTGATGAAACATTTCTAGGTTTATTAGCTCAGAAATTCCTCATGACAACCCAGTGAGGTAGGCGGAGAAGAGATTACAATTCCCATGGTATATGCGTATGTATTCAGAAATGAAGCTCAGAGAGGAAAAGTGTCAAGCCCAGTGGTTCCCAAGGTGCAGCACACACCCCACGGGCGGAGCAATTTGATTTTAAGTGGGGGCAATTCAAGAATGAGTTAACAGTGAATTTTTTGCATTTCTTATGGTTCTAGGGGGACTCATCTACAGCCTATTCTACATAATAAAATATGCAAATGACCAAATGGTGGAATGACCGGTCACTATGATACGTGCTGATCACCAAGGGACAGACACTCAACGTAGGAGCTGCCCCCTGGTGGTCAGTGTGCTCCCACAAGGAGAGCACTTTTCAGCCAGAAGCCGGGCTCATGGCTGGCAAGCACAGTGGCAGTGGTGGGAGCCTCTCCCGCCTCCATGGCAATACTAAGGATGTCCGACTGACAGCTTAGGCCCACTAAGCCATCAGTCAGACATCCCCCCAGGGCTCCCAGACTGTGAGAGGGTGCAGGCCGGGCAGAGGGACACCCCCCCCCCCCCCCCCCAGTGTATGAATTTCATGCACCAGGCCTCTAGTCTTTTATAAGAGCACAATGCCTTGAAATACATATATCTGTACATTTTATTAGATTTAATATATATGAGAAATCACTAGTCTGTTCCTTCTTCATTAATTGAAGAAACCAAAGCTCAGAGAAATGAGTTGAAACACCTTTCCAAGGTTGTCTAGTTAATTAGAATCTGAACTGAACTTCCACTTCTCCCTGCAGTTACTTTGAGTAACACTCACTACTAATCAGCTTTTCTCATATTCACCTCTAACAAGGGAAGACAGTGATAACTCTCCTCTGGCTTTGATTCCCAGACTTCAGAGACTCTTCATTCAGTGTCCACTACTTTTATTTACTAATTATTTCCAGAAACTTCTTAAAGGAGGTATGTATGTTTATTAGAGACTCAGTGTATGAATGGATGGATAACTGGGTTAATTCCTCTGTTAACTTTAATTCAAACATCCATCTTAATAGATTAGTGAGGATTTATTAGTGATTGAAACACTAAAGCTAAATGAGAATAATAGATATTCTGACTAGAATTTATAAATATTTTAGTGAACCAAATATCTAATATAATTTAGGTATAAAATATATAAATATATTACAAATTTTAAATAAAAACATAAATTTATAAATCTTAAAAACATAAATTTATAAATCTATTAAAGCATGTTATATTTCTAAATAAATTGTTACCAGATAAAATAATTAACATAATCTCAAAATAATAAGCCAAGTACTATTTAAAATGAAGGGAATGTAATTAGCCATTAAAATTGAAAATAAAATAGATAATGTTATTTGATATATTTTTTAAAAGTGTGAGATTAAAAACAAAATGGGTGAAACACACCATTATTCAGTTAAGAAAATATTTTTGTGTAAATTTTTCTAGCTGGTGATAAACCTCTGAATGACTTTGCACTAGTTGGTGAAATGGTGAGGAGACATTTCTTCCTGTAGAACAGAGGTTGGTAAAATTTTTCTAAGGACCAGATAATATATATTTACAGCTTTACAGGATATGCTACTTAATTCTTCTGCTATAATGTTGTAAAAGGCAATATGCAAAGGCAGCCATCCTATATAATAAAAGGCTAATATGCAAATTGACCAAACAGCAAAACGACTGGTTGCTATGATGCACACTGACTACCAGGGGTCAGATGCTCAACACAGGAACTGCCCCTTGGTGGTTGGTGTGCTCCCACAGGGGGAGCGCCACTGAGCCAGAAGCTGGCTGACAGCTGGTGAGAGCAGTGGCAGTAGCAGGAGCCTCTCCCACCTCCGTGGGCCTAAGCCATCAGTCGGACATCACCTAAGGCTCCCAGACTGCAAAAGGCTGGACTGAGGGACATCCCTCCCCAACCAAGTGCATGAATGTTGTGCACTGGGCCTCTAGTAGTAATATGTAAGGGTTTGGGTCTGTTCCAATAAAACTTTATTTACAATATACCCTATTGGCCAGACTCATGCTGTTGGCCATCATTTCCCTACTCCTGACTAGTTCCAAATATCTTCTTATCACTCCATCTATAATAATAAAAGCATAATATGAAAATCAACTGAACGGTTAAACAGCAGAATGACGGTCTGGATGACCACGCTATGACATGCACTGGTGCCAGGCCAGCCAAAGCGGTGTGATGTGACTGGTCGGGGGTCGTCATCACCCCATGATCACCCTGCAGAGGGAGGTCCACCTGACCGGCCAGCGGGGCGATCAATCAGGGGGCTCTGCGATCACCCCACAGAGGGAGGCCCAGGCCACCCTCTGCACCCTCTGCAGGGTGATCAATCGGGGGTTCCATGGAACTGGGGAACCGGGGGGTGTGGCAGTGGATGCGGGCAGCACCAGGCCAAGGTGAGTGTGGGCAGGGTGCAGGGCCACGAGGCAGCCAGGGCTGAGAGGCAGCCGGGACTCAAGGGCCCTGGAAGGCGGGGCTGGGAGGCAGCCGGGGCTGCGAAGTCCTACCCTTGCATGAATTTTGTGCATTGGGCTTCTAGTCTTTAAATAATGCCCTCCTTACATTACAACTTGAATGAGATCTTCATTAAAAAACATTTTGAAAATCACAATATACTGTATGCTTTGCAAAAATATCCAATTTTCTTTAATTTTACCATAGGTACATGGAAATTCTGTTGCAAAATTACCTGTGTCAATTTCTGTAGTAGTTTGGAATCCTTTAAAATCAAGAAAGAATGATTCTTCTAGCACAAGCTTTTAGTAATACAACTATGTAAGCATAGAGCTATCTAAACTTGTAATCTATGCAAATGTGTAAGCTTTTGAATAATTTGAATAAATCATTGATCTTGATTTTAAGATGTAGACATCTGAGTTTTCAAATTTTGCTGAAACACCTCAATAAGTTATAATTTCCTGAATTCTGAAAATCTGTTATCCTGTTTCATGCTATAGAATTGTTTCTGGGAAGCATCTGCCTGGACAGGGACTACATTTCCCACTTCCCTTGAAATCCTATGGGGCCATGTAACTAGTTCTCAGTGTCAATTCCAGGTAAGAACATTTAAGAAGCAGGTGTACTTTCTCACCCTCTCTCTTCTAATCAGTAGGCTGGATAGCAATGGCTGGATTGATCTTAGAAGGAAATCCTACTATCAAATGGGTTTTATCTAACTAAGAAATAAACTTCTATTGGATTCAGTCACCAAGGCACAGGGTTTATTTATTGGGGTGGTTAGCATTTACTAAACTAATAAAATATTAAATAACAAAAAATATTCCTGACATATTTGGTGGAATATTACTGGTATTTTAGTATGTAAAAATAGCACATTATATTATAAATACTAGGACCTTGAAAATGAATGTTATAATCACTAGACTTTGCAATGAATGTTGTTCACCCATATAATTAACCTCTTACCAATAATTGATGTAGAGTTATAAAGCATAGTTTTGTATAAATAAAAAATGTGGGAGTTTTATAAAAACAAAATTCTGAAAAATGTGTAGAGACCGAAATAACCGAATATAATATTAAGCATATGTAATATATCATATTAAAATATAAAATATTAAGAATGTAATACAATATAATACATAATTGCTTAATGAGTATGAATGGTTTAGATATTATAGTTGACTACAAATTTAGAATACCCAATATAATATCACTATTTCAGAATCAATAACTCCTCTATACTCTCAGAATTTGGAGTGTTTTCAGACCTAATAGGTTTCTCATTCTTAAATGAAGCTAGCTTGTTAAACACTGATCAATCCAGTTTCTGTAAATGCCTTTTCTTATGCTGACTATTCATAAGCCTAGTTTGAATATTTAACAAATACACACACACACACACACACACACACACACAAGTTTGGCATCTATCTTCTGAGGGCTTAGAATAGCATGCCCATCCTTATTTTTGTTATTGTCATAATTAGCTAATTAATATTAATAAATGGAGAGAGCAAAGGGAGAGTCAGACATTGTTAAGCATATTCAGTTATGAAGCCTAAACCCATTTATTTCACCAGGAAGCTACAACTTCACACCCCAAGGAATGATAGTATCATCCCTCCGAGGGGATTAACACCCTCTCCCTGGCCTCTCAAGTACTGAATTGTCCAGGGAACAGGAGGAGAGAAGGACATGCATAGTAGAAGTCAGGGTGATGCAGGGAAGGCACTTATCTGTCAGTCTAGCTTGGGGAACAATGGATTGGCTAGGGGGTGGACCCTATCAGAAGTGTGGGAGATAGTCAAAAGTTGGTTGGTTGGAAGAAGCTCCTGGTTAAAATCCCAAGACAAAGAGTTCCCTCTCTCTTGTTCTTGCTCACTTGCTCACTTGCTCACTTGCTGGACTTGTTTGCACTTACTCTCTCTTACTCTGTGACCCACACTCCCCTGTGCACTTGCCCTTGCCTGTTCTCTCTCCACAGCCATGTGGCCTTAAGTTGCTGCATGGCCCGTGGCCACCCTATGGACCCCACATGCAGTGGACTGTAGCTGGGAACACAAGCTAAACTAGCGTGATGCTAGATTGGAATGCATTTTAATATGGAACAGAAACTATGGGCAGTCGCCTTCATTTTGGCACTGCTGAAGACAAGATCGGACTTCTTCCATGGGGAACTCCCTTAATTTTACATCACCAATAAAGCTTTCCATCCTCCCAGGTGGGCCTCGGGAAATTCCTTTCCTTGTGGCACTCCAAGAATTCCAATTCCACTTATAACATTTTCACAATAAAAATTGCTATTATAACAAAGAAAATGCCCTGTGATAAAATGAAAATGAGGAGATAGCTCAGCAGAAGAGATACTTTTTCTTCTGAATTACATTTCTCCCATGACTATCTGTGATGCTAATTGATGCTCTAAGAAACATTAGTAATCCTAGAATGTCCGCTTGACTGAAGCATAATAAGTAGCTGTTTTACCATCCTCTGCTTGCTTATGGGTAAGCTCATGAGTAATTATATCTCAGTCATATGATTGGACTCAGCAATAAATAAATTTCTAGAAGTTATTTTATAAGATAGGTTCCCAGTTTTCACCCCACCTCAATATAAATAACTTAAACAAATTTATAGAAGTTGCTTTTGATTTATTCAGTAGGGAATATTAAAAGAGAAGTAAGCTGGGGACAACAAAAACATTAAATACTAAGATCTGACCTAATGGAGACTTTTTAGAGACCATGAGTAGAGATACCTCTTTTAAATTATTATTATTTTTGTTAGTATTGTTAGCATCACTTATTACCCCATTGTAAAGCTACCTTTCCAATAGAACTGGGCCACACTCTCCTCCAGTTACAATTTTTCTTACTTAATTATTTCAACTTTAAGAATTCTGCAGGCCCCCTTAGGGGTTAATACCAGGAAGTTAACACCATAATTATAAAATTATGAAGTCTCACTCACCAAAGTGTTAAGGCATATTTCTAGCTCTAGAACGGATACTCTTACCACACAGATAATGAAGCATATTGAAGGTTTTGTAGGACAGAAATGTGCTTAACATAGTATTTTAGAAAAATTATCAGAAGATTAATTTGAGTAAGAAAGAATAAAGGTGGGGAAAGTGGCTAAAATGTCATTCAGTTAACAAAGGCAGAAGCAGTAGAAATGAAAAAGAGATAATTAATCATTTTAAAAGAAAAGGATAATTGCAAATCAAAACCACAATGAGATATCATTTTGTAGCTCTTAGAATGGCTATTATAAAAAAGACAAATTGTAACAAGTGTTGGTGAGGATGTAGAGAAAAGGAAACACTTGTGCACTGTCGATGGGGTTGTAAATTGGTACAATGACTATGGAAAACAGTATGAAGGGTCCTCAAATTTTAAAAATAGAACTAGCATATGATCTAGCAATTTAACTTCTGGGTACTTATTTGTAAAAAAAAACAAAAAAAAACACACAAAATTACTGTATTTTTAAATTTATTTTACTTATTTTTAAAATTTATTATTCACCCCAGGATATGCCTTCATTGTTTTTTTAGAGAGAGAGAGAGAGAGAAACATCAATGTGAGAGTAACATCAATTGGTCACCTCCCCCACATACCTCCAATGGGGTCAGAACTTACAACTCAAGTTCTTGCCCTGACCTGACCGGGAATTGAACCCACCTTTGGGTGAACTTGCCTCCTTTTGGTGTACCAGTTGGCACTCCAACCAACTGAGCCTCCAGGCCAGGGTCAAAATTACTATCTTGAAGCGATAGCTGTATCCCAATGTTCATTGCGGCATTATTTACAATGCCCAAGACATTGAAACAACCTAAGGGTCCATCCATAAATGAATAGATTTTTTTAAAATGTGGTATGTTTGTGTATATACTATATAATAGAATACTATTCAGCCACAAGAAAGTAGAAAATCCTGCAATCTGCCACAACATGATGAACCTTGATGGCATTAAGCTAAATGAAATAGCCAAAGACAAATATTGTATGATTTCGCTTAAATTTTAAAAAAATGAAATCATAGATACAAAGACCAGTCTTGTGGTTGCTAAAGTCAGGGGGTGGGGAGATAAATGAAATGGGTGAAGTTGTCAAAAGGAACAAACTTCCAGTTATAAGTCCTGGGGAATGTAATGTACAGCATGGTGACTATAGCTATAAACATACTGTATTGTATATTTGAAAGTTGCTAACAGAGTAAATTTTAAAATCTCTAATGACAAGAAAAAATTTTAATTAAGTGTGTTGATGTATGTTAATTAAACTTGTGGTAATTATTTTGCTATATATACCAAATCATTATGTTACACATCTCAAACTAATGTATAATGTTATATGTCAAGTATATCTTAGTTTTTAGAAAAAGGGAAGAAGGGTAAAATTTGCTTTAAAACAAGAAGAGCTGAATGTGAAAATGGGATACTCAGATGGAAGTATTCAACAGGCAACTGACCAAGCTTGTCAAGGATGTCAAGTCTGAACATACAAATATGGACGGCAACCTGCTAAATACCTCTGACCAAGGTGGCCTTACTGTTCCCCTCCACTTGAGTTAATTTTAGGCAGCTTTCTTGCAGTCTCCTTACTCCTCTGACTTCTCTTTTCTAAAAGCATTTGCTTTAAAAACTTACAATTGTAAATTTTTTCTCTACCTCTTCAAGTATAAATCTTCTCTCAGCCTCTTGCCAGTTTTATAACCCAGGAATATCTTTCTCAAGGGCCTGGGAGCCATCCCTTTCAAATGTAATCATCAAGAAAGATAGCCTTTATCTCTCAGTGTGTATGGGAGGGTATGAACCTAACTTCAATAAGTGCTAATTAGTAAATACAGATGGCCTAATCACATTGATCAACCCAACCCCCAGTACTCTGTATTTATCCAGGGCAGATTTTTCTTTGACACAGCCATCAAAGCCATGGGGATATTCCAAATATCCAAGAAACACAGTGAGGAAGAGATGAAAAACAGTTATGTAAAACTAGGGAAACTTCTAATGAGAAGCATGTAAAAGGAATTGGAGAAGGGGAAAGAAAACTCAGCATATAACATAAAATATAAGGACCAACAAAAATTTCAAGAATAGAGCTATCAACAGCATCAGTTCTGTATTAAGATATTGGAAAGTGATAATTAAAGAAAATTAGAATAGAAAGTAATTGGACAAAATTAGTAGGAGATAAATGCTGATATTTATTTTAATATCTTTATTGAGGTCATTCTATATGTCATTTGATTTTCAAAGCTTGGTTTTCAAAGGTGAGTAAGACAAGCATTCCATGCTCTTATGCAACTTACATTGAATTGGAGGAGACAAAATATAAATAATACTATCATTAAAAAATGACCACCAGAAATGATAGATGCTATCAAGGAATTAGAAGAAAATGTTCCAATAGAAAGTGATCGTATAGATATTTTTTTACCAGATTGGCCTGTTTGAGGAAGAGATAATTTGCCTGCAATCTGACTGCCTACATGAAGCAGTTAAAGCCACAGTTAAAGACCCTATTGCAGGAACAAGCTGGTTGAGTTCAAAGATGCAGAGCCTGGCTATAGTGCAGTAACAAGGCTGAGAGTATATGAGATGAGAACATATACTTGTAGGCCAGTGTAAGGTGTTTGGATTTTATTTTCAATGTGATATGAAGCCATTGGAAGGGTTTAAACACAAGATGACATCATTCGGTTTATGTTTTAAAAGAACAACTCTGACAGCTTTATGCAGAATGAATTTTAGAGATGCATGATGGGAAGCAGAGAGACCCTTTGGGACCTTGCAACCCCCCAGGCTAGAGACTGTAGTGACTTGGACCAGGATTCAGGAAGGAAACAGTTTCAATAGAAAAAGAGGCCGGGAGTCAGGTTTGTGTGGGAGGAAATAGAGATGGATGATGTGGGAACAGGGGCAGCAGACATCTTCTCTTCTGCATGCTTTGAGTGTGAGATTTGGAGGCTAGAAATACGAAGCATTAAAAATCTTCATGTAAAGCTATATTGAAGATTTTCAGAAAAGAAAAATGTAAAGGAGAAAATGAGTTCATTGCATAAGGAAGGGTTTAATATTTGAAACAGAAAAGAGCAAGAATAAAGAAAGCAATTCCATGAATGTAGATGGTACTTGGAATGTTATAAATCTTTTCATAGTTTAATAATTGAGCAAGCAATCTCTTCCTTTCTTTCCTTTCTCCTTTGGAAGAAGAATGGACACAATGGTTAAAATAAATAATAATGGAACAGAAAGCCTGGCAAATGTTAATTTGTGCCGTTATAGACTCAGTCCTCTGGAACGTGTAGATCAACATCAATGAATATTTATTGCATCGGCTGCCACTGGGCCCTCTCTGAGTCTCAGGGGAAGTGAACAGGAAAGCCACAGTTTGAGAAGACTAAAGCAAAAACACAACTAATAATAAATAATAACAACAATAATAAATAAAAAAATATTTTCCTAAGAGTTTCCCTTCTGAATAGGGCTGGTTATGGATAAAGGGCCTTAGAAGACTGTGCAGGAGACCAGAGAAACTGAAGGCACTCCTGAATGAAATTCATGCTGGAGACTAATGTCGGGCATGTGACCCAGCTCCTCACTAATGTGTCCTTCTAGCTCCTCAGCTATGCTTATATGAATAAAGATCATGAATACCATAGTCATAATATGTTTTTAAAAAACAAAACAAAACAAAAAACCCACAACTTCCCAAAGTGGGAGAATCTCTTGCAGTTGCCAGAACAGCTACAGCCACAGGACAAAAACATTTTTGTCTTGGCACTCCAAAAGAGAAGCAAAGTTGAGCCCTGATGGCATATTTTTTCCTACAGGGTGTTCCTTCAAGCAGAAATTGATCTCTGGGAAGCTAGACTAAGAGATGAAATATTTTAGTGGCATTATATGAACATGTCATTCATGTTTGAAATCATGTCATGATAATAATCCCTTATCAGATACACCTTTTGTTTCAATATCACTAAGCTCTGCCAAATTTCCATAGTAGAAATTATCAGGATGTTACTGACAAGAAGTGGAGATGTGTATGGTAGCTCAGAGGTTGAGCCAGACTATCACCAATATCTCTCAGCTCTAATGTATGAAGTCTGTGCTTCCTCTTGCTAAACCCACAAAACCTGGTCCCCTGGAAGAGAGTGTATGTGTGTGTGGGGGGGGAGGGGGGGGGGGGATGTACGCAAATACTTCCAGCACAGCCTGCAGCTTGTTTCTTAAAGCTCCCAAGGCTTCTGGATGATTATTTCTTTCCATAATAAGCATATAAAAGGTGAATTTCTATGGCCTGGGGGTTGGTGTGAGTTTCATTCATGGTCTGCTTTGCTGCACTCCCTGTAAGCGTTGAAAGTGTATCTGTCATCTCTAATTGGAACTCCCAGCCAGAAATGATGCCATCAGGGAACTTAAAATATGTGGCCATATGAATCACCCTGCAGACCAGCCATTTTGCTATAAAGCAAATAATTTACATTTAAATAACTTATCTGCATTCACCTAATTTAAAAGTAATCTTTATTCTTTCCCAACTAATCCCCAAACTTATGGACTAGTTTGATCATATTTGTGCAATAAAATTGAAATTTTCAGATATGGTAGGTAATCAATTTTAGTCACCTCATCTGCGTTTCCAATCTCATTACAGATTGCAATTTTCAGTGCAGATTACATGATGACCCATCAGTGGCTTTGTTGTTTCTGAATTACCGATTCCTTGCCTACTGCCAGATAAGAACAAAGCCTATGCATCAGCCTGACAGCTTGCAAACAGAAAATGGGCTTGTAGGATTGGATTTAAATCCCAGGTGTAGGGGATAATTACCACATCACTCATGCAGTAACTGAAAAATGGTATTTCAACAAGAAAAATTACATTCCTTTTATAGTGCCAACAGAAATCATTATTTGAGGCTTCACACTGATTCACTGTATCATTACATGTGCACTGTACTCATTAAATGTAATGTTTGTTGCAACATAAAAAAAGTTATTGTTTTAGGTACTTTGGTGGAGCAGGTAGCTGAAATTTAAGGTTTGTGGAACCTTGATGGCGTAGAGGTCGTTTGGACTCTAATATATACCACGCAAGAGAAATGACAACCCGGACGCTGAGCTCTCCAACCGGCTCCTATTACAGGAGGCGTGGATGGATAGTACAAAGAAAATGGCGTATAAATCTTTTGTTTCAGAAACCCCAGCCATTTAACCCTACAGTCTGTCCAGAGGAAGAGGACACATAATGATTCAAATCTCCTCGACAGAGCGGTGCTGCATAGAGCATATTTTACCATTAGCTTTGAGATCATTGAAGCCCAACATAGACATTCTAAAGGACGGGAGGACGGATACTGCATTCATTTGAAAAATCATTAAAGAAAACAGTGGCAGACACATTGGAAATGCGCTCCTCACCCCTGGTGTTTGCTCCATCATCCACAAGGCTTGGTTGTTTCCCAATGATTCCCAATTAAAGCGAGATCGGCAGAGTGGTCTGTAGGTGCAGAAGGCTACGTATCAATTGCTGAGAGCGGCAACCCCTGCTGTATTAATCGGAGTCCTAGTTATGTTGATGGCCAACTGGTTTTCTCGTTAAGATGAGCAGAATAGTGCTAAAGAGGATAGTGCTCTCAGATTTACTGTGCTCTTGCATAGATTCCAAGGGGAGGCACTGACTATTGATAATAGACAATAGATGATAGATAGATAGACAGATAGATAGATAGATAGAATTTTATGTTAGCTAATTGCTTCTTTGCTTGAATCCTGAAATTAATATAATGAGCCTAACTATATGCAGAGAATAAGACCTTTTGTGAAGAGGCTTACAGTTGTGAAGAGCTGAAATATGTTTTTCTAATCCTCTACTCCTCTCGCCTCTACAGTCTGTCTTAACAATTCCTTCAGATTAGCTGAGTTCTTACCAAAGCTGAAGTAGGCTAACAGTCTGGAAGGCAGGCAAGGTTCTCTAATTTCTCTCTAAGCTTAGGAAGGCACTTGCAGCAACGAGTTACTGTTTTCTAATAGTTAGTTCCTATCTTGCTATATCCCAAGAGGAAATGCACCCAGCAAATGTTAAAGTAGTGTATACAGATATGCTGCCTGCTCTCAGAGAACTTATATTTTAGTTAGAAAAGAGGGACATGAAAGCAAAAATTGTAATTACAAAAGGTCATAAATATTAGGGGCTGAATGAGTAACAGGGTCAAAGATCCTACAGAGGAAACATTAACCCCTGGTTGAAGGAGGCTACGTACAGAATGGAAGGACAGCCCTAAACTCAACCAGTGAGAGGGCTAAGGGAACTCCCGTAGTAAAATCTTCCTTTAGTAATGACCACAAGAGAAGTGCTATTCTCCTGGATGTAAGGTTTTTCAAAGACAAAGACTGGCAATGTTGCTGGTACTTATCTTAAGCTGAACCTTAACACACAAACAGTAAACATTTACATGTACTCTTTAATGTAAAGCACAGCACGGTGCTAGGCTTTGAATTCTCACACCAATCCTAGGAGGTTATTAGTGTCCCACTTCAGAAAGGTGGAGATGGACACAGAGAGCGTAATAGCCTGCCAAATGCGGGAGCCAAGATTTGGACCAAGCCTGCCTTTCTGCAGAGCCTATTCTCTTAATCACTACACGGTGTGATTAAACGCCTTCACAGTAGATACAAAAACCTAGCACGTTTTTTAAAAAGCAGTTTTTGTTCTCCTCTACAAAGCTACACTCCCTAACCCCAGTCATTTACCAAGTGAAAAAACATCAGAGCTACTAAGTAAATAAACATACGTTGCGTTGATGGCCATTTTAAAACAATGACTTCAGCATCCAATTAATAGTCATAACAACACGCATCTCAAGTGTGGGCCACACCTTCCATTTCATTGGAAGAGTACACTCTGAGCTCCAGCTGTGCCACTATTTAAATTCTGTGTCGTTGGCGGCATTTTGTTCTACTTCTTGCAACGCAAAGCATAACCTATTCCACCCACTTGGAAACTCAGCAAACTTAAAGAGATAAGTCCCTTTGCAAAAATTCCTCACAGTTATCCGCCCTCCCCCCTCCTCCCCCGACACACACACAGGTTTACCAGGGAGAACCATGTGGGTTTAGATCTGGATCAGGTGGTCATATTAGAAAATGCATTGAATGTAGTCCAAACAAGTCCAAGTGCAAAATTATCATTCTGTTCTGCTCCTGACAGCACTGTGGAGAATGGGATTTCTCTGTATTCGTGCCATTGGGGCCTTACATGGCATGGTTTAATCGGAGGTCAACGTGCAGTTGAAGTGGAGATTGTAAGCTGTGTTCCGAAATTAAAACTGACCAGACACGCATGTTGTTTCCCACCTGCACAGCCCTCATAGTACACACGCCTAATTTTCCACATGAAAATCCCTGCACCTTCGTAATTTTGTAAGAAACCGAGCAGCCACATTCATCTAAGAATTCCGTGCAGGAAGGCTGATCAAACGCCTCCCCTATGTGAATAAATTGGCTGCGCCCAGAGTAGGAAAATCTGTTGTGTATTCTTAAAAGGAATGCGCTCAGAGCATGTGTGATTTACAAACTATCCAGTATTTTTATTGCAACATGAAAATAAATGGATTTGGTTCCCACTGCCACTCAGCTCTTTCTCCTGGGGCCGGAGGGGTTGCCTGTGTGGCCTGGTGGCTTGCCCTTGTGCAAGTAGGAGAAAGCAGCTGCTTACATTACCTGGGAGAACTCTCGTTGAAAGCCTCTCTTGCTCTAAAGAGCTTTGCTGCTTAATTTTGTTTTTCCTGAACATGTTCAATGTCGCCTGTTGGTGCTGCCTCCTGCTGCCTCTTGTTCACTGCTGGGCTGTACAGTGTCTCGTGCTTGGGAAAGGTGCTGTGCAAATTACACAGAGGATATTCCATTGTGTGGGAGTCTGGGCCGGGCCGGGAAGATCTCAGGGCATTAGCAACTGGCGCTCCTCCAGCCTGGGAGGTGGGAACAGGAGGTCGGGGGGTGGTACGCTCCTCACACCATGCACAGATGAGTGAAATGATTAGCCTGAAGTCGCACAAGAAGGGAAAGGATGCCCAGACATGAGCAGAACAACAGCCATGCATGTGCCTTGCACATTACACCATTGCATCTCTAGTGCTAACATGATTTCACATTCATGACAAGAAGGGGGTTTTCCTTGCTTCCCTGTTCTGATCCCAGGGTTAATAGTGCTTACATGATGTATTGTCCCCATGAAATATGGGGGATGGGGGGAAGGGGGGCGGGGCGGGCGGGAAAGGGACAGTGAAGTTTATCTCCTCTGGGCAAGACCGAAATGTAGCAGTGAAGACAGAGTAGTTAACCATCTGTCCTCTGTTTGCAAGTGCAAACGTTGCCAGGTACCTTCAACGAATTTGTTCAGTGGTCTAAATGTGAATAAATGGTTAGGTCTTTGAAAGTGAAACACAAATCCTGTTGCAGTTTCCATAACTCCGGGGTAGCCAATCCAGCCCTAATGAACATATGCATTGCTTAACCCAAGCTGTGAAATTTAAATTTCTATAGTATTTTTAAGTTGGATGCTTCATAAAACTGAATCTGGAGATGATCTATGGCCAGTAGACTATTTTTGATCTTTTCTAACTGTTCTTAAACCCAGAGGCTCAATAGAATTGCTCTAGGGCTGGCTCTTTCATTTAATTAATGTTTATTAATTACCTAACAGCAACATAAATCTATGCTGGGTGCTTCAGGGAAGATGAACAGTATCTTATTCTGCTTTCAATCATTTCATATTCTCTTAGAGGTTTTAAGCCTCCCAAATTGGCTACAATACCAATAGAAAGAGGTCTGAATTATAGACTCTAGAAGACTGGGGTCATTTTTTAGGTGACTAGAGGAAGATTCTTGTAGGGGGTGCCTTTGAGTTAAGACTTAATGAAAGCCTAGAATTTTGAAGAGCCGAGATGAGCAAAAGAATTATAGCGAGGCTGGAATGTAGACTACATGTTCAGAGGAGTGGAAGAGGGATACCAAACGCCAGCATGTCTTCATTTGATAGGTAATAGAAATAGAGGAGCAGGAGCCTGTTGCTTAGAAGAGTGACATAAGCACATATGTTAGATAGATACATAAGAAATGAGGCAGAGACCAGTTAGGAGGCAATTGGTAGTCCAGGTAGAAATAGAAAGGGCTCAAATGAGAGTGGGAGCATGAGAGAAAGAGAAGACGAGACCAATGTGAGAAGCATGGAAGGCTTGCTGGACTCTGCCGGGCTGCACACACAGCCCACGGGGCTCTGAGCCTGAGCACATTTCATATCTAACAGAAGGCAGGGGGAGGATGAACCAAAAAGAGAAGACAGAGAAAGAACAGAAAGAGGGGATTCAAATCAGCATTGAGTATAACAAGAGAACAAAGCAAAAAAAGAGAAAGATCCCCCCCGCCCCCTCAAATAGGAGCCCGAGGTCAATAATATCAAATGCTGTGAGGTCAATGATAAGAATGATAAATAGCCACTGGGAGCCAAAATCAGGAAGTCATTGTTCACTGCCAGGAGGAGTTTCTGATTGCAAACATTAACTGGTGAGAGTTGGTAGGGAAGTAGACTCATAGCCCTATCTTTTAAATATTTTGAAGTATAATTTGGAGGGGAAGTTGGGAGAACAGGTACTAATAGGTGGATGAGGGCCAGGTAGACAGGCATGGTCTTCTTTCTGGAGAGCATTTTGGTCATAAGAACTTGAATTGGGAAACCCCTTTGGTCCTTCCATTACATCTTTGAATTAATTTTAAGGAAATACATTTTGTTGTTCACTTAAAAAATTACCTACAAGGATGTTTCTTACAAGTGTTTATATAATGGTGAAAATTTAAAGTAACCTAAATGAATTCTGAAACATCCACCATAGAACATAGAACGATATAGCCCTTTGAAAATCTCTTGTATTAAACAATAAATCTTATGACACAGAAAGGAGTTTATAATTTTTATCTGTTATTAAGTGACTTAAATAAGTTATAGTAACCAGTGAGATTTTATTTTTAAGTGTAATTATACATACCACAAACATTATTACGTATATGTATACAATTATGATAGATACAGCCAGGTATTATTGTTTGTCTGTTCAAACCCACTTTATACACATCTCAACCTTGCTCTCTGATTCCTGGTTTCTGACGTAGTTGGACCACCTGCATTGGCTCCCTGGTGCAGTCGTAGGGTCAGTACAATGGGAGACAAGGGTGGGAGAGTGGAATGAGGGACTGCGTATGTATTTCTTCAACTTCATCCCAGTTTGGCTATCTTAATCTCTTTGCAGACCTCAAACAGAGTACTGAGCTATCCATGCTGGGCTCTTCTCCACAAGGTTCTCTCCTTCTGGGTCCTAGTACTGCTGTTTTCCCTCACTCCTTCAGGCCAACAGCTGATAACAGGTACATATTAGATATGATACATTATCCCTTATGGTTTCCCTATATCCTGTAGACCTTTTAAAAGTATCCCCTAATTGACCTCTTTTTTTATTTATTCCAACTTGAGCTTGCCTAATTTGAGTGAGACCCTAAATAATATGTGATATCAGTCTTAATGAAAACTATTTCCTCTACTTGAAAAATTCCAAGTGTCCCTGGAAGAATTTAATTTATTTAGTCTGTTGTGTGCAGCTAGAAGTTTATACAATTTTAGGGGCCCTCTTTAAGATAAATGAGACACATTTATAAATATAAATTTAGATATGGAAAAGGATAGGTATTTAGAATGAGAAAATAAATAGCAATACACTATAAATTTTAAAACTAATTTATAGTACAAAGCTTCCCAAATTAAAGTGTGTATATATATATATATATATATATATTATGAATTAACCTTCTGACACACCTCTCTGATATATAACTTTTTAAACATTTATTTCTTTATATGACAACAAAATAATCTTTCATTTTCAGTAGAGAGAATACAAAGATAAATTGGTTTTTCTCCTAGCATGGGTGAAAAATGTTTTAATTGATAGTTTAGGAAAATTCATTTACATTTCACAGTTTATTATTGATAACATCATGTCAATATTTAAGAATGTTGTTAAATGTGGGAAATATCTCTCATATTATGTGTGTGTGTGTGTGTGTGTGTGTGTGTGTTTTAAGATTTTAAGTAATTATTGAGTATAGTCTTGGCAGGAGAGAACTTTCATTTTCACCATCATCAATTAGATCAGATCCTCTTTAAAAAAAATTACACACCAATGACTGAAAGAACTTCCCACAGACTAAATTATGTTTCTGCACATTTTAAATTTTGTTTCTCCTTCTCCATGCACGTTCTTGTAGTGTCAGACACTGTAGGAAACATTCATATCAAGATATAGACTCTGGTCCTGCACCTTTGTGTCCTAATCCTGAGTTGACACTGTATGTGTGAGGACTATCCTGCAACCTGTTTCTACCTCGGGATGCCTAGCAATAACTTAACTACACATGGATCTGACTGCAAACCACAGAAATGTATCCCACTAGCTGAATTGTTTCCAAGTCAACTTCCCCCTATTAATATCCTAAAAATGCCTGTGCTTCTTTAAGGCCACATGAGCCAAGAGGAAGTATATTGGACGGGCTGTTAGAGTAGAAAGAGAAAATGGCCTTAAATAAAAGTGGTCAACATATATTGCACAAGAACACGTGACCATAAGAATACATGGAAGGGACCCATGTAAGTACAGGATGCTGAAGTGTATGTGTCATAAGTAAATTAACCTCTCATTGTAGTATAATTAATGGTTAAAAAAACATTTGTTCATAAAATCTTGATTTTTGTCTTAGTGATAAAAATATAGAACCTGGCAATTCATGAAACTTATACCAATGTGCAGATGTTCAATAAATACTTTCTTTTAGATTACTAAATTGACTAATTAATAAGATGTGATAAGAAAAAAAGAGTAAAAAAGAAAACAAAGCTAATAGAATATGTTGAAGCATGGTTATAGAATGAACAGTCCATTTGAAGAGGATTAAACAAATCTAAAGGAAGCAGAAATGACACAGTAGAGAAGAGAAAGTTGAGTAAGCTACCAAAAGATTCATTCATTCTTCTCAGCAAGGGAAGGTGGGTAAAGCATAGCTGAAGTAATTAGATATATTTGAGATTTAAAGTGCAAGAGACCAACCAGTTAGAAAATGAACTGATGGGAATATATTATAAAATAAAAAAGGGATAAACAATAGATGGTGGCAAAGAACTCAAGGTTTATAAGTAGCTTGATAATCATTACTTTTAAAAAATAATTCTGCCCTCTGTAAAAATTCATTTTAACAACTCAGTCACTGTTGTTACAGAGAGATTATCATAATCTTTCCATGGAGAATTCAATCTCCTGAGACATTACCAATAGAAGCAAAGCTCTCCATCTTTTTTTTTTTTTTGGTAGCGTTATGTGGACTAAACAAAATATACCTGCAGATTTAATCCTGCCCACAGGCACCCCAGCATGTAACCTTTACTTTAGAGCCATTCAACAGCTATAAAAATTATGAAGAAAAAGTCTGTTCCCTCCTGTTATGCCCAGATTTCAGGATCCCCAAGAAACCACACCAGGGAGCCAGCTGTGTCCAATGCAAAAGCATAAGAGTCTTTATTCGAGCTAGCTCGGCTCCCCCACCTCGCCGACGCAGCAGCATGAAGCAGAGAGAGAGAACTCTGTGTGGAGAGAGGTTTTATAGGGGGGTTGGAGTAAGGGGAGGAGAAAGGACTGTGGGCCCTGCCAATTGGCCAGGCGCAAGTCGGTGTCTTATTACACAGGATGTGGTCATATCTATGGCGACTTCCCTTGATTGTCATTGATTAGTTTAAAGAAGTCCTGGGTGTGGCTAGCAGAGGCTTGGGCTTCCGGGAAGAAGCCTTGCCAAGCACATGGCCAAGGTAAGATGGAGGGCGTAGCCCTTACCCTGGGGCAAGATGGAGGGCGTAGTCCTTGCCCTTTCACCTTCCATCACCTCCAATGACTTTTTTTTTTTTTTTTTTTTTACAAATCTACAGTTGGAGAGCCAGGGAAAGTTGGGTGATTGCATTATTGCCAGAAGTTAATTAAACATATTAATTTTTTTTTGTCAGAGAGCTATATCTATTATTCTAAAACAGTGGCTCTCAACCTTCTGGCCCTTTAAATACAGTTCCTCATGTGTGACCCAACCATAAAATTATTTTCGTTGCTACTTCCTAACTGTAATGTTGCTACTGTTATGAATCATAATGTAAATATCTGATAAGCAGGATAGTCTTAGGTGACCCCTGTGAAAGGGTCGTTCGACTGCCAAAGGGGTCACAAACCACAGGTTGAGAACCGCTGTTCTAAAACTAACATGATTAGCCCTCACTAATGGTGACATGTCAATATAGGGGATGCCAAATTAAGAATTGTTAGGCTAAAGAAAAAAAATTAAAAATGCAGTCAATTGATCTGATTTGCAGAGGGCCTCTGACCAATGAAGATGGAAATCAAGAGGTATTAATAACAAGGAAAGTTTCCATTTTACCACTTCTGAGCCTGATGCTAATATAGAGCTCTGTCCTTTGCAGCTAGGGTTCTATCTCTGATTATAAATCCTTTGACTGACAGACATCACCACTCTGCTAGAGAAATGCATCATGCCTTAGCCTGCAGGGGAAAAGAGATTTGATTTCATTGTTACACTAATTAGAGAACTAACTCCATTTAACAGCATTATCAACAGAAAGTAAGTGCTAAGTGTGTGAAGACAACTTCACCAGGTCTTATAAAACAGTCAAGGGCTAATAGCTTCAAATTCTTCAAAACAAATGTGTACTCCGGAATTCAAAACAGATACGGCATTTCATCATATCAGTGACAAATTTGGTTCTTTAACCTTCTTCCCCAGAAACACAGATCCTCAAGGAGAATAGAAGGGGAGATTTTATATAGGATGGGCCATGATATGCTTTCTTTTTATTAGGTATTAAATCTCATGCCCAGGTAGTATGGACTCCTCCCATCTCTTCAAGGTGGGAAAAGAACTGAGTTGCCCACTGTGAGATGGGAACTCTTATTGAGCTTTAGCCAACTATGCTAAAAAAATTTACAATGAAGATATTTCCACATCCTCCAGGGAAACTGGTTCTGTGTCTAGGTGAGCTTTTCTCAAGATGTTTTTCCTAGTGTTTAACCTGAACCTCCAATTGTTTCAGTTTAATCCCATTTATCCTGGTTCACTCCCCAGTGGCCACACGGACTAAAGGCAATGCTACCTCTGGGAATGAAATTGCAGTCCTGGATGTGCAGGGTTATCAAGGCTGCTAGGGAAGGAGAGGAGATAAAAGAAAATGCCTCAGGGGTCACAAATGGTTCAAAATTCAATATAAGTCACATTACACATTCTGTATTTATGAGAGATGATCTAAATAAATAAAAACTCCAAATGTTTCAGTAGGGATGGATAGGGAAATGAGGAGAGAAGTGAGAGACTATATACTATATATCAGAACACTTTACAATGATTCCCTGAAATAGTCCTAGAATTGATTATCAAATTGACAGCTTTTTAAATTAATGGGAAGAAGCTGTAAGAAGTAAGAGGCATATGGATTACCTGAGAATAATTCAAATGTGATGGATTCCGTTCCTTATTTCATAGAATTGCTAGACCAATGGACTAGAGAAATTAAGGATTATTCCCAGGTCTCTGCTCACTAATACTTGGTGGATAGTGATGGGATGTGAAGACTGAAGGAAGAGGTTAGGTGGGAAGAGGATAAAATTAGTTTGAGATATCATGAGATATCCATGTAGAGACACTAAGTAGACAATTGAATAGCAAAATGTGGAGATCAAGAGACAAGCTTGGGATGGAAAAGTATATTTTCAAAACGGAGACTAGGCAGGAGAAAAAAAGTAAATAGAAACAGGAGAAAATTTGGATCATATGGTGTCACAGGAGTCTGAAGAAAAATGTTTCAAGAGATAATGGTAGTGACTGTGTTGAGTGCTACTAAAAGGTTGAGTATGATGAGGAATGAGATGTCTCCATTAGGTCTGAAAATGTAGTTTTACTCTCATGACATGCTATGAGAAAATATAATCATTGTATTTTTTTATTTTTCCTATTTTTAACTTTAGATTTTCCCTCTCTCCATCACCTTTCCTCTCTCTCTAAAACTCAATAAAAACATGTGTTTTTTTTAAAAGAAATCAGCCTAACTTCCAGTCACAAAGATTTTCTCTCATGTATTTTTTTTCTAGACTTTTTATAGTTTTAGGTTTTACCTTTATGTATATGATCTATTTGGGGTGATTTTTGTTTATAGTTTAAGATATGAATTAATGTTCATTTGATTTGCTTTTGTTTCAGCACAATTCATTAAGAGTTTATCCCTACTCCAGTGAATTGGCCTTAGGTAGTGCCCATATATGTGTGGGTCTATACTGGACTTTCTATTCTGTGTATTTAATCTATTTGTCTATGTTTAAGCCAGTTCTAAATTGTCTTGATGACTAACTTTTAAGTAAATCTTGAAGTCAGGAATTATTAGCTTTCCAACTTTGTTCTTTATTCTTTGAAGTTGCTTGAGCAACTCAAGGTCTTTTACACTTTCATAGGACTTTTATAATCAGTTCATCAATTTCCTAAAAAACAAACAAACAAACAAACAAACAAACACCCCAGGATTGTGATTGTGATGGAGTTAATCTACAGATCAATTTAAGGAGAACTGAAGTCTCAACAATATTGAGCCTTCCAACTCATAAAGGTGGTTATATTTTTATTTAGGTTCACTTTAATTTCACTAAGTAATGTTTCATAATTTTAGTTTAGAGGTTTCACATATCTTTTGTCAAATTAATCCCTATATTTCTCTTATTATTTTTGGATGCTATTATAAGTAGTACTTTAATATTAATTTCCTATTGTTTGCTGTTAGTATATAAAAATACAATCGGGTGTATTTGATCTGGTATCCTGTAACTTTGTTAAGCTCACTTATTAGTTCTAGTATCTTTTTAGGTATTCTACACATTTTCTATAAGAATGATAATGTTGTCTGTGAATAGAGTTGTACTTCTTTTTTTTTTCTTTTTAAGTTGGATGTCTGCTATTTTATTTCTTGCTTTATTTAACTGTACGTCCAGTCCTTCATTTATTCATTTAGCAAATATTTTTTTCTTTGCCTATTATATATCAGTCATGAGTATAAATGAGGTGAATGCAATGTGAATGAAACAAGGAGGGTCTATGTTGACATGGAGCTTAAAACAATTATGTAATTGTTTAAGAAACTAGATGTTTTTGAATGTAAGTGTTAATATTGGTGAGGAATAGCTAATATAAATAGAAATATTTAGCTTAAAAGTTATAGACAAAAGGGAAAATAATTATGCCTTCAAATATGCAAAAGAATATTTTACAGAAAAGGATTCATTTTTAACACAATTTCAGAGGATTTAACTAGGATTAGTGGTGGAATGTTGAGAAGGAAATAAATTTAAGAATTTTCTGCCACAAAAAAAAAATTATTTCATATTGAATCAAGCTCCTCATGAGAATCTGTGAAAAGTTTGTTATGAGTCTGGTTAATCTTTTATTAGGTATGCCACATAGAGGCATCATTCTCAGGTAGAAGGCATACCTAGGATTACCAGAGTGGTTTGCAATTTGGATAATCTGAAATTATCCAAAGAGGAACAGCAAAAGGCCTTTGCTTGTATTATATTTATAATCTTAACACATTGCAGACGGATCACGAGAATTCTCGTGTTTTCTGTTTTAAGGCTTGTGGCCAATCATGATATAAAAAATATATTAGTTTGTAAGAACATGTAATAAATAACTTCAAAATGCAATGGGTATTTAACTTAAAGCGTGCCTTTAACATTTATGTAAAACGTTTTTTGTACTCGTTCAATAGAAACTTATCTGGCCACTGGGTAAAGCTAGCAATAAAACTATTGATTCACAATGTGTTAATTTTATCAAAAACAAATTTTGATATAGGCAAATAACACAATTCAAGACACCAAATGAAGATATTTTACAAAGTAGGCTGCAATTAATGGCTATTAAGTGGCAAAAATCATACACTCAAGTAAGAATTATCCAGACATTTGTTGCCAAATCAAATTAATATTTATATATATAATCTCATTGTTTTTTCCACACATTCTAGTTTCTCTCCAAACTTCCTATTTGCCTTATTTTGAGTGTCCTTCTCTCTCCTCTATAGAGTTTCTAATTCCTATATCTCCTTCAATGTTGATCTCAAATCCCAAGAGCGTACTTCTTACAGATCCCCTTATACTTCCAGTCCTCTGTGATGATTCTCTTTTCTCATTGATTATTTACACTTCAGTTAGATAATCAGGAAGAGAAAATAAGTCTTACATTTATAAGTACATCTGATCCCTAGAATAACATTCACAGCATGCACTCAATAAATGGAAGCTAATATTAACAGTGACAATAATACAAAAAAGCGGACAAGAAGAAAAGATTATGATGACAGCTTCAAGTGGCATAGTCAGAAAATGCTTTTAGAGGAGGTGGAATTTTACCTCTTACTCTTCTCCTGATTCACTGATACATTTGCTCATTTAATAAATGTTTACTGATGACTTGTAAGTCACATCTTGCCAGAGACTGGGGACACAAAAAATAAGGCAGACATGGTTCCCACACTCAGGGACTTACATTCTTATTACAGAAGTAAGAAAAAAGGACAAATATGCAGATACATAAGGAAATCAAATGCTGGGGTCCAACCCCAGCAGGTCCAGGGGTCCCCAAAGGTGTGGACGGAGTCGGCGAAGAAGGAATGGCACGGGGTCAGCGTTCAGTTGATCAGCATAGTGAGGTTCTCCCTCCAGGATCTCAAGCCAGGAACTCCAGCCGAGTTCTTGTCAGGATCTCCAGAGAAGTTCTGGTCTCCAGCGAAGTTCTGGTTAGGAATTCCAACCAAGTTCTGGTCAGGATCTCCAACCAAGTTCTGGTGCCATGTTCTCTCGTTAGGTTCTCCAGCCAGGTTCTCCAGGTTCTCCAGCCAGGTTCAGTCACCAGGTTCTTTAGCCAGGTTCTATCCAGGTTCTTTTGCCATGTTTTGTCTAGGTTCTCCATCAAAGTTCTGTAGCCAGGTTCTCCAGCCAGGTTCTATCCATGATCTCCTGCCTTGTTCTGTCTAGGTTCTCCAGTGAAGTTCTGTAGCCAGGTTCTGTCCAGGATCTTTTGCCATGTTCTCTGGCTAGGTTCTGGTTAGGATCTGACGTTTATTGTCTTGTTACATCCGTATTTATACCAGCCGATTTTAATCCTGTCAATTTCTATTACAAAGGTTAGGGCGTTTCTTATCTCCATTCCAGGGAGTAAAGATTATGTAGCTTAACTACCCGCCTGGCACTTAATCCCTCCCTAACCTCAGGGAAAAATCCCCACCTGGGGAAACAACCTTTCTCGGAGAGGTGACCTTGGTTAAAACACATGGCACTAAGGAGAGCAAACATATTAAGAACAATATGCTATATATGCCAGGTCCCTTGAAACATATGCTGTGCAGATGTTTCTTTCCTGCAGCAACTGTGTCAAGCAGCAAGGATGGACCGGCTTCCGGCAATTAAAAGTTATGAGGAAAACAAAATAGAGACTAATTTTATATAGAATGGTCAGGAACAGTCTTTCTGAGGAAGTGACAGGCTGGAACTTGATGAAATACATGAAAACCGTTTGGGAGTAGGGAAGTGGGGTACGTTTTAGTCAGAGGAAAGAGCTTCTGCAAAACTTGCCATGTGAGAATGACCTTTTCATTCTGGGCATGAGCAGAAGAAGGTCATGTGGCAGGAGCAGGATGGGCAAAGAGAGAAGAGGAGGAGATGAGCTTGGAGGGGCAGAGGTGCCCAGGTCATCAATGCTTTGATGGCTGTGGGAAGAGTTCAGGTTTCACTTTAAGTATAAGAGAATACCTTAAAGGACTTTGAACAAGAGTGTGATATGACATGCTAATTTATATATTTTGAGAACATCAGTTGGAAATGGATTGATGAGCGTATGGAGTTAGAAGGCAGTAACCCAGAGAAGAAATGACATTTCCCTGAACAAAGTTTAAATGGCATTATTGGAGAGAAGTTGACAACCTTCCATTGTCCAACCTGACATGGCCCCATGAAGCTTCAAGAATATCAGAATTCCAGAATTCTGGTTTTCCAGTCTCATCCAGGATGGAAGGGAGTGCCTGCTTTTTCCTCCTCGTAAACACACGGTGCTCTGTCTGCCTGGATGCTATTTTATTTACTATGGCTTGGAAGAGGGATATTGGTGAATGACATTTTGGCTGCCCCAGGCCTCCATCAACCATGCACTGCTGACATCTCAGAGGACACTCCCCAACATACACAGCTATCTGCTGCTCTGTCAGCAATGGGGCCTGCTCTTCTACAACCCCAAGGAGCCCTAACTGCTTTCAGAGCTAGTTTGGCAAAATGCTTGCTTTATATTTTGTGTTTTACATTTACATTTTAGGCAGGGTCCTTTGTTATCAAAGGCAAGCAATCTGGCAAGATAGTGACTTATCATGTATAGCTGGAGGGCAGGCTGGACACCTAGACATATCCAGATGGATTAAAAAAAAATGAATTCTAAAGCTGGGGAAACATTTCCCCCTCTCCAACACAATGTTGGCATTTGAGCAGAATCGATTCTAAAAGGGCAGGAAGGCCATACACTTTGAGATGGAGCTGTTTCCAGGACCAGGATTCATTAATATCCAAGTCCGTCATCCCTCTTTCTTCAAGCCCAGTCTCAGGCCCAAGTGTTCATTAGCTGCCTTGGAACCGTAAGCAGTAGGATTAGGCCCACTTTTATCCTCAACCACTGCCACCCACACTGCTTGCAAAGTAACTGGCACATAGTCTATGTAGCTTATGCCTTGGTTTTAGCTTATCAAAGTATTGTGATACCAGGGGGCAGAGAAATTAACCCATATCTCCCATGATGAATACTGCTGGGTCAGAAGCCTTATATTAACCCCCACCTCCAAAATTTGTACAGATATTTTTAGAATAAGAGGCCCATTTTCCCAATAAAATCTTGTGATAGAGGTTTATGTACTCTGTCCTTACTAGCACCTCCTGGTATCTGGTATAATACAAAAGAGAAGATGCTTAGTCAGCTCTTACCACAATTACTGTGGCTGCATGGGTTGATAGAGTCTTTGCCCTCTTTTGTTTTTTCTCTACATGAAGGCCATATAGGGTGGGGCAAAAGTAGGTTTACAGTTGTGAGTATGCAAAGCACAGTTTATTCCCATGTTATTATTTATTAACTAGAGGCCCGGTGCACAAAATTCGTGCATGGGGGTGGGTGGAAGGGGTCCCTCAGCCCAGCCTGCACCCTCTCGCAACCCGGGACCCCTCAGAGATGTCCGACTGCCAGTTTAGGCCTGATCCCTGCCAGTTTAGGTCCTACTGCCTAAACCGGCAGTCGGACATCCCTCTCATAACTGGGACCGCTGGCTCCTAACCGTTCGCCTGCCTGCCTGATTGCCCCTAACCATTCTATTTGCCTGCCTCATCCCCCCTAACCATGCTGCCTGCCTGCCTGCTTGAACACCCCTAACCACTCGCCTGCCTGCCAAATTGCCCCTAACCACTCACCTGCCTGCCTGATCACCCCTAACTGCCTCTGTCTCAGCTCCAGCCATGGCGGCTTAGTCTGGAAGGATGTCCGGAATGATGTCCAGAAGGTCATTTGGCTGTCTAGTTAATTAGCATAAATAACTGTAAAACTACTTTTGCCCGACCCTGTTTTTCTATTGAGTCAGGTGCTTTAAAATTGGGTCTTCAAGAGGTGTATAACATGGCTCACATTCAAAAGGAAAGTGAGTAGAAACTAGACTTCCAAAAAAATAGTTCATTTAATTTAGTAAAAAAAACTACCCTTTAGTGAACATGATGAAACATGAGAAAAAGGCTGTCAGTGTCTTTCAAGAATGTTTCCTCATACTTAAAGTCACAAGAAAGCAGTGAAACAGCATTGTCTCTGGACATCCTGCCTAAAGGTGATGCCTGGAATGGCTATCACAGCCTCCGTACTGAGAAGGAAGCAAGTTGGAGCTGATTAGAAAGGTGGACAGACCAGGGCTCTGGGAGTCTCCAAGCCTATCTAGAACTACTAGACTCTTTTTCTTTGGTGCAGGGGAGGGGGACTCATTTTATGTGAATTAGTCTCCTTATGGTTGAAGCCAGTTGTTACATCAGCTTCAGGTTTTTCTACTCTGTAGGGCAAATGAGAGAAGATTCCCTGGGTGCTTTGGAAGGGCTTTGGGCCACTGAAAGTCTGCTAAAACGAAAGCCTCAGAGTTTTAAAATATAGAGAGACCAAGCCAACTGAGGGATGTTCCAGTGAAACTAATGTGTCCTGATGGTAGAAGGTTTCTCATTCCTGGGCTGTTTTGCAGGAGGCCTTGACCCTTTTCAGGTGAGTTCAGGTACTGCTGCCCTGACAGTTCTCTAAGCAGCCTCTGGCCTTGGAGTGTTCTCCTATATGCATCTCCATTTCTTGGTGTTTTGTTTTCTGCTTGCACTAATTCCACCTGTTAATAGGAAAAGATGAAAAAAAAATTAAATAATCACTTATAATCCTAGCATTCAGACAATGTTTAGTACTATCTTGGCGTATTATCCTATATAATAAAACCCTAATATGCAAATTGACCAAACAGTGGAATGACTGGTTGCTATGAACTGACCACCAGGGGGCAGATGCTACACGTAGGATCTGCCCCCTGGTGGTCAGTGCGCTCCCACAGGGGAAGCGCTGCTCAGCCAGAAGCTGGGCTCACAGCTGGCGAGCACAGTGGCTGTGGATGGAGCCTCTGTGGCAGCACTAAGGAGCAGCGAGCCAAGCAGCAGGGAGCAGCAAGCAGGTGGGCAGTAAGGAGCGAGGGGTCCTGGACTGTGAGAGGGCACAGGCCGAGCTGAGGGACCCCACCCCCACTGCACAAATTTCATGCACCGGGCCTCTAGTCCCATATAATAAAGAGTTAATATGCAAATTGACCATCACTCCAACACACAAGATGGCTGCCACAAGATGGCCAGCAGGGGAGGGCACTTGTGGGCAATCAGGCCAGCAGGGGAGGGCAGTTAGGAGGGACCAAACCTGCAAGGGAGGTCAGTTGGGGGGGACCAAGGCCTGCAGGGGAGGGCAGTTGGGGGGGACCCAGGCCTGCAGGGGAAGGCAGTTAGGGGTGACCAGGCCGGCAGGGGAGGGTAGTTAGGGGCAACCAGGCTTGCAGGGGAGGGTAGTTGGGGGTGACCAGGCTGGCAGGGGAGTGGTTAGGGGGTGATCAGGCTGGCAGGCAGAAGCAGTTAGGGACAATTAGGCAGGGAGGCAGGCAAGCGGTTGGGAGCCAAGCAGTCCTGGATTGTGAGAGGGTTCCCAGATTGGAGAGAGTGCAGGCTGGGCTGAGGGACAGCCCCACCCCCATACTAATTTTGTGCACCGGGTCTCTAGTATTCTATATGTGTGTGACTTCCCAATTCATATTTACCCGTTCAAAAATCTGATCATGCTGTATATGTAGTTTTATATCTCATTCTATGAACTCATAACTATATTGTGAACATCTCTACATATTACTAAATATATTTTGAAAGCTTTTATAAAAGCCCTTTGCTTGGGCACCACCTCCAGGGTATTACAGTGACTAAGGAAGTTACTTGGGGATGAGGCAGATAATTTCCTACCTTAATTAATTTTAAAAAATCTATTTCTTGGTATTATTTCTAGATTTAATCTAGACAGATGATTCAATGATTCTGGATGCTGAGTGCTCATTCTCTCTACTTCGGAAGATGAACTTTTAATTTATAAGTACTGAGCACACACACAACTCCCTGTGGTGGATGTGCATATGCGGCGTTTGAGAGCAATGCCAGTTTTCTAGGTTCCCCCTAGCTTTGCTGCTTGCCTGTGAGACCGACTTAGGCATGCTATTTAGCATATCTATTTCTCCTTTTCCTCATTTAGACAATGGAACTATTAACAGATTCTGTTTCATAGGGTGGTCATCAGAAATAGATAACTTAATTCTGAATTCAGATAGCAAGTTTTGGGGGCTATTGCCATGAGTTGTTACTTACCTTATTTAGCCTAACCTCTAAAAAGCAGGAATTAAGGATTCAGTAGGCATGTTTTTCATCTCTGCCCACTAAATCTACCCTCCTGTAGAATGTTCACATGCTTCACACTCTCACCAGGTATAAATCCTCATCATTCCCAGAGAACCAACAGACCTTGCCATAAGTGATTTCATAATCACTCTTCTACATGTGATTTCTTCTGCTAGAATGCTCACCCCCTCACTTCTTCACCCACCTGCCAAATGCTTGCTCATCCTTAACATCTCCTCCTCTGTGGAGCCCTTTTCCAAATCTCCAAAGAGTTGTTGTTCCACTCCTTGCACTCCCACAACACCATTTTTAAACCAATTTCCCTAACATAGCACTTATCAAGGTGTATTTGTAACTGATCTGTTCACACGCTGATTCTTCCACTGGAGTGTATGCTTTTGGGGGGTCCAGGAGCATGTCTTTGTCATCTCCAAAGTGCGCAATAAACGCCTTAGTGTGTACGGGGGGAAACTATGAGCCATAAATTTCCCCCAGGGTTTGAAAATACATGAACTTCGAGGAGTCTGAAGGGCAGATCTGTTCCCCTGCTTTGCTCTCCATGTGTTCAGGACAAAAAATAAATACATTCCCAATGGAGTCAGAAAGAAGGGTTCCATTCAGCACACACCTAATTACAGTCCTCACTTGATTTTCTCTTATAAATGACAACCATCAGATGCCAAGTTGTGGCAGAATGACATCTGGCTCTTTGGCAGACACCCCCAGCAACAGCGTTAATGACTTCGGAGATGGCTCTGGATATGTGATGCTGTTAAGTTTGTTGTCTGCATTACATTATCCCCTTGAACATCTTTTCACATTGTCCTCTAACTCACTTCTGATCCTGATTCTGTGAAACCTGGGCACATTTATCCAAATTTGCCCAATGCCCTGCATGGCCCCGACATGCCAGTCCTTTAATATATTTCCATCAGCGCCTGTACATTTTTAGAGTTGTGAATGTATGTGTTCTCAGAGGCAACTCAAAAAGGAAGATTTTTGTCATCTGGGAAAAAGTTCTTTAGTACTCGACCAAATTACATTTTCTAAGATGACCACATTTGGGGCTCCTTTTGAAATCACACTATATAAAGAAAAAATGCCTCAGTGACTACATATGCTTTGAATTGAAACCAATATGCAATGCTTCATTAGCTCCCAAGATGAACTATAAAAAGGCAGGGGTTGCAACCATAACAGTCTTGCCTCTGACTGAGAAAAATATATACATTTTAATTTTTTCCTAGGCATTAAAAACAAAGCCTCTATCTGAAATTTCATTCCATTTTCAGAAATGATGCATTTAAATTCAGTCCTGAAATCTTCTTTGTTTTTTCTTTTTTTCTTTTTACCATGTAGAGATAAGATGCCAAAGTGGGAAAACAGAGTAAGTAATATGAGAGACAAAATCCCCAAAGCTTTCTCTTTCAGTTGGTTATTGTATTTTGAAAGAAACCAAAACTAATCAAATAGGATATATATGTATATAATATTAAGAGAAATGTTAGGATCCAAATGGTAGATCATTCTAGCAAGTAATGATAATAAGCAATTCTTACAATGTAAGTCAGCCCCGATATAGACAGGCTGAAATGTTAATTTCGTTCTATAGATATTTTGATTATTACTTTTTGCTTACAAAGTAACAGCAATACTTACAGTTGAAAAAAAATCACATTATCTAGTGTTTTGACTTATTGGGGAAACATTTATGTGTAGAACCAATGCATTTATCATGCTTAATTGGAAGTTAATGAAACAATTTTTATGTTGCCTGTGTTTTTACTTTAAAAAAATGTAGGCATGCCATCTTAAAATGTATTACATCTATTTAAAGTGCTGATGGAAATCATAGATATAGGATAATGAAATGCCAAATGTAAAATTAAAAGGGGAAAGATTATTTTTAAAACTCTATACCAGGGGTGGGCAAACTTTTTGACTCGAGGGCCACAATGGGTTCTTAAACTGGACCGGAGGGCCGGAACAAAAGCATGGATGGAGTGTTTGTGTGAACTAATATAAATTCAAAGTAAACATCATTACATAAAAGGGTACGGTCTTTCTTTTTGTTTGTTTTATTCATTTCAAACGGGCCGGATCCGGCCTGCGGGCCATAGTTTGCCCACGGCTGCTCTATACAATGGTTTTCAATGATGCCATCATTTGCTGTAATTCTTGAAAATTCTAGAGTGACATATAGGAAATAGGAAGGTCCATGGTTCAAATCCTATGAGTTTCAAATATCATGTTTTGTTTGTTTTCTAAGAGGAGACAAAACATTAAGCATAATTACATAATGTCTGGAAATGGCAAAATGTTTTATATTTATTGACTAGTTTGATAAGAATAAATAATGGGATCTTTCCAAAAGTTGTCAGTCTTTAGCCAAAGTTTCCTGCGCTTTGGTTAATGAAACTTCAATTCCCATAAATATATTGATGCCTCCATGTAAGGTGTGAACAGATGCTTTATCTCTACATTGTGTGCATAAATGTACGTTCTGAGATGTAAATTGATCAAACTGTAGAAACAAATCATTTAAGATTTGCGCAGTGATTAATAACAGAAGCCAGTAATCAAATCTCCCTGCCACCAGCACATCTGTTACAGAGAGCTTCTAGTTTGCCCTTGTATGCAAATGTGCAATAAAACAAATACATTACTTAATTTAGCAGCTGGTTCAAAAACATTATTTTAGGTGATTTCTTTATGTTTTGTGTACTTTTGCCATAGATGGTGGTTAATGTGAACTAATTCAATTGTTTATGAGATGAGCGCTTGCGCATAAAAAATAGCCCTTGGGAGAGGCAGCCTCTGGGAAAGTCCTTCCGACCCTTGTCTCCGAGGAGCAAACACTGCAGCCACTGCGCCATAAATCATGGCTCCCGGGCCTCCACTGGAACAGCACAGGAGCCTGGAAAGGTTTAAAATTTCAAGCTCACTTGAGCTCCGTGTTCTTGAGGTTGGAGGAAGATCCTGGACACATGCTAAACCTTGCTGGATTTTGGTTTTTCATTTTTTGGGGGGTTCAAGTTGCTTTTTATATGTTAGAAAAATCGGACACAAAAAGGAAATTCTAATAGGAGCATTGGACAGTATATTCTGATGTTTTCCTGGTGAAAGTTAAGATCTGACGGGATCTGTTCCAACCAGTTAAGTATCTGGTATATAAAAAAGTAAAAAGACCCACAAAAACTGATCTCTCATGAGCTTAAACATTACATGCAAACCCACAAGCAGGTGAGTTGAGCTCTTAAAGTGTTCCAAAGGGCATGCTTTGTGTAGACCAGACTTGATTTGCTTTCCAGTCCAGGGAGAGGAGAAAAGAGAACAAAGGCATCAAGCACAACCACCCGCAGTGGTCAGCAGCTGGAGAGCAGCTGGAGAGCGCAGGGAACAGAGCAGGCTGAGGATAAGTAATTTGTGACCCTAGAGTTTTAAGTTGGTTGAAGACTGCCACCAACTGAGAACAGCAGATAGCTGAAAAGAAATACACACATGTCCAGTTTATATCGAGGGTCTCTCATTAATATGCAGGCTGTCCAATCCCTTTCACCATGGGCCCATAGGGCAGTTTCAGAAGGACCTTTTGGTTACAGAGAGCTTCTAGTTTGCCTACCTTTGCCACTGGCCAAGATAACTTAAAGATGGAGAATGCTTATGTGCTTAATAATGTAATAGCTATAATCAACATTTATTAAATACTTGTACTTGTACAGCTTGTGAAACATTCTTACAAATGATATTTCTTTGATCTTCATATTTTTGTCAGTGAAGGTAGTGGGACTCACAGCGGCTTGCCCAAGGTCACAAGCCATTGGAATTGGAATAAAAGACTGATTCCAAAGTTCATGCACACAACTCCATTACCTTGTTTCCTAAACCAATGTAAACCCTCAATGAGAGACATGAAGGGAAAGAGAAATTGTGGAGTGTGTCCTTCACACCATAGAAGAGAAAGTCCCATTTTCTAAATAAAGAGTTGCATGTTATGCAATGAAAATGAGGCCATACTACACAGACAAATAAAAATTAACATAAAAAAAGACAGATTTAGGGCACTTGACTGAGGTAGGCCTTTTGGAAATGTGGATTACCCAGCGGACAAACTGTATAATTCAGAGTTCTCCCGAGAAACAGATCCAATAGGATATGTAAATATATAGAAAAAGACTTATTATAAAGGAATTGACTCACGTGATTATGGAGGGTGGCAAGTCCAAATCTGCAGTGTGGGCTGGCAGGCTGGAGACCTCGGAGGTGCAGAGGCAGATCAAGTTCAAAGGCAGGCAGCCGGAGAACCCCCTCTTGAACAGGGAGGCTAATCTTTTTGTTCTGTCCAGGCCTTCAGTGACTGGATGAGGCCCACCCACATTATGGAGGGCAATTTGCTTTACTCACAGTTCGTCAATTAAATGTTATTTTCATCAAAAAAAAAAAATATGCCCTGCAAGTTGACATATACAATTAACCATCACACAGACCAAGTTTATACTTAGGACACCAGCAATGAAAGTGCATTGAAAGAAAAGAAAAGACTTTTTGAAATAACTCCCATATGTGATATTTCAGGGGTAAAAAACCACCAGTAATCATAAACAAAACTAAGACTCTAGCTATCTCATCCTTATTTTAAAGTTCAGCATTTTTTATATTTTGATTGAATGCAGGGTAGAGAAGGACAAAACAATCTCCATAATTACCACAATCTTTCAGTGCTTGGGATCTCTGAAGCCCTGACTTTAGGCCATCGTTGGAAATTGAGAATCATCATTATATGAGTATTTTCTGTCCAGCCCTTTAGAAGGTATAATGAAAGTAAATTGAATTCATTTGGCAAATATTAGGACTGCCAACAATATTCGAACTTTCTGTAGAGACCACGCGAGCCGCAAAGCATAATGGGCAAGAGCAAAGCACCGAAGTCAGAAAGGTTCATTTCCTAAATCTTTTCAACACTTCCTTCAGTGAGGTTTTTGGCAAGTTACATAACTCTCTAAGCCACAAATTCCCTATCTTTAAACTAAAGATAATTGAGCCTATTTCCTAGTGCTATTATGAGGATTACAGGGTTAAAGCATTTGGAACTCTGGGCAAGTGTCTGACATATGATATCCCAATAAACATTATTCTTCTGATAGCCATAGGAAGGGAAAAATTAGTTCGAGCAGGAGGGATAATTGTAGGCCCAAATGCTTCCACACTCCTGCATGTTGCACACTGGATGTTCTTTTTTTTTTTTTTTTTTTTAATTAATTAATTAATTAATTTATTTATTTATGTATTAAAGCATTACAAAGGGTATTACATATGTGTCCTTTTCCCCCCCCCACCCTTGACAAGCCCCTGCCCTCCCTTACCCCCCAGTGTCTTATGTCCATTAGTTATGGTTATATGGATGCATACAAGTCCTTCGGTTGATCTCTTACTCCCCTCCCTCCTGTCCCCCAACCCTCCCTGGCCTTACCACTGAAGTCCGACAATCGGTTTGAGGCAGCTCTGCCACTGTATTTATTATTGTTCAAAAGTTTGTAATGGTCTTAATTATCCATGAAAGAATGAGATCATGTGGTATTTTTCCTTCATTGACTGGCTTGTTTCACTTAGCATAATGCTCTCGAGTTCCATCCATGCTGTTGCAAATGGTAAGAGTTCCTTCTTTTTAACAGCAGCATAGTATTCCATCATGTAGATGTACCACAGTTTTCTAATCCATTCATCTACTGATGGGCACTTAGGCTGTTTCCAGATCTTAGCTATGGTGAATTGTGCTGCTATGAACATATGGGTGCATATATCCTTTCTGATTGGTGTTTCTGGTTTCTTGGGATATATTCCTAGAAGTGGGATCACAGGGTCATATGGGAGTTCCATTTCCAATTTTTTGAGGAACCTCCATACTGCCTTCCATAGTGGCTGCACCAGTCTGCATTCCCACCAGCAGTGCACAAGTGTTCCTTTTTCTCCACATCCTCTCCAGCACTTGTCATTTGTTGATTTGTTGATGATGGCCATTCTGACAGGTGTGAGATGGTACCTCATTGTTGTTTTGATTTGCATCTCTCGGATGATTAGTGACTTTGAGCATGTTTTCATATGTCTCTTGGCTTTCTGAATGTCCTCTTTTGAAAGGTGTCTATTTAGATCCTTTGCCCATTTTTTGATTGGATTGTTTATCTTCTTTTTGTTAAGTTGTATGAGTTCCCTATAAATTTTGGAGATTAAGCCCTTATCAGATATGACGTTGGCAAATATGTATTCCCACGAGGTGGGTTTTCTTGTTGTTTTGTTGATGGTTTCTTTTGCTGTGCAGAAGCTTTTTATTTTGATGTAGTCCCATTTGTTCATTTTGTCTTTAGTTTCAACTGCCCTAGGAGCTGTATCAGTGAAGAAATTGTTTTGGCATATGTCTGAGATTTTGTTGCCTTTGTATTCTTCTAGAATTTTTATGGTTCCTGTCGTACATTTAAGTCCTTTATCCATTTTGAGTTTATTCTTGTGTATGGTGTAAGTTGGTGCTCTAGTTTCATTTTCTTGCATATGTCTGTCCAATTTTCCCAACACCATTTATTGAAGAGACTATCTTGGCTCCATTGTATGTTCATGCCTCCTTTGTCAAAAATTAATTGAGCATATTGGTTCGGGCTAATTTCTGGACTCTATTCTATTCCACTGATCTATATGTCTGTTCTTGTGCCAGTACCAGGAAGTTTTGAGAACAGTGGCTTTGTAATACAGCTTGATATCTGGCATTGAGATCCCACCTACTTTGTTCTTTCTCAGGATCGTTGCAGCTATTCGGGGTCTTTTTTTATTCCAGATGAATTTTTGGAGAGTTCGTTCTAGATCTTTGAAGAAGGCCATTGGTATTTTAATGGGAAGTGCGTTGAATTTATAGATTGCTTTGGGTAGTATGGACATTTTAATGATGTTGATTCTACCAATCCAAGAACATGGTATGTTCTTCCATCTGTTTATGTCTTCCTCTATCTCTTTTTTCAACGTCCTGTAGTTTTCTGAGTAGAGGTCTTTAACCTCTTTAGTTAAGTTTATTCCTAGGTATCTTAATTTTTTTGGTGCGATGGTAAATGGGATTGTTTTTCTGAACTCCCTTTCTGAAAGTTCACTATTGGTGTATAGAAATGCCTCAGATTTCTTGGGGTTAATTTTGTATCCTGCTACATTGCCAAATTCATGTATTAAGTCTAGTAGCTTTTTGATGGAGTCTCTAGGGTTTTGTATCTATAATATCATGTCATCTGCAAATAAGGACAGTTTTACTTCCTCTTTTCCAATTTGGATGCCTTTTATTTCTTCTTCTTGCCTAATTGCAATGGCTAATACTTCCAGTACTATGTTGAACAGGAGTGGTGAGAGTGGGCATCCCTGTCTTGTTCCTGTTCTTAGGGGAAATGGTGTTAGTTTTTGTCCATTGAGTATGATGTTGGCTGTGGGCCTGTCATATATGGCTTTTATTATGTTGAGGTATGATCCTTCTATTCCCACCTTTCTGAGAGTTTTTATCAAAAATGGGTGTTGGATTTTGTCGAATGCTTTTTCTGCATCAATTGATATGACCATGTGGTTTTTTTCTTTCAATTTGTTTATGCGATGTATCACATTTATTGATTTACGGATGTTGTACCATCCTTGCATCTCTGGGATAAATCCTACTTGGTCATGGTGTATGATCCTTCTGATGTACTGCTGGATCCGATTTGCTAAGATTTTGTTGAGGATTTTGGCATCTATGTTCATGAGGGATATTGGCCTGTAATTCTCTTTCATTGTGATGTCTTTACCTGGTTTTGGTATTAGGGTGATGCTGGCTTCATAGAATGAGCTTGGAAGCGTTCCTTCCTCTTGAATTTTTTGTAGTAGTCTGAGGAGGGTAGGTTTTAGTTCTTCCTTGAATGTTTGGTAGAACTCCCCTGTGAAGCCGTCTGGCCCTGGGCTTTTGTTTGCTGGAAGCTTTCTGATGACTGCTTCAATTTCTTCCATAGTTATTGGCCTATTGAGCTTTTTAGATTCTTCCTGATTGTATTTTGGAATGTTGTATTTTTCTAGGAATTTGTCCATTTCCTCCAGGTTGTCTAGTTTGTTGGAGTAGAGTTGCCCGTAGTATTGTTTAACAATCATTTGTATTTCTGTGGGGTCTGTTGTTATTTCGCCTCTATCATTTCTGATTTGGTTTATTTGGGACCTCTCTCTTTGCTTCTTGGTGAGCCTGGCTAGGGGTTTGTCAATCTTGTTTATCCTTTCAAAGAACCAGCTCTTGGTTTCATTGATTTTCTGTATTGTTTTTTTGGTCTCTATTTCATTGATTTCTGCTCTAATCTTTATTATCTCCTTCCTTCTGCTCACTCTGGGGTTTTCTTGTTTCTCTCTTTCTAATTCTTTGAGTTGTAGAGTTAGATGATTGACTACCATTTTTTCTTGTTTTTTGAGATAGGCCTGTAGAGCTATAAACTTTCCTCTCAGGACTGCTTTCATTGTGTCCCAGGGGTTTTGGATTGTTGTGTTTTCATTGTCATTAGTGTCCAGGATGTTTTTAATTTCTTCTTTGATGTCATTGGTAACCCAATCAATATTTAATAACATGCTTTTCAGCTTCCAAGTGTCTGAGTATTTTGGGTTGTTTTTATTGTAGTTTATTTCTAACATTATGCCATCGTGGTCTGCGAAGAAGCTTTTTATGATTTCAATCTTCTTGAATTTGTGGAGACTTTGCTTGTGACCCAATATGTGGTCTATTTTTGAATATGTCCCATGAGCACCTGAGAGGAATGTATATTCCGCAGTTTTGGGGTGAAGTGTTCTGAAGATGTCAATTAAGTCCATCTGATCTAGTGAGTCATTTAGGATTGCTGTTTCTTTGCTGAGTTTTTGTCTAGCGGATTTATCCAGTGATGTCAGTGGTGTATTAAAGTCCCCTACTATGATTGTATTGTTGTCGATCTCTCCCCTGATATCTTCCAGAAGTTTTCTTATGTATGTGGGTGCTCCTGCATTGGGTGCATATATGTTTACCAGGGTTATATCTTCTTGTTGTATTGATCCCTTTAGTATTATGAAGTGGCCTTCCTTATCTCTGGTTATGGCCTTCACTTTGAGATGTATTTTGTCAGATATAAGTATTGCTACCCCAGCTTTCTTTTCCTTTCCATTTGCGTGAAAGATATTTTTCCATCCCTTCACTTTCAGTCTGTGTGAGTCCCTTCTAATGAGGTGGGTCTCTTGTAGGCAGCAGATGTATGGGTCATGTTTTTTTATCCATTCAGCCACTCGATGTCTTTTGGTTGGAGCATTTAGTCCATTTACATTTAAAGTTATTATTGAAAGGTACTTGTTTGTAGCCATTTCTTTTTTTGTGTGTGTGTGTGGCTGTTTTCTTTCTGAGCTTGATATTTCTTCTTTTTACACCAGTCCCTTTAGCATTTCTTGCATGGCTGGCTTGGTGGTGATAAACTCCCTTAGCCCTTTTTTGTCTGTGAAGCTTCTTATTTCCCCTTCAATTTTGAATGATAGCCTTGCTGGATAGAGTATTCTTGGATTCAGTCCTTTGCTTTGCATCACTTTGTAGATTTCCGTCCATTCTTTTCTGGCCTGATGTGTTTCTGTTGAGAAATCATTTGATAATCTAATGGGAGATCCCTTGTATGTTACTTTCCGTCTCTCTCTTGCAGCCTGTAAGATTCTCTCTTTATCCTGAACATTTGCCATGGTAATTATGATGTGTCTTGGTGTGGGTCTTTTCGGGTTCACCTTGTTTGGGACTCTCTGGGCTTGTGTGACTTTTTTCTTCCCCACCTCAGGGAAGTTTTCTGATATTATTTCTTCGAATAGGTTTTCTAATCCATGTTCATCTTTCTGTTGTTCTGGCACCCCTATTATTCGTATGTTGTTTCGTTTCATGTTGTCCCAAAGCTCCCTTAGGCTCTCCTCCTGTCTTTTAATTTTTTTCTCCATTTGCCGTACAGTTTGAGTGTGTTTTGCTTCCTTGTCTTCTAATTCACTAATTCGGTCCTCCGCTTCTCCCAGTCTACTGTTGATACTTTCAATGGAGTTTTTTATTGAAGCTATGTCACTCTTCATTTCTTCTTGGGACTTACTTAAGTTGTTGAGTTTTTCATCTGTTTCTTCTTGCTTCTTGAACATCTGGTGCATGTACTCTAGGAACCTTATTCTGAATTCTTTTTCCGTCATGTTGCATATCTCTGTCTCACTTAGCTGCTTTTCTGGCGAGTCCTCCTTTTCTTTCCTTTGGGGGTTTCTTTGCCTACCCATGTTTGATCTCGCTGACATATGTAGATGTTGAGATGTTCAGTGGATGCTCCCTGGGTGGCAGGGGCTCCTTGGGTTGTGGTTGCTGCTCAGACGGTTGCGGTAGCAGCTGCTTTCCAGTTGGCAGCAGCTCCTCTGGTGGGTGTTGTTCACAGCTGTGTTGGCTCTTCTGGCTGGTGAGGGGAGGCTTCACGTACAGCTGCTGTTCCACAGACAGAGGGTGTGGTGATCAGGAGGCTGTGGTGATCAGGAGGCTGCGGTGATCAGGGGGCTGCTGTTGCTTGGATCTGCAGTCTGGGAAACGCTCCTCTCTTACCAGCACTGCATGATCTGGGAAACGCTCCTCTCTTATGGGCACTGCATGGTCTGGTCAGTTCCTCAGGATGCCCCCTTTAGTCTCAGTTCTCCGCAATTACAAAATCCAAATCTCAAATCTCCTGGTGCCAGCAAACCCGTGGAACTCCTTACCCTGGTCAGGGTCTGTGTCTGTCCCAAGAGATGCGGCTGTCGGCCATGCGGTCTCCCTCCGACCCTCTGGGCTCAGGTCTGGCAGACTTTCCTGCCCAGATCCCTGGTTTTTAACCTTTCCAGGGGAGGTCTGCCCTTCCCGGCTGCAAACTGTCTCACCAGCTGAGTAAATTTGCCAATTCGGGGTGGGTGTTATTAGTTTCAGCTGCTTACTCCGTTTGCTCCGGGACAAGACCTGGGACGCGTCTGCCTATATCGCCGCCATCTTGCTTCCCCACACTGGATGTTCTTAGTGAGGAGCCCACTGCTGTCACTCCCTCTGTTTTTGGAGACGGCATCTAGTATGTTAAAATATACTCAAATTCTACATTAAAGAGACATTTGGGAGAGAAACAGTTTTAAAAGCTTTTGTTTTCTATAATTTTGTTTTTTAAACTATTTGGCTATAAACTAATTTGTTACTTATTGATTTGGAATTTTAGGGGTCTTATGAAATTTTTATACTAAGAAAATCTAAAATTTTCTGATGAAATTTTTATGAAATTTAAATTTAATGATTAATAAAGTTAATATTTTGTACTGTAGACATTTTAATAAACATTTTAAGCACTTGCTAGTTTTGTTACCTATGTTGGAGTCAATAAAGTTTCTTTATAGGTTACAAGTTTTCAAAAAAAGTCCTTGAGAAGTTCACAAATCCCAGATAGTATTCCTATACTACATAATGGTTAAAACTGATTTGCATACATTTTAAGTTCTACAGAAAGATAGATAGATGGATTATAATGATGATGATGATAGATGATAGAGATAGCGATATAGATAGAGATACAGAGACAGAGACAGAGATAGAGATATAGAAAGCTATGTTTTTATCATTCCTTAAGAATGATTATATATATATTTTTCATCATGCAACATTTCAAAAACAGAAAAGGATAAGATAATGAGATACATTCAATTGTTTCTTTCATATCCCATTTTCTAAGTTAATATTCATTCTTACAGAAGTATATTCATTATCCCATTTAGTTTGGGCTCATGTTGAATGATAGGTTAGCTGAACATAAATTTCTAGTTTCAAAGATAATTTACTTAGTACTTTGAAGACAGAACCCTATTATCATCTGACCTGTTATTGCAGTTGAAAAGTTTGTTGTCAATCTAATTGTTTTTGAACTGTGATTTGCCTATTAACTGCTCAGGTTTGCTTTCTCTATTTGGTATTCTGTTATTTGGTCTATAGTGTGCCTAAGTATGAAATAAATAAATAGAGAGCTGTGCTTCTTATAGTTCAAGATTCTAGTCATCTATCAATTCTCTAAATTTTTAGACATTTTATTTTTTTAATAATTTTTTTATTGATTTCAGAGAGGAAGGGGGAAGAAGAGAGAGATAGAAACATCAATAATGAGAGAGAATCATTGATTAACTGCCTCCTGCATGTCCCACACTGGGGATTGAGCTTGCAACCTGGGCATATGCCCTGACCTGGAATCAAATTATGACCTCCTGACTCATAGGTCGATGCTCAACCACTGAGCCACACCAACCAGGCAACATTTTATTTTTAAACATTTTTTGTCTAGCTCTTTATTTTTTCTATCTGAAATCCTATTACTGGAATGTTGAACAACCTCATTTTATCTGTTTCTTAAGCTCCCTTGTATGTTTTCTGTATTTTTCTCTTGCTTCTTTTTGTTAATTTGCTCAAATTTATCTTCTAGACCAGAAATATCTCCTCATATCTATTTGATCTACTATTTAACTCTATCTTTGATTTTTTTAACATCATTGACAAAATTCTTCATATATACATGATCTATTTTTATCAACTTGAAACTTGTCTAGTTAATGGTACCTTATATTTGGGATTTCTTCTTTAATGTCTATAATCATTTTAGGCATTCCTACATTTTTTCTCTTTGTGATTGCTAATCTGTAATCTCAAGCTCCTGGCTTCTAGTTTTCCTAATTTTGTACATGTGAACCTCACTCATAGTGGATTATAATTTGCCTTTACAAACCCATTTTTCTTCCTATGATAATCCTTTGAAGTCTTATGGAGCAGTTTTTCATTTATTTCTGTCTGTCCCAAGGATTTCAGTACCAGGGATCAATTTTAATTTTTACTTCTTGGATGGGAGATTTCCAAGACCATGCAGTTACTGTAAATTTGAAACCCAAACTTACATAGGGCCCATGCTCCATGTATTAAAGGCCTCAAAAAAAACTCCTTTTCACAGAGACATTAGTAGAGATAACATGCATTGTTCTTGTGTATAAGATGGCAGGTAGATTTATTTTTCTAGTTCAGCCTTTCAAGTTCTTAGACCTATGCATACATCTTAGTGCCAATACTCTGCTTTATATGGGTCCAAATGCCTCATCTTCTTTCTCTGGTGGGGAACTAAAATCCAATATATTATGTGAGTTGGACAATAACCCACTCTGGTCAACCATAGGGAAATTTTATATTTTTCTTTCCCCAAAAACTTATATGCTGCAACTCTAAACCCCACAATGATTTTATTTGGATATGGGGCCTGTGGGCCCTCATGAGATGATTAGTGCTCTTACTAGTATAAGAGAGACATCAAAGAGCTTGTGCTGTCTCTCCTTGCCATGTGAGAACACAGAGAGAAGGTGGCTGTCTGCAAGCCAGCAAGACAGTCCGAGCCAGAACCAGACATGCCAGCACCCTAATCTGGTCTTGAGCCTCCAGAACTGTGAGAAAATAAATTACTTTTACTTACACTTCCAGCCTTTGGTACTTTGTTACAGCAGCCTGAAAAGGCTAAGATTATCAGTCAGTCATCTTTCTGGAATATTGAGTCTCTACTCCCTCATTTGTTCAATTAATATTGATGAGGTTTAAGGGGGAAAAAATAGGTCTTGCTTTAAATCAACAACTGGGATTCCCTAGTATGAATACTTGGTTTGACGCTGCCTGGATTCAAATAAACCACAGAATTTGAACAAGTAACAGACAATAATTTTTTTAAAATCTACTAGTTCAGGTGGAACAAGTAGTTCAATTCGAGTTAATTTCAAATGGACCACAAGGTAAAGAATAAATTTTAGAAGAAAAGCCAAAGACAGAATGAGTTTACTCTGTTGAGGTGAAGAAAACCAAGAAACAGCTACTACACAAATGAAAGCAATCTATAGAAGCCTAATGCAGTGAAAATTTCCACCAATATTGCAAATAAAATACCTTGAGGGAGTGTGTATAATTAATAAAAAGATGGAACTATAATTATTGTGGTAGGTATAAATTATTACCCGGAGTCCTCCAGCTAATTTGAACAACCTCTGGCTTTTATGCAGCTATAGTTAGAAATGAGAAATTTATTACTATAAAATGTGTAGTATCTATTGCAATCTTAAAACAAAGAAATCTGTCAGATGGAAGCAGTATAACCCTGAAGCATCCTGGTGAACTAGAAATAATCCAGGCTTGACTATGGGTGCAGAAAACAAACAAGCAAACAAACAAAACAAAACAAAAAGGCAAAAAAACACACCTTAGTTTATAATCCATATCGAAGTATATTCTTGCCACATGACCAAAAGGCTTTAAAAGTACCCTTTTCTTGTGTTTCAGGGGCCGCCATTAATAAAATTACTTGGTGATTTGGCAGCTGTAAATTGCAACCTCTTGTCATTGGCTGGGTCACAAATGTCCTCCTCCTTTCCTTTTTAAACACTATGAGTTCAACAGAGTAAGCGCTGACTTCATAAATAAGCAGTCAGAGCACTAGGTTCCAGTCACTTCCATAATGGGAAGTAAGCAGAACCATTTAGCAGGGGACGTAAGAGGGCGAAGGAGGAGGGACCAGGATCAGGTCAAGCAGATGATGGAATGAATACCCTATTTAAGTATGCCAGACATACTCATGTAAAAAGAAGCTTGTAGGTCACCAGAAACGACCAGAATGGCATATTGGGTTGATCCCATAATTAAGGGAGAAGGCATAAGTCATGAGCATCTCAGACTGAATGTGTTCCTCTACCATACTCTATTATTATTCTTATGAAGCTTATTCCAATAGGTGAAATACCTTCTCCTTCCAGTATCATAAGTTAAAGAGTAAAGAATATGACAGATCAGAGAGGTAGATGAAGCTCCCACTATTATAAAAACTGTTGCCATCACTCTATCTTGGCAAAGCTAGAAGAGCAGAGATTTCCACAAGGCAGCATCGAAATTGGCTGATACTAAAAGAATCCATCACTTTAAGGACATTGCATACCGGATGATTTTCTGCCAGTCCTTTCTCAAACTAGGCAGTTTAGTAACCAAGGGAGGAAAGGGTTAAACTCCCACCACGATTATCACTATCACTAGACACACATACTTATGCCCAGTGGAAACATTGATGTGTTGTGCTTTTATTTCCTTCTAAACTGTCATTCTTCATAATATCTCCAGACATTTATGTGGGAGATATGTCTAGATGTCACCCAAGATCCCCTCTTAACATTTTTCCTTGCTAAGAGTGTCCTAATTTTGTTTGGGGAAGAGTATACCCATCCGTAGGCAATAAAACATGAGTTACTAAGCCCATCATAATAACCATTTCTGTTACTTTAAAAATGTCTAGGGGTTGTCATGCAAGAAGTTCTTTCCACTGAGAACTGAAGGAAAGACTTCTATGTCGGTTTCTGGGAGACATTAACTTTCTAGATAAAAGAACACACACACACAACTGGCTTCACTCTTCCCCGTCTCACACATCCCTTTCAAGAACACAGGATGGCCACTTCCGCTGCTGCTGCAGTCATTTCAGATTATGAGAGAAAGGTAGAGAGACTTGAGGAGCCATGGCCCCTGGCATCACTGGGCTGCTGACCAAACAGCAGCAGCAGCAGCTAGCCTCTGTTTTATTCTTCAGACTGTGTAGGATAAATACATTTCTATTTGTTTTAACTACAGTTAGCAAAATTTTCCATTGCTTGTAGCCACATCCTATTATAACTGATACGAAATATACAGCATTACTATTTAACAAACCCATTACCTAGTTACTGTTAAGAAGTATGCAATATTTTATTTTCACAATAACCCCAACATGAGGGTAGTAGATCACTTCAAACCCCAGCTTTGCACATGGGGTAGCCAACACAATGAAAGTTACTGACTTATGTTGGTATGTGACAGAGCCAGGCTTGAAGCTATGCTTGATGTCATTCTATCATTGTTCATTCATTCATTCATTCATTCATTTGTTTATCTAACAGATTTTTGAGGATCTATATGAGGCAGAAACACCCGTACCCCAAGAATATGAATATTAATAATTAGACAGTTTGAACTCTCAAGGACCACACAGTCTAGTGAGTTCATAGTCTTTGAACTCTCAGTTCAGTGGTATTTTAATTTACCAGTCTACCTTCTTGCTGATAGCTATAGTCACGTGATCTGTGTTGTTTATAAAATCTAAATGCAGATGATTTCAAGAGCATTTATGTAATCAAAAGATATATCTTTCATCTGTAACTTGTATATGAATGGACATTTGCAGCATAATTTTAAAGCCAGAATTTTCTGAACAGTTCAGAAGTTTGTTCTTTCTACAAAGGCAAAACTGCACATTTTTCTCTCCACGGCTTCATCTCCATGACTGTTGCATTGAGATAGCGTGAGGCAGTCACATGTCTAGCTTTGAGAAACCAAATGCATAGTGAACACATCATAGGGTACCATTCAAGAGAAGGTTTGAACAAAACATGAAAAGATTCTGGGCTCAAATGCTAATTTAAATAGAGGATCAAACTATTGTACCAAGTTCAGAAGCCTTGTGGAGAAATGAAAGAACTTGTAATATGCAGAAAAGACAGATAATAAATCATGCCAAAAGCCAAAGAAATGGTTATAGCAAAGAGATAGTTTCAATCAAAAATCAATCAAATGTCCAATCAATCAACTAAAAATAGTTCCTTGAAAAGTATTACGTGCTTAGAAATGTGCTAAGTGCTATATGGAAGAGCAAGACATAAGAGAATCATAAGACATCTCCTTTTTAGTCAGCTAAGTTAGACTCCAGTTGGGGATACAGATGTGAAAAAAAAGATACTAATACATATAAAAATCAGAAAATATTTAAATGGCATGGAATGCAATGCCAGGAGATAAGAAGCAAAGAGGTGTTTCAGAACTGAAAGGGTGTGACCTGTGTAAGAGAGAGCCTCGGACTGGAATCAGGACTTTGAATCTAGTTGCACTTCTATAAACTTTAGGACCAAAAGATCACATTAACCTTTGCTTCTTAAGGAAGAGCTAATTTAAGAAGACAAAATAAGAAAATTCTTATTAATTCTAATATTTCTAATATTTGTTAAATATTAGACATACATTGCATGCTATTCTTTTCCTGCGGTAGAAGTATTGTGAGAATGTGTTATGGAGGGAAACAAAAGAGAATGTAAAAAAGAGAAATGATTCACATAACCCAGGAAATAAGAGTGAGATGAGTCTTGAGCTCTAATTGTAACTGCCACTCTCTAGTTCACTGAACCTCCATTTTCTCATCCACAAAATAGGAAAAAAATCACCCCTTCAGTGACTCCCACAGGACATGAGGATGAAAAAATTATTTCACAAAAGCATGTTCTCATGGTTACAAGGATCCTGCACTAGCTGGAGGAGAGGCATAAGCTGGAGGTTAAATGTGGATGATATAAAACCAGGGGACTATTTCCAAGCCTCCCAAGAAAAGCCAATTCTGTCTTCCATAAAGTGATATCAACATGGGAGTCTGAGTTGCCCAGCACCACCATTGCTATTTTGCTACCATCCAATGGAACTCAACCAGTAAGAGTGTAAAAAGAGTCCCCTAACTACAAAGTGAGATAGTTCAATGTCATAATATTATGTAAAGCACACAGGATCCATCAAAAGAGAGGCAAACGCACTGTACTTTCTCCACGACTGAGTCACAGTTGTGCAATGTAATCTGCTGCCCCAGGGGCAGGCAAAAAGGAGGTGCATTGTTCGCAGAGAATTAAAACAAATTATTTACTATACATGAATTACTATAAAATGTATTAATATAAAACTGATTTAAAAACTGTCTGCTTTTCATTATCACCATGCACCAGCAATTCTAAACAATGTCAATGATGAACTATTCTATTGTGAAAAAATTAATTTCTGGTATAATTTCCAGTCACTGAGGCTTTGTTTGAGTTTAATAATATATGGGACTTTCAAATTAGCATATTTTATTACTTATTTTTAAATAAATAACTACAGTCTGCATGGAAGTTACTTTAGAAAGCCTCCAGTTATCCAGCAGCCCCTGACACATGTAGACCCAACTACACAAGTTTGGTTCAAAAGAACTTTGTAATGGTTTGACATCCTTCAAGTTCATCTCCAAGTGCAGTGGTTCTACATATTCTTATGTTTAAATAGTAGATAAACAATGATTGCACATGATTGTAAAATGAAGAAAGAGAACGTGAGTTATTCAGGTCTGTCACTCTAGGTGACTACTTGAAATTTGTACGTGATTAAAATTTGTAAGAGTGAAACAGAGTATATGAGCTGCACATTGCTGGAAAATACAAATTTTAGATCATACGTGAAATAATTTACCAAATTTGGGTAACTTCCTTAATGTTAAAATATATTCTCTTTTAGTTGCTAATTGTTTATTTTAAAAACAAAGGATGAATCAAGAATTAATGATTTTCAGTGATAATTACATAATTATTACTGAAAATAATTTTGTCATATAAGTAAAAAATGTTAAAACTGGTCCACTCTGAGGATTAAATACTCAGGGTACCCCTGAGGTAGACAGATTCAAAAGTTCCCTAAGCACTATTGTTTTTTTGAAAGAAGGTTAATGCTTTGTATGTACTATCAATAGACTACGCTTTTGGAAACACAGCAGATTTTAATTCACAGCCAACTCTACAGGAGGACATGCCCTAAGAATGGAAACACATCCTCTGATACATGGTAACATATCTTCCCTCCAGCCCCTTAAAACAAAATCCATGGCATTGGAAAGGTCTTCGATATTGCTGTTTACACTGTGAGTAGAAAATAGCTCTGTATTGAAAGATTGCTTTTGAGAGGTGATACAGAATTTATCCATTTTGTTTGGAAGCTATAATCGTGAGGTTTCACTCCAAAACATGGGTCTAGCTATATTTTCCAAGAACTGAATCTAACTCTTCCTACTTGTGTGGCTAAGAACCATCTGGGACATTCCCAGTTGGACAGGATCCTGAAATGCAGGACTCCTGGAGCCCAGCCCTAAGGGTTTCAATTCAGAAGATTTGGGGTAGAGCCTAGAATCTGTGTTTTAAATGATCAACCATCCCATTTAGGTTATTCTTGGACTAAACTTTAATAAATATTGAGAGACTGAAGGCCTGAGAAAAGTGGAATGCTTTTTGTAATTTTTTTCCTATTGACTATTCAGAGTTTAATTCATCAAGTCATCACTTTCTCATGAAGCATAAATAAACAAACACATAAATAAGAAAATAAGTAAATAAATACTACCCCTCGCCCAAAGAAAAGTAAATCAAGAGGCCAAACAATCATGGTAGGTAAGAACATCGCTGTGGAGAAAGAGAATTCAAGAAAAGGCACCTGTGATAGTGAGATGGTCTGAGAGTAAAGTACCTTGCCAAAGCCAAAGGGAAGAGAACACATTTTATTTCAAGTTGGGTATGGTCTGAGTGTTTGTGTTCCCCTTCCCCAAATTCATATGCTGAAGTCCTCACCCCCAAGGTGATGTTATTAGGAGGGGACCTTTGGGAGGTGATCAGGTTAGGAGGGTAGAGCCTTCATAAATGGTATGAGAGACCTTAGAAAAGAGACCCCAAAGAGCTGCCTAGCCCCTTCCTCCATGTGAGGACACAGAAGGAAGGGACTATCTACCAACCGGGAAGAGGGCTCTCTCTCACCACACACTGAATCTGCTCTCACCACACACTGATTTGGGCTTCCCAGCCTCCAGAACTGTGAGAAATCAATTTCTGTTGTTTATAAATTATCCAGTCTCTGGTATTTTGGTTTAGAAGGCTGAAGGGAATAAGACAGAGTTTAATAAATATAATGAAATTCTGCTTATGAATTCTGCTTGTAACAGATTTTAGAAAGGCAAAAATTACCTAATTTAAGACGCTATAAATGTAAACTGGAAAAATAAATTTTCCTTAAAATCTTCTCATATTTACTCTCAGTGGAAATGGTTTCTATATGTGGTGCACAGTTTAATTCAGAAATGTCCTGGGAGCACCCACTGGGTGCCAGGCAGGGAGACAGGACTGTCATTGCTCTGAAGGAGCAGAGATGAATGCATGAAGCTCCAGAGACCCGCCCAGCACCAAGCTTTGCAGACACCAAGCAGCATCCTCACTGGCCTTTTGCTGCGGTTTAGTGTGAACAGGTGGGGCCCCGTGTGGCATGTGTACATGTGCATGTGACCGTACGTGCCAGTGAGTTGTACTGGCATGTTCCCCAAGGGGTGACCTCTCTCAAATAAAGTAACATCACCACCTGGACTGAGGAAGGAGTCACACACTAGACTGAATAGAGAAGAGCCTCTGCCAGTAGAAGAAAGGGGCAGAGAGAGAGTTTACTTCTTCATCGATGTAGGTCCCAATAAGCTCCGAGCGTTTTCTCAGTATTTCCTGCCTGGGCCTGGGGAATGTAACTGCCTGCTTCAACCACTCCACACATCTGGGGGAAGTTTCCATTAGCTATCCTTTTCCTTCTTGTCACTTCTCATTTTGCCACAACAGCCGGATGCGGCTGCCGCTGCCACAGGCCTCTCTCCCCGGCTATCGTCAGGCACAAGGGAAGCAGGGAGACCATCTTGTTCTTATATTAAATATAAGCCCCGAGGGGGATGTAACAGCACACTGTGTTCTTTAGAGTTGTTTCAGATGAAAAAAAATAATGTCTGTGTGTGTTGGCTGGTGGTTTTAAGACATTTCATTTCTGAAAACAGAGATAATAACAAGTGACAAAAAGAAAGGTTTCCAAAAACCAGATATTCTCACCCCCCACCCTCCCTTTAATGAAATACAGCTCCTTCTCCCCCGGAGGGAGCCCTTTTCTGCTCCGCTGCCATCGAGCCCTCAGGGGAGTTTTCTCCAGGTAATTTCTTACAGCTAATAGGCCTGTTCCTGGCCCCGTGTGTTTTTCTGGGGACTGGTGTTCTCCTTCCAGCTTTGCCTCTCTTCCCATGCGCTCCTCTCAACTGCAGACAGCCGGGTTACTGGCACACAGGGGCGACAAGGAAAGCTGGCCTGGGGCAGGAAGGCCGCTGTGACCTAGCGGTGGAGTCCCGCACCTGGTGCTCCTGCACTTACTATCTCTCTGATGGAAATGTCATACCGGTTCTGCTGTGGCAGTCCCTGCCGAGTCACCAAGTGCAACAGTATTTCATGCCAGTAATTAAAGGACCCGTTACTTTCAAACCCTGGTCTCTGGAGCGATTCTGAAACTGATAGTTCACTTTCACAAATTATTTAAGACAAAACATGGAAGTGTGAAAGATGCAAACACCCAAAAGGGCATAGATCGGCTCTACCCTCCTAACCTGATCACCTCCCTTCTTTGTGCATTTCAGCTTTGCCCCTGCCCCCTCCTCTGCCACAGAGGTGGGGAGAAGAGAGCCAGAAATTGCTCATAATCACGCTCTGCCTTTCCACTGTACATCCACTGCGTGCTGTCATTATTTCCGTTTTTGAAGCTCTCATGGCAGCATTGCCAGTGAAGATAATGGGGCCTATTATTTTCAATGAGCTCCATCAGGAGGTTTCAATGGGCCTGCTATCACTCGAACAAAGACACATTGGGAAGCAACACGCTTTCTTGTCATCAAAATGGCTGTGAGTTTGTGTGAAGCTAAAGAACGCCCCTTTTCCCTTTCAGCCTGTTGGATATGAAAGGGCCAAGAAAGGCAGTTTAGAAACAAGCAGGACTCATCGCCCGGCGCCCTTTGCCCTGGCCAGATGTATATATATGAGCAGCTCTCGCCTTATAGAATCGATAAGTTCAGCAAAGTGAAACCTGCTTTACCATTAATTTCCTATTTATAGCCAGAAATATGTTCCCTTGGGAAATATCTTCTGATAGAATTAGGAACAAAGCAAAACAAAAGAAACTGTGTATATATATATATATATATATCTGCCAGCAAGGAAGTTGTTTGGAAGGTGGTTAAATTTACAGCAAATGAAGAGATTCAGCACCTTTGGCTTAGCTTTGAAATTTCTTTTCTATCTCATCCCAAATTCTTAGCTTTTTAGCTAAACTTGAGAGGTATTCCCTTATCTTTACACCCATAGCAACTAGAGCTCAATCCCCAAGTTTCTTTTGTCTGCATATTTATGGAGTGTTAATATACACTTTCTGTGATACCGTAATAACAAGATTACTAGTCTAACCCTTCCTAATAGTGAGCAATTTTAGGATTGGTAAAATATAGATTTTGAGATTTATGAATGTGAGAGTCTGAAAAACAAGTTCACTTATAATAATAGTTCTATCAGTCTTTTTTTTCAGTAAAAACAAAATTCAATAAAGCATTTCAACTTTTGAGTGTTTATTAAGTGTATGCTTCCAAGCGTGTTACATGTCTACTCATTTACTCCTCATAATGACCATGAGAAACAGTGCTGCTGTAATCCTCCATCACAGATGAGCATAGCATTGAGGCCCAGAGAAAGAATCACTTGTTGAAAGTAACTCAACTAGCAAGTGCCAGACTAGGACAGTTGAATCCCCACAATCTCATTCTAGGGTCCACAAAACATGGAAGACATCTACGTATATTTGAGCTGATGTAGAGTTGTTTGAAATTCTAATCAATTTTTCTTTTTCTTGCTTATATTCCTCACCCCCTCCCAAGTTGTCTCTTCTTTTCCCCTAAATATCTCTATTCAATCAGTAAGTTCCTCAAGTTTATCAGGGCAGAAAGCAGAGATAGCCTGCCAATTTCTGTCTCTAGTGTTTTCACATGCATACATTCTAGTAGATGAGTTACATTAGAAGACTGTGTCAAAAGTATAAAAATGGAGGCAATGCATTTAGAGAAGAAGGGTAGCAGATAAGGATTTTTAGAAATGTGATGGGTCCTCAGGGTTCATACAGGAATGAGAGGTGGTTCAGTCAGATTACTCCTAGGAGGGACATAGTTGGTGTGTTCAAAGCTCGATGGAACATTCGCAGAACATCCCACATTTACTCCAATGAGGTCCCCACAAAGCCTGCAGCCAAGGCTTCAACTGGGTTCCTTCCCATTTGCTGCAGGGAGCCCCGGCCTTCCTAGACACATCCCACCACTCACCTAGTGAAGTCCCAACAAATGTGGCGCCCTTCTCTGTAGGCTGATCTAACCTATCCAATTTATCACTATAATTTACACTGCAGTGTTTTGGAATACCTGCCACCCTAGAAGAAAGAGGGAGACAGTGGAAGAGGAATGGGACTGAGTAGAACCAGTTTAAAATCCTCTGAGCTGGGAGAGTGGTTAGATGCAGCCTTATTGTACCTATGTCAGCTTCATCTTCTGCTGTGTTTGAAAGGGTACAATGAGACTTTAGCCATAGGCAGGAAAGAATGGGGGCGGAGGAAGAGATCAACTAAAGGACTTGTTTGCATTCTTATAAACATAACCCATGGACACAGTTAGTAGGGGGTTGAGGGCATGTGCTGGGTGAACGACCAGGGAGAAGTCAATGGGGGAAAAAATGAGACATATGTAATACTTTAAACCAGGGGTCCTCAAACTGCAGCCCGCGGGCCACATGAAAATACAAATTTTGTATTTGTTCCCGTTTTGTTTTTTTACTTCAAAATAAGATATGTGCAGTGTGCATAGGAATTTGTTCATAGTTTTTTTTAAAACTATAGTCTGGCCCTCTAACGGTCTGAGGGACAGTGAACTGGCCCCCTGTTTAAAAAGTTTGAGGACCCCTGCTTTAAACAATAAAGAAATGAAAAAAAGAACACCATGTAGCTGCCCATTTCAGCTGTCTTCCTTATAAGCATTGCAGACTTCAAGGAGAATTGACTTATAATAGTATTGTCAGTGAAGAATGATTAAAAATGTTCAGAATGACCACAGAAGGGTAGTGAAAGATCTATGTTTTCACAATGTCACTTGACTTCTGGTTTATATGTGGGGTGTTGGAGGACACAGATAGAAAAAGTCATTTTATTGATCTGGGTGTCAAATATTCACAGTTAAATATAAATGAAGTTATGATGTTTATGCTTATTATCTCATTGCAAAAATAAAAGTTTTAGATGACAGTGTCTGAAACAGTATAACAAAGATAACTACTCAATGCATAAATATGTCATAATCACTTTAATCAGGCACTACTTTTATCCCCACTGTATTCTAGACAACCCTGCATTTAATAATTGTCCCCTGTTTCTAAGAGATCAATAGTTCTTATTTTCTGAGGACTTATTTTTAGGATAAAACACATTACAGTCCCCAACCTCCTAACACATGCCACAGTCATAATTCTAATATCCATTTTTGAGAAATATGTAAATGCATATGGATGCCCCAGTACTTATAATAACTTCACAGGTTGGAAGTCACTGATTTGTCCATACGGCCTATGAAAACCACTGGACTCTAAAGTTTCTTAAGCAAAGACCATGTCTTATTAATCTTATTAAACACAGTGTCTGCAATATAGTAGATGCTTAATAAGTGTTTTTTTGATAGATTATCAAATATTCTTATTCAACAGAGGGTAAGCTAGAGAACAAAGAACCTGAGTGAGGTCTTCACTCTTCTTTACGGGGAGAGTAGGGTTGGGTGGCTGGTTGCCTAAGTTTGTGATAGTGATGGGAGAAAATGATATTTATTCAATTAACAAACATTTATATTGTGCTTACTATATAGTGCTTTCTATAATACTGGCAGAATTCTAATTATCTTCCAAATACGATTAACCTTCATTATGATCCCATCAAATATTATTATTTTTATTGTTGTTTTCCCTATTTTAAGATTAGGAAATTAAGGACAAAGAGGAGGATCTGTTGATTTTATCAACACAAATATTTAGTCTTTTTATACCATTATTATACCATCTTGTATGTGTGTGTGTGTGATTTAGACTTATAGGAAATAATGGCTGAATTTGTTGATGATCTGGGAATCAGATGAAGCCAAAGTGTGTTTTTGTAAGGGAGATGTCCCGATTTCCCCAAAAATTCATCAGTTGTAAAATAGCTTATCTGAGGTAGGGATGGGAGGATTCCAGGGCTACGAATCTTAGATTCCAAATTTAAGATAAATTGTTTGAACAGTGATTTACTCCATAGAAGTTCACACCAAGAGTTACCAAACAGCTTAAGAGATGTGGTGATTCATAAAATACACTCACTTATTTAGCAACATAAGGTATTTCAAAATGTCATATTCCAATCATTTTCCCAGACACCTGCTCAAGTAATTCAGCCTGTCAGAATATTAGATTATGAGGACAAGTGGAAACCTTGAAAAACAAATTCTAAAACATGGCACAATAGCCTTGGCCAGGGTGGCTCAGTTGGTTGGGCGTTGTCCTGTGTACAGAAGGGTTGCTAATTTGATTCCCAGTCAGGGCACATGCTCAGATTGTGGGCTCAATCCCCAGTTGGGAGTGTGCAAGAGGCAGCCAGTCAATGTTTTACTCTCACATCGATGTTTCCCTCTCCTTCCACTCTCTCTAAAAATTAATATAAAATCTTTAAAAAATAAATACAATAAAAGATGTTACAACAAGAGTTAAAGCAAATAGATCTGAGGGTATTAGTTGACCGCCAAGTTCAAAAGATGCCAAAAATATAACAAGAATTTTAAAATAATAATGCCATTTTAAAATAAATTGATAAATGTATAGTGTCTGGTTTGTGGGGGATGATGAATTTACATTTGAAGTATGGGTTCTAATTCATGCACCTTATTTTAAAAGAGGAAAATGACAGATTTTGATTACTCACAAAAAAGTATGCTAGGGAAGACAAGTCATCTCTAAATTGAAACAATTAAAGGAGTGGAAGATATTTGGTTTGATAAAGGACTATCTAGAAAGTTCACAACAGTTGTCTTAGAATATCTGAAAGAGACTGCAGTGAGGGATAAATATTTTCACTGCAGGGCTCTGCCTTTCTAGCTCTGAAATATACCTTCATCTCCTTATTTCTACTGCTTTGCCCTAAAATGCCTTCGGATTGCAATAATTTTCTAATTAGTGTCCCTGCATCTCATCTCGTATTTCTCCCACATAAACCCTTCACAGCATACTAAAATTATCTTTCCAAAACACAAATCTTATTGTGACATTTCCTGGTTTAAAAGCCTCCTAGTAGCCCAGCAGTGCACACAGAGCAAGCATGAACCTATCATCTTTACAAAGTATCAGACTTTAATTCATGTTCCCATCCTGCTACTCCTCTCCTACCCCGACCCCCAATCATCTCTCCTGAAACCTAATCTTAGCTTTCTTAGGACTAATCACTCTAAAGAACATTGTACTTCTAAACTTGTTTTCCTTAACCTTACTGTTCTTTCTCTCTGTTTGGAATTCTCCACCCTCCATTCCTTCGGAACCAGCTACAATGTGTCATCTCTCCCATGAAACCTACCCTTCTCCCAAAAATCAATATTCATGGTGTGGAGCCTGCTCCTCAGTGTACCCCTTGCCCTTTGTACATAATTACTAGGTTATTGTTAGAAATTCATGTGCAAGTCTTTCCGCTTTGCCAAATCTTCAACTTCTCAAGTTGGTGTCTTTATGATCTGTGACAAAGCCTGGGTCAAGACCACAACTCAATTATTTTTTTTGTTGAGTCAAGGAATTTTTTCACTATAATAATACCATTGATGATGATATCAATAATAATAGCTACCATTCTAAGCATCTAGAACAGTGGTTCTCAATCTTCCTAATGCCATGACCCTTTAATACAGTTCCTCAGGTTGTGGTGACCCCAATTTCATTGTTACAAATTGAACATAATTAAAGCATAGTGATTAATCACAAAAAGAATATGGAATTATATATGTGTTTTCCGATGGTCTTAGGCAACCCCTGTGAAAGGATCATTCGACCTCCAAAGGGGTCGCGACCCACAGGTTGAGAACCACTGGTGCCAAGCGATGTCTTAGGATCTATACACATACCATCTTGATCCACACAACCTTGGGCAGTAGGTTACCTTCAAATAAAGAATCTGAGAGTACAAGAGATAAAGAGGCCTGCCAAAGATCAAACAACAGATGGACGGTACAACTCGGGTTTGAAAAGAAGTCTCTCTGAGTCTAAAATACATATCCCAAGCCACACACCAAACTGCCTCCTTTAAACATCCAAAAAGGTCAGAGGCATCCAGTTGTCTCCATGACTTCTTCTGGAGGTTTGTTTTCAACCATTGAAAGTGAGTATTTCTTTCTCAGAAGTATTTTAGAAAGATAACATCACACTTTGGACGATGGGACTCTACATAGATATAGCACCTAGCAGGTGTGGCTTGGAAGGGCACTAGCCAGCTCCCCCTCTTTGAATAATCCCCATCAGCACTCCCTTAGATACCTGGATATTTATATTCTCTAAATAGAACCAGGATACCAATAAATGTATAGTTTCCAGACACATGCTTTAGCTGAATTTGCCCTCTCACCAGGCTGATGCTCCAAGTCGCTCCTGGAGAGAAAGTCTGTAGCTGCTGCTGACTTGCACAGCTAGGCTATCCGATTAGTAGCAGCCCTAAGGACACCTTCATGTCTAGCATTCATGGAAAAAAACAAATTTTAAAAGAAGAGCACAAAAATGTAGAATATTTGTGTTTGGGTCTCTGCTTAATGTTGATTATATACATTCTGTCTTGCTGTCTGCTCATCTTCCACAGATAGCATCCTTTCTGAATCAGCCATGGACTTAGGAGGACCATAGACTCCTGCTTGTGTTCTTGGCTATTTGAAAGAGTAAGAAACATTCTGAAGCTGTTTACTGAAAAATGGCTTACCGTTTGCTTATCTTGCTACCATGGGATATGTACAAGGAGAAGTTTAATGCATTTATCTTCCCCCTCTGGCTGCATCTTGCCATCTGTGGCGCGTCCAAGGGGACCAGAGAGGTCTGCATCCATAATGATCACCCTTTAATATTCTGGATGCTACTGTAGAAACCAATAGATTCGAGAGAGAACTGAAGTCCAGGGAAATATATAGGTACATTCAGCTCAGTTACCTTCCTTTAGATGGCTTGCCTGAAGTAGAACATCCTAAAATTTACAGGTTTGTACGTGACATGTTTTAAAATAGCTCTAGATATGTGGCCGGCTAAGTTCAAAAAAATGGAACGTCAAAGGTGACTCAGCCTAGCTGAAGCAACAAAAGTTTAATTCAGAACATAATTTGCTTTTCTTATTTGCACACTGCAGTTCTGGGGAATAAAAACCATTATGGAATCAAAGGACAATTTGCTTTTTTTGTTGTTGTTGTTCTGCACTGAAATTTTAAAGCCTTTTTTAAAAGAACATAAACAGATGAATGATACCAGATTCAGTGCAGCTTAAAACTAAGTACCTTGGGCTCTTTCCCATGATAAACAGAAACCAATTTTGGCTCCCTGCCCCCAAGCACAGTTCTGTGTGTACTCAGTGAGACGGAGCCCTTCCTTGTCTGGGGAAGGAAGTCCAGGCAGGCACGGGCAACAATTCTCAGAGAGATTGGGGATTTAAAAGATATTCAATTATGAATGTTTCCATCTTCTCCTCTGAAACAAAATTTCTCACTGCCTCTTAGGTCTCTGTCTCTCCAAACTTTGAAAGGCGATTTTGAGCCTGTCAGAGAAGTCTCTGGGCCTTTCTATGTATTTGAGGGGGGTGGAGGGAATATCACTGGGGAGATCAGACAAAACCACATATACGCTCAAAGGACAATAAAGGAGAAACATTAATCGAGTGAGGGCGACAGTGAAGAATCCAAGAGCCGAACAAAATGTGCTTCTGTAAGAGTTTTTGTAGACTGTGGATTATAAGTTGTGAACACAGAGGTTTGGAGGACAGCAGCAGAGTGTGAGGATATCGATACGAATTATGAACTAAATGCCTTAGATCTTGTTCAAGAAACACTAGTAATAGGTGGGGTGATGTTCACAGAGGAGAACTGGAGGGAAAGGGTGGCTGCGGGCAGGGAGAATGGGACTGGCATGGTGGAAAGAGGTGCTTCTTCCCTCCGTGGTTATGACAATTCATAAGAACTTTCTCATCTCCAAACATGAAAGACCATAAAGAAAAATGAATATTTTCCATATAATCACATTCTTTTTGTTGTTGTTGTTGTTGTTAATCCTCACTCGGTGATATTTTTCCATTGATTTTTAGGAAGAGTGGAAGAGACAGGGAAAAACAGAGAGAAACTTTGAGTTGGGAGAGGAGCATGCCAGGGAGTACATGCCCTTGACTGGAATCGAACCCTCGACCCTTCGGTCTGCAGGCCAACAATCTATCCACAGAGCCAAACCAGCTAGGGATAACCACATTCTTTATTGAATCTCTAAAACTCATTTGTGATTATTTTCACCCTCACATTATTCTACTGTAAATGCTTGTCAGTTAAATACTCAATTTCCCACTCTACCTTGCTATCGGGGGTAGGATTGTGACAGAGTTTGGGCCAATGAGCTATCATCAGAAGTCCTGGGTATTTCTTCCCCAAATCAAATGGCAAAAACCTAGTGCTGCCAACATAAGGTGAAATTTTATTCTCCAACCCTCAGACAGGAAATATAAGGTTTAAGAATGCATAATAAGAGTGGAGGAGCTGAGGAAGGAAACAGCTTCACTTCCTCATTGCATCATTGAACCACCACAGCAGTCCTGTATTCCCAACTTTTAACTGCTGCTACATGTGACAAATAAAACCTTGTTTAAGCCCTAGTAATAGAATTTCCTGTTACTCGCTATCAAATGAATTTATAACCATACACCTTGAACTCAATAGGAATGTCATTTATTCCCTCACTTGTGTCACTGACTTATCCTCCCATAGGCGTGACATAACTTTCCAGGTTCTTATGTCTCCTTTTGCAACTCACAATGCCTTTCTGAATTTGGAGCAAAGCCTCCATTTTTCACAGGTTATGTATTAATATCCAAAGTCCCATATTATTTGCCACATGCTTCCAAATGTATGCCTTATTGTCTATAAAATCATATTTAGTTCCAAATTAATACTATTTCCTTTGAAAGTCAAGTTTGCATTTTCTAATAAAATCCCTATTTATATTTAGCCAAATCAGTTTACATTCTAGCATTTGACCATAACAAGTATACCAGCAATATGCTAAAGCTATTCTTTTAATTCATATTTCCTTCTTATTTCAGACCTTTTAAAAACGTATTGCTATATTATGAGATGTTGTGATATTTGTTTATGATTTTTTTACTTAAATGATCTGTCTCAGTCTAGCTGCCAGATAAAAATACTTAGAGTGTCTTGAACCACTGCTTACTCCTTAATTGTCTACTTAGCAAGAATTCTGTAGCCTGGTGATTGCAGGGTGGCTTTGGCAGCTCAACAATATGATACAGGACACTAGCTTTTTCCATTGCTCTAATTCTTCATTCTTTGTGTGTTTGTTTTCATCCTCATGTTTGTCACCTCTTTGTCCCATAATAGTGGCCATAGGCCTAGGTATGACATATTTACATTCATCTAATAGCATCCAAGATGGAAGAGAAGGGGAAGAGGGCTTAAAAGACATTCTCCTTAAATAAGTCTTTCTTTCATTAAGGAGGAACTTAATTTCCAGATGTCCTTTAGTACAACTAAAGGACTTTCTCATAAGGAAATCAAGCCAGAACAATCTTTGCAAGGGGCAAGAGAAGAAGTAGTGCCGTTATTGGTCTAGAGCAGTGATGGCGAACCTATGACACGCATGTCAGAGGTTACACGCGAACTCATATTTTTGGTTGATTTTTCTTTGTTAAATGGCATTTAAATATATAAAATAAATACCAAAAATATAAGTCTTTGTTTTACTATGGTTGCAAATATCAAAAAATTTCTATATGTGACACAGCACCAGAGTTAAGTTAGGGTTTTTCAAAATGCTGACATGCCGAGCTCAAAAGGTTCGCCATCACTGGCCTAGAGTCTAAGGCCCTAGACTAAGCATGACATGCCCCTTTGTGTTAGGGACAGTGCCATATGGGCTCTGTTAACAAAGGAAACATATCCAAGGCCAAGCAGCCAGTTATAAACCTACAGAACCAGCTAAGAACCTCTCTTCTCAGATCATTGTAATGTTATTCACTGTCCTCCACCATATTATTATATCCTTACCAGAAGTTAACTTCAACAATAAATTATTATTATATAAGCTTATTTTTTTAAAGACCAGAGATAGCAATCACCTTAAGCATGGCAACTCTAAAAGACCTCAATGGTTATAAAATGAAAACCCATGTAATAAACAGTGTATTTTTACTCATTCATTCATTCATTCATTCAATGAATTTTTACGTAATAGCTACTATGTACCAAACTCTGTTCCAGGAATTTAATATTTAACAAAGAAAACAACAAAAACAAGGGGGTGCTAATAAAAGAAGAAGAAAATAAATAATAAACATTAACTAATATTAAGCTTATTTCTGTGGGAGGTGTTTTTTTTATTGATTTCAGAGAGGAAGGGAGAGGGAGAGAGGGATAGAAACATCAATGATGAGAGAGAATCATTGATTGGTTGCCTCTTGTCTACTGGGGATAGAACTCAGAATCCTGGCCTATGCACTGGCCAGGAATTCAACCATAACCTCCTGGTTCATGGTTCCGATGCTCGACCACTAGGCCACATGAACCAGGCCTGTGGGAGGATTTTGATTCCTGCATTTTTTTTACCTCAAGTTTGGCCATATTATTTGTTTTAGCTAATGAAATGTCAGTGCTATTTCTGAGCAGAAGCTTCGGCTGCATCTCTTTTCTCTCTACCAAGAGAAAGGCAATTCAGCCTGAAATATTCAGAATGAAAAAGACACTAAGAACAGGTTCAGTTAGTCTATGGTGGTGTACTCACCAATTGTGCCGCTGACCTGTGAGATAAACAATGACACTGGCTCACCAATTGATGATGTCAGTGTTCACATTGACATGTAAAATATAAGGGGAAATTTTAAATTGACTATTCCTATATAGAAAGTCCACCCATGCACGAATTCATGCACTGGGCCTCTAGTGTTTTAATAATTTTTTAAAAAGAGCACTGAGTTTCCATTCTGAAAGAAAGTTGATATTAAGTATAGAATCTACACAAACTGTCATTGGCATTTACCATCTTCCAAGGGGATATCAATAGTAACACAGGTCACATGAAAAACAAAAGACAAAAATCTAATGACAATATTAGGGCCTATTGCAAGTGAGTTGTTATTTAAAGAAGATTGTCCTGCAAAATGGTTTTATAGGTGTCCTGCCAAATATGGGTTTATAGATCACAAAATGAAGAATGCCTTTTCTTTTAGATCAATGTTAGTTATTTTAAATTACTTTTTCTCATCTTCCATTTCAAATTTTCTTATGGCTTAACAGTTGAAGAGTTTTTTGAATAATTAAGTGAGGTTGATGCTATATGAGTGTCATCAAATTTTTCAAATAGAAAATCAGCTAAATAAGTAATGGTTGTGTTACTTTATTCATCTAGTTCAAAGTAAAGCTATATAAAAAATCCTTTTTTTATTTTTCAATTACAGTTGACATTTGATATTATTAGTTTCAGCTATACAACATAATAGTAAGACATCTATATAATTAAGAGAGTGATCTCCCCAACATGTCTAGTACCTACTTGGCACCATGAATAGTTATTACAATATTATTGACTATAATCCCTATGCTATATTTTACATCCCTGTGAATATTTTGTAACTGCCAATTTTTACTTCTTAATCCCTTAACTCTTTCATCTTCAAAATAAAGCTTTTAAAATTTTATCCCTTTGAAGGTATAATTTCTAACAATTTCAAATACTACTTGATTAAGTGCAACAATAAACATAAAATTATTTGTTTTTTAGGAAAATCTTGAGTGCATATTTTGGGACTGCAGTATAATTGTAATGAAAAAAACAAAACAAAACAGTTTTCTTACTAGTTAAGATCCTTGTGAGTTATAAATATATTTGAATTGATTGTGGAATATACAAATTTCACAATGACTAAAGTCATAGTGTGTGTGTGTGTGTGTGTGTGTATGTGTTTTTACTGATGCCCTACAAGGCAACTAAAGACACACAACAGGGAGATATGGCTTTATGCCTTAATGTAGTTTGAAACCTAGTGTGGGATATATATGATTAAATGGGCAATTATAACAAAAGTGGAAGTACCACTTGTGTGAGAAAATATACATGGACCACTTTAACTTCAGACTTGGGAGAGGACCAAGGTCAGAGAACTTCTCTGAATAAAGTAATGTCTCAAATAAGACTTGGAGAATACACACATGCTAGCCAACTAGCCAAAGTCACAAGACATATGAAATCCAGAAGGTTGTAGAAGGATAGATCTCATTATACACTATAAGACTTATAAGAAGCTATGGTGCATAGTGTAGGGGGAGAGTAGGGGTGGGCATGGGAACATTATAAAAGGCATGACTAGGGGTGGGAATAAAAAGGCAGGCTTCTAAATTTCATTAATCATGCTACTAATTAAGACTTCATCAGACACTCAACTCCTCCCAGCACTGAACTGAAATTATAATTAAAATATAGAGCAATCAACCTGAATAACCATCTGAAAACATGCTAAAGAGAAGTCTTATAACCAAGGATTTACAGAAGAAGCCACATCAAGACAGGTAGGAAGGGCAGAGACATGAAAATGTCTGGCCCCACTCCTACCCACAAGCAGTGGCTGAGATTCCAGAGGGATATCCCCTGAGGAGTGTGGAGTTTCAACCCCACACCAGGATCCCAAGTCCAGAGCAATAGAACTGGGAAGAGGTGCCCACACAACATCTGCCTATGAAAATCAGTGGGGATTCTAGCCAAGTGAGATAGACAAGACCTACTAGAGATGCAGGCACCCTCTTAAAGGGTCAATGCACAAAATCTCATTTGCAGCCACTCACCCTGGACTCTGGCAGAGAGAGGGCAAAACAGACAAGTCATGTGAAGAGAAACTGGGGTTTGTGGCTCTGGGGAGAGAGATGAGGGGACTGCCACTGTTGGAAGGAGCATGCCCCTCAATACAGCATCAGCCTAGAGCAGTGGTCGGAAAACTGTGGCTCGCGAGCTACACGCGGCTCTTTGGCCCCTTGAGTGTGGCTCTTCCACAAAATACCGACTTTTGCGCATGGGCCACGAAGTTTCAATCGCACTGTACATGTGCGCCTGCATGTGGTAGGCCCTAGAGGAATGCAATAGCCCCACCCTCTAAACTCTTTGTCACCCCATCCTGCAGAGTTTACACCCTGCTGATGAATCAATTGCCTGGACTAAGGTGTTGAGGTGTGGGCAGATTAAGGGGGTGTCAGTGACTGAGTTGTGAGGCTCTGGGGTGCCTTCCCCCTACCCCCAAGCTTGGTCAGCACCTATCCCTCTCCTGACTACTGGCAACCTCACCCTGCTGATATTTGACTCCTGGCAGAATCTGGAACAGACTGAATTGTGTGGGTCAAGGACATGGGCCATTTTCCCCTCACACACCAGATTGGTTCAGAGCCCTCGCTTCATAGCCAAATCTTGGTCTGTGTAGGCCTAATCAACTCTGCTGACTTCACCCTGATGACTCCCTGAGACCACACCCCACCACAAAGTATGCAACCACCTACTGGGTGGCAGCTAGACTTGGTATACCCTGGGATATATTCTGACTGTCCTCAAGTCCAGGCACCAAGTTTGAATCTATATAGATCTGGTGAATACCATTCACCCCTACCTGGTGACTCACTGAGACCCTACATCATGGAATTCAAGTATTATCAGAGGCTCTTTCAGTGACAGCCTAACAGGCAGCCAGCAGGCAAAGGCAGGCAGAAGCAGATATTGAGATTCCTTGGGACTTTTGAGAACCTGCCCCTGTGCCCAATGCTGATAAAAGCCAGACTTGGTGCACAGCTTAATCCTTTCCCCACACACCCAGACCCAGCAGAGGCAACCACACACTGTGGATCACTCTGTAGCTCCAAACAGGTTGCATAAGGCTAGTCACAGGCAGTGTCTGATATTGGCCTCACCTGATTTCTTCCCAAAAGGCCCCAGAACCAACATACCCAGTGGCCAACTTCAGACATCAGAGCAAAATCCAATTAACTTCACAAGTGGCATACCCATAGGGATATCTCAGCAGGTACCAGACCCTGCTGAGGTAATTTACAGTCCATGTGGTCAGCACCAAAACAGCAGCTGTACACTATGGTCAGGGTTGATCCTCACAGCCTGCCAGCCGAAGGGTTGACCCCAGCACAAATGGGATAAAAGCAATCAAGACTCAATCAAGACTTATGGGAGAGCCCTCATAACCAACACAAGTGACATTCCTTGAGCACCCAGCACCAGTAATCAAGAAGACTATACCTCTGGGTCCCACAGGACACATGTTACATAAGGCCACCCTACTAAAACTGGGAGTCATAGCAGATATACTTGATACATAAAAATAAGCAAAAGAGGCAGCCAAAATGGGGAGAAAAAGAAACATGCCCCAAATAAAAGAACTAAAGAAATCTCCAGAAAAAAAAGAGGTAAATGAAAAGGAAGCAATCAATTTACTAGATATAGAATTGAAAAGAATGGTTATAAGGATGTTCAAATAACTTAATGATAACTACAAGAAACTTAGTGAGAACTACAGCAGCATGAAACAGGACATAGAAACCATAAATAAACTAGTTAGAAATGAAGAATACAATATCTGAAATGAAGGAACAAATTGTATGTTGGAAGAAGCAGAGGATCAAAAGAGTGATTTGGAAGACAAAGTAGCAGGACACACCCAATAAGGAAGCAAAAAGAAAAAAGAGCTAAAAAAAAAAAGAAGATTGAGAACCAAGATAGCAGCATAGGTAAATGCTGATACTTGCTGCCTGCCACAACTATATCAAAATTACAATTAAAATACAGAATAGCCATAATTCAGAACTTCCTAAAAGCTGGCTGACTGGAAGCCATACAACTAAGTAAGTAAAGAAGAAAGTACATCGAAAATGGTGGAAGGGGCAGAGGTGCGGAACAAGATGATCTGATATGCATGTGTGGTGTTTTTTCAATCAGGAGGGATATCTTGGCTGCAGAGGCCTCGTATGAGAAGTCAGGGATTCCCAGCCCTATACCAGTCACCAAGCCCAGGGTTCCAGAGCTGGGAAGAGACATAACCCTAACTTCAGGCTATAAACATGAGCAGGAATTGTTGCTGAGTGACATAGAGGCAGCTGGAGACCCAGGAAGTTCTCCTTAAAAGGCCAGTGCATGAATTTACTTGGACTTGCTCCCTCTGGGATCCAGCACTGGGGTGGCAGCATGGGGGGATCCAGGAACATATTAGGAGGAACTGGATTGTCTGGCATCAAGACAGGAACTTGGGGATGGCTTTCCCCCGGTGGGGGTGCTCACAAGGATCATTGTTCTGTGCTGGGACCTCCCCTGTAGCAGACCTGACTGGCAACCATATCTGAGTCTCTATCAACCTGGCTCACACTGTACACTTCACCCTGGTGATTCCCTGAGATCCTTCCTCACCCATTTTGCAGCCCCACCCAAGATGTTTGCAGTGGCTTTTCCATATAAATGGCCTGTCCTGGCTCAGGCTTCAAACTTTCTTAAAATCTCTCAAACAAGCAGCATCTGGCATCAGTATGCCCCATACTATCTAAGACCTGGCACTAGCACCAGCCTGCCTTGCTTCACAGCTTGGCCTCACCTGTGCACTTCTAATCTCAATACAAGTGGAAGCCATCTGCAGATTGCTCTGTAACCCTAACTGGGTGGCCTCAGGCAGTGGCTGACTTTGTACCTTCGGGAGGCCCCAGAGCCAGTGCACCTGTTGGACAGCTTCAGATCATACCAGATTAGAACTCTACATATCTAAGAGTGACACACTCAAGGGGCAGACTCAGTGAGACCAGAGCCCCACTGAAGCAAGCCCTGCTCCATAGAAGTGTCTCTGGCACAGCAGCTTTTCCTCACAACCAATTGGCCTGGAGGTCAAGGTCTCCCAGTGACTTCAACAGTAACCAATGCTCAACTACAACAAGACTATGCACACAATCCACATAGGGGTGCACCTAGAGTTCCCAGCTCAGGTGACTGGGGAGGCAAAGTCACTGGGCCCTAGAGGACACCTTCTACAGAAGGCCACTCTACCAATTCTAGGAGACATAGCAGTTCTAGCTAATACATCAAAACAAACACAAGAAAGCAGCTAAAATGTGGAGACAAAGCAGTGTGTCACAAATGAAAGCAGAGAAGAAATCTCCAGAAAACAAATAAACAAAAAACTAAATGAAATGGAAGCAAGCAAATTACCAAATGCAGAGATCAAAACAATGGTTATAAGGTTGTTCAAGGACCATAATGAGAGCTTCAAGGGACTTAGTGAGAATTTTAAGGATTTACTGAGAATTTCAAAGACATGAAAAAGAACTAGTCAGAAATTAAGCATACATTAACTGAACTAATGAATAATTTAGAGGGATTAAACAGTAGAGTAGAGGATTTCAAGAATTAAATCAATGATGTGGAATATGAGGAAGCAAAAATCACCCAATCAGAATAGCAAAAATAATCCAAAAATATGAAGATAGTATAAGGAGCCTCTGGGACAACTTCAAGCATACCAACATTTGTATTACAGGGGTGGTGCCAGAAGGAGAATAGAGAGAGAAAGATATTGAAAACCTATTTGGAGAAATAATAGCATAAAACTTCCCCTATCTGGTGAAAGAAATAGACTTACAAACCCAGGAAACACAGAGAGTCCCAAACAAGAGGAACCCAAAGAGGCCCACACCAAGGCACATCATAATTAAAATGCCAAGGGTTAAAGACAAAGAGAGAATCTTAAAAGCAGCAAGAGAAAAACAGTTAGTTACATATGAGGGAGCACTCCTATGACTATCAGTTGATTTCTCAACAGAAATTTTGCAGGCCAGAAGGGAATGGCAAGAAATATTCAAAGTGATGAATAACAAGGAACTACAACCAAGATTACTCTACTAGAAAAGCTATCATTTAGAATTGAAGGTCAGATAAAGAGCTTCCCAGACAAGGTAAAGCTAAAGGAATTCATCATCACCAAACCAGTATTACATGAACTGTTGAAGGCTATTCTTTAAGAAGAGGAAGAAGGAGGAGGAGGAGGAGGAGGAGGAGGAGGAGGGGGAGAAGAAAAAGAAGAAGAAGAAGAAGAAGAAGAAGAAGAAGAAGAAGAAGAAGAAGAAGAAGAAGAAATTATGAACAATTAAATGTCAATAAATACATATCTATCAACAATTGAATCTAACATCAAAATAAATTAACAAGGAATCTAATGAACAAAATAAACTGATGAATAAAATAGAACCAGAGTCCTGGAAACATGGAACAGACTGACGAATCTCAGAGGAAAGAGGGCAGGGAGAGATTAACCAAAGATCTTATATGCATAAATGCATTACCTATGGACACTGACAGTAGGGTGTTGAAGGCCTGGGGTGGGGCAGAACCTGGGTGGAGATGGGAAATGGGGGGATAAAGGGGGACATATATAATACTCTCAATAATAAAGATTTTTTAAAAAATAAAGATAGTTTAAGAGACATTTGGGACAGCATGAAGCATAACGACATACACATCATAGAAGTACCAGAAGGAGAAGAGAGTGAGCAAGGTTTGAGAACAATTTTGAATAAATAATGATAGAAAAATTCCCTACCTTCATGTAGGAATTGATCCATGAGTCCAAAAAGTCCAGAGTCCCAACAAGATGAATCCAAAGAGGCCCACACCAAGACACATCATAAGTAAAATGGCAAAAGTTAAAGGAAATGAAAGCACCCTAAAATCAGCAAGGGAAAGACAGTTAGTTACCTACAAGGGAGCTTCCGTAGGACTGTCAACTTACTTCTCAAAAGAATCATTTTAGACCAGAAGTGATTGGTATGAAATATTCAAAATGAGAAAAAGCATGGTCCTAGAACCAGACCGCTTTATCCAGCAAGGCTATTATTTAAAATTGAAGGAGAAATAGAAAGTTTTCCAGACAAGAAAAAGTTAAAGGATTGTGTTGCTACCTTTTTGAACAAGGAGGAGGAGGAGGAGGAGGAGGAGGAGGAGGAGGAAAGAAAAAAAGAGGACTTTAGTTAAAATAATAAAATGGCAATAAATGCATACTTACCAATAATATTTTTAAATGTAAATGGATTAAATGCTACAATCAAAAGACATAGAGTAGCAGAATGGATAAGAAAACAAACAAGACCCATCTATATGGTGTCTACAAGAGACCTACCTCAGAATGAAAGATACACACAGACTAAATGTAAAGAAATGGAAAAAGATATTTTATACAAATAAAAAAAAAAAAACAAAGCTGGGGTAGCAATACTTATATCTGACACAATAGACATTAAAACAAAGGCTATAGTAAGTGAAAAAGAAATGAAAAAAGGAATGATCTAAAAAGAGGATATAACTCTTGTAAACATTTATGCACCTAACATAAGAGCGCCTAAATATGTTAAGCAAATCTCGATGGACATAAAAAGGGAGATTGACAGTAATACAGTCATAGTAGGGGATTTTAACACTCCATTGACATCAATGGATAGATCTTCCAGACAGAAAATCAACAAGGAAACAGCATCCTTAAATGACACACAAGATAAGATGGACATAATTGATATCTTCAAAGCATTTCACCCAAAAGCAGCATGGAACAAGTACACATGGAACATTTTCTAGCATAGACCATATGTTAGGACACAAAACAAGACTCAATAAATTTAAGAAGATTGAAATCATCTCAAGCAACTTCTCTGACCATAACAGTATGAAACTAAAAATCAGTCCAAGAAAAAAAGCTGAAAAACACACAAAGACCTAGAGGCAAAATAACATGTTACTAAACAATGAATGGGTTAAAATGAGATCAAGGAATAAATCCATAGATACCCTGAAACAGATGAAAATGAGAACACAACAACTCAAAAATCTATGAGACACAGAGAAAGCAGTTCTAGGTGGGAAATTAGTAGCATTTCAGGCCTACCTCAAGAAAGAAGAAAAATATCAAATAAAAAAATCTAACTATACACTTAAAGAAACTAAAAGAAGAACAACAAACAATACTCAAAGTGAGTAGAAGGGAGAAAATAATAAATATCATAACAGAAATAAGTGAAATAGAGTCAAGAAAACAATACAAAAGATCAATGAAAACAAGATCTGGTTCTTTGAAAAGATAAACAAGATTAGTAATCCTTTAAGGACACTCATCAAGAAAAAAAGTGACAGGACTCAAATAAAATCAGAAGTGAAAGAGAAGTAACAACTGACACCAAAAATGTACAAAGGATTGTAAAAAATATTATTATAATTATATGCCAACAAATTGGACAACCTGGGCAAAATGGATCAATTCCTAGAAGCATATAATTTTCCAAAACTGAATCAGGAAAAGTCAGAAAATCTAAATTGACTTATTACAAGTAATAAAATTGAAGCACTAATAAAAATAAAATCCCAACAAAAGTCCTGGAGAATTTTACCAAACATTTAAAGAAGAACTAACATCTCTCCATATCAAACTATTCTAAAACATTCAAGAGGAGTGAAGACTCCAAAGCTCATTTAATGAGGCCAGCATTATCCTAATTTTAAACCCAGATAAAGACACTACAAAGAAAATTATAGGTCAATATCCCTGATAAACATAGCTGCTAAAATCCTCAACAAAATATTAGCAAACCAGATCCAGCAATACAATAAGAAGATCATACACCATGATCAAATGAAATTTATTCTAGGGATGCAAGGTTGGTACAATATCTAAAAATCAATAAACTTTATTCATCACATAAACAATATGAAGGATAAAAAACACATGATCGCCCTAACCGGTTTTGCTCAGTGGATAGAGCGTCGGCCTATGGACTGAAAGGTCCCAGGTTCGATTCCAGTCAAGGGCATGTACCTTGGTTGTGGGCACATCCCCAGTAGGAGGTGTGCAGGAGGCAGCTGATCGATGTTTCTCTCTCATCGATGTTTCTAACTCTCTATCGCTCTCCCTTCCTCTCTGCAAAAAATCAATAAAATATATTTAAAAAAACCAAAAAAAAACCAAAACCACATGATCATATCAATAGATGCAGAAAAAGCATTTTATATAATTCAGCATCCATTTATGAATAAAAACACTCAGCAAAATGGGAATAAAGGGAACATACCTCAATGTAATAAAGGCCATATATGACAAAACTACAGTCAACATACTCAATGGGCAAAAACTAAAAGCTATTCCCTTAAGATTTGGAATAAGACAGAAAAGTCTGCTTTTACCCCTCTTACACAACATAGTACTAGAACTCCTAGCTACAGCAATCAGTCAAGAAGAAGAAAGAAAAAGCTTTCAAACTATAACAGAAGAAACAAAACTGTCACTTTTTTGCTGATGACATGATAATGTATACAGGGAACCCTAAAGATTCCACCAAAAAACTACTAAAACTGAATTCAGTAAATTAGCAGAATAAAAAGTAAATATCCAATAATCAGTTTCATTTTTAGACACCAATTATGAACTATCAGAAGGGAAAACAATACCAACCACAATTGCTTCAAAAAGAATAGACTACCTAGAGATAAACTTAAGCAAGGATGTGAAAAGCCTGTAAATGGAAAACTATAAAACACTGGAGAAAGAAATTGAAGAAGATACAAATAAGTGGAAGCATATATCATGCTCATGAATTGGAATAATTAACATCATTAAAATGTCCATACTACCCAAAGCAATCTATAGATTCAGTGCAATTCCTCTGAAGATACCAATGGCATATTTCATAGAACTAGAAAAATATTTCAAAAATTTATATGGAACCACAGAAGAACCCAAATAGTCATAGCAATCTTGAGAAAGAACAAAGTTGGAGGAATCATGCTACCTGCTATCAAACTATTCTACAAGGCCATAGTAATCAAAACAGCATGATACTGGCATAAGAACATGAAACAAAACAGAGAGCCAAGAAATAAGCCCAGGCCCTTATGGTCAATTAATATTTGACAAAGGAGGCAAGAACATACAATGGGGTAAATGTAGTCTATTCTATAAATAGTGTCCGAAATTTGGAGACATATGTGCAAAATAATGAAACTAGACCACCTTCTTACATCATACACACAAGAATAAATTCAAAATGGATTAAAGACTTAAATGTTAGACTCAAAGTCATAATAATCCTAGAAGAAAACATAGGCAGTAAAATATCGGGCATTTCTCATAGCAATATTTTTTCTGACATATCTCCTCCAGCAAGGGAAACAAAAGAAAAAAATAAACCAACGAGACTACATCAAACTACAAAGTTTTTTCACAGCAAAGGAAGCTACAAACAAAATGAAAAGACAACCCACTGAATGAACATGTTTGCCACTGACATATCTGATAAGGGGTTAATATACAAAACTTACAAAAAGTTATATAACTCAACACCAAAGAAACAAACAATCCAATTAAAAAATGGGCAAAGACCTGAATAGACATTTCTCCAGAGGACATGCGGATGGCAATTAGAAATATGAAAAGATGCTCAACATCATGAATCCGCAGAGAAATGCAAATTAAAACCACAATGAGATATCATTTCATACCTGTCAGAATGGTTATCATCAATAAATCAACAAACAACAAGTGTTGGCAAGGATGTGGAGAAAAAAGAATCCTAGTACACTGTTGGTAAGAATGCAGATTTGTACAGCCACTGTGGAAAGCAGTATGGAGTTACCTCGAAAATTAAAAACGAAACTATCTTATGACCCAGTGTTTTCACTTGTGCTAATATATCCAAAAAAGCCTGAAACACTAATTTGAAAGCACATATGAACCCCTATATTCATTGCAGTGTTAATTACAATAGCCAAGATTTGGCAGCAGCCCAAGTGTCAATCCATAGGTGAGTGAATAAAAAGCCATGGTAAATTTACACAGTGGAATGCTACTGGCCATGAAAAGGAGGAAATAAAACCTTTTAGGACAGCATGGATGGACCTGGAGAGTATTATGCTAAGTGGAATAAACCAGCCAGAGAAAGACAAATACCATACTCACATGTGGAATGAAATGAACAAAATAAACTAACAAAAAAATAGCAACAGACTCATGGGTACAGAGAACAGAGTGATAGCTGTCAGAGGGGAGGAGGTTGGGGTGGGGGAGACAGAGCTGAGTAAAAATGGTGAAGGGATTTAGCCCAAACAAAAAACAAATAAACCTCATAGTCAAATAGACAAACGACAGTATGGTGATTACCAAAGGGGAAGAGGAGTGGGGGCAGGTAGGAGAGGGTAAAGAGGGTATAAATGGTGATGGAAGAAGACCTGACTTGGGGTGGTGAACACACAATACAATATGCAGATGATGTGTTATAGAGTTCTACACCTGAAGCTATATAATTTTATTAACCAATGCCACCCAAATAAATTCAATTCACACACTCTCTCTCACACACACAACAACAACAACAACAATAATAACAACTTTGTCCTAAGATTTAGAGTAACAACTTCAATATAATGGTAGGGGCAAAAGCTAGAATACAGTAGATTGAGGAATGAGTGGGAAGAGAAGAAGAACCACAAAGTGGTCTTTCAAAGTCTGTATCTATGAAAGAAGACTGAGAAACAAGGTGGTGCCAGAAAATAATATGTCAAGAGGAGGTTGTTCTAAAGTTAGGCGACCCTTGAGCATGTTTAGTACCGATGGAAAGGAAGCCAAAAATAAGGGTAGAGTTGAAGATGTAAGAGAAGGAATTCATCCACTCACAGAGTGATAATTCTGAAAAGGTAAGAAGTAAAGAAATCAAGAACCCAGGTGGAGAGATTGACATTGAAGTGAGAGGGAGAGAAAGAAAGAGAGGGTGAGTGCAAGTTCCAGTAAGCTGCTTTGTTCATATGGAGTTGAAGAAGTTGTTACAGGCTTCTATTTTCTTCTGGAAGTAGGAGGTAGGGCATATGCTGAGGGGTGAGAAGAAAACTGGCAGGAACAAAGGTTTAAGAAAAGAATAGGATGAAAATAGATGTTGCAAAGAAATGGAAGTGAGAACTAATTAGGAAATCAATGGCAACCCAGTTGATGTTGGATATTATGAATTCACTTTTTCAGGTAGGTGTTTTTTTTTAGCACAATAGAGACATATGACATGCATGCCTCAATATATAACAAGTTAGGATAAATGTTACATGAATGATACAAGCAATCATGTCTATAAGTATAGCAAGAAAAGGTAAGCCCATATTGGCTGCATATGTCAAAAAGAAAAGTGAGCATTTTCTAAGATAGATGGGAAATGTCAGGGCATTCAGGATGAGGAAAATTCATAGTTGATGGCTTAGGGGTAAAGACAGCACAGTGTTCTAAGAGACAGGAGAGAGTTCCAGAAATGGTAGGCACTTGGTGAGAAGTAATGTGAACTATATTAAACAAGTAGTTGTGCCTAACTCTGGAAAATGTGTGCGTGTGTGTGTGTGTGTGTGTGTGTGTGTGTGTGTGTGAGAGAGAGAGAGAGAGAGAGAGAGAGAGAGAGAGTTTGGAGCCACTAGGAATCTTGAAGCAAAGCAGGGATACATGGTTGGCAGGATTGATGAATAAAGAACACACACACACAATCTACTCATAAGCCTTTATCAACAACATTATTGAAGTAGACAGGGATGCTTTAATTTGGTTAACAAAAATGGATATTTAGGAGTATTAATAAAAATATGATATTCATACAGTTTATCATATTCTACATTATAAAGATATTTTGAACAGTAATATATTGTTTAGTTTCTATAAAAGCCCCATTTCTTTCATTCTTTCAAGAAATATTAAGTAGCAACTACTGGCCTAGGTGCTAAGAGCACAACATACAACAAAACTGAAAAAGAAAGCAGCCTGTTCTCAGTGAGCTAGGGCTCACCTTTTATTGAAAGGGAAGAAAGACAATAAAAAATAAATAGATTCGCCGAAACCGGTTTGGCTCAGTGGATAGAGTGTTGGCCTACGGACTGAAAGGTCCCGGGTTCGATTCCGGTCAAGGGCACGTACCTAGGTTGCGGGCACATCCCCAGTGGGAGATGTGCAGGAGGCAGCTAATCGATATTTCTCTCTCATCGATGTTTCTAACTATCTCTCTCCCTTCCTCTCTGTAAAAAATCAATAAAATATATTTTAAAAAATAAATAAATAAAAATAAAAAAAATAAATAGATTAAATATATATCATGCAATGATGTGATAAGTTATTTGGGAAAAAAAGCTAAGATTGGAGGAAAATAGGTAGTGCCAGATTTAGGGGATGTTTTACAATTTTAAATTGCGTGGTTAGCAAAGGCCTCATTGTGGAGCTGACATTTGAAAAAAAGCTGAAGGATGTAATGGGGGGGACAATCTGAGATGATCATAAGGACTTTGGCTTTTCTCTGAGTGAAAGGGCAGGACATTAGAGGTTTTTGAGCAAAGGGGGGAACATGATCTTAAATTAGTTTTGAAAAGATCACTTTAGCAGCTGTACAGAGCTTAGACTGGGAGGGCAAGAAGAGAAATGGTGGCGTAAGCAATGAGACTGCTACACTCATTTGCGAGAGCAGTAAGTCTGCTGCGCATTGGTTAGCATTGTTGTGGTGGCAGTCTGTTGGAATGTGGACATATTCTGAAGGTAAGGCCAATGGGATTTGCTGAAAGAATGAATATAAGATTTGTATCAAAGAGTGAATTCAAAGATTATTCCTAATTTTTTTTATTTAAGCCAAGGAATGGATTCATCATTCCCTAAAATGGAGAAGTCTGTAGATTGGAAATGAAGATCGGGAGTTTAGTTTGGGACCTATAAAATTCGGAATGCTTATTAGACATCTAAATGGTGATGTGTAGTAAGCAGCTGGATATATAAGTCTGGAGTTAAGTCCAGAGTGAGATAATAATTTTGGAAGTGTTTGTCATATAGCTGAGTACAGGTAGAACATAAAAGAGCCTCCAGGACTGGGCTCCAGACTCCTGTGAAGTTTAGTGGGAGACTGAGGGATATTGGTGAGAAAGATCCAAATAAGGTGACATCCTGAAGCCATGTGACAAAAGTGTTTTAAAGAGAAAAAATGATCAATTCTGAAATGGTACCGAGAGGTGATTTCAAATGGGGTTTGAGAGTTATCCATTGCATTTAGCAACATGGGGATTATTGGTAAATTTGGCCAGAACATATCAGGTAGAGATATTAGTTTAGATTCATATTAGTTTAGATTCAATAGAAGATGAAGGGAGAATAATTGGAGCTAGCCCATGTAGACAGTTCTTTTAGGAGTCTTTCTATAGATAGAAGAAAAGAAATAAAGCATTAGCTTGAGAGTGATTTAAAATCAGGGGATTTTTTTTTTAAGTCAGAATAAATTTTGGCACCTGTACATGCTGATAGAAATGATCTGGTAAATGGAGAAAAGAGTAATCATGCAAAATGGAAGTATAGAATTGCTGTTGTAATTAAGGAAAAGGGAATGGGACCTAGCGGACAAGTAGAGAAGTTGGACTCAGACAAAAGTATGGATACTTTATCCATAATACTAGGCCAGCAGGAAAAGTATGCGGATAAAGATGTAGCTATGTGGCCCTGGCCAGGTGGCCTAGTTAGTTGAAACATTGTGCCATACATTGAAATGGGTTCCATCCCCAGACAGGGGCCATGCAGGAGTTAAGGGATCAATGTTTCTCTCTCACATCAATGTTTCTCTTCCCCTTCCTCTCTCTGTAAAAATCAGTAAAAGGATTCTAAAGTAAGGAAAAAAGAAACAAACCCCTAGGTGTAGTAAGTGGGGCAGTGGAAATGATGGATTTTTTCCTGATTGATTCAATTTTCTCAATAAAATGGGAAGTAATTTATAAATTTAAAAATAACAATGGCATACTGGGTACACTAAGATGTCTGGAAAGTACCAAGGGACTATTTGAGGTTAGTTGTCATGAATTTAAAAGGTAGACCAATTAATAAGTTATGTATTTTTTTTCTAGACATATTGGATTATAGTAGTTCAAAAATAGGAAAACAAGGATTTAGGTTCAAGAAAGATAGGATTTTTTTTTTAGGGAATGTGATGAAACCAGAGTAGCCAAAGGGATTTGAAGGTGTGTGCTAGAAAGTGAAAACGTTTCCCCTGGGTAAGGAATATAGGTAGAAAATAAAGTAACTGAGGGACAGTGAAAAGGTTGTGGGATTGTTGAATTGTGCGTCAGGAGAACTTTATTACTGAGTTTAGAATTTCTGAGTATGTTCAGAACTATCAAGAGTTTTTAGCCAATCAGTCAAAAACTATATATTTTTTTATTTTAAGTATTATAATAGTAAAATATCCTGATCTACATCAATAGAATCCTAAAATAAGTCAACTTTTACTCACCCAGAAATTCATCTACACTAATAAAAGAGAAACATGGTAATTGGCGTACGACCGCTACCCTTCCCATTGGCTAATTAGCGAGATATGCAAATTAATCACCAGCCAAGATGGTGGTTAACTGTCAACAAAGATGGCGGTTAATTTGCATATGTAGGCACAATGCAGGGAGGCAAAATGGAAAGCACAGAAGAAGCCCCCTGGCACTGACAGTGATCAGAAACCCAGGGGGGAGCTAAGAGCCGGGGGGCAGGGCAAAGGCGGCCCTAGGGGCCGCCTTTGCCCTGCCCCCCTGCCATGATCGGAGAATCCTGGCCTTTGCCGCTCTGGCCAGTGATAGCAGGAAGTAGGGGTGGAGCCAGCAATGGGAGCTGGGCAGAGGTGGAGCCAGGGATCTCCGGGTGGCTGCAGCCGCTGCCCGGAGCCCACGATCAGGGAGCGGTTGCAGCTGGGTGGGGGGGGCGGCTGCAGCTGGGGGTCCCCGCTGCCCTAACGCCTCGGCCAGAGGCATTAGGCACGGGCAGGGGTGGAGCCCATCAGGGGGCGGCTGCAGCTTGGGGGATCCTCTGCCCGGGCCTAACGCCTCCGCCAGAGGCAAAAGGCCCGGGAGGGGCGGCTGCAGCTGGGATCCCAACTGCCCGGGCCTCACGCCTCAGCCAGAGGCATAAGGCCCGGGCAGGGGCGAAGCCCACAATGGGGGGGGGGGGCGGCTGCAGCTGCGGGGGGTCCCCAGCCTAACGCCTTGGCCAGAGGCGTTAGGCTGGGGAGGGGCAGCTGCAGCTGGGGGTCCCCACTGCCTGGGCCTCACGCCTCAGCCAGAGGCGTAAGGCCCGGGGCAGGGGCGGCTGCAGCTGCGGGGGTCCCCTGCCCAGCCTAAAGCCTCGGCCAGAGGCGTTAGGCTGGGCAGGGCCAGCTGCAGCTGGGGGTCCCCACTGCCCGGGCCTCACGCCTCAGCCAGAGGCATAAGGCCCGGGCAGGGGCGGAGCCCACGATCGGGGGGCGGCTACAGCTGCGGGGGGGGGGGGGGGTCCCCTGCCCAGCCTAATGCCTCGGCCAGAGGCGTTAGGCTGGGCAGGGGCAGCTGCAGCTGGGGGTCCCTACTGCCTGGGCCTCACGCCTCAGCCAGAGGCATAAGGCCCGGGCAGGGGCGGAGCCCACAATTGGGGGGGCGGCTGCAGCTGCGGGGGGTTCCCTGCCCAGCCTAAGGCCTCGGCCAGAGGCGTTAGCGAGGCGTTAGGCTGGGCAGGGGCAGCTGCAGCTGGGGGTCCCCACTGCCGGGGCCTCATGCCTCAGCCAGAGGCATAAGGCCCGGGCAGGGGCGGAGCCCACGATCGGGGGGCGGCTGCAGCTGCGGGGGATCCCCTGCCCAGCCTAAAGCCTCGGCCAGAGGCGTTAGGCTGGGCAGGGGCAGCTGCAGCTGGGGGTCCCTACTGCCCGGGCCTCATGCCTCAGCCAGAGGCATAAGGCCCGGGCAGGGGCGGAGCCCACAATGGGGGGGGGGGGGGGCGGCTGCAGCTGCGGGCGGTCCCCAGCCCAGCCTAACGCCTCGGCCAGAGGAGTTAGTGAGGCGTTAGGCTGGGCAGGGGCAGCTGCAGCTGGGGGTCCCCACTGCCGGGGCCTCATGCCTCAGCCAGAGGAGTAAGGCCCAGGCAGGGGTGGAGCCCACATCGCAGGCGGCTGCAACTGGGGGTGTCCCTTGCCCAGGCCTAACGCCTCAGCCAGAGGAGGTGTTAGGCCGGGGCAGGGGCAGCTGCAGCTGGGGGTCCCCGCTGCCCGGGCCCAACGCAGAAGCGTAAGGCCTGGGTAGGGGTGGAGCCCATGATCTTGGGAGGCTGCAGCTGCGGGGGTCCCCTGCCCAGGCCTAATGCCTTGGCCAGAGGCGTTAGGCTGGGCAGGGGCAGCTGCAGCTGGGGGTCCCCACTGCCCGGGCCTCACGCCTCAGCCAGAGGCATAAGGCCTGGGCAGGGGCGGAGCCCACAATTGGGGGGGGGGGGGCGGCTGCAGCTGCGGGCGGTCCCCAGCCCAGCCTAACGCCTTGGCCAGAGGAGTTAGTGAGGCGTTAGGCTGGGCAGGGCCAGCTGCAGCTGGGGGTCCCCACTGCCGGGGCCTCACACCTCAGCCAGAGGAGTAAGGCCCAGGCAGGGGTGGAGCCCACATCGCAGGCGGCTGCAACTGGGGGTGTCCCTTGCCCAGGCCTAACGCCTCAGCCAGAGGAGGTGTTAGGCCGGGGCAGGGGCAGCTGCAGCTGGGGGTCCCCACTGCCCGGGCCCAACGCAGAAGCGTAAGGCCTGGGTAGGGGTGGAGCCCATGATCTTGGGAGGCTGCAGCTGCGGGGGTCCCCTGCCCAGGCCTAATGCCTTGGCCAGAGGCATTAGGCCTGGGCCGGAGCAGTGCCAGTGATCATGGGGAGCAGGGTCACAGTCGCTGATGGTGGGAGCTTGGGGTCCCCTGCCCAGGCCTAATGCCTTGGCCACAGGCGTTAGGCCTGGGAAGGGGTGGAGCAGGAGGTCCCTTGGAGAGCTGTGGGTCCCCTGCCCAGGCCTAATGCCTGGGTGAGAGGCATTAGGGCGGAGCAGTCAATTGCAGGGAGCAGGGGCCGAGTTGATGATGGTGGGGAGCTGGGGGTCTCTTGCCCAGGCCTAATGCCTTGGCCAAAGGTGTTAGGTGTGAGCATGGGCAGAGCCAGCGATCGCGAGCAGGGGCGGCGTGGGCGATCGTAGGGAGCTGGGGGTCCCCTGCCCACCCTGATCTGGGACACCCTTCAGGGCAAACCAGCTGGCTCCCACCTGTGCACCAGGCTTCTATCCTATATAATAAAAGGGTAATGTGCACATGCAATTTTTTTCCCCAAATATATTTTATTGATTTTTTACAGAGAGGAAGGGAGAGGGATAGAGAGTTAGAAACATCGATGAGAGAGAAACTTCGATCAGCTGCCTCCTGCACACCCCCTACTGGGGATGTGTACGCAACCAGAGTACATGCCCTTGACGAGAATCGAACCTGAGACCTTTCAGTCCGCAGGCCGATGCTCTATCCACTGAGCCAAACCCGTTAGGGCGGTAATGTGCAAATTGACCCTAACAGCAGAACGACTGGGAATGACTGGTCACTATGACACACACTGACCACCAGGGGGCAGAAGCTCAATGCAGGAGCTGCCCCCTGGTAGTCAGTGCACTCCAACAGGGGGAGCTCTGCTCAGCCACAAGCCAGGCTGAAGGCATCACATTGGCGATGGTGGGAGCCTCTCCTGCCTCCTCAGCAGCTCTGTGGATGTTCAACTGCAGCTTTGGCCCGTTGGCAAGTGGACATCCCCCAAGGGATGTATCACTGCCAGCTTAGGCACAATCCCCTGGTGAGCAGGCCTAAGCCAGCAGGTGGACATCCCCGGAGGGGTCCCAGACTGAGAGAGGGCACAGGATGGGCTGAGGGACCCCCGAGTGCACAAATTTTTGTGCACGGGGCCTCTAGTCTTCCTATAAATAGGAATCTGGAAAAAAAAGCCTCAGTTTTGTTGTATATTGGCAAATGATATATTATCTCCCAAAGGAAGGTAATATCACATAAACTGAAGAGGGCATGATTTGTCACAAATATTTTCAAAGTTCAACAATTTCTATTTCTTAAATATTTATAAGTACTGCCTGTTAAACACAAAATTACTGGTTTCAATTTTAAAATTTGATCTCTTATCAAGACTTCTAGCTTTCCGCCCATATAGATAGTAGACATATGCATTTTATGTTTTCAGGATGCAGGGAACCCATCTATCCATGTAAGATAAGAGCAAAAATTACATATAAGCTTTTGGATGATTACATAAAAATGAGGAAGCCTAGGAAGTGGTACCAGGGTGATAATTTTTATTCTCTACTCACAATGGTGCAAACATATGTTCTCCTGGAACTGATTTATAGAATCAAGCAATTCTGAGGCATATTACTTTTTTTTCTTTGGGATGAGTATATCTTAAAAATCCTGTAAAAGAATCTAAGAAGAGCAAAGCTGTTTTTATTAAGCAATTTTACAGAGAAATAGATATGAATATCGGAGACATGTTCTGTGGTACTGAACTTTGGCTTTTTCTTGCTGTGATTGACACACCAAGATAAAAATCCCCACCATTCCTTTTGTATCATTTAACACCTACTTGAGGGCCTATGAATAAAAATAAGAAATAAATATAAATGTTTAATCCATAATGGAGCGCAAGTCCCATATCCTGGTGATAAAGCCTCTCGTGTTTATGTATACTGTCACTGACTTGCAAACCAGAGATAGCAGAGGATGCCAAGTTAAAGAGCTAAAGGATGGAATTATACTATTGCAAGTTCTCATCTGTTGAACGAAAGGACCTGGTACCACCAGACTTGAGTGGAAGTCTCTAGAAGTAAAAGTGGGAGGTAGTTTCTTGCACCTCATTTCCCTATTCATATCTCTATTTCACCCTGTTTTTATACAGACACACCCAACCTTCCCAGTCATCAGTTTCAGGCATAACTTTAGAAGGGATTAGGTCAGAAAGATGACATTTTCAGAAAGTTTCAAATAAGTTGGAGTCAGATATAAGCTGCAGGCACAAGTGTCAGCAAGTATAGTTTATTTCCAGTGACCACTCCCCCACAGCAACTTTGTACTCTTTGAAACTACTAAACATTTCAGACAAAATATATTTAACAGTTTTCAGAAGTTGGAAAACAGGCAGGTAGAACATGATCCCTGAGGAGAAACAAATGAGGGGAGCCCTATTATTCCTTCAGCCTATTACATGGAGGGCAGTTTTTAGGTCACAGTGAGGGATAGGGAACAGGGCCCCCATCTCAGTGGGTGGAGAAAAGTTCAAGGTTTAAAGGGGGCCAAGAAGCTAGAAATCCCAAGGCAGAGAAGTGGAGGAAGAGAGCAATGCAGTGAGAGAAAGCAAACTCTGGAGCTCACAGTCGCCCGTGCCTTCAGCGGAGTACTCAGAAACCCATTCACAGGAGGAAACTATCAGTAGTGGAGCAAGGACTGCTGAAAGGAGCAGGGGGAGCAAACCTCAGAGAGGCCACAGGGCTGGAGACAGTTTGATTTCCAAACAGTGGGATGGAAAGACTTCTTAACAGATAGATAATTGAATAGACTTCTCAAAAAGGTAATGCCTCCATAACAGGCCAAATTAGTCCTAGAGTAAGGGCTCTCCTAACCTGCAAACACCCCTCGAAAGGATCAAACTGTTTCCAAATAACAACATCCTAGAACGAAGTCCCAATATATTTAAAAGAATACCAAAAAACCCCATCTAGCATATAAATCAAAATTTACAATGTCTGACATCTAATAAAAATATTATTCATATTATTCAAGCAGAGAAGCAAGAAAATAAACCATAATAAAGAGAAAAACCAGTCAATAGTCACAGTCCTAAAAATGACATGGATGACTGAATTTGTAGAGAAATATATCACAATTGCATTTAGAAATATGTGTCATGTGTTCAAGAAAGTAGAGGAAAGTAAACAGGACAAAGAAGATATGACACATACACACACAGATACAAATACATGCATGCATATGTACACACAGATATACATACAGATATATAGTTATACAAATCATAGTTTTTGAGATAAAAATACTCCAAGTTTTGCCTTAAGGAATTAGGAAAAGATAAGCAAATCAAACCAGTGTAAGATTAAAAGGTATATAGATAAAAGCAGAAATCAAATAAATAAATAAATAAATAAAACTAGAAAGAGAAAAAGAAAAAGATAAATCTCTAGCCTTACTGAACGGGGAAAATACATAAATTACTAATATCTGTGACAGAGAAACTATCGCTACAGATATTTTAAGCATTAAATAGATGACAAAGGAATGTTTAGAACATTTACTAATAAATGTGACAAAATGAAATGGAAATTTTATGATAAACTAAACACTCAAGAAGATATAGCCAATCCTGAATATTTATCCATAAGAAAAGGTGAATTTCTCACTAGATATCTTTTAACAAAGAAATTTCCAAACCCAGATGGCTTCACTGATAAATCTTAACAAACATTTAAAGAAGTAGTGATACCACTTTTTTACAAATTCTTTTCAAAAAATAGAAGAGAGGCCATGACCAGGTGGCTCAGTTGGTTGGAGCATCGTCCTATACAGCAAAAGTTCATGGGTTCAATTCCCAGGCAGAGCATATACCCAGGTTGTGGGTTTGATCCTAGCTCAGGTTGCATATGGAAGGAAACCAATCAATGTTTCTCTCTCTCTCCCTTCCTCTCCCTTCCTCTGTCTCTCAAATAAATTTTTAAAATCTCTCTTTAAAAAACAGAAGAGAGGGTACTTTGTGTTTCAATAAAAGTTTTGTGGACACTAATATCCAAATATTGCCTAATTCTTACATTTAGCAAAATGTTAGTGTTCTTTTGAATTTTTTCCAACCACTTGAAAACATAAAGCCAATCCTAGCTCATGGACCACACAGAAACAGATGGTGGAGCCACTTTGGACAATGGGACCTACTAGTAGTTTGCGGATCCCTGATGTAAAGCAAGTGGAACTTTCACAGGCTGCTCGTGGCAATTCTAAGTGGTACAACTGCTTTGAAAACAATTTGGTAGTTTCTTGAAAAGAATGATGACTGGTTTTATGCATAGCCCAAAATTTAGTAGCCTAAGATTAAAGTGGCTACTGAATTATGTAGCCACTTTAATCTTAGGTATTTACCCAAGAGAAAAGGAAGCATATCACCTCATTGAGACTTATGCATGCATATTTGTAGAAGCTTTATTTGCAATCTCTCCAAACTGGAAACAACTTAAATCTCCACCAGTTGGTGAATGGACAACCAATTGTTATATCCATAGACTCTCAGCCATAATAAGGAATAAACTGTCAACATACACAACATAGAATGCATCTTCAAATAATTATGCTGAGTGAAAGAAGCTGGTTAAAAAGGCAAGCATACAGTATGATTCCATTTATATCAAACTCTACATAATGCAAGCTCATCCACAGTGATAGAAAGCAAAATAACGGTGTCACAGGGATAGCTGGGCAGGTGAGAGAGACTGGGATTATAAAGGTCAACTAGGAAACTTTGGGGAGTCATAGAAATGTACACTGTTAATTATTGTGATGATTTCATAGACAGAAAGCAGGCAGACAGCTCTGGTTGGGGTTGGGGTAAGTGGGGGTGGAGGGATTGAGCAAAAAGGAAAAAAAGAGAAAATTCACAAATATGAACAACAGTGTGGTGATTGTGTGGGGGACTGGAGGTGGAAGAGGACATAGAGGGCTTAAATGGTGATGGAAAAATTAAATTTAAAAAATTTTGCCCAGCTGGTTTGGCTCAATGGATGGAGCATCGGCCTGCGGACTGAGTCCCAGATTCGATTCCGGCCAGTGGCACATGCCTGGGTTGTGGGCTCGGTCCCCATTGGGGCGTGTGCAGGAGGCAGCCAGTCAATGGTTCTCTTTCATCATTGATGTTTCTGTCTCTCTCCCTCTCCCTTCCTCTCTAAAATCAATAAATATATATTTTAAAAATTGTGATGGTTTCAAAAGTATATAAATACATCAAACTCATCATATTATATATGTTAAATATGCAAATTGTATTTTATGTAGAGTATACCTCAGTAACATTGTAAGAAATAAACCTGTCCTCAGAAACAATTTTTTTTTAAATTTACATTTCACCCTAAATTTAATTTAATGGCTGCCCTATGGAGTAATTGCTTTGTAAACCTTGCCTCTAATCATAGAATAGTGGGTTTTAATCCCTTTAATATGGCAGGCACCAGGATTTAGGAAACAAATGGAAAATATACCTGGAGAGTCAAGCATATAGTAGGCAAGCATAATGATTTCTGAATTGAGGAAGGAACATGTTATAAGGAAAATATACCTACGATTTAAGCATTTAAATTTTGGACTATGCATAAAACCAGTCATCTTGGAAAGTAGACTAGGATGGCCCTGTTCCTGCCAATTCAAAGGTCCATTTTGATTTTCCTGTCTTACAATTTCAAATGAGATAAGGAAAATATTTTTCTTGTGTGTGTGAATTATGCCAACTGGTGGGTCGAGAGTGAGGAATCTAAATTGAACCACCCAAAATTCTAAGTGCCAGGTGGGAACTTAGAGAGAATCTATTCCAACTCCTTTATTTTGTAGGTAAGAAAAATGAGTGAGGTACAGAAGGTAAAGTGATGTTATAACACATTTTAATCGATGTCTGTTGCATGCCAATCAGATATTGGTCAAGGTACTATGGGCAAGTAGTAGTAGACAAACTTACTTAGTTATATTAAAAAGAGAAAGAAGAGGTCGTATCAAAAATCTTAATGATCAGTGAATCATTTTCTTTTCTATGTATGCATTAAAGTTGTTAATATAACCTCACAATAGATTGGTGAATATTTCCTGATATGTTTCATTTAAAATCGTTTAATATGCACACATTTTTTAAAAAACATTGAACACATAAATTAACACACTGGCCCTAAAAATCAATAACAGTCTTTTCAGGTGTAAGTGTGATCTCATCCTGAGAGATAAGATTGCCGTGAGGGGATAACCCAATGTTTCCTGTTCTACATACACTACTATTTATATTCAGCATGATTAAAAGGCTGAAATAAGTTTAATATTATTTCTTTTACTTATATAAGTGACCCCCAAATGGAAACTCTGAAACTCAAATTGATTTACAAAGCCCTATTATTCACATGTATTTCTTCTTCATAAAACTTACAACTCAGCACAGTATTAGTTCACAAACAAAAGCTTTGCAAGGTTATCATTTTTGTCTGATCTGCCTGGTAGCTCCCTTGTTTCCTAGGCCTGCATTACACATTCTGAATAGGAACCTATGAACTTAATTAAGGGTCACACATATGGTACAAAGAATAGGAGAAGAGGAATTAATTTCTCAATTTTTCTTCTCTGGGCTTCAGATCAGTTTGCAAGTTACTATTCTATTCAGCAATATAGAGCTCGGAGGAAAAGACCAAACTGCTACAGCTGCTCTACATTATAAAGCAAGAGAAAGAGAGGAGAGAAAAATTAGATTTTATTTGCACACAAAATGAACATTCACAGTCTGTACACTTTGCTTGGGAATAGCTGTGGGGTGTAGGTTGGGTAGGCTTTTTAATGGTCTTTCTCTTTTTTTCCCCAAGTTCCACTTAGTTCATGAACATCATTGAAAGTCAGACAGAGTATACTTCTGGGCCTCATTTATGCAAATTGTGGACCATTCCAAAAGAAGAGCATAAAGGTGACACAGAATGGCCAGGAAACTGCATCTGAGGGTGGCTATTAATGACAGGAAGGAATTTGGGGAACAGGATTAAACCATGACTATCTTGAGCCACTATCACAAATATTTTGATACCAAAATGTGGTTTTACTGTGAGGAACCTATGAAACTCACAAAGGTGATAAAGATTAAAATGCTTCTAAAGACAAGAAAACATTAAAGTGGGTAGATCTCCTTACTAATTGAGAAATCACAGGCCTTGATACTGGGGAGATTTGATAGCACACTTAAGTGCACATGAATTACTTTATCATATCGAAGAAGAGACTTTAGTGGAATTTGTCATATATGCTATCTTGTTCCTGTCCATGGCTGAATTCACCTATCCATGTACACACGTTTGCAACATTTTAATAACAAATCAATGGTCCCACCTTAACTTGCAAAGATCCACTTTAGCATTTGGATCCATTTGCTACATAGCGCTAGTTGAAATTTTACAGCTTCTGTTTAGAATGGTGTTGTCATTCCTGCCTCTTCCCCAAATTGTCAAAGGGTCAAAGTTTGATTTAGTTCCCTTCTTCCTACAGGGTACTCCCTCCTACTTTACCCCAAATAAGTTACCACAGGAATCCAGACAAATTCTCTTTCTTTTTTCCCATACTCCCATCAACTGTTATGCTGTCCTCATCCTATCCACCTGCTCAAGATAACAGACCTAGGACTTATACCTATTTCCTTTCCCCTCAAGAAGGAAATTACAGGAACAGTATTTGCAAATAGAAAGAAACCATAACAGTTCTGGAAAGGCAGAAGGTGAGAGGAGAAGTAAAAGGAAATAATAAAAAGAAATCATAAGTGAAGCACTTATGAAAGACAGTATAGAGAAATGGATGGATGAAGAAAAAATAGAAACCATTGGGAAAGACAATGACAGATAAGTGGGTCATTCTGGAGCCCTGATAAAGTTCCAAAAACTCCTTTGTAATACTTTTAGCAAAAAAAAAAAAAAAAAAAGTTCCAAAAACTCAAAGCAACAAAGTAAACATAATAGTTCACTATGAGTGAATAGTAATCCTTGTATATTAAACCTATAAGGATAGATTTTTTTAATTAGATGAATAGACAAAGTAATTGAATAGGAATAGCAACAAGAAATTGCTAACTTAGAATATAAAAGTGGTTAAAAATTTTTCAGATTATAGTGTAAAAGAATGAGTCAGAAAAAAAACACACCACAGAAACATTCATGAATGATAGATACAGAAAATGTATCCTAATATTATACTATTAGGAATTATAGAAAAATATGGGAGAGAAAAAAACAATAAAATCACATAAGGATAAATTAATTTTCCAGAGCTGAAAAAACAGTAATATCCTTCTGATTGAACAAAAGCACCATATAGCCCTACCCAGTTTGGCTCAGTGGATAGAGAGTTGGCCTGTGGGTTCAAGGGTCTCAGGTTCAATTCTGATAAAGGGCACGTACCTTGGTTGCAGGCTCTTCTCTGGCCCAGGCTGGTCAGGACTCCTGCAGAAGGCAACCAATCGATGCTTCTCTCACATCCATGTTTCTCTCTGTCTTTCCCTCTTTCTTTCACTCTCCCTAAAAAATCAATAGAAAAAATATCCTCGGATGAGTATTAACAAAAAACAAACAAACAAAAAACCACCACATATCAAGCAGGAGACATTTTAAAGATCCACATTTGCACAGATCCTGGTGAAATTTTTAAATTCAAAGATAAATAATTGAAAGTGAGGGAGTAGGATCCCTATGAAGCAATGAGAATTGTGCCACCATTAGACTCCTCATTAGCAATCTTGGATGCTAGCAAACTAGAATAGAGTCTTCAAAGTATGAAGGAAAACATTGATTAAAATCTTTTTCAAATATTTTTTGTAATCATAATGGGGAATGAAAGAAAACCTTTTTGTTTTAATTTTAGACCATGCTGCCTATTTTTTTTTGTATGGTCTGTTAATTAAAAATGGTTTTAACACTTTTAGATTATTTTTAAAAATAACTTTCGTAATATTTTTGGTGGAAGTGGAGTTCTTTTTTTTTTTTTTCTTGTTGTTTTTAAATACCTCCCTAGCAATTATTACAACTTTGAGTGCTTTCTCATTCCTGTGTTATACTATGGACATTAATGTTGACTATTTAGTGGTGGAAATCAAAGCAATAGTGCAGCTAAATTATAAAATGCCAGTAAAGCTGTCTACATTTAGAGAGCAGATGAAAAGCCTTCTTTTTTAAATTATTAATTTCAGAGAGAGGAAGGGTAAGGGGGAGAGAGAGATAGAAGCATCAAAGATGAGAGAGAACCATTGATCAGCCACCTCCTGCATGCACCCCACTGGGGATTGAGCCCACAACTCAGACATGTGCCCTGACTGGGAATTGAATTGTCACCTCCTGGTTCATAGGTTGATGCTCAACCACTGAGCAATACTGGCCAAACAGAAAGCCTTATTGTCTAATGATGAAAAGTTTTCAGTACCTGGAAGTTCTCTTCTGGCCAAATTATCTCTCTCCACAATTAACTGAGGGGGTGGGGGGAGAGAGAGAGAGAGAGAAATTATCATACATGTTCCCTTGAATGACATCTTAAAATTCAAAATAATCCAACATCATCATCATCCCTTTCAAGCTATCATTATTCCCTTATTTCCCCTATGATGTAAGCACCTATTACCAAGCCCAAATCTTTGCACTGCCCTTGGTGTCTTTTTTCCCCTGCCCTAAAAAATCAGCTGCCAGCAGTAAAATTCCATTTAACTAAATACCTCTCAAAAATGCCCCATTTCCATCCACATTTTTTTTTCAGTTGATCAGCAGCCTAGCCAGATTCTCTAGCCAGGTTCTAGCCAGGATCTCCAGCCAGATTCTGTCGGAAGTGGAGTTCTTATGATGTAATGAGGAAAATAATTTCCTGAGATTCAAACAGGAGAATGAATAACATTTATCAGGGTGCAAATAAATCCCTGGGATTCCAATGTCCAATTTCCTCCATCCTACCATGGAACAAGTCCAACTGTGTCTTCAGAAGGGCCAGAATAAAGGCCACTACCCATAGTTTCTGCTCCATATTAAAGTACAGTCTAGTCCAGCATCCTGCCTGTGGAGTCTGCAGGGCCATTGGCCATGTGGCTGCTAAGCCCCCCAGGTGAGTGCAGGTCATGGAGAAAGAAGAGAACAAGAGAGACGGAGCTCTTTGGGGACTTTAACCAGGAGCTTCTTCAAACTTCCCAAGATTTTTTTTTTTAAATATATTTTATTGAATTTTTACAGAGAGGAAGGGAGAGAGACAGAGAGTTAGAAACATCGATGAGAGAGAAACATCGATCAGCTGCCTCCTGCACATCTCCTACTGGGGATGTGCCTGCAACCCAAGTACATGCCCTTGACCGGAATCGAACCTGGGACCTTTCAGTCCGCAGGCCAACGCTCTATCCACTGAGCCAAACCGGTTTTGGCAACTTCCCAAGATTTTGCATGCTTCTGATGGGGCCAACCCCTAGCCAATCCATTGTTCTTCAGGCTAGACTGACAGCCAAGCACCTCCCCTGCGGCACCCCCAACTTCTGTGCCTGTGCCTATCCTCCCCTTCTTCCCCAACAATCCAGTACCAGAGAGGGGAAAGGTGTTAATCCTCTTGGAAGAACAATGCTGTGTGAAGCTGTAGCTTCCTGGTGAAGCTTTGCAGGTGACCATACTTACAATGTCTGACTTCTCTTTTCTTTCTTTCCTTTATTAATATTAACTAGCTAATTACATTGATAACAATAACTCATGAAAACTATATGAAAATCAAATTTCAGTGTGCATGGACAAAGTTTTATTGGAACAGTCTTGTTCATTCATTTACATATCATTTATGGCTAGTTATGGCAGAGACTGTATGGCCTCCAAAATAATGAAGTATTTATGTTCTGGCCCTTTCTAGAGCCTGTGCCTGTTTTATTCTCTTTGTTTTTTAACCACATTCAAGTTCATCTTTTCCCTTCCCCCAAAGTATTTGCGGTCCCGTGTTCCGTTTCTACAGGGCTGCCTAAATTTTGCTAGGTAACATGAGGAGCAATGAACACATTAGCAATAATCAAATAAACAAGTTAAAAAGTAATAGGATTCTAACTAAAATGAATTCCATAACCAATGAGAAGGCAAAATAAAGATATTCATGGACTCATAAATTATATAGCCTCTCAAGGCAGCATTCCAAAGCAGCAAAAGAGTAATACAGGAAAAAAGGTGATGTGATACCAAAGGAACAACAGCAGCAGAAAATGATCTGGACACAACAAAGAACACAAAGAAAATTAGAAGGGGATCCACTGGATGTGCACAGATGAATCATTCTCATTTGAGCAGAAATTTAATTACAGAATTATCTTTCCTTTTCTGTCAGTTCAGACATACTACATAGATCTAGGGTAAGCCACATTTATATAATAATAGATTAAAAATATTGCTTTTATTCTGTTTAAGCTTTTCTACACCTGTGGATGTAGAAAAGATAAAAAATGTTTACAGGTCAGAATATAAATCTGATATAACTTGATAATGAAACTATTCTATATAATAAAAGCCTAATATTCTAAGTGTCTGGTCATTGATTGGCCATTCAACCAATCAAAGCATAATATGCTAATGATATGCTAAGGTCGCTCAACCACTCGCTATGATGTGCACTGACCACCAGGGGGAAGACGGGAAGATGCTCCGACCAGTAGGTGAGCTTGCTGCTGGGGTCCAGTCAGTCGGGACTGAGAGAGATGGGCCAGACATGCCCTGGGGCCCTCCCACAATCCTTCCCCAGCTGGCCAATCTCCCGCATCCCTCTCCTGCCCCAACCGTGCACTGGTGGGGTCCCTCAGCCTGGTCTGCTGCCTCTTGCAATCCAGGATCTCTCGGGGGATGTTGGAGAGCCAGTTTCAGCCTGATCCCGCAGGCCAGTTTGAGGGACCCCACTGGTGTACTAATTCGTGCACTGGGCCTCTACTAATAATATAGTTAACAAAAACCAGAGGGTTATGATGTCCAAATCTTAATTTCTAGGAGGTCATGACTATCTGGAGTTGGCCAAGAAATAGAATAGAAATAGTTGGTCCCATAAATATTCATTATGGTTACCTCTGGATCATATAAGAAAAACTTTTACCCTTTATTTTAAATTTAGATACTTTATTGCTTAACTATATGCAGGGTACACTCAGGATGACAAATACCCAATTTCATTCCTATTCTCTCAGGGCTGCTTAACATTTTGATGGGTAACAAAGGTAGCAACAAACCCATAGGCACACATTAGCATGGATCAAGTAAACAAGTTAAAAGGCAATATAATTCCAGCGAAAGTGAACTAGTTTCCATATGTACCTCATAGGCTGGAGCTGGAAATAGAATTCATCTCTTGTGATGTACCAGGGGAGAGAGAGACCCCTGGTCTCTGTAACATTTTGCCAGTCCTCCAACGATATTCAGTAGGTAGGAACATATTTCTTTGCAGCTATTCTGGGGTCAAACAATTACAGAAAAATGATCAATGGAAAGCAGATAAAACTGGCAAACAAAATAGGACCAGAGGCATGGATACTTGAATAGACTGACGGATCTCAGAGGGGAGGGGTGGGGGATTGGAAGAGATTAATCAAAGAACATATATGCATACATGCATAGCCCATGGACACAGACAAAAATGTGCTGAAGGCCTGAAGTGGGGTGGTGACTGGGTGGAGGAGAGGGGAGAGGAGACATCTGTAATACTTTTTAAAAAAGCAGATATGCTTGCGTCAAATGATGATTATTTCTGGGTTAGGCTTATGGATTAATTTTAAGTCTGACAGCTTAGGTGGGCATTGTAGATAAATGGATGACCATTCATTCTGAGGGTGGAAATAAATGAGTCAGTACTAGGAGTCTGATATGGATTTTTGGCCACTAGGAAATGGTTCCTGAATCCCAATTTATTCCAAATATTTTGTAGCCAGCCAAGGATGTCATAAAATAACCCCCTCCCTCAAAATGTCCACTGAAGCAACCCTGGTTCCTTGAAGTCAAGATCCCTCCTTAACTGCACATCAGGCCAAAGTCAAACTAGTTCCTACTGTGCCGAGGGACATAGTTCACTCAGTGAGAAAAAAGTACAACCTAGCAGGCTTCCTACCTTCAAGTGTTTTCTTTCTTTCTTTTTTTTTTTTTCCTGACTGAAGCAACATGAAACGGAAAGAGAATAGCAACCAAAAACAAATAGTTCAAGCAAATGTCTTTTGCAGATAAATTACCTGGAGAGCCAGGCTGACTTTCATGACTGCTCTCCTCTCAACCATGCTATTTCTTGTCTTCACCCAAATCTATGCACAAGGGATCTACCTTGCAAGATTCATGCTTTGTTTATTGTCCATGCTTCTGAAGAATTTCATAAGAAAATCTCAATCCTCGAGGGGATTTTTTTTTTTCCTGCTTGTTTTTACGGACTTTGGCCTCACAGTATTTTAAAAGTCATTTTTGTTTCCAATTATCACGGACTTACTAAATTTTACTTCCTCCTGCTTTTTCCCCACTCCCTCTTCTTCCCTTGAGCAGTTTTTTTGTGCTTGAAGAATAAAGTTCTGACTCTCTCTCTCTCACCTCTTCACTCCAGTTAGCTTCCCCCTGCTGGTCCCAACTGCTAATCGGACCATTTCTCTGCACTAAATTACAGAATTATCCTGAGGCAACAAAACTTCAACATAAATGTTTCTTTGCAGTTCAAAAGCATTTTAGGCACTAGGTGAATGCCTAGTGAGAGTTCGTCCCACAATGTACACAGAAGTATTCTTTGGGGTTTAATTTAAGCGATGAAAGCAAAAGATAAAGAAGCCCTACTTCACCAGCGTGTTTTCCGTGCCTTTGCTTGGTGTTTATCAGTGCTTCAAGGTCATCCTCCCATACTGGCAGCTGTAGACTCATTCTAGGACTTCTTCTCCTAATAAATGGCCCTTTGACTTCAGCTACTTAGCTTTGCAGGCTCCCTCTTTAACCTTCTGTGAGTGGGAAAACAGCTAGACAGACTTGCTCCTTCTTTCTGCTGTCTCTTAGATTTGCTCCTGAATCATTGCTGAATTCTATTTAAATAATTAATCCAACTCAATTTTTACTGAGTGACTAATGTGCTAATTAAAAGAGGAGTCATTTTAAGGTTGGATTAGGGGTGCTCATTACTAAACTTCACTATAAAATATTCATATAGTGTTTGGGGATTGGGAGTAGGGGTGTGAAAAAGATAGACATGTGCAAGCATATTAACAATACCTTCTCAACAACCATGGTCTGAATCACCATTTTTCTGATTCTGGGAGTGTTGTTGTTATAAATCCTGGGCTCTGCCATTTCTTGTTGGGTAAAAATACATTTAGGTAATAGATGATACAATTTAAAATAAAAGGATCCAAAAACTGCATTTCTGACTAAATTGCTCGTGTCTAAAGAGCAATCAGATCTAGTAAACAAAGCTATCTTGATTCCAGGAAGTTCTCTTCATTTTTCAAGTCATGGCTAGAATATATCAACACATTTCTGCATTTTATTGTGCTTTTATATTTATCTGAATACACAAATCATAGAAATAATGCTATTTCTGTCTGACAAGAAAATGAGATTTTTAGTAACAATTGTTTAAGATACTGTGTGACATTCTCCAGGCAAGTCATCTTTTGACCAAAGAACTTTTCCTAAAAGTCATAGTCTAAAAAGCTCTGAAAAGCATATTTGAAATCTTTGGTAGGCGACATTCCAATACACTGACTACTCAGATAGTCTTGATTAGCCTTTCTATCTAAAAGTAGAGTAAAAACTTGATTAACAGAAATGCTTGAAGAATGGAATGTTCTGGCTAATTTAATTCTATAATGAAGCAGACACCTCTTTCTATTTCAATTCTTATTATTGAAAATCTTTCTCAAATACATGGTTCCTCTTTTCTTAATGCCATAAGTATCAGAAGTGCATTTCACTTTGATAACTGAAAATTATGAAATTATCATTGCGAATAGGTAGGATCACTATAAATTCCAATAGATGTACACTGCAATATATGTGTTGCAAGTAATGAATTTCATAATGTCTTTATGAGTTTATTAACCTGGCATTTCACCCTTTTCCTTACAGTATATTTTATACAAATAATTGAGTTGCATTATCTACTTGATCAAGATTTGCTATGGACTATTCTCAGAAATTAGAGATGGATTCATTCTCCTTTAATAAGCCAGTCCTTGGGAGCAGGACAACACTTAGGAGGCTCACAGGATGCCTTGAACATCGAAGCTGTTTGGCATTAAATGGAGACACAGTCAAAATGTTCAAAAATTATGGGAACAAAATTATTAATATTCAAGTAGAACCTTCACACTGTGGATATAAAATGATTTAATAGTCAAAATTCACATGGCTCTAACTGGGAGAAAAAGTTAGAATGACTGTTGTTTCATAATACCACAGTACCTCATTAGAAGTATCAGAACATCTAGGATTTTTGTGCAGAGGGCTTCTTTTGGAGGGTAAGTATTAACCTGAGAGCTGATTTCTCTCTGTTCAAAACCCAGAAGATTCTATAACTTCTGGAGATTAGAGAGATACCCACACACAGTGCTGAACTAAATGAGACTGATAGTGGCCCAATCAAGATGTACAGATATGAAGGAAGAGCTTTTACAGGGAAGGCAAACCTCCTTGGAAATAAAAGGGAAAATAATAAAATAAAATAACTGTGAACATGGTATAAACTTTGAGGCATTCCAAACAGGAAAACTGAGAGCTTTAACGTGAATATTATTTAAAAGTCCTACCCATTAAAGGAAAGTAATAATGCTAAAAGTGCAATAGCACAAAGTAGAATATTAAAAGATACAGGGCCCTAATAAGACCAACTCTAGCGCTGAAAACCCGTGATAGTGAAAACAGTGAATCTCTGGATAAGGGCAGAGTCACAGGCCTTACTGGGTCCCATTAATTCCCTTGTGAGGATGCTTTGGAAGGTCAGAGGGGGAGTGAGAGAACTAAGGCTTGAATTCCATCTAGATTCAGACCCTTTCTAATTGGAAGATCCTGAGCAAGTTATTTGGTTCCAGCTTCCCACCAACACAATGAATTTAATAAAGTTACTGATTACTTGATATTGTTTCAGGATGAAATGAGATAAGGCATGTGCCTCGCAATCACATAGGAAGGCTCAAAGCCTATTACCCATGGGAATGCTGCTGCTTCTGCTGAAACTATAACTAAAGGTGTAAGCAAAGCACAAAGAAGGATGGCGATGAACCTGACCTTATCTGCCTGGAAGAGACAGGAAGGCTTTGCAAAGGAGGTAAGCTTTGAGCTGGGTCTTGACGAATGAGTAGGAGTCTACTAGATTGAAAAAAACATTTTTTTTTACAAAGACTTTTCACAGAAAGTATTTCATTTAATTTTCATAGCAGTTGTGATGAAGTAGATTAGCAGCTTTTACAAATGGCAGAGCTATGACTCAGAGACAATTTTTCCCCAAGATCAAAATATTTAACAAATAATTATCTGATGCACCCTTCCAACTTTACATAGGCCAGTAAGGGCAGAGACTAATTTGTTTGAACTGGCTGAGTTCTTTAGATCTGCAGCTATTGCTGAGAGCTCCCTGCCATGTAGCAGGCTACCCTTAGAGTCAAAGATGTGGCCTAGTTCATCTGAGGAGCACACTTGAGGCCACATGCCACAGAGAGCCCTAACAAGCACCAACTCTGCATGGGTTAAAGGTTGGAACCTCAATAGCAAGAGTTCAAGCTAAGTGAAATTGGAATGAAAACAAAATCAGTGGGGAAGGAGGCAAGCAGAAACCCTGAGTATTAACTTCAAACATTGGCTGGTGTCCAGGACTTGATTTTGTGGGCTGGCATGTATGTGGTATGTGGTATGTTCGGAATCATTTAGGGTTCCAAGGAGGAGACTAAAGCACTTAATAAGAGCCTAATGATTGAAGTAGTACATAAATAAACCTCTTAGGGAGTGACTTAATATCATCTCATTTTAAGAATCATATGGAACACTTAGAAATAGAAAAAAATAGAAGAATTTTTTAAGAATCACATAAAATACTTGGAAGTAGAAAGAATTTTAACTATCATCCAATTCAACTCCCACATTTGACAAATGAGGAAGATCATTTGCCAAGAAGTCAACTAAGAGGAAACCAGCAATAAAACCCCAGGCCTCCTGCTTCCTAATCCAATGCTCTGTTGTATCACAGTAGGAATCATGGATTACAGTATTTTTTGCTGCCTACATTCTGCCAAGGTGCTCTACATGCAAGTACATGCCTCTCCCTTTCCCACCCCTACCCCCATATTTCTAAGAAATACAAAATCAGAATGGAGATGGAAAGACTCTAGCAGAGAAAAAAATGCAAGGGACTAGCTTAAAATTATTCAGGATGTTCATGATCTAGAACCAGGTCTTTTATATCTTGGTCAATACTATGTACCTCCCCTGCAAATTCTTCCTGCAAATGTCCACAAGTTTAGCAACCAGAATTCTATACCTTGGCTTCACTGTATACCCTGGCCAAGGACATTGTTAAATAATGCTCTGTATCAGCCTAACAGATAAAATGAATCTCTTGACTAATTAAGGATTGAGAAATTATTTTGTTGCATACAGAAATGCATTGATAAGATATGAAATTATCGCCCTTGCTGGTTTGGCTCACTGGATAGAGCGTCAGCCTGCAGACTGAAGGGTCCCGGGTTCGATTCCGGTCAAGGGCATGTACCTTGGTTGCAGGCACACCCCAGGTGCGGGGTGTGCAGGAGGCAGCTGATCGATGCTTCTCTCTCATTGATGTTTCTAACTCTCTATCCCTCTCCTTTCCTCTCTGTAAAAAAATCAATAAAATATATTTTTTAAAAGATATGAAATTATCTCAATTCTCTTTCTTCCAGTAACACTTCTATTGATATTTTCAGTAGACTTGAGGAGATGTAAATGTATTTGAAGAATGAAGTGTGCAAATATGAAATGTAAACATAAATGTCTTTTAACACCTCATATTAAAATCCATGGAGGAAAAATTGCTATCTGGAATAAAAAGAGAGACACGTCAATTAAACATAGGAAAGATAGCAATAGCATAAAGAGAAGGTAATAAAACTAGCAAAGGGGACTCAAAGAAAACAAGGACATTTTATAAACACTGCAGTGAGAAAAGAAATGCCATAGAGAAAATAGGCCCACTAATAAATGAGAAGCATGAAATTAATGATGAGTCTAAAATGGTAGAGATAATGAACTCATTTGTAAAATCGGTCCTTAAGAAGAAAAATGAAGATAGGAAGTTTGAACAATTAAGAAGTAATGAAAACCTTGCAAAAATAGCTGTTGACAAAGAAACAGGAAAGAAAAGGCCAGTTCTATTTTCGGCTGTATTAATAGAATTATCTCATGGCAGTGAGAAAAAGGGTTTTGTTTTTTTTTATTATGTCAGTGACAATATACCTAAAATCCTATTTTAAGTTTGTGGCCATCTTGATCAGCTTCATTCTCATAGCCAAGACTGGGAGAGAAGAGGCAAGAACATAAGGAGATTACCACTTCTTGGCTTTGTGCACCTGCATAAGAAACAGATATGCCATGCTTGAAAAGATGATAAAGGAAAGGCTGTTTTGTGTTATTTTTTGCCCTTCAGGCAGTGTTGGTGAACATGGTGCCCTATGAGTAGCTGAAAATATATTTTGTGTATATGAAATTTGTGGTAATTTTTTTCTTGAATCCAAAAGGTGTAAGTTGAAGAAATGTTGATCCATAACCTTAAACACAAAGCAAGATAGATGACATCCTGATGGACCACCTGTCTGCCCCATGAATACCTGCTTTCTATGCATTTATGAGTAGTGTAAAGGCTATAAGATTGTGACAAATGCACAGGGAAATATTTGATATCCTTGCATTACTGAAGCTTCACTGCCTCTTCCTGATCTAGTCATGATCGATCATGTACTAGTGATGTTTAAAAAAAAGATTCTGCCACTTTATACATCTTTTTATCAGATTCTAACACCATCATGAGCCTGGACTCCCAGGAAATGAGCAGCACAGGAAGTACAGGATCAGAGAGAGCCGGGGTGACAGTACATAGAATGCTGCAGGCCATCTCAGTGGCTTTTCTGTTCCTCCAAGTAGAAACCTTGGACCAGCGTTTTTTTGTTCGTTTTTAATATATTTTTATTGATTTCAGAGAGGAAAGGAGAAGGAGAGAGAGATAGAAACTTCAATGATGAGTGAAAAATCATTGATCAGCTGCCTCCTGCACTGGGGATCGAACCCACAACCCGGGCATGTGCTCTTGACCAGAATTGAACCCCGGACTCTTCAGTCCACAGGCCAACACTCTATCCACTGAGCAAAACCAGCTAGGGCTGGGCCAATGTTGTTAATAGAAACATGTATCAGATGACACTGTCAATGTCAATAGAAACATAATGTTTGCTTATATAAAAATCCAATGCATTGGCAACTTTTAATGGATTGATTTAATAAGTATTTATTGAGGATACTATGAATGGGAAGACCCAGAAAAGGGTGAATGAGATTTTAATAAGAGAAAGACAGCCCTAACTGGTTTGGCTCAGTGGATAGAGCGTCAGCCTACAGACTGAAGGGTCCTGGATTTGATTCCAGTCAAGGGCATGTAACTTGGTTGCGGGCATATATCCAGTGGGGGGTGTACAGGAGGCAACTGATCAATGTTTCTCTCTCTTCGATGTTTCTAGCTCTCTATCCCTCTCCCTGCCTCTCTGTGAAAAATCAATAAAATATATAAAAAAATAATAGAAAGACAAATATCATATGATCTCACTAATGTTTGAAATCTAATGAACAAAATAAACTGAAGAATAAAATAGAACCAGAGGCTTGGATACATGAAACAGACTGATAAATATCAGAGGGGAGGGTATTGAGGTGGACTGGATAAAAGAAGGTGAAGATATGAACTAAACAACATAACCCATGGACACAGACAACAGTTTGGTGAAGTCCAGGAAAAGGGGGCGAGGGGTAGCTGGGAGGAGGTTGGGAAAAAATGGGAGGGATGGGGGGGCATTTGTAATAGTGCCAACAATAAAAAATAAAATTAAAATAAATAAAAATATATAATTGACAAGAAGTCAACCTTTCTGAGATCTGAGAGAACAGCCATCGAGGCAGAGGAAGCAGCAAATAGGCATAGCAAAGGCTATTCCTGAAGGCAGGAATGAATTTGATGAGCCTGAGAACTCTTACGAAGGACAACGTGGTTAGACCATGTTAAGTGACAGGAGAATTCTCCTAGACAGCATGAGAGGTAGGCAGGGGGCATATCTAGAAAAACCTTACAAACCATGACTGAGAACTTAGATGACTTGCTGAGTACAGTGGAAGTTATTGGAGCATTTTAAAATAAATCACAATGATGCTATTTACAATTTTGAAAAATTAATCTCATTTTAATAAAATAATTTGAGGGTAAAAATAAGAATTGTCTTATATTAGAATCAAAAGCCATAAGAAACAGATAGCATCAGATCCAAAATCAGGAATTACTGCTTGTTAGAGAAATCCTGTTTCAAGTAGAACTTGGTATCAAGAGGTTAATAGAAGCTGCTGAAAGGGGTGATGGGTTAAGGACAAAAACTGCAAGTATCTCCGCTCAAAGTCCAGGCACTTTCCGGGACTAGTAGGTGAGCAACCACAAGTAGGTGGAGTAGGTAGGTTTCAGAGAAAAAACTAGGCTCCATCATACTAAATATATCAACTCTCCCTCTAGAAAGAACTGAATAAATTATTTCTACATCTGCCATTTCCAATCCCCAGAATTCTTCACCTGTAAAGAAGCCCAATAGAAAAATAAATGTTTGGCTATGGAAATCATGCTTAAACAGGGTAATTCTCACATGTGCACTAGTGTTCTGAAAATAAAAGATGGCCCGGAGCTCCGAAGTGACAAAAGAATCTTGACTTCTATTGAGAGTTGAGACCAGATTCACTGGTTGCAAAGTAACCATTTCAGGTCGTTTCTACTGGAGATCCTGAGGAATGTAATACCACCAGACAGAAGAGGTACTAACACCCTAAGAATGAAACTGGCTGAAATGCCCAAACAGTACTTGGGAAAAAATACTCATGAGACAGATATAAAGAGAATCAGAAACAGAGAAGGTCCAGGACATTAAAAATGAGAGACTACTGCCCAGCTGGCATGGCTCAGTGTTCAAGCATTGACCTATGAACCAGAAAGTCACGGTTCCATTCCATGTAAGGGGACACGCCGGGGTTGCTGGCTCTATGCCCAGTGGGGGGCGTGCAGGCATCAGCCAATCAATGATTCCCATCATTGATGTTTCTGTCTCTCTCCCTTTCCCTTTCTCTCTGAAATCAATAAAAATACACTAAAAAAAATGACAGAACTGCAGAGATGACACTAAAGGTGAGAGGAGAGAACAATAAGGAAGAAAAGAGGGAGGGAACAGAAAAAAGAGAAAGGCACTGCACAGCATTTCAATGATAGAAGAGAGAGCACAGCCCGTTAGGCTCTGTTGTTTTTGAGTTCAGCTTTGGAAGGAACACCTAATGCATGTTTCTGCAGAGTGAGTTAGAAGGCTGGTGCTACACGTATTCAAAAGGACCTGACTGTGAAACCACAACACACTGAAAGGAAAGGAGTGCTTAGTACTCACAGAGATTTCGCTCTTTTATGAAACTGTAATCAGTCTGTGTATGTAATTTGGAGAGTAATGTAAATTGGGATGGGGTTTGTTTATAATTGGGTACTAATGTGGGAGTATTTTGCTAATGAAAGAGTCAAGAGGGAGGCTGCTCTTTAATGGATAGTTTGTAATAGTAGTAATTGTAAGACATAGAAATTTTGCTTAACGATTAGGCCATTGGTTGGTTTGTGAAGGTCTATTACATTTTTTTCTACAGCATCTTTTCAATCATGGTGCAGGGTGGTGAATTGGCCTAGGTTTTAGATTGGGGTGGGGGCGGGAATTCATGGAGAAATCATTTCTTCCTCTGGGTGGGATGTCTCAGGAAACAGGTACCTTAGTGATGCCAAATGTCACTGCAAGGCACAGGGACATAGAGGCTAATTGCCTTTGTAAATGAGAGGCAGTGGGAAGATGGTAACCCTGGGGGCTGCATTCCTAAGGCAGCTTCTGTACCCATGGGCATCACTGTTTCTCACGTCATGCCTTGCCCTTGGCCAAGAGTTTGGAGCCATGATTTGAAGAAAATTTAATGAAATGAAAGTTGAAATTTTGTAAAGGTAGGCAGTGTGCAGTGTAATAGAAGAAAAGCACTGGATTGGAGTTACAAATACTTGTGTGGGAATTACAGTTCTGCTATTGTCTAGCTGTTATCTTGTGTGAATACTAGTAATGTATACTCTAAAAGCGTCAGCAATAAGAATATATATATATATGTATATATATATATATATACATATATATATATTACTATTGTATAGTTTATATAAATGAATATGTAAAGTACTCAATTTCAAGGCCTTGCTCATAGAATCAAGTGGTTATTTTGATACCAAAAGTTTAGAACATTTGAGATGTTTTTTTCCTTAAAGGCATACATACTAACATACAGGTATATCACTCTGAAAACATAATGTTAAACAAAAAAAAGTAACTTGCCAATGACTGTATAAAGCATGATGAAATGTATACTGAGATTTAAAAACAAAAAATATTACTATATATTCATTATGAATTAGAGAAATAAAAACTAATGATGAATCCCACATCCTGGGTAAAGGTGGGCTCTGCAGGAGGCTGAGAGATAGGGCAGGAAAGAATGTAAAGGGCAGGGGACACATGTACGGGAGGGGGTAGCACTTCATTTCTTAGGCTGAGTTGATAGGGTCTGGGTGTACAATACTTATTATTTTGCTTCATAGTTTGGTAAGTTTTAAAAAATATTTAATTGTTCATATTTCTATATCAGAAAATATAAAGGAATACAAAATACATTGGGAAATTATCACTGAGCATTAACATACAGTTTGTTAATATACAGATTTTTTTGAGTACATTATCACATGGGACCCACAAACATCAATATATTTAGGCAATTAGTGTGGTGTGAGAGGGAAAAAATGCAGCTTTATTTAGACTTGGGCTCAAAACTTGGCTTTTGGTGAGTCAAACTATGTGATCTTAGCCAAAGTCCTTAGATTCAATGATTTAGTTTCTTAGTCTCTAAAACAAAGAGTAACAATGCTTACTTCACAGAAACATTGTAATGATTAAACAAAATAGCCTTCAGATCTAGCCTATAGAAGGCTCTTGACTAACATAAATTCACCTAATACCTTGCTTGAGAAACCCACAGGGACACTGAAACTGAAGTCATCCCTACCGGGTAAATGTGCAGTTGGGGTTGTTAAATATGATCTGAGGCAGCAATGTGGTATTTTTCAACATCATCAGAGCAGAAGTTCCAGGCCAACCCCAAATCTGGTGGAAGTGAGAATTGGAAAATGAGTTAGAAAAACATTGCTAACAGCATTTAGGAAGAATTAAGTTGACTATTACTCTGCTTGTGTGATATCTATGTTCTATTGCCACCAAAGTCAGGAATAGAGATATCCTGACTCTAAATAAATACAACAGATAAAATGAAGACACATGAGAAAACATAGCATCAACTCTAATTCTGGGACACAAGATTTATTTTATTTTCTCTGAGAAACCTTCCCACCTCAATAGTATGTTAGCATCAGAGAATCTAACAAAATAGAGACCTACCCTTCCTTCTCCTTAAGCCTTTTCCCAAATCATCTTTGTAATCTCTCTTTGTCTCTACCCAACCTCCCTTTTCCTTCTCACTCCCCCTCATAATTTTACATGTTTTTAATTCTGGATGAAAAAGCATATTGTATAGAATTTATTTGAATCTGAAATAGTACAAAAATTATTAGACAATCTCTATGCTAATCAGAGTATAACTTATAAAATAAAAGCAAAGGTAAAACCATGAGTCATAAACTAGTTCATTAAAATAGGTGACCTTTAACTATGCCTCATTGGCATTTTCTTCTCACAAAATATGACCACTTATATATGACACCATGAAATTACATACCTGTTATAGTTAGTTTTGCTCTTTGCAAATGGAGTTGGTCACACTAGAAATTAGAATAATGTTTTGTATTCAAGTGCATGCTTTTTAAAGATACCTAACAGCATATTTGAATTTGGGATTTGAAGTATAGCAATAAGAACAGAGAATTTGCACACACTACATACACACATCTTTTTTGTTAAACTTCTTTCATGAAGAGTCAAAAAAATTGATACATTAACTTGTATTTTTGATTTTCATTCCCCAAAATAAAGCAAATAAGTTATGTCTTAATAGTCCTGAAGCAAAATTGAAAAAAATAATATATTTCTGAAAAGACAAAAATTTTAAGATAAAAATATTTGATATTATACAGTATTGCTCTCAGATTCTATTTACAAGTATAATCTCTTAGAGAGCAACTTGGCAATAGTTGTATGCATCAAATTTTAATTGCACAGGTGCTTTGTTACAGCATATCAACTTCTAGGAATGTGCTCACTCAAGCTAGGTATTTGTGAAACATAGTTCAGTAACAAAAGAATGGACACAACCTATGTGCCAATTAATAGGGTCCCGGTCAAATACATTAGTACAGCCTAAACATGGAATACATTTCTGCTATTAAAAAGAATAAAATAAATCTCAAATGTACTGTATTGAATGATCACTAAGAGGTACATTTAAGTGAATCAAGCAAGGTTAAGAAACCATTTATATAAAACGAGAGGCCCGGAGCAGGAAACTCGTGCACTGGGAGGGGGGGTGCCTGCACCCTCTCCAATCTGGGACCCCTCAAGGGATGTCTGAAGGGCAGTCAGACATTCCTCTCACAATCCAGGACTGCTGGCTTCCAACTGCTCGCCTGCCTGCCTGATTCCCTCTAACCGCTTCTGCCTGCCAGTCTGGTCACCCCTAACCACTCCCCTGCCAGCCTGATTGATGCCTAACTGCTCCCCTGCTGGCCTGATCACCCCCAACTCAACTGCCCTCCCCTGCTGGCCTGGTCATCCCCAACTGTCCTCCCCAGCTGGCCTGGTTGCCCCCAACTGCCTTCCCCTGCCAACCCTGTCACCCCTAACTGCTGTCCCCTGCTGGCCTGGTCACCTCTAACTGCCCTTCCCTGCTGGTCTGATTACCCACAACTTCCCTCCCCTGAGGGCCATCTTGTGGCCACATGGGGACAGCCACCTTTGATCACATGTGGGTGGCCATCTTGTGCATTGGAGTGATGGTCAATTTGCATACTGGTTGTGATTAATTAGCATACTCAGGCTAATTAGCATATCCCTCTCTTATTATATAGGATTATAGGCCCAGTGCACAGATTCCTGTACTGGTGGGGGCGTGGCCTGTGGGGATTGGCCTGCTGTGGGTGCGCCACTCATCCCAGTCAGCCAAACTACTGTGGACACGCCCTCTGAGCAGCTGCTGAATGAGGAAATTAGTTTGAGCTGCTATTTTGGGGTAATGTCTTGAGTAAAGGCATATTCTGTATCCTGGAGGAACCTGGCAGAGAGCTTTGAACCCCAGAGCCACTTGGTGAATGTTCTTGATGTGTGATGCCAGGTCAGTGACACCATTGGGGATGTTCAGGGCAGCAGTGCTCCAGGATCCTCAGCCTTCAGGACAGTCTCCCCGGGGTGGGTCCACAGTCACATCCTCTCTTGCCATCTGCCTATGCCAGCTCCCCACTCTCTTTCTAAAACACACCTTAGAGGGCCTGCATCAGTTGGTGGGGTCAGGCCAGAGTCTAGATTGTCTCAGGTATTTGATAGGTGCAGAGACTCGGCCTCACCCTGGGCCTGCTTGTGGGAGCAGCTGCTCATCTGGGTCAGCCGAGCGATGCTCCCACTGTGGGAGTACACTGACCACCAGGGGCAGCTCCTGCATTGAGCATCTGCCCCTTGTGGTCTGTGAGCATTATAGTTTACCGGTTGTTCTAGTTGTTCTGCCGTTCGGTCCCTGGGCTTTTATATATATAGACTGGAGACCCAGTGCTTGAAATTCATGCACAGGTAGGGTCCCTAGGCCTGGCCGGAGATCAGGGCCCATCTGTGGGGCAACTGTTCATCCCGACCCTGCTGTGCCTGCCACTGCCACTTGGTAACACTGCCACTCAGTAGTGCTGCCACTCAGTAGCACTGCTGCAGAGGTGGGAAAGGTCAGTCAGCTGAGTGGCATTCCTGCTGTGGGAGCGCACTGACCACCAGGGGGCATATCCTGTGTTGAGTGTCTGCCCCCTGGTGGTCAGTGTGCATCATAGCAATCGGTCAAATGGTCGACCAGTCACTTAAGGCTTTATATATATCCTATACAATGAATAGGTAATATGCAAATTGACCACCATGCCCTCACACAAGAGGGCCACCCCTATGTGATCACAAGATGGCCACCCCCATGTGATCACAAGATGGCCACCCCCATGTGGTCACAAGATGACCTCTATAAGATGGCCGGCAGGGGAGGGCAGTTGGGGGCAACTGGGCCTTCAGGGGAGGGAGGGCAGTTGTGAGGGAACCAGGCCTGCAGGAAAGGGCAGTTAGGGGCAACCAGACTGGCAGGGGAGGTCAGTTAGGGGTGACTGGGCTGGCAGGGGAGGGCAGTTTGGGGCAATCAGGCTGGCAGGGGAGGGCAGTTGGGGGTGATCAGGCAGGTAGGCAGGAGAGTGGTCCCAGATTGTGAGAGGGATGTCCGATGCCAGCAGTCCTGGATTGTGAGAGGCACTTGGACATCCCCCGAGGGGTCCCAGATTAGAGAGGGTGCAGGCTGGGCTGAGGGACACCCCCCCTCAGTGCACGAATTTCATGCACTGGGCCTCTAGTAGATATATATAATCACACACCCACACACACATGCACACACACACATTATATTTAGAATTTTTCTTTAAAAAACTAGAAATAGTGTGTGTGTGTTTTGTTTTTTTGGTTTTTTATCCTGGGAAGGTTGATTAGAACCAGGATTGGGAAGTGTACTAATTCTAAATTTATACCTTAAAATTATTTCAGTTTTTATCATATCATGTATTCTTTTTTTCCAGCTAAAAATACCACTGTTGGTCTTGTAACAGTCGATATATAATATTGATTCTGCCTGCTTGGGTTTCAAACAAAATAAGAATAAGACAGACAAATGAAAAATGTAGCTTTAAGTTTTGGCCAAACTGTTTTGCTGTCACTTCACTCCTGGAACAGACTAAACTATTCAATTGAAGACAACACTAAACAACCATACAGCTCCCTTGGAGGAGCCTGGGAATTAGAGAAGGTGTTTGCTCTATGGACAGAATAAGTTTGATTTAGAGAAAGACCCCAGTGGGGACTGAGCCAATGTGTTCAGTGCTTTATCCTGCATGTTTACCAGAGAAGTCGCTCTTCCTATTTGCAGCAAGTTTCTTCCTTTATGAACTTTCACTCATTGCTGATGGGAATGACTAAGATGTCCTTCAGTAGGTGAGTGGCTAAATAAACTATGGCACATCAAGACAGTAGAATATTATTCAGCAATAAAAATAAATGACCTATCAAGTTGTGAAAAGATCTGAAGGAAACTAAACGTTCATTACTAAATGCAAGAAGCCAATTTGAATAGGTAAACATACTGTAAGATTACAACTATCTGACATTGTGACAAAGACAAAACTATGAAGATGCTAAAAATATTAGTGGTGGCCAGGGATAAGAGAGAGTAAGGAATGAGTAGGGAGAGCCCTGAGAATTTTTAGGGAAGGGAAACTATTTTGAGTGATACTATAGTGATGGATACATATCATTATACATTTGTTAAAACCCAAAGATTGTACAACACTAGAGTGAACCCTAATAAAACATGTGGACTTTGGGTGATAATCATGTGTCAATGTAAGTTCATAGACTGTAATAAATGTACCACTTTGGTGGAGGCTGAGCATGTGTGGAGACAGTGATATATGGGAACTCTGTACTTTCCATTCAATTTTACTGTGAACTTAAAACTACTCTTAAAAATAAAGTTTTAACAATAAAAGAAAAAGAAACATTTTCCAATTTTTACTTATGTACCTATAGACTGTTTCACAAACAAAATTATAACAATAATCCTTTGCCTATTGACATTTGTGACTATTTTTCATATAAATCCAGGACTAAGGCAAAATACCAGTGAATCACTAACCTAAAAGGAATCATTTATGATAATTCAGTAAAGAAATTGTGGACAAGGTTAAGAGAATGTGGCAGGAGGACAACATAGTTATGTCATGGCCATCATATTATTGCTTCAACCTCAATATTGCCTAATAAGCAATTGAAATCATTCAACAGTGAAATAGTTCTAGATTATTCATGTCTTGCTTTTCCTGATTCAATAGTAAGGCTTCCTAAAAGCCATCAACATTCAAGTAATAGAAAAAAAAATTGTGGTCATGAAAGCAAAACGTATTCACCTTGCCCTGGGTTAATTTTTGAACAAAATGAACTTTTAAAAAATATCTCACAATATAACTACAAGAAATGCAATTACCTTGGGCTTTGTTTTGGTGAAGGATAATGTAGGGGAAGCATTACCATTTAGATCTGTGCATGAGACTGGTTCAATGGAACACTGAAAAATAAGCATTTGTGTTTATTGTGTTTATTATTTGTTTCAAGGTTTTCTGACCTTGAAATAGCAGAGAATACCACTGACTTGGAAACATTACTGTTTACAGCTCACCACACCGGGAACCAGAGGGATTTACAAGGTGAGCATGACAAGCATGTCATGTATTAGCATCATGTTTGAAATGTTAGTGGCATATCACACACAAGGCTGGCATATTTATTTTTTTAATATTCATCTCAGCTCTTCCTGTCAAGCATGGGAAGTACAGGCATTATGACTCTCAGATATAGATGGAAAAGAGCCTTCCTTTTCCAGCTCCTCTGCTCTGTGACCATGAATCCATGCCTCCAGAAGGCAGTAAGTCTAAAATTTCAGTGGTGCAGTGCTACATTCAATAGACTTTGTGCTTCCCCATTTATTAAAACTAGCTTTGCTGGTGTGGCTGAGTGGTTGAGCGTCGACCTATGAATCAAGAGGTCATGGTTCGATTCCTGGTCAGGGCACATGTCTGGATTGCGGGCTTAATCCCCAGTGTGGGGCATGTAAGAAGCAGCCAATTGATGATTCTCTCTCATCATTGATATTTCTCTCTCTCTCTCCCTCTCCCTTTTTCTCTGAAATCAATAAAAAATGTACTTAAAAAAAAAACTAGTGGCCATATTTAGGAGTGAACACAAGCATAAATCCAAAGTTTGACCACCTATGTGATAAAATTTGAAAGGTTCATATCTTTAGCTGGATTATCATCTCCAAAATCTCTTTACCTACACACCAATTAAGAGCAATATATTACATTTTTGTGATCAGTTTATAGATTCATTAGATTAACTAGTTTGAGTAACATGATTTAAGAGGACCTTAAGAAAATAGGGGACAGGCCAGGGAATTTTTTTTTTGGAGGGAAAGGGAACATTGTGGAGCATAAAATGCAGTTCTACAGTATATCTGGAGTTTCCATGATGGCAGGCTAAGAAGAAGGTGTTATTTCTTGTCCCAGCTTAAGGAAAACAAAGAGGTGCTAAGTGTGGGTAAAGAAATGATGAAAAAAACAAACACCATATTTTCCTTCTTTTATAATTTTGCTAATTTTTCCTAGGGACATTCAGTACACTGACATTTCAAGAATTCTTTAGGTTGTCTTTTCAAATCATTATCTAAGTTCTGAGCTCTTAAAAATGGAATGAGAAGAGTTTTATGTACTTTCAGAGTCATAGTATTCAATGGAAATTCTTAAAAGACAAAAAAAAGTTAATTATTTAAATGTCAATATTTAGCTGCTATTTCTCTTAATGAACAATCTTTCAAACATTCCCTCTTTTCTATGATAATCAGTCTGAACCCCTTTCTTGGCTTTCAGATACTCATATTTTGATCCCAAATTAATTTCCAACTGGTCTTCAATCCAAATTCTTTTCTTCACATATGTTTGCATGACTGTCCCACTGTTCTCAGAGTAACTCCTACTTTCAGAACACCTTCCTTTTATTATGTATCTAAAAATTTCAAGGACTATTTCATGACACACCTCTATAAACTACATCAAAATAAAAAGCTTCTGCACAGCAAAAGAAACCATCAATAAAACAACAAGAAAGCCCACTGCATGGGAGAACATATTTGCCAATGTTATTACCAATATGGGTTGAATCTCCAACACTTACAGGGAACGCATACAACTTAACAAAAAGAAGATAAACAACCCAATCAAAAAATGGGCAATGGACCTAAATAGATACTTTTTGAAAGAAGACAGAAGGAAGGCCAAGAGACATATGAAAACATGCTCAAAGTCACTAATCATCCAAGAGATGTAAATCAAAATGACAATCTCACACTTGTCAGAGTAGCAATCATCAACAAATCAACAAACGACAAGTGCTAGCGAGGATGCAGAGAAAAAGAAACCTTCTTGCACTGCTGATGGGAATGCAGACTGGTGCAGCCACTGTGGAGAACAGTATGGAGTTTCCTCAAAAAACTAAAAATGGAACTCCCATTTGACCCAGTGATCCCACTTCTATGAATATATCCCAAGAAATGAGAAACACCAATTAGAAAGGATATATGCAACCCTATGTTGATAGCAGTACAATTCACCATAGCTAAGATTTGGAAACAGCCTAAATGCCCATCAGCAGATGAGTGGATTAAAAAACATTGTGGTACATCTACACAATGGAATACTATGCTGTGATAAAAAAGAAGTTCTTACCATTTGCAACAGCATGGATGGAACTGGAAAGCATTATGCTAAGTGAAATAAGCCAGTCAGAGAAAGATAAATATCACATGATCTCACTCATTTATGGAATATAATGAACATAAACTGATGAACAAAAACAGATCCAGAGACAGAGAAACATCAATCAGACTATCAAACCTTAGAGGGAAGGTAGGGGTGGGTGGGGGTAGCGGGGAGAGATCAACCAAAGACATGTATGCATGCATATAAGCCTAACCAATGGACACAGACAACAGGGGGGTGAGGGCATGAGTGGGGGGTATGGGGTGGTAATGGGGGATAAGGACACATATGTAATACCTTAATCAATAAAGAAATTAAAAAAATAAAAACATAAATTAATAGTTATAATTGTTACTGTGTGTAATGCAGTATATGGCACAGTGGTGAAGAATTACATGGTTGTGTCTCTGCCGTCAGATTCCTGAGCTCAGATCCTGGCTCTACCACTCACTAGCTATGTAACATTGAACTTCTCTGAGGCTTCCTTCCGATGTTCTTCTAAAATTTTGGGTTTTTTGTTTTGTTTTGTTTTAGTTTTGACGAGGATTAAAAAGATAATATGTAGAAGGGATTCAACATAGTATCTGTCCTATAAGCAATCAAAATTGTTATCTCTATTTTATTTTATATAGTTATTTATAGTAATATGTGAACAATGTTTAAAATAACAAACTCCAGATTTCTTAAAGTCAAAGATCCTTTCCTAAACTTCTAAATATGATACATCACCAAACAAAAGACTGAGCTTACAACAGTTACGTGACAAATAATAATTGTCCTCACAACTGGACCAAACTTACTTCTCCTTTCAAACAGAGAAGACCTAGAAAGCATCAAATAGTCACATTGAAAAAAGAGAGAAATAGGTGAGGGAAGAAAAACCTACTCATATTTTTAATCAGCATAATGAGTAACTTGCTCATAGATTATATTCTTAATTATTTATTGCAGTGAATTGGCCAATTTTTAAAGACACAAACTTATGAAAATTGGAAAAATTAATAGGAAGAAAAGGTCAGGATAATACCCAGTCTGGGAGAAAGAAGATGCCAACAATATCCTTGTGTCAAGAAAGCAAGTCATTTTATTCCATGTGCCAACTATGATGGGAGGTATTTGCCTGTTTTGGGGGGCTGAAAGAGAATTGGGACTCATCAAGAAATGAAACTAGTATTCAGACTCATGAGTATTAATATTCTCTTTAATAACAGTTACACTTTGAATTTTTAGTAGCTTAACAGAATTAAATTTTGTTTATTGCCATTGAAAAGTGTGTGTTTCTGATTGATGGGAGAAGGAGAATAGGGAACTTTCTGCTCCATGACATCACTGAAGGACCCTGATAGATGGAGGTTTATCCATCTTCAATATGTTTCTTCCATTCCAGCCCATGAAATGGGGAAAAATATTGAGGATAATGCATAGGTAGTGTTGTTGTATAAGAATTGAACTACATCACTTCCATGTACATTTCATTAGCTCCACACTTTAGCCACATGGCCAGAACTAAGTACAAAGAAATCTGGAAAATGTGATCTAGCTGAGTCCAAGAAAGAAAAGGAAATCGTTTTGTGATCAGTTAGCTATACTTGCCATAACATGGCCAATTGATGATGTCTGCACGGAGCAGAGAATTCAGTTGTGATAGCCTAAGGAAAGAATTTGCTGATGTTGAATTTCACAAAAGGACATAGTTCTTACATGGAGATACCACAGAACTGAAAGTTGGATTCTTTGTGCTTTCAGTGTGAAGATTATAAACTAAAACTAAAGAGTCTGAGGGCATCTGGCCTCTTAGGCTTTGACTGAAGTAGATTAAGCTTGAGAAGATTAGTGACAGATGAGTATTTTTGCTCAGAGAATATCTTTAGCTCTCTAAAGTAGGGTACTGTGGTGGAGCATGCATAGAAACAACAAAGAAAATATATTGCTTAGGACTTGCTTCAGGCCCAAGAAATAAAAAAGTTGAAAATGCAGGTTTTCTTCTAGATTAGGAAGCTCAATGGAAAGTAAAAAGAATAAGACTGTGTACTGGTTTTGAACTCCATTTTTTGTTTGTTTGTTGGTTTGTTTCTTCTAGATACCTTTATTGTTGGGGTCAATACGGAAGATTCTTTACCTTTGGCTAAAGGCTTATAAATCAGCCTCAAGTAAGTCTTAAAACATCACTAACTTTAGAATACTTCTTTCCCATCATTAAATTCATATAGTTTTATAGAGCCTTATTGTTAAAGAAACCATTTTTGTCCTTTTTTAGAATGCCCAATCAGGTCAATAAAACAGTCATTTCCTATTGCTGGAAATATTGGAAAAATAATTACCTGCTTCTGTCTATCCGTGGTAGGCAGTTAGACAGACATGAACCGAGAGCAAGGACAGTAGGCCAGGTACAGAAGGTCACCAGGACAGAAAGCCTGGGTGCCCAGCAATGGACAAAACTGTGGAAACAAGGACCTTGCCCCAAGGGTAACCTTTCCTCCTCTAGTATATAGCTGGTCATGTGGTGAGGACCCTCCCTGGTATGTCACTAGTCATGCTAGTCATGCAGTAGACCCCCTTTGAGGAGGAACAAAAGGCCAAAGAGTGGCCTCATGTGACTCCCATGAGGGTTCTTGGCACAACCACTCACTTGAGCATTAACGTCTAGGGTTGACATCTAGGCCTCAGTTGTGTTTCAGCTGCAGGCCCAGAAAAGCAGTAAAACCAGACAAGGGAAGCCATGGCTGACATCAAGACCAGATCTATTGACTAGTGATACCCTGCCCTGCCACCAATAGGTGGAGACCACAACCCTAAAAGGACACACATGGAAAGCTGATGAATATTCTATTGAGATCCTACCCTGGAAGCTCCCCTAAATATCCGCTTTTAAAAGCCCTTAGGAAGGAGGACCAGCACCCACTCCCTCTCAGGAGCATGCCCATGCCCTTCCTATTCTCCTTCTTCCTTCCGAGGTGCATTAATCTTACCCTTCTCTCTCCTGAGCTCCAAGGGTCCTTCTTTTGCCTCTGTGACTTGTTTCCTGACCCCATTTCTTTTTCTGTTCACTTTCTAGATACACTTTCTCTTACAGTTTGAGTCTCGACTGAATTCTTTCTTAGCCCAAACTCAAGTACCAACCTAGGTTGCTGAACTGAGGCCCAATTGCCTGTAAAACTGCTGGTAACATTTTCGCCACCACCAACATATCCAGTTCACTTACTCTTCCTAAAAGGAAAGGTATGACTTGCTTGACTATTAAGATTAGGAAAAGGATCTGCAAACACATGACCTCAGGCTTTAGCCTCTGGTTTTGGGTAATCCTTCTTAGAATTCCTAACCTTGGAGGATGAGATCTGGATGGGGATAGGAAGGCCTCAGGTTCTGACTGTGACTTGGTGAGTTATTTAATTCTGAGAGAAATGTATAAAGAAGCCTCAGTATAGTTATATTTTCAGTTGACCTTTTAAAATTCATTTCTAACATAACAAAAACTATTTTGATATTTATCTGATTCTTGTGCATTTTTCCTAATAATTACTAAATAATTATTAAACAGGGAGGGGTGCTATTTACTGGCTACCAACCCCAACAATACCCATATTTCCATTTCTTCAAATTTATTCTAGTGTATTCTATTGCTTCCATTGCTCCAAATAATAATAATAATAATAAACCAAACATCTCCAGCAATTTTAAAACTTGTCTCACATGTTCTCAGAGAGAAATGTATAGGGAATATGGGAAAAGCAACATATTAAACATTTCATTTCTGTGAAGTCTAGAAGCTTGATTTCCCTGTAGATCTAATTTTTTTCAAACACAGCGTCTTAGTGCTAGCAAAGTTGAGGTGACAAGGAGATATATTGAAGATCAGAAGCCATGGTCTATTCAGTAAAAATTTCTGGCCAATTCACCTCATGCTTCCTCCTGCATAACAAATAAAAAGAGGGTTTTTATAAAATATATATTTTCACCTTAAATTTTTAGTTTCTAAAATATAGCTTGACTCTTTGGCATTTTTCATCAGGGATATTATTAGCGCTGGAATACAAGAAATAATAATAAAACTGTCAGATGAGTAAGGTATCTGCTCCAAATAGCCCAACTGGTTTATGGCTATAGACAAATATTGATTTCATTATTAGTAAAACTCCTTAGATGGAGAATCTTGCTGCTCAGATTAATTCTATTTATTCAATGTTTTCATAGTTTTGTTGAACATAGTTTGCAACACAGGGGTTAATTGACCTTCCTTAAAAGTAATCTGCAGAGGAAAATAAATTTCATCCCACACCTAATGCGTAAACTACCGTTTCCATCAATTGAGCACTCCTTTCAGATGCCTGCTTTGCTTCTCTTCAGTCAGCTGTAAATGATCTCACTGCTCCTCTCCAGAGGCAGAACAAATGGCACAATCTAAGAGTTTTTAGGTTGTGCTGAAAAAAACAACAAGTAAGCATAAATAAATCAGATACTTAAATTCTAATTGATTCCCAAATTCGGTGTGTGTTTAAGCTACAATTCCCCTCAAGGTGGTCACTTTATTCCAGTTTGACCTGAAAGAGAAAACAGATATCTGTGTGTGCTGGGGGTGGGAGAGAGGATTTCCTCCACAAGGAAGGCAGTCTCTTACTCTACACGAGGGGGGGGAGCCCCCATTTTATGTGAATAGCTGCACCAGTTCCATAGATTCTGTTCTAAAGAAAGCTTGTGTGTCTTTAGCAATTGCTTCCCCCAATCCTCCAGAATTTATTTGAAAAACAATTAAACCTAATTAAAACTATCTGCTTTCCTGCCAGAGTGGCCCTTCAATGCCCTAGAAAGACAGAGAGATTGCTCAGAAAGGGGCTGGGGAACAAGGAAACACAGAGCTCTTCATATGCGAGAAAATAAGCAGGAAGAAAGATTCACGTTATTGAAAAAACTAGAGACTGAAGACAGGTGTTAGGACCCCGGGCAAGATTGGAGACTGAGAGATTATGTGCCTGGAATGAGGGTGTAGCTGGTCTCCGAAGATCCAGCCAGCAGTCCTGACCTATTTGCTCCGCGGGAGTGACCATGTTATTACTTGCGGTTTAGTGTGTCAGACTCCATGCTTACTGGACCCTGGATGCTGAAGGGTACAGGCTCCGTGGAAAACCTGGCTTGCTTAGATTGGTGGTTTAATTTTCCTGCTGCTCTCTAGAGAGTCTATTTCTACACGGTAGCATATTTATTATGAATATTAAGTGATCAAACGAGCTGTATTTGAGAAAAGAGTCATGCCCACTGAAGACTTCATGTTAATTAGCCACAAATAAAGCCCATCCATCTCTAGAAAACCTAATGTTTTACATTCTAATTCTATCAGCCGTCAGGCTTCCATTTCCCATCCCTGCAGAGCCGCGGGGTGAAGACATTTTGTTAATGTGCGTAATAATATTTTCAAACAGGTTCTTCATGCTACTACATTCCTCAATTTGGAAACATTTAGGAATGTCCTAGCTGTAAGTCGGAAATAGAGGACACACGGGCAAATGTATTGTGAAATTTCATGGGAGCACCACATTTTATTTTAACCAGTAATTTTGATATTTCACCTCTAAACCATAACCTTGACATTGGCTCATTAAAAAGAAAACTCTGTTCAATTATAAAAGCCCCAAGCATCAAAAGGAAAATAGCCAAGGACTTGATGTGTGTGTGTGTGTGTATTGGGCGAGGTGCAGGGAGCCTAGAGGAGGCACTGAGGAAGACTACTAGAGGGGAAGAGTAAGAAGTGCATTGGGACATACATCACCCAGAAATTTTGCCTTTGAGTAATAGTAGGCATAAAAATACTTACAAAAGGTTTTACTAACAAGATATTCCCCTTAAGAGTATTTGTCTCTAGACAAACGTAAAAATTCTTAAATTAGAGGAGGTAATAGTATTATAAAAGAGACTGCACAATTGGAAAGTGAAAACAGAGTTTTAAAAAAAACACAGGAATAAAGTAAATCAAAATGATTTAAAAATAAAATTCTAATGTATGTGTCAACCCTTTCAAATTCTAGAGACATGGTTAACACTTCTTCACTTACAAAAACTTTCAATGTAAATAGTCCAGTAAGACCTACTTGAGAACCTCAAAGATTTGGATCTCCCTGGCTATTATATGCAAATCATGAAGGAGTCCCTTCCTCAGTTAGTCAACTACAAGCTTGAAACCTCATTTTACACTATACTGAGAGGAAATGCTAAAAATGGCTAGTCCCTGTTGCTTAGGAATCCTAAGCACTACTAGTGTCGATCTGATAGAGGCATGATCAATACGCCTCATCATATTCTGGGCAATCAATTTCTTTAGCTGCTTGGTTGGGGTTTTTTTTGGTGGGGTTACCCTCACCCCTTACTTTGAAATATGAAAATAAACATCTAAATGTCTAGTGGGTTTCAACTGCTTGTGGGTACAAAGGAAATTACACTACTAGAAAAGCTAAGTTCTCTTAATACCTATCACCTGTGGGAAAGCCAGAGCCCCGATCCTCTTTAGAATTCCTTTCCAATGTGGTAACTCTATGTATGTCCCAGTCTGGGCCTCCCTTCTCTGCCCTTGGGGGGTTAGGTAGCTCCATACCTCTAATTCCAGCTCTTTCAGCAGGTGAGTCCTCCCACTGCAGCAACAGCATCCGGTGAATCAGAAGCTTAAGAGTTCCTCGTTGGCATGCCTGCCTCAGGAGCCACTGCTTTTATTACAACAGTCTCCCACTCCTAGCCAAGCCTTCTCTTCCTTCATCACACTCACCTGAGGAACAGCTCTAACTTGGCACAACACCTGACTGAAGGCCCAGAGAGAGTGGAAGGGAAGCACACACGGAGGTTAATTCACAGCAGCTACTAGATGGCTGTTCTGAGAGGCCCTTGGTTGTGACCGTCCTTGAAGGCTGCCTCCTTCCTTATCTTTCCTTGTGAGAGGTAAAGCTTTCTCCTCAAGTGTCTTAAAATTGGCTAGCCTCCTCAGAGACAAGACCGAAACAAATAAACCCAAAGGAGATGAAGATATCACCTCCTGTTCTCCAGACCAAATATTCATTCCTTAGATTTGTCCCAGAGTGACCGACAGTGGAAAACCCCACTCTCATGAGACAGGTCCTTGCCTTCAGCCACAAAGGAAGGGTCATGCAGAATCCAACCATCCTACTTCATAAGTGCTGTACACATGGGAAGTGGAAAGAGTGGGAAACTGAGGAAGCAGAAGTTGCTTCTTTACATCCCTTGCTTTCAAATTACTAAGGAAAATGGATAGACCTTTTACATTTAAAGTTTCACAAATTCTGGGCTTTCAGTCCTAAACTTAGCACATATAGTAGCACTTTCTGATCCTTTCTCCAGGGTGAAGTGACATGGTTTCTGTACATCTTTTCTAATGCCTCGGGGACTCAGAGCCTGACCAGCTCCAAGAAGCTACTCAATGCATGAGTCAAAATATATTACTACAAGTATGAGCAGCACTTTGTAAGCATCTAAATCAATACTTGGAAAAGCAACATTTTTTAGAAGAAGCAGCCCACAGAAATGCTATTCTGCTTACCACATAGATGACCTTTCCCACCATCACCCAGAACAGTTTAGCTCCTTACAGCTACAGCTTCTCAAACACCTTCTTTTCTAATTACAACCTGTGATTTAGATTTGCACAACCAAAAGGCCATGCAAAGATTTTCCTTGAAATATAGAAACAGTCTGCATCCACACTGTATTCAAGTCCTGACTTTTTTAAAAACTGCTTGCAATTTTGAGGTGGCCTTTTCCCAAAGTTCTGTCACTTCTATCAGCATTTCCAGCAGCTTGGGACCAAGTGTCTACCAAGTTCAGCACATAGCGCCATATGCTCTTCGACACTCCCTGTATTAGTCTCTGCAAAAAGCCAGCCCAAGGATGCAGCCCTGAAGTGATGGCAGTGGAATCACTTTCCTATCTTTTCTCAGGAACTGCTTCCTTTTCCCTATATAGTGAGCAAGAAACCTTTCTACAAACTACCCAAGCTAATGTCAATTGAACAAGAACAATAGCAAACACCTAGCAATAGTTATTATGTGTCATGCACTGTTCCAGGTGCCTCATATATGTTGATATATGTCTTTAAAACAACTCATTTTCATACATGTTACACACACACACACACACCCTAACTCTGCCCATTTTATAGGCAAATAGAGATTAAATGGCTTGCCTAGTTCATTCAGAAAGTAAAATGGCAGAACACAAATTTATTAGAGAGTTTGGTTCCAATTCAATCTCTTCACCAGTCTACTCCACTGCCTCATGAGACTGGCTATCCTACTACTTTTCATAAGTTGCCAATTTAAAAAGTGGCCAAATTGACTTAGAGTATTTAAGCCACTATCCCATTTCATTGGTTTCCTGTGGTTTCAGAAAATGTGATTGTAGAGTGACTCTAAGTGCCCCATTGCAGGAGGAACATGGACGCTGCTGCCTTGTTGTTGGCATCATTACTGTTCATCACCTGCATAGCATACATCGTTTGTGGAGCTCTCACTATGTCCTAGGCACCGAGCTAATTACGTGCGATGAATGCTATCATTGAATTTTCAGAAGCCCATGAAATAGGTGCTGTTATTGTTCTCCATTTTGCAGAATAAAAAAACTAAGGCTCTGACAATTTAAGTAACTTGCTGATAATCTCTTAGCTATTGAATTTGAGAACCAATATTTGAACCAGGTAGTTAGATCTTAGATGTAATGCTTTTGACCACTATGTTATACCACCTCCTGGGCATAACTGTTATTCCAGGAAGAGGGGAGTTGCTGTCAATCATCCTGGTATAGTGAGACCACTCAAATTACTTTAAAAATAAAAATTCACTCTTCTCATGCATGAGAGATGGCCTCAGTTTTTCCTTTATGATTTATTTTATACTACTTAATACATCATGTCTAAAATTAAGAAGCTGGTTTTATGAAGAACACAAAGAAAAATTGTTTGACTTAGGTTATCTGAGATATGAGAACTCTGTTATTCATTTTTCCGTTTTTTAATTCATCTCATGAAACCTGAAATTGTTTTCATTACCTCCTTGGCGTGAGCCCCAATTTACATGCATGCAGGCAGTCTGGTATGAAAAGTGTTGTTCTTTGTTGTATAATTACTTTGACCTCGGATTCAATAAATAGAAACATGTTTATAAGATTGTGATGCTAATTTACATAACCTGGAAAACTTCCAGAGTTAAAAATTAACAAAGGAAGTATGACATTCGTAATAGTTGGAGGAGTCAAAATAATATCAATTCTATTATGTTATTTACCTTAGTTTCCTTGGGTTTCTTATCTAGAGATTTCAAAAGACTTTTTTATGTCCAAGTACATTCCAGTCTGAGGGAGTCTAACATAGAGTAATAGAGCTGTGCAGGAGAAAGTTCTGTGTGCAGTGACATAGCCCAGTATAGTAAGAAGAGCATCGGCTTCAGAGGCAAGACATTTGGGTGACATTTACAGAAAGGAAGCATGTAAAATCTTACTGTTATTTTTGTCACAACAGGATTTCAGTGCTTGGTTTTGCTTGCCTAAATTGGCTACAAGAAGGCAGTGAGAGCAAACCAACAGTTTCAAAGAACCACTTCTTCCAAATGGTTTAGTGACACATTTTCCACACCTGATGCTGCTTCCTTGGGATTCATCAGGTTGGCACAATTACTCATCCAGACATATTTTAGTCACCTAATGACTGGGAAGGCTATGAAACTAGGCTTATGCTCCTCATCCTTCCCAACTAGCTTGGAGCTCAACTCGTGAATTTTAAACTTGAGAAATACATACACATACATATACTAGAGGCCTGGTGAACGAATTCATGCACCAGTGGGGTCCCTTGGCCTAGCCTGCAGGATCAGGCTGAAATCAGCTCTCCAACATCCTTCGAGGGATCTCAGATTGCAAGAGGGTGCAGGCTAGGCCAAGGGACCCCACAGGTGCATGATTGGGGCTGGGGAGGGACATGGGTGGTTGGCCAGCTGGGGAGGGACCAGGAGAGGGCTCCGGGGCATGTCCAGTGCTTAGTCCCAATTGGCCTAACCCCAGAAGCAAGCTAACCTACTGGTCAGAGCATCTGCCTCCTAGTGGTCAGTGCACGTTATACAAGTGGTTGAGTGGCCTTAGCATATCATTAGCATATTACACTTTGATTGGTTGATTGGACACTTAGCATATTAGGCTTTTATTATATAGGAGATATATATATATACAAATAAGTATACATATATATATATATATATATATGCATTAAACATCTGGCCTGGATATTTAAAACAAATTGTGTAAGTTTTATACACAACTACTAGGAGTATAAATTGATAAAAGCACTTGAATCTGTTTAGAGATATTGGCTAAGGCTGGACATTTCTATACTCTACATCTAGCAATTCCACTCCTAGAAATATGTCCTCAAACCATGTTCATATTTTCACAACATTACACATAGATAGCATCAGAGCACTATCCTATCTAATAAAAGAGAAACATGGTAATTAGCCATACGGCCGCTATCTTTCCCATTGGCTAATCAGTGAGATATGCAAATTAACTGCCAACCAAGATGGTGGCCGGCAGCCAGGCAGCTGACGTGAACAGGGAGGCTTGCTTGCTTCAGTGACGGAGGAAGCCAAGCTTCCCCGCCTGCGCTGCTGGCCTCTGAGCTTGCAGTTTGAAACATTGTAGCAAATATAGAAGCTAAACCAAACCACAGAAACCTGTTTTCAGTCAGCCGGGATCTCAGAGCTGGAGTCGCAACAAAGTTTCAAATACAGAAGGTAAACAAAGGCCAGAAACCTGCTTTCAGCAGCCGAGCCTCAGAGAGAAAGCCGGCTCTCAGCTCCCGTGACAGGCATAGAAGGTAAATAAATGCCAGAATTTAAAAAAAAAAAGAAAAAAAGGAGAGGTTTGGAGCTTCAGTCACCCGCCAGCCTGAAAACAGCCCTCAGCCCCTCACCCAGACTGGCCAGGCACCCCAGTGGGGACCCCCACCCTGAAGCAACAAGATGGCGGCTAATTTGCATACTGAAGGCAGGCGGCAGCAGGCAAGGCTGTCCGCAGTCCAGGACTCGGATCTGTGACCCTGCCGGGTGGGGGCAGTGCTTGAGGCTGTCCGCAGTTTGGGACCTGGATCCATGTCCTTGTGGGTGGGGCGGCAGTGCTTGAGGCTGTCCGCTCTCCCGGGACCCAGATCCATGACCCTGCTGGGCGAGGGGCAATACTTGAGGCTGTCTGCGGTCTCAGGACCCAGATCCGTGACCCTGCCGGGCGGAGGGCAGTGCTTGAGGCTGTCCGCTGTCCCAGGACCTGGATCTGTGACCCTGCCAGACGGGGGGCACCGCGGGAGGCTGTCTGCAGTCCGGGACCCGAATCTGTGACCCTTCCGGGCGGGGGGCAGTGCTTGAGGCTGTCCACGAGACCAAGACATGGATCTGTGACCCTGCCGGGCGGGGGGCAGCGCTTGAGGCTGTGCACGGTCCCGGGACTCGGATCCCTGACCCTTCACGGCGGGGAGGCAGCCATCAGCGCCTAGGAGTGACTGCGCAAGATCTGCCTCCTGGCCCAGAAGGTGCAGGATCGCAGGGACAGCCACCATGGCGGGCCAGACTGATGTCCTCCTGGCCACACCACGGGGGTTTGCGGATCTGCAAAGCCAGAGGCCTCTGGTATGCACATCCCCCAGCCTACTGTCACCCTCCCACGCCTGCAACAGTTGCAAACCAAGGAGTGCACAAGTTCCCCCCGCCTCTCCACTGCACTTGATCAACCCGGCATGCCTAACACCCCCACAGGATGTGCACACATCCCCTCTGATGTGCTCACGTCCTTTGGAGAGTGTCTGGGTGTTCTGGGTGCTGTGAGTGGGCACCTGTGAGATGACAGTGAGAGGGCGGAGTGGTGATGCCCTGTTCCCACGGAGGCTAGTGCAGCTACGAGATCACCTCTGGGGAGTTAATGCAGGTGCTGAGGCAGGAGCAGGTGCAGACAGACACACCTGGTGGGCACGGGCGGCCCTCTCTGAGGTGCCTTCGGTCAGTGTTCAAGATCAAGAGCCCAGAGGCAGAGAGGAATTCCGTCCTCTCAGTGAAACAGTGGGATAGTCGGGGCGACTGTAGAGGAGGAATGTGCACTTTGGGTGCCAGCACCCATGAGTGAAGGCTGCCCTGACTGAGCCTTGCTTGCTTGGGGCCTAGCTCACTCCTGCCAGGCAACAGGTGACAGGACGTGCTTTTCTGAATTAATGAGAGAAAACATTGATTCTCCTGCTGCCCACGAAGGTGGAAAGTGAAGTGGGGAGACATGTGGGGAATGAGCAAGGTTCCCTGTCTGGGGGTTCCAAATCTGCTGTTGGTTTCTTTCATCACTGACTAGAGATATACAGGGTGCTCCCCAAAATGTATACACACTTTGAATACCTACTAATTCCAATGGTTTTAAGCATAAGAAAGGAACAACAATGAAGCTGTTATCTGTTAAAAGTGTGGGCACAAACAGGTAGTTGGACATTCCCTGAGGGGTCTCAGATTGGAGAGGATGAAGGCCAGACTGAGGGGCCCCTTCTCCCCCTCTACCCCAGTGCACGAATTTCGTGCACCGGGCTACTAGTTTTTAATAACCAAAAATTGAAAACCATGCAAGTGACCTTCAGTAGTTGCATGAATAATAAAGGGAATATTGCATAACAGTAAGAATGAACAAACTGCTACTGCACAGCAACAAAGGTAAATCATAGAAATGTAAAGTTGAATAAAGGAAGGTAGACACAAAAAGTGCACACTCTATGATTCACCATCAAAAACTCAAATTCACCAACTCAAAAACAGGCAAATGTAATCTGTGGCATTAGAGTTTATAATAGTGATTATCTATAGTGAGAAGGGGTGACTGGATTAGGGCATGGGAGGGCTTCTTGAGTATTGATAATACTCTACTTCCTGAGCTGTCTACTTTGTTTCACAGATATGCTAACTTTGTGAAAATGTATTAAGATGTACAATTAAGACTTTTGCACTTATCTGCCTATGTATTATACTTCAATATAACTTTATATTAAAGTAAATCTTTATACATATAAATTTTTATTAAAAAAATCTATATTTTTTTAATCAGAAAACCTTATAGTAGGGTTTTCTCAATTTGAGCACTGTTGAAATCTCTGGGCTGGAAAATTCTTTGATGAAGAAGGCTGTTCTGTGCTCCATAGGATGATCAGTATCATCCCTGGCCACTACCTGCTGGATACCAGTAGCACTCTCCATCCCCTGGGGCCCTTGGGGAGTGATTAACTGGAGAACTTATATACATTTATGGACACAGACAATAGAGTCGTGAAGGCCTAGGAGGGGCAGGTGCAGGATGGAGGGGGTCAATGGGAAACATACAAACAAACAAAGGGCATTTCTGTAATACTTTCAACAATAAAGAAAAAAATTAAATAAAAATAACACACACACACAAAATCCTATCTAATAAAGAAGGCATATGCTAATTGACCATCACACCCTCACAAGATGGTGGCACCCACAGCCACAAGATGGCGGCACCCGGTCCCCTCAGCCCTGCCTCATCCAGCCTCAGTTCCCCAGTCCCCTCAGGCCTGCTTCATCCAGCCTCAGTCCCCCAGTCCCCTCAGATCTGCAGGGGAAGGCAGTTAGGGGAGATTGGGCCAGCAGGGGAGCAGTTAGGCGTCAATCAGGCTGGCAGGGGAGCAGTTAGGGGGCTATCAGGCTGGCAGGCAGAGTGGTTAGGAGCATTTAGGCTGGCAGGCAGAGTGGTTAGGAGAAATCAGGCAGGCAGGCAGGCGAGTGGTTAGGAGCCAGCAGTCCTGGATTGTGAGAGGGATGTCCCTATGAGACCTGGCCTAAACCGGCAGTCGAACATCCCTCAAGGGGTCCCAGATTGGAGAGGGTGCAGGTTGGGCTGAGGGACACCCTCCCCCTCCCCGCGCCCCCCCCCCCCCCCCCCCCCGCCGCCACATGAATTTTGTACATCAGGCTTCTAGTAAATAATAATAACAAAAATGTCTCTAGGCATTGTCAAATGTCCTCGGGAGGTAAAATTGCCCCCAGTTAGAACAATTGCCTTAAAGTAGCTTGAATAAAGAGTCACATCTTACCAAAGTTCCTGAACAGTTATACCATTCACATTATTTTCCTGACCATTAGTTAAATTCCAAGAAGAATTCCAATAACTGTCAGATGGGATCAGACTGGAATTTAAGAGACAGAGGTATTCACATCTCAGGAATAGAATTATTATGTCACATGTTGTGCAGATGGGATTGGAACAAAAGAAAATTCCCCCCCAAAAAAGCACCTCAACATTCCTTTCTCAGAAAACTACCTGATAATTAGAAAATAATAACCCATATCTGGACCTAACTCAAACTCCAAAATTTGGAAAGATGAATATTAGAACAAAAGGTGGCCAGTTTCACAGAGGAGGAACACTCCTCTTAGGATCTCTTTGATCACTACAGGGTGTGAGGAGGTACAGAAGTCCTATGACCACATCAAGCAAAAGGTTATGGCAGGATTTTTCCTAACACAGTGGATCACCCCTTATATTGACAGAGGCCAGAATACAAAGCTGGTACGTGTCACTTCAGCTTCATGGAGCAATATAGAAAGGACACAATTTCCTTGCCAGAGCTGCTCTTTGTCCCAAAGCTCTCACCTCCTCATGTAGGTAGACACAAAAAGTGCATACTCTATGATTCACTATCACTGACCGGCTCTTTCACTTAAGATGATGGAGAACAGTCAAGAACAGCATAATCCAGTCAGACATCCCTCAATGTAATCACATATGTGATTTGACATATTCCAGTTGCCACATTAAAAATGTAAAAAATAGTAGATGAAATTAATTTTGATAATACTACACATTTTATTTAACCCAACAAATCTAAATGACCATCATTCAAAATATAATTTAATGAAAGAATTATTAATGAAATATTTTTCATTTTTTTCATACTTAGTCTTTAAAATCTAATGTATGATTTATAGTAACATCACAGTTCAATTCAAACTAGCCACATAGCCACATTTGGCTAGTGGCTACCATACTGGATAATTAAGGTTTAGAATCAAAATCAACAAGGAATATCTGGGAAGAGTCTATACATTTTTTTAGTGAGGATATATGAGAGGAATCTATTTGATCATAAATATTTTATTATAAGAAAATAGTCAATAAGTAGTAAACAAGGTTGATACATACTCTTCTCACTGAAGTTTTTAGTTTCAACTTTTTTGTGATTTCCATTACAATTTCTTTGAGCTATGAATAATTTAGATGGGCATTTTAAAATTATCAAACTCAAAAGGTTATGGCAGAATTTTTCCTAACACAGTGAATCACCCCTTATATTGACAGAGGCCAGAATACAAAACTGGTACGTGTCACTTCAGCTTCAGGGAGCAATATAGAAAGGACACAAGGAAAGGGAAGTGGAGAAATGTTATAGTTTTCTTAATGATTTTCAATTTTATTTAATGGTGGTCTGTATTATATAAGTCTTTGCTCTTTTTGAAACTTCCTTCTTGGCCTTGTATTTGATCAATCTAGCATATAGGTTGTTAACATAACTATTTCATGTTATTCCATGCATGCTTAAAAAGAAAAAAATCAAGACTATTGTAGTATTTATTTCTGCATTAATAAATTTTGTTTAATATAAAAAGTTTATTAAAAATCTACTATAATTATAGATTTATCAATTTTTGGTAATTTTGTTAGTATTTTCTTCATATATAGGTCTGAGCTACATAAAATTGCCAGTAGTTGATCATATTTTAGCTTAAGAAATTGCAGTTTCATATAGTTTAATCTAATAATTTGAATTTTGCACACGTTGACGTTTAGAATACTTTGAATCTTTCCAATTATATGTTCCTTTCACAATAATGTATGGTCGCTTTTAAAATATTTTAATTGATTTTTGAGAGAGGGAGGAAGAGAGAGGGAGAGAGAGAAAAAAACATCAATGTGAGAGCAAAACATTGATTGGCTTCCGTCTGCACACCCCCTACTGGGTATTGAGCCAGCAACCCAGGGCTCTGCCCTGACCTGGAATCAAATCAGCAACCTTTCAGTGCACAGGAAGACACCCAATCAACTAAGCCACACCAGCCAGGGCATGGATTCTCTCTCATCATTGATGTCCCTATCTCTCTCTCCTTCTTCCTTCCTCTCTGAAATCAATAAAATATATATTTAAAAAATAATAAAGAAAATCTTTATTTTAAATAACATTATAGCTATTACGTTTTTTATTAGTATTGCTTTAGAAAATATTTTGCAGATCTTAATTCCCATTGAAGTGCTACTTTTTAATTATATTTTAGGTATATTTTTATTAAGCTATATGTGGCTAAGTAATTTTAATCTAAAAGTTTGTATTTAATGGAAATCATAGAAGGCTATTCTCTGGCCCTCTTGTTCCTTCTCTAAGGGGGTCTACCATATGACTAGTGTCATGACAGGGGAGGAAAGGTCAGAGGGTCCAAACCACATGACCAGTGATAAGAAAGGTCAAGGCGTCTAAACCACATGACCAGTAATATGCTAGGGGACGAAAGGTAACCCTGGGGGTGAGGTCCCACCTTTACAATTGTCCGTTGCTGGGCACCTGGGCTTTCCTCCCTGATGACCTTCCATACCTGGCTTATCATTCTTGTCTAACCGCCTACTATATCATTCCCCCCTCAAGAATTCTTGGCTCTGAATTCTTTAAGGGAAAGAGGTGTAGTGTCTCCCACATAAGTCCTTGCACAACCACTCCCTTAAGTATTAAGCCCTCAGGACAAAGAGATTCTGACTTGAATGAAATAATATTAGGAACAAAGCCTTGGATCTGTTGACCAGAGACAGAGTTTTGGTCAGCTAGAGATAACACCTAGGCCCCAGTTGTATTTCAGTTCCAGGCCCAGAGAAGCAGCAATGCCAAGACTGACATCAAGACCAGCTTCCATAACTAATGATCCCCTGCCCTTCTGACTCTGGCCAATCAGTGGAGACCAGGACACTGAGGAGACATCTGGAAAGTTGAGGAATATTCTATTGAGATCCTCCCCTGAGATCTCTAGATAAAATCCCTCAATACAATGACCCAGTGCATGTGTGTTTGAGCTCTCTCTCTCTCTCTCAGTACCCACCTTTCTACACCCCTTTTTTAATGCAGGCATGCCCTCTCTTTCCCCTACATCTTCTTTACCTTTCTTTCTCCTAAGCTACAAGGGCCCTTCTTTTGCCTCTATAACTTGTTTCCTGAGTCCACACAACCCAGCTGTGTCTACCTCTGTGATTTTCTAAATAAACGTTGGCTTGTAAAAAATTAAATATAATAAAAGTTTGCATTTTAACTAAAATTATAGTTGGTATGATTAATATCTTTGCATTTATTTTTGCAATATGCTATAATGCTGTTTTAGTTATCCACTTTTTAGCTTATTTTATTTGTTTCTTGCCTTATGTAAGATTGTCTTCTTCATTCACATCTTCTTCCAAGTAATTAAAAAATTAACTTTATTTCTATATTTGTGGTGATTATTTTTAAGCTGACATGCTTACTAATAATTATTGCTTTCTTGTATAAAATAAAAATTCCTAAAACACTTTACCTATAACCATAGCCCCCTTATCTTATCTTATTTCTATTATTTTTTTTCTAGCTACATTTCCTTTATTCCTCCCAAATTAATTATTATTCATCTGGCTGCCTGAATAATGTTTTGCTGGTTTACTGATTTAAATGATTTACTGATTCTTTGCTCACCAGAGCCTCTTGTACCCATTTCTTCCACTAAGATAATTGTCTTGTTTCTTTATATCAGTCTTTTGTAATTCAGTCCATGAAATATAAATCTTCAGTGCCTTAATTTCACCTTTTCTTTGCTATGGTACTTTATTCCTGTATATAATTTTAAATTGACTATTATTTTTTGTTAGCACTTTGAATACAAAACTATCCCCCTCCCCATTGTATAAATTGCCAATTTCATTCTCTTTCTTTTGTGAGAGATATTACTTTTCTCTCTAGTTGATTTAGTGTTTTTCCTCTTTGGCTTTAGTGTTCTGCAATTTTATCACAATGGTACTGGCTATTAATTTGTTTTTAATAATTCTGCCCATTATTTACATCAATTCTGGGAAATTTGTAGCCATATTCTCTTGGACCATTACCTTGCAATTCTTCTCTGTAGTCCATCGTGATGAAACTGCTCTAAATATATATTGAGCCTCATTTTATCCTCTTTTTTCATTCCCTTATTAATCTTGCTGCTTCATTCTTAGTTAATTAGTCATCAAGTTCACATATTCATTATTTAGTTGTGACTAATTTCTTATTTAATACATTAATTTGATTTTTAATCTTAATTATCACAATTTTCACTTTATTTTTGTTTCATCATTCCTAATTTATTTCATTAGATTTTAATTCTGAATTTAATATCTTAATCAATATTAACATAATATTTTTATTTTCTGTTTACACTGTCACTTATTATTTCAAGTTCTTGGGGCTATACCCATTCTATTATCTATTCATTAACATAAAAGTAATCATTAAAAACCATTTTATAGTTTGTACACTGACTTCAACTTTACATAGGTTCTTTTTTTAAAAATATATTTTATTGATTTTTTACAGAGAGGAAGGGAGAGGGATAGAGAGTTAGAAACATCAATGAGAGAGAAACATCAATCAGCTGCCTCCTGCACGCCCCCTACTGGGGATGTGTCCGCAACCAAGGTACATGCCCTTGACCGGAATCGAACCTGGGACCCTTCAGTCTGCAGGCTGATGCTCCATCCACTGAGCCAAACTGGCCAGGGCAACAGGTTCATTTTTTAAGTTAGAAATCCATGTATCCTGGGTGGTAGGAGTGTCCATCAAAAATAAATATGTTGGCTACCAACAGCTACCTCAGTGGCATCACCAGCCAGGCAACAATTTTATTATTAATATTTTGGTTTCTTGTTCATGGTCTATGTGAGTAAAATAAATTCAGACCTCAAATTCCTATTTAATTTCTGATCTCTTAGTGGGATTCACAACCCCTCCCCACCCCTTAGAGGAAAGCCTCTGTCTTCTCCCTGTTTCACTGGCAAGATTTTCCTAATTTGAGGATAAAATCATTCATGGACCCAGCTTTATGAAGGGGTCTCACTATTCAATACCTAGTTCTGAAGGACACACTGCTTTACCTCAATCCCTTAAGGGAGGTGAAATTAAGCTACTTTTTTCTGTGATGAAAAAACCATTCAAAGGCCCCAAGTTCATGCAGGATTTGACTACCAAACACCTAGTTTGAAAGGGACTTTGTCTCTCAAGTGAGGTGAAATGAAAACTTGGCTTTCTGGCTCTCACTGACAGCTCCCACTCAAACTCTCACTCCAGAAAGGCCACCCGTTCAGCATGGGCCCACAGTTTAGGTTTTCAGTTTCACCTGTGTCTAGAGATTTCTCTTTATTTTTTTTGAAAGTTCAAGTATGGATTTAAAAAAAAATGCTGTTTCTGTTTTTACCTTTCATCCAACAATTCTAGTTGCCAGGCTACCTTGGTCTGCCATTTTGTTAGAATCCTAAGTGGTTTTTTTACCTGCTCTCTACTTCAGCATTTATGAGGGCTAAGACACAGCCCTATCCATAATAGTTATGGTCATGTAATGAATTGGGTACATGTAGGGAACATATAGTTGCAAAGACTCCTCGCACAGTACCTCTCAATCTTTAATTCACCTGGGGAACCGGATGAAAACTCGAATTCATTTTGTGAATCATGTGATGCTGAGGCTGCGGGAGGCTTTGAGCAGGAAGGTCCAATGGGATTCTGAAGTGCACTCTCTAAGGAGGCATCTCCTCTCCACCAACTAACTGCTTTCTGTTCCAAGTTGCTGCTTAAGCAAAATATTAGTAGGTGTCTACAAATATCTGATGACCTGATCAGACCACCAAAATTCCACATGTTTCTTTAATAGCAATTGTTTTAGTCCTCAAGATTTTTGACATTATTTTCTTATCATTTTATACTTTAGAAGTCTCACTTTTAACTCAGCAACATTCGCTATTTTACTTATCTGCCGTGTGCCTCAGCTTTCAGAAATTTTAGGAAGTTAAGTAAATTATTTAATTTTAGAAATAATGTCTACACTTTCTGAATCTACAATATTGCCTATATAGCAAGGACCACATAGAGGTCACCCGGTGCTTGATTACCAAAAATGAGATAATGGACATTACTCAGGGATGGGCTCACTGCCCTTGGTTTTGTTCTATAGTTTTATGCAAAGAGAATTGCTTACCACCAGAAGACTGCTGCTGTTATGCCCAGATTTCAAGATTCCCAAGAAGCCACCAGGGAGCCATCCAATCCGATGCAAAAGCAAAGAGTCTTTTATTTTAAGCCCGGGCTTAGCTCCTCTACCTTCCTTACTGACGCAGCAGCAGGTGGCAAAGAGAGGGCAGTCTGCTCGAACCAGGGGTTTCATAGAGGGTTGGAGTAGGGGCGGGAGAGGGGGCTGTGCCCCCCGCCGATTGGCCAGGTGCAAGCTGGTGACCCATTACACAGGCACTTCCCTTGATTTCCATTGGTTAGTCCAGAGAAATGGTGGGTATGGCTAGCAGAGGCTCCTTCCGAGGGGGAAGGAGCCTTCGCTGAGCACATGGTTCCATACAAAATGGAGGTCCCTTAATGGATGGGAAGCCAGCCACTCGGCTCCCATGCAAGGCCTGCCGCCGTGGGCGTCACCGGGAGGCGGGCCGCCCACCACCCCACCTGGCCCTTGGGTCGCCCGCTGCTCGGCCCGAAAGTGATTCGGAGGCCGAGGAGGGCGGCCCGGGTCCTTCTGGGCGTCCGCGGGCCTGCGCCTATCTGGTCAGGCGCTGCCTCGGCCATGGCTGCCCGCCATCCTCCCTGTCGGATGCCTGCGGGGCCACGTGCCCCGCCGGCCCTTTCAGCTGCCTGTCCATTACCTATGCTGGGCACTTTAAAAATTAGGCACAGTCTGGAGAGGAGAGACTGAGGGAAATGAGGCTGCTCTCCTCAAGGATTGTCTGCCTTAAATTCCTCAAGGTGAACATCATTGCCTAGAGGGGAATATAATGCATTGCTTCCCCAGCCGTGATTTTAAGGACACAGTTTCTAAGCCTATTTCCTTCATTACTCTCTAACCATTTAGAGAACAAGACCTCAAAAGGGACCTTAATGGAACTCTCTTTGCTCTTTCACATGACCTAACATACATTACTAACTGCCCCTACTAGAAGATAAAAAGGAAGACAATAGCCGAAACTGGTTTGGCTCAGTGGATAGAGCGTCGGCCTGCGGACTCAAAGGTCCTGGGTTCGATTCCGGTCAAGGGCATGTACCTGGATTGCGGGCACATCCCCAGTGGGAGAAGTGCAGGAGGCGGCTGATCGATGTTTGTCTCTCATCGATGTTTCTAACTCTCTATCTCTCTCCCTTCCTCTCTGTAAAAAATCAATAAAATATATTTTTAAAAAAAGGAAGACAATAGGTTTGCTGTGTACAGCTGAATGTGGACACCCAAAAATCATGTTCATTCCCAAGATAGTATTTGAATAGTTTTTCTACTCTTTCAACACTTCATCACTGAGCTTAATTTATAGTGATGAAATATTTTAAAAGAGTGATGTGTATACATTTTTAAAGAGTGTTATATATATATATATGAATAAGAGATGTATATGAGGGCAAAATATTTTAATCTGTTTGTTTCTATATAATAACGAGAGAGAGAGAGAGAGAGAGAGAGAGAGAGAGTTAAAGAGATTAAAATATTTGGCCTTCATTTCCTTCCTTCTTCCCTTATTTATTTTAATTCTGGCCTATCTGTGCTCATGAGAAAGTGCCTTCAGTCTCACATACACACACACACACACACACACACACACACCCTTAGAATAGCCCAAACAACTTAGTGTTACGCTACAGAAAAACCTGGGGTGGAATATAGGTAACAAACTAATCAAGCATCAGAAAGCTGGAACTGGGTTCTCCAACTTTTAGTGGGCCATAGTTGGATCTCAGCCATCCAGGGGTATACTTTAAACTGCATATTTTATACCCAGGGTTTCCCCATATTGTGCTTCTCTAGTCCCTGCCTAATTTCAATGATACCCTAAAGCAGTGGTCGGCAAACCACGGCTCGCGAGCCACACGCGGCTCTTTAGCCCCTTGAGTGTGGCTCTTCCACAAAATACCACGTGCGGGCGCACACATACAGTGCAATTGAAACTTCATGGCCCATGTGCAGAAGTCGGTTTTCAGCCTGGGTCAGTCTATTTTGAAGAAGTGGCGTTAGAAGAAGTGGGGGGGTGTCAGTTGGTCGGGCGACGGGAGACGGTGCAGGTGGGCCGCAGGATACGCAGCACGGGGGAGGCGCGCGCAATTCATACACAAGTTGAGTGAGTCAGTCAGCAGTCTTGTTGTGCAGTGGTTAGTGCTAGTCGCGTCTGCAAATGTTGCGCGAGTGACAAAAGTACTACCTACTCGAAACATAAAGTTACCTGTATTTTTCCAACCAGCTGCAAATCCTACAGGTATTTTTGTCATCAATTTAAGAATTGTAATTCTTTTGTGTTTGTGGCTTTATTATTATAAAATGAAACATTTTTTAGGTGCCCTGTTTGAGATGGCTACAAAGAAGAAGCAAAGAAAAACAGAAGACGAAAACCGTGAATTTAAAGTTGAATTTAAAGTTGAATGTACCTACCTATATAGTTTAAGTTTAAAAAATTTGACTCTCGGAGGAAGCAAGATGGCGGCGATATAGGCAGACGCGTCCCAGGTCTTGTCCCGGAGCAAACGGAGTAAGCAGCTGAAACTAATAACACCCACCCCGAATTGGCAAATTTACTCAGCTGGTGAGACGGCTTGCAGCCTGGAAGGGCAGACCTCCCCTGGAAAGGTTAAAAACCAGGGATCTGGGCAGGAAAGTTTGCCAGACCTGAGCCCAGAGGGTCGGAGGGAGACCGCATGGCAGACAGCCGCGTCTCTTGGGACAGACACAGACCCTGACCAGGGTAAGGAGTTCCGCGGGTTTGCTGGCGCCAGGAGATTTGAGATTTGGATTTTGTGATTGCGGAGAACTGAGACTAAAGGGGGCATCCTGAGGAACTGATCAGACCGTGCAGTGCCCATAAGAGAGGAGCGTTTCCCAGACCATGCAGTGCTGGTAAGAGGAGCGTTTCCCAGACCGGTAAGAGGAGTGTTTCCGCGGCCGGCCGGCGTTTGTCTGTTTCTTTGTTTTCACTGAACCCTGCTCATAGGACAGTTCGGATACAGACACTCACCTGTGCTGAAGAGAGGGTGAAGGTGCAGACGAGGGGAATCTGGGGAGAGGCTGAGGAAAGAGGGGGAGCCGGAGGAGGTGGCAGCGAATTGAGTGCTGAGACCCCCCTGGGCCCAGGACTGGGGCAGCCATTCCTCCAGAGGGTGGAATTCCTCCCCCCAGCCCCCCAGGCAAGGAGCACAGCCACACCCAGATTCCACCCTGTATGAGATAAAGGACTAAAACAAGCTGATTAGTCCCTGGGAGTTACCAGGGTCTGGCCTATAGAGGGATTTTCAGTCCCACCAACAACACAGAGCAGGGTAAGGATTAAAAAAGGATAGAGAAGCTGTATAGCCTCAGAGGCCAACCCAAAAACACTGCCACCCAGAGGTTGAGCCACAAACTGACTCTTAGGGGAATACAAATTAAGGCAGACTGGATCACAAATACGGCCTGCTTTAAAATCAGGACTGTGATTTACAACACGGAGGAACAGTGTAATGCAGGCAACACTCTCCTAAATACCTGGCAGGACCAAGGCGAACCAGGCTGAAGAGTAGAAGAACCGAAAGACCATCACTACTGCAAATTTTTTCTTTTTCTTTTTCTTTTTAATTTTTTCACCTTTTTACTAAGAAACCAATTTTTTTTTCTCTTTTTCTTCTTTTTCCATCACCTGATTTTACCCTTTCAATTACCACATTTTTATTTTTAACCAGTATTATTACTCCTACCATTTTACCATTTTTTAAAGTGCCATTTTATTTTCTCTTTATTTTCTTTTGGGATTAGTGTTCTCCATTCTATTTTCATCGTTCCTTTAGCATTAATTTTCCCTATCTCAATTCCACCTCTTTGCTAAAACCCTCTTCCTTACTTTTCCCCTTTTGGTGTCCTGTTTCTCTTACCCTATTCCTGCTCCAGACCTTCCCAATTCCCTCTTTTTACCCCCTGTCTAATTCCACCCTACTTATATATCCTATTTCCAATCTACTGCTCTAAATCCTTATACACCTATTCTTTATCCTTCTTCACTTTCCAACCATTTTTTTTTCTCTCTTATCTTTCTATTGTTTTCTTGATTGTTGAATATATTGGGCTTTTTTTTTTTTTTTTTTTTTTTTAAATTTGTTTGTTTTGTTTTGTGTTTTTTCTTCTTTTTTAGGACTGGTTGTGAGGTTGTTTTTCTTTTTCTTTTTCTTTTTCCTTTTTTTTTCTGCTGGTTTTTCCCTTCCCTCCCCCACCCCACCCCAGCTATTTTTGTGCTTCTGTTTTCCCTTACCCCTCTGGATATTATTGGTGGTTTGTAGTTTGCATTCATCTCCAGGGATCTGTTGCTGGAATTTGTTGAGATTAGTGGCAGTTCTATTGGAGTTTGCTCCTCATACGGGGAGTCTCTTCCCCACTTCTACTTCATTCTCTTTTTTCGCTCTCTTTTTTCCCCCCTCTTTTTTCCCAATTCTATTTTTGCACTCCTTTTTTGTTTGTTTTTTTCTTATTTTTCTTTTCTGTTCTCTCTTTTATCTTCTTCTCTTCTTTCTCCCTTATCCCCTAATTCTCTTAATTCGGTTGGTCACCTTTATTTGGAGTTATTAATATTGTGAATATACTTGTGTTCAGTGCCTGGTACGTTGTGCCTTGCTCTGTTGTATTTTGTGCCTTTAAATCAACGCAGCAGATCCAAGCAACAGCAGCCCCCTGATCACCGCAGCCTCCTGATCACCACAGCCTCCTGATCACCACACCCTCTGTCTGTGGAACAGCAACTGTACGTGAAGCCTCCCCCCACCAGCCAGAAGAGCCAACACAGCTGTGAACAACACCCACCAGAGGAGCTGCTGCCAACTGGAAAGCAGCTGCTACCGCAACCGTCTGAGCAGCAACCACAACCCAAGGAGCCCCTGCCACCCAGGGAGCAGCCACTGAACACCTCAACATCTACATATGTCAGCGAGATCAAACATGGGTAGGCAAAGAAACCCCCAAAGGAAAGAAAAGGAGGACTCGCCAGAAAAGCAGCTAAGTGAGACAGAGATATGCAACATGACGGAAAAAGAATTCAGAATAAGGTTCCTAGAGTACATGCACCACATGTTCAAGAAGCAAGAAGAAACAGATGAAAAACTCAACTACTTATGCAAGAAGCTAGAAGAAACAGATGAAAAAATCAACAACTTAAGTAAGTCCCAAGAAGAAATGAAGAGTGACATAGCTTCAATAAAAAACTCCATTGAAAGTATCAACAGTAGACTGGGAGAAGCGGAGGACCGAATTAGTGAATTAGAAGACAAGGAAGCAAAACACACTCAAACTGTACGGCAAATGGAGAAAAAAATTAAAAGACAGGAGGAGAGCCTAAGGGAGCTTTGGGACAACATGAAACGAAACAACATACGAATAATAGGGGTGCCAGAACAACAGAAAGATGAACATGGATTAGAAAACCTATTCGAAGAAATAATATCAGAAAACTTCCCTGAGGTGGGGAAGAAAAAAGTCACACAAGCCCAGAGAGTCCCAAACAAGGTGAACCCAAAAAGACCCACACCAAGACACATCATAATTACCATGGCAAATGTTCAGGATAAAGAGAGAATCTTACAGGCTGCAAGAGAGAGACGGAAAGTAACATACAAGGGATCTCCCATTAGATTATCAAATGATTTCTCAACAGAAACACATCAGGCCAGAAAAGAATAGACGGAAATCTACAAAGTGATGCAAAGCAAAGGACTGAATCCAAGAATACTCTATCCAGCAAGGCTATCATTCAAAATTGAAGGGGAAATAAGAAGCTTCACAGACAAAAAAGGGCTAAGGGAGTTTATCACCACCAAGCCAGCCATGCAAGAAATGCTAAAGGGACTGGTGTAAAAAGAAGAAATATCAAGCTCAGAAAGAAAACAGCCACACACACACACACAAAAAGAAATGGCTACAAACAAATACCTTTCAATAATAACTTTAAATGTAAATGGACTAAATGCTCCAACCAAAAGACATCGAGTGGCTGAATGGATAAAAAAACATGACCCATACATCTGCTGTCTACAAGAGACCCACCTCATTAGAAGGGACTCACACAGACTGAAAGTGAAGGGATGGAAAAATATCTTTCACGCAAATGGAAAGGAAAAGAAAGCTGGGGTAGCAATACTTATATCTGACAAAGTACATCTCAAAGTGAAGGCCATAACCAGAGATAAGGAAGGCCACTTCATAATACTAAAGGGATCAATACAACAAGAAGATATAACCCTGGTAAACATATATGCACCCAATGCAGGAGCACCCACATACATAAGAAAACTTCTGGAAGATATCAGGGGAGAGATCGACAACAATACAATCATAGTAGGGGACTTTAATACACCACTGACATCACTGGATAAATCCGCTAGACAAAAACTCAGCAAAGAAACAGCAATCCTAAATGACTCACTAGATCAGATGGACTTAATTGACATCTTCAGAACACTTCACCCCACAGCTGCGGAATATACATTCCTCTCAGGTGCTCATGGGACATATTCAAAAATAGACCACATATTGGGTCACAAGCAAAGTCTCCACAAATTCAAGAAGATTGAAATCATAAAAAGCTTCTTCACAGACCACGATGGCATAATGTTAGAAATAAACTACAATAAAAACAACCCAAAATACTCAAACACTTGGAAGCTGAATAGCATGTTATTAAATATTGATTGGGTTACCGATGACATCAAAGAAGAAATTAAAAACATCCTGGACACTAATGACAATGAAAACACAACAATCCAAAACCTCTGGGACACAATGAAAGCAGTCCTGAGAGGGAAGTTTATAGCTCTACAGGCCTATCTCAAAAAACAAGAAAAAATGGTAGTCAATCATCTAACTCTACAACTCAAAGAATTAGAAAGAGAGCAACAAGAAAACCCCAGAGTGAGCAGAAGGAAGGAGATAATAAAGATTAGAGCAGAAATCAATGAAATAGAGACCAAAAAAACAATACAGAAAATCAATGAAACCAAGAGCTGGTTCTTTGAAAGGATAAACAAGATTGACAAACCCCTAGCCAGGCTCACCAAGAAGCAAAGAGAGAGGTCCCAAATAAACCAAATCAGAAATGATAGAGGCGAAATAACAACAGACCCCACAGAAATACAAATGATTGTTAAACAATACTACGAGCAACTCTACTCCAACAAACTGGACAACCTGGAGGAAATGGACAAATTCCTAGAAAAATACAACATTCCAAAACTCAATCAGGAAGAATCTAAAAACCTCAATAGGCCAATAACTATGGAAGAAATTGAAGCAGTCATCAGAAAGCTTCCAGCAAACAAAAGCCCAGGGCCAGACGGCTTCACAGGGGAGTTCTACCAAACATTCAAGGAAGAACTAAAACCTACCCTCCTCAGACTACTACAAAAAATTCAAGAGGAAGGAACGCTTCCAAGCTCATTCTATGAAGCCAGCATCACCCTAATACCAAAACCAGGTAAAGACATCACAATGAAAGAGAATTACAGGCCAATATCCCTCATGAACATAGATGCCAAAATCCTCAACAAAATCTTAGCAAATCGGATCCAGCAGTACATCAGAAGGATCATACACCATGACCAAGTAGGATTCATCCCAGAGATGCAAGGATGGTACAACATCCGTAAATCAATAAATGTGATACATCACATAAACAAATTGAAAGAAAAAAACCACATGGTCATATCAATTGATGCAGAAAAAGCATTCGACAAAATCCAACACCCATTTTTGATAAAAACTCTCAGAAAGGTGGGAATAGAAGGATCATACCTCAACATAATAAAAGCCATATATGACAGGCCCACTGCCAACATCATACTCAATGGACAAAAACTAACACCATTTCCCCTAAGAACAGGAACAAGACAGGGATGCCCACTCTCACCACTCCTGTTCAACATAGTACTGGAAGTATTAGCCATTGCAATTAGGCAAGAAGAAGGAATAAAAGGCATCCAAATTGGAAAAGAGGAAGTAAAACTGTCCTTATTTGCAGATGACATGATATTATACATACAAAACCCTAGAGACTCCATCAAAAAGCTACTAGACTTAATACATGAATTTGGCAATGTAGCAGGATACAAAATTAACCCCAAGAAATCTGAGGCATTTCTATACACCAACAGTGAACTTTCAGAAAGGGAGATCAGAAAAACAATCCCATTTACCATCGCACCAAAAAAATTAAGATACCTAGGAATAAACTTAACTAAAGAGGTTAAAGACCTCTACTCAGAAAACTACAGGACGTTGAAAAAAGAGATAGAGGAAGACATAAACAGATGGAAGAACATACCATGTTCTTGGATTGGTAGAATCAACATCATTAAAATGTCCATACTACCCAAAGCAATCTATACATTCAACGCACTTCCCATTAAAATACCAATGGCCTTCTTCAAAGATCTAGAACGAACTCTCCAAAAATTCATCTGGAATAAAAAAAGACCCCGAATAGCTGCAACGATCCTGAGAAAGAACAAAGTAGGTGGGATCTCAATGCCAGATATCAAGCTGTATTACAAAGCCACTGTTCTCAAAACTGCCTGGTACTGGCACAAGAACAGACATATAGATCAGTGGAATAGAATAGAGAGTCCAGAAATTAGCCCGAACCAATATGCTCAATTAATTTTTGACAAAGGAGGCATGAACATACAATGGAGCCAAGATAGTCTCTTCAATAAATGGTGTTGGGAAAATTGGACAGACATATGCAAGAAAATGAAACTAGACCACCAACTTACACCATACACAAGAATAAACTCAAAATGGATAAAGGACTTAAATGTACGACAGGAAACCATAAAAATTCTAGAAGAATACAAAGGCAACAAAATCTCAGACATATGCCAAAACAATTTCTTCACTGATACAGCTCCTAGGGCAGTTGAAACTAAAGAGAAACTGAACAAATGGGACTACATCAAAATAAAAAGCTTCTGCACAGCAAAAGAAACCATCAACAAAACAACAAGAAAACCCACCTCGTGGGAAAACATATTTGCCAACGTCATATCTGATAAGGGCTTAATCTCCAAAATTTATAGGGAACTCATACAACTTAACAAAAAGAAGATAAACAATCCAATCAAAAAATGGGCAAAGGATCTAAATAGACACCTTTCAAAAGAGGACATTCAGAAAGCCAAGAGACATATGAAAACATGCTCAAAGTCACTAATCATCCGAGAGATGCAAATCAAAACAACAATGAGGTACCATCTCACACCTGTCAGAATGGCCATCATCAACAAATCAACAAACGACAAGTGCTGGAGAGGATGTGGAGAAAAAGGAACACTTGTGCACTGCTGGTGGGAATGCAGACTGGTGCAGCCACTATGGAAGGCAGTATGGAGGTTCCTCAAAAAATTGGAAATGGAACTCCCATTTGACCCTGTGATCCCACTACTAGGAATATATCCCAAGAAACCAGAAACACCTATCAGAAAGGATATATGCACCCAGATGTTCATAGCAGCACAATTCACCATAGCTAAGATCTGGAAACAGCCTAAGTGCCCATCAGTAGATGAATGGATTAGAAAGCTGTGGTACATCTACACGATGGAATACTATGCTGCTGTTAAAAAGAAGGAACTCCTACCATTTGCAACATCATGGATGGAACTGGAGAGCATTATGCTAAGTGAAACAAGCCAGTCAATGAAGGAAAAATACCACATGATCTCACTCATTCATGGATAATAAAGACCATTACAAACTTTTGAACAATAATAGATACAGAGGCAGAGCTGCCTCAAACTGATTGTCAAACTGCAGTGGGAAGGCCAGAGAGAGTTGGGGGGCAGGAGGGAGGGGAGTAAGAGATCAACCGAAGGACTTGTATGCATGCATATAAGCATAACTAATGGACATAAGACACTGGGGGGTAAGGGAGGGTAGTGGTTTGTCAAGGGCGGGGGGGGGAAAAAGGATACTTATGTAATACCCTTTGTAATACTTTAAGAGGAAAATAAAAAAAAAAAAAATAAAATAAAAAATAAAAAAAAAAAAAATAAAAAATTTGACTCTCAAAAGAAATTTCAATTGTTATACTGTTGATATTTGGCTCTGTTGACTAATGAGTTTGCCTACCACTGTCCTAAAGCAACTACAATAAGAATATGCTAGCTTATTCTTATAGGCCCTACTTCCCAGGGAGGCTGTTTGAGAGGAATTCACTCAACACACACAGGTACTTTGAGCTTTACTGGACAAGCGGTTCAGGTGCAGAAGGCACTTAAAGATGCCTCCTCTTTAACTAAACCACCCAGAAATGTGTCATATTGCATGGTTGGTTATTTCTCTTACACCAGCTAGCATTTCAACTCTTTTTCTTACTTTTTCTAGAACTGACATTTCTTCCAAAAAAAACAACAGCACTGAGACACAAGAGGAACTTCAATCAATGCACTGTCTTTCAAATAGAAGTGCCCTGACTAAAATTAACAAAGAATATTGGTTCCTTGAACCTAAGAATTAACCCATTAACCTTTATGGTGTTATCTTCTCAGCCAGCCAATTCTATGCCCTGGAGACAAGAAGAAAATGGAGAATTGGCCTGTGGGCAATTCCCAAACCTGACCTTAGTCAATAATTCCTACCAAAGGCTTTAACAGGAGAAAGGCGAGGTGACCAATGGAATGCAATCTCCTCTCCTATCCCACCATGTGGTGGAAGATCTTGGAAGAGAACTTCCCAGAGGTAGGCAGCCCACAGAACAAGAGATATGAATGTACAGAGAGAACAAATGGCTGCCCTGTGACCAAAAAAAAACATACTGAATGTTGTGTGTCATAAACCCGAAGTCCTGGGATCATCCAGGCTGCGGGAGAGCACACTCTGCAGAAAGCTCCCTAGAAGAAATCCCACTGGACCGTGGGCTCCAGACAGGGGTGCGTCTGGTTTTATTTTACCCCCACTACTTAGCACATTCTCTGACACATAGGAATTCAATGTATACTCCACATAGTTTTACAAAAGGAAAGAAGGGGAGGAGGGGAAAAGGGAATGAGGCACATTTATCTGGTTATACATTAGATTTTGTTGCTTCTTATTGATGGAGCAGCATGGTGACCTCTATTTTTAATTTCACAAGCTGCTGGCATTTATTGAACATTACAGTGTACTCTTGACTGATCCTTTATCACCATATGCCCCAGTCACCCATTGAGGTCTGAATTGGCAGTTACTCAGTGTGCCCCAAGTATAACTTTGTGACCACAGGAGCCAGTGTTTTCTGTAATTATGCTCCTGGGCTGTGAAATCTGTTCCCTGTTGAGATTAAGAGAGGAGCGTCTGTTGTAGAAATTAGGTTAAAGCAGAGGAGGTACATGTATTTGCTGATATCTTTAATCTTTGCTGTTGTTTTAATTTGATTTTCATTTGATTTTCTTTATTCACTGCATCAGTACTTGACAAAGTGGTAGTAATTATAATGACCACCAACACTTATATAATTTTACCAAGTGCCAGACATTGCTTAATCCTCATATAAGCTTTAATGGAGGTACTATAATTGGCTTTATTTTACAGATAAAAAAAACTGAGGGACAAGGCCGTTAAGAAATGTAAGCAACAGAATCAGGATTCAATCCAAATAGCCTGTCTCTAACACTATAATAAATATATTTTAACTACATATAAATATATTTTGTACATATGTATATGTATATATGAACATAAAATGTGTGTATTTCAAAGTAGATAGCATTGTAAGTTTGAACAATGGCTGATATTCTTTAAAAATTATATTTTATAGCAATATATGATAAATTATATAGCAACAGCCACTTTCATGTTCCAACCACTGTCCTGTCTGCTTTATGCACTGTCTTCATACATACAAGTGAGATCCCGTTTTACAGAGAAGCTCATTGGTTTGTATGATACTCTCCCAAGGTATTTTCTAGTAAATCATTGTCATAAATTAAACCTGCCTAATTCCAAAGCTACACTCTTAGAAAATATAGATATATAGGAGTTTGGTCATATAACATTTAAAATACAAATCCAGTTTATTAGAAATATGAGTTGAATGTTTACAATTGGGACACATTTTGGCAACATATTATAGACTTAAGGTTCCTTTGCCTCCTCCATTCCACACCCTCAGTCTGTAATCATCTCCATACATGTGGTTGCAATACTACAAGAGAGAGAGAGAGAGAGAGAGAGAGAGAGAGAGAGAGAGAGAGAGAGAAAATAAAGTGAAGTGAATTCCAGACATTTATAAGATTTAAGCTCCTAAAAAATACTGGAGATGAGAGGCTTTGGAAAAAGAGCATTGGAGTGTCATCTCAGCTAATGAGGCTTGTTGGATATCAGCATTTGTTATTTCTGTTTCCAAATTGTGTCTTGACTAAAGAAGGCCTTCTTAATAGTGTGAAGTAAAGGGCTGCAGAAGGCTATACCCTCTGGCCAGGTATTGTTCCGGAGCCTCAAGACTTTGCTGATGTTGAGTTTGATTCATTAATCAGGAAATCCCATCATTCATACACAGTCTTTTAAATATAAATCCAGGGATTGTTAGTTCACTTTCTTCTGGAATGATAATATAGGATGTTGTATAAAGGTTATGATTAGAAATAACTAAGCTTTCCATATCGGGCCTGACAGACAGTCCACTGCATAGATAGTTTCACTAGCATCTGGGTATCCCCAGTAAGAGCTATGCTGAGAAGTATAGCATCTTTATCTACCCCAGGCCCCTTTCACTGCCAACTTTATATCCTCGATTTATTTGTAATTCCAGAAGCTAATGTAACATTCCAGAGGAAGTGTGTGTGTGTGTGCTCGCATGTGTGTGTGTGTGTGTGTGTGTGTGTGTGTGTGTGAGAAACAAAAAATTTTAAGAGCTCTAAGGGGTGGAGAAGTTTGGCTCGTTTGATAAAGAGAACATTTTGTGGCTAGGGTAGGGTGAGCAATGTGGATGACAAGAACTAAACCAGGAGGCCCCAGAGTTATGCGAGCACTAATTCACTTGTGGAGGCTCTACCTTTCTGAGAAAGCAGAAATCAGCTCCCTGAGGTTCTTTCCCACCAAGAGGAGTCCCTGGTCTCCAGCCCCTACCATGTCACAGAAACTCTACAGAGGAGTATGCATATTGTGATCTTCTCTCCTCCCTGTTTTCTCATCAGGAGAACATAGAGAAAGAACACCTGCTGGCTTTTTTTACCTGTGCTATCAGGTCAGAGCTACATCTCTGTGGAGAAGAGAACCCACTGGCTGAAAAGGAGTCCTGAAGACTTGATTATACACAGGGTCCATGAGATACCAAGATGAGTCTAAAGTGGTTCTTGCTTTTTAGGAGTTTCCAGACTTCAAACGACACTGGCAGGGACCCAGAGTCCCAGTTCCCAGGGATTGGAGCCATGGCAAGGAGGGGTCAGAAGAGGTAGGGAGCCAGTGAGCCTCCCCTGGGTGGGGGCAGAGCTTTCCAGTAGAGAAAATATTTGAGCTGTATCTTTGTTTTTGTTATTTAATCTTGTTAGCATCTATGACCAGGGCTTGATGACTGGTACAGAGAGGGATGGTCTTGATCTGAAACTGGTAAAATTTAAAGGGACTGGGTTAGTTTTATATGTGTGCTATAATTGTTTTATTGAAGTATAATTGACACATGATAGATAAACTGACCATGTTCAGAATGCGCAGTTCAATAAATTTGATTTATGTGTACACTCATAACACTATCACCACAATCACTGTAGCAGACATGTTTATCACCCACAAATACCTCACATGCTCCTGGGAAATGTCTCTCTCTCACCCTTCCCATCCTATCACTCTCCCATCTCCAATCTCCAGTCAGCTTTCTGTCATTATATATTTGCATTTTGTAGATGATCATAGTATACAGCCTTTTATGTCTGACTTCTTTCACTCAACATAGTTATTTTGAATCATCCGTAGCACATATTGATATTTATTCCCTTTGAACACTGTGCAGAAGTCCATTGACTGGATCTACCACCATTTATTTATCTGCTGATAGACATTTGGGTGACATCAAATTAGTTACTATTATTCTCACACATACTCTCTGAATCCTGTCAGTGTATGTTGGATGGGTTCGACAGTTTCTTCCTCCTTCAGCAGGCCCAGCACCACCTCAGCCAGGTTATGCTGTGACTTTACCCTCGCTACTCGTCTGAAGCCAGGAAGGTATACAGGAGATGTTCTGAGTCAGCGTGTGCTGGCTTGCAAGGCACACACCACTCCATTCCCTCCAAGCAAGGGAGGAATGGGTCACATTTGCAAGTTCAGAGTTTCTGGAGTATCTAGGGCTGTAAGGTTGTTGAGAGCATCAATCATGATAGCCCATCTCATATTTTAGGATCCCATACCTTCTAACCAGGACCCAGACCTAGGCAGAGCAGATTTGCTGAGAATTCAAATCAATATTCTCTGGAGCTGTATCCTTACAATTTGAATCCTGAGCCCAATCCTCAGCTTTTTGTCCTCTCAGGTTACAGGAAATAAGAATATATATGCTGCCCAAGAGGTTCTTTGACTTTCACATGTTTGCCTTGGATTGGTGATCTTTATCTTTTTGTTATCTTTTCCAATGCTTTGATACTGTTAAGCAACATTCATTGGTTACCAGTGTCCTTATTAATTACTTCTGCCCTGGAACCTCTCAAATGCTTGAAATATTGTACCTGTCAACAGATTCCACCGGTATCCAATTCCAGTTCACCACTGGTGTAACTTTTAACAGTCCCAACAGCATGCTGTTATGGATCTAATGCTTGTATCTACCCCATAATTCATGTTGAAACTCAACCCCCAATATGATAGTATTAGGGTGTGGGGCCTTTGAAAATAATTAGGATTTGATGAGGTCATGAGGGTGGAACCCTTAAAAGAGTTACAAGAGAGCTTGCTTTCTATCTGTGCTCTCTGCCATTTAAGTATACAATGAAAGGTCAGAGTATGCAGCCTGGAAAGGGCACTCACCAGAACGTGACCATGCTGGCCCCCTGATCTCAGACTTCCAGCCTCCAGAACTATAAGAAATAAGTTTCTGGTGTTCCTAAGTCACCTAGTCCATGGTTCTTTATTATAGCAGCCCAAGTTGACTAAGACACATACCATGGGCTACATGAATCTTATCTACCATGGGTACCTTATTGCCAACCAAACCATGGCTGACCCATCCTCCAAGCCTAATTTTTTAATGTAGTCCTAGGATGCACTTTGTCATGAATTATCTTGTGTCAGGTTTCTCACGAAAAAGATTCTGAGATGGAGAAGCATATGCAATAAGTTCACTTGGTAACGATCTTCAGAACAATAGATGTGCTAGAGTGAGAAAGCATCTCTGAGCAGAGGGAAAGGTTGAACTGAGACCCATTCACAACTAAAGATCTAAACTGTTCACAATGGAAGTCTGGAGGTGAGGATTATCCGTCATCATTTTCCTGAATTGAGCCAAGGAGCAAGGCCCTTGGCGCCCCTTTAAAGCAGTCATTGGATGTGAGCTGCACCTGGGGAGGAAGAGCATAGCCTTCAGCTCCCCTTTGCTGAAGTCAATCCTCAGGAAATGACTCAATTGTTAACAAATACCATTTCTGCCGTTGGAGGAAATAGGCTCCTTCAGGGGAGATTCAGGTGACACACTACAGCATATACTGTCATTATTCTGGTAGGCGGTAGACACAGTTTTCAAATATAATCTTATTTTATGTTCTTAGTCACTGCCTCCTCCATCTCTGACATATCTTCTCCCTTCCATTCCACCCTAACTGCCATAGATCAGAACTTTGTTATCTTGTTACAGAAATGTTGTGGTATTTTGCTCATCTTGACTCATCTCTGTCCTCTTCAGTCTGGCCTCCAAGTTGATTCTTCTACAGGGAAAATCCTCTGTATGCCACTTACATTGGTTCAATGACACTCCATTGCCTATAAGATAAACTCAAATGACTCAACATGACATGAAAACCTTCATCTGGTTTCTCTCTTCTTTTACAATGTCATCTCCATAGACTTTCCAACTGTCCCTAGGCTCTAGCCAAATTTCAAACCACTTCACAGTTCCTTGTTCTTTCCAATTCTTAAGATTTTTCACATGATAGAACCTCTACTAGTAAAGTCCTTCCCTCCAACCATCAATCTTATCAGCTCCTAATGACTCTTCAGGACCTGGCTCAAACTTATGACTCCCTCAAGCAGCTTGGATGACTCAGTGCATTGTATTATGAATTTATCTGGTATGTATTTATATTATTGACCTATGTTCTTCATATTCATGTGTCTATTTCCAATGCTTGATCCTCAGTTTCTTGAGGGCAAGGACCATATCTTATATTCATCAGTGGCTCCCCAGTGTATGACATTTATTTGTGTTCATGAATGTTTATTGAATAAATGAATGAGTGAGTCAACCAATGAATCAATGTTTCTTCCTCTTTCCTTTACCTAAATGTACTCCGTGTGACCCATTAAATTTTCAAGTAAATAGAATAAGTTTCATAGGCAGTCAAATACATTGTCCTTCCGAATATCTATATAAAGGTTTGAGCCTGTATAATAACTTAACCTTTTCTGCTTCTTCATTTTTCCTTTCCTTCCAGTTCTTATTGTCCTTTACAATACATATATAAGTTAATAGACCAAGTGAAATAGTTTACTGGTAAATGAGTTAGTAAGAATGAGGTCAAGAAGAGAAGAACTCTTACTGCTAATGCCAGCTATATCATCACAAATTTTAAATACCACCACACTTGTAAAATCGGTAAAGCAGATAAAAATACATTTTGCAAAATGCATTTCATCATCCAGAGATAACCACAATTTCCCCTTAAAATACTTTCTCTGGTCATTGCATGTATGCACATCTTTTTATTTTTACAAAGTATGGATCATACTATGAACAAGTTCTATATTCTGCCATTTTACTTACCCAGTTTATCGTGAACATTTCCTCATATCTTTCAGAAAATGTATTTTAGTGAACACATAATTTTCCTTTGTGGAGTTTGTATAATCAACTTTTGATTTTCTAAGCTAGTGGAGACAAATTATATTGAGAATGAGATAGCTATCTAATACCTACTAGGATAACTAGAGTTTGGCAAATATCATCTGCAATATAGGGAAGTTAACGGGAAAGAGAAATGTTGACTATAAACAGTTACTGTTTTTCTTCCCACAGGAGGAATTTATTGGTTATCATTTCTTTTATATTAAATAATGAAAAATTTAGCAAGTTACCTAAAAGTCTCAAAGTAAGGACTGATTGATTAATATTTCTATATAATTTTCCCCCATTACATTTCATCAATATGGCACTCCAGGCCTTTTCTCACTTACATCATTATGCACTGACCTTTCCATTGTTAATGCTTCTATTCTATGCCTGAGTAGAGAGAATTTTTTTCCTCTTTTCAGAGATTAGCTGCAAAGAAAATTTATGTGACATTCAAAAGAATTATTTCCAACCTACCCTTTCAAATGCCTTTCTGACATCTAATAATGTAATTAAGCTACACTAATTTTAGGAAGTATATATATTTGCATAATACAAATTTTATTTTAATGTACTTCAAAATATGCATTGCTTGAAAATTAATGTGATATATTTTACAAAAGATGATAAACCACATTTAGTTTTGTTACTTTATCACAATATACTTTGCATTTCATGGTTGCTATAAAACTTGAGTCAATATTAATATTGTATGCTTTATTCACTCTATCTTATCACCAATATTCAAATTTTCTCACAGATAGCCATTTGTTGATATCCAGAGTACCCAACAACATTAAAATACAAATAATATGCACAATAACATTGCTTAAGTTCAAACTTCTCAAAATCTCTTCTATGTAACTCTATTTCTTTAGGATGATAAAGGGAATTATGTGAAATAGGGATTTTTAACTACAGAAGTTAGTATAAAACTGGGTTTAACAAATTACATGTTTCTTTACTGATAGTCCTTCTTGGAGCCACTAAAAGAATAACAGGATAATATTAACTAAGGATAGAATAAGATCCACTCTGAATCTCAAAAAGCATGCAATATCCCTCTTCTCCAGCCATTTACCAAGAAACTCTATTCTTGCTTCATAGGCCTGATTATTCTAGAATATACTGTTCTAAGTACACTTGTACTATTTTGCAAAACACTTTTTTTTTAGTTTTCTGTTTGATTTGGGAGTCCCCATTGACATGGTCAGAATATTGTTAACGGTGGGAGAGAGAAATGGACTGAGGAAAACTGAATAGAAATGGTCTAAATGTAAATCAGGAAGGGCTTTAGGCTAAGAGTGCCCCAACATGGCTGTCATCATGCTTCTATCCCACAAGTTGTTCAACATGTTGCTGCTTACGCCTGGTTTGAGACATTTCCCGGTTCAGAGCAGCTTAAGATTTTTTTTTTCACTTCTCTATTTGAAGGATTCACCTTAAAAATTATCCCAAATTTGTTCACTTCTTGCGATCTTCATTGCTAGTTCAAGCCAAAACCATTTCTCTAAGCACTACAGCAATAGTCTCTTCATAGGTTTCTGATCTTTCATTGTTGTTCACTAGCATCTGTTCTTGACACAGCAGCCAGTTATTCCTTTAAAATGCAAGGAATATCTAGTTTGACCCTCTAATGGCTTAGAATTAAAACCAAATCCTTTGTCGTAGCCTAAAAACACACGAATGATCCAGCCCTTGCTCTCTCCCTCAACCTTATCTTTACAAATATTCCTTCCCAGACTTGCCTCCTACCTTCCCTCAAATATATCAATTGCTCCCATCTCCGTGTCTTTGCCCTGGCAGTTCTCTCTGCCTCCCCACATATCTACATGGCTTGTTATCTCACTTCTTTCAGAGAGAAAGTGAATGTGAATGAATTAATACCTTTGTAAAAGCATACAGCTGTTTTCCATGAAGGAAACTGGCCTGTGTGATAGAGTAGTCAGCACCAGCTTATTTAGCCTTAATTCTGTATAATTATCTAAATTTAAAGTTCAAAAATAATCCTAATGTAAATATAAAAAATATTAAGAGAAACAAAAATATAAAGGAAAAAATCCTTTTCCTATTCTTCATTTAGGAATACATAGATCATGATAGACTCAGAGACAAATGTAAATGCTCTTCTGCTCTCCTTGGTTCCTAAAAACCACTGTGGTACAGCTAGACATGATTCTGGAGGTCTTCTACAACAATATCCCCATTTTCAAAGTATAATGAGACACAGAAAATTAAGTAATTCCCCCCCAAATTCTTGTAGCTCCTATTAGAAGAATCACAAATAGGTTGCACATTTTCTACTTCCCAATCCAGTGTGCTTTATAGCACCCCAGATGTTTTACATTCTGTGCTGTAAAGTAAGATATCTAGAGGCACATGTATTGGCCATGGGGCCATAATTGTATCTTCAGGGTAAAAATGAGATGAGAATTTGGTTGACTTTCTTTGTTTAGGGCTGAGAAAAAGTGTGCTAAACTGGGTATTTTCCCATCTTGCAACTTAATTAACATCTCCCAAAATGGCTTCCGGCTTTGCCTCACTTTCTGTAAAAAAAGTAGAAAAGCATATGAAACTGCTAAAGGGGCTTAGAGTTGTATTCTTTCCCATATCAATATTCTTTATGGAACTTAAACAGTTTTAGTAAAAAGTCTACAAATCCCTCTGGCAGAGAATACCCAAACCTTGAAGCCACCTTTCATGAATAACTTCTGAACAAAAACAAGAATATTTTCATATGTGAGATATTACTTAAAGCAACAGAAAGTTTTAAAGAGTGGAAAGAAAAACGTTTTGTTTTTTTTTCTGAGCAAATACATGGTTACTTTTGTGCTCCTCTTTCTTACTCCCATTAACTTTAAGTGATTTTATATTTCAGCTTTTAAGAAAACACTTTAATGTGTAGCTATAAATGTTCTTGAATTTTTTTTTACAAAAGGCATAGTGTACTTAATCATACAGCATAAACACCAATTGTTAGATTTCTTTCTTCTCTTTAGAATACCACTGGCAAGTACAGAGGCCACCTCTCGTTTCCTGCTAATGTAGGACAGAAAAATATAAGAAATATGGACTTAAATAACTCTTGTCAGAGGCATTTATAAATAAAAACAAACTTGAAAGCATAAAATATCCCTATAAAAAAATTGGCGAGTTCTAAAAATAAGCCATGAATAATTGTTTCACTTGTGGAAGATCCTTACTGGTTTTCCTTTCCATGGTGTCATTATTTTTCCATTTTCTCTCTTTCAATCTACTCAGCAGAATTACAATAAGGAAAAATAAAGTTTAAAGTATTTGCAAGAGCAGAGGAATGCTCTACACACCTCTTTGTACTGACTGATCAGCTTGCACATAAGCAGATTAATTTCTATTTTCAGAAACCTTAATTAATATTGTTTTTTTTTTCTATAAAACTATCACAGGAGTATGGAGTCATTTAGTATTATTAGCATTTCCATCCACACACCAAGTAAGCTGAAGTAGCTGCTTATATGAAAAAATCAGTTGCACTTTGAATGAGAAAAGTACCCATATCTCTAACTGCCATATTAAGCTATTCCCTTTCTTACTATTTTCGTATTCCCCCTACTGGCCACCTTGCAATTTCTTTGCTTTCTTAAGCAAATCTGCTATGTTGCCATTTTGTTCTGTTATAACTTAGCTCCACAATAATACTATTGCTTTTTAAAATATTTATTTGCAATAAATGTATATAGAGTAACTGCCCTGTACCTCAAATACCCCAATTTATTACCAGAGTTGTCATATAAATCAAAATGATTGTCTAATTTTACCAACTCTACTATACAGCCACACTCACACACACACACACACACACACACAGGTGTGTGTATACTAGTTGGTAAACTCACTGGAAATTTCAGAGACAAAAGTCGGAGACCTGGAATGAGGCACAGACCACCTACAGAGAAGAATTTTATTTGTGACTAATTATAAATTCTGTAGATGTTAGTATATACATTCTCAGTTGGGAAGCTACTACTGAAACAGAAGATTGGGGGGGGGCAATCCTTTCATTTCTCTACCAATAATTATTAATTGTGGAATAAGATACCACTTAGTATTAAAAATTAAAGAATAAAAAAAGAGGATCAGCATTTGGAAAGGGTCCTATGAGGCAGAGTGAAATCTCTGGGAGTGTTCCATAAAGAGCTCACAAAATAAAAAATTTAAGTTGAGATGTGGTCTTTGTGGTTTATGTTCCCATTTTTTCTTGCCTCTGTTCTTTCCTTCTTCCTCATTTTCTTCATCTGTTAACGAGAGTTTTCTACTTCTCTTGAATGAGGAAAAATGTGCTTGCCTCTTATTTTTTATGTCCAATTTAGTCAGAAAGGTCACTGACATTTTAAAATAGTACTTCTTGGGAATATTTTTGAGCTGCTAAAAATCTCTTAATTCCCAGAGGTTCCACTGGAACCACCACACTTTTTACTTGATGACTACCCACAAAATGAAATACCATTTCCTCCCACCCTTCCCCCACTTTTTATGCAAGGGGGGGAAAGTGTCAGGAAGAAGAAATGGGTTCTAAAAGATATAGGTTGGAATTGTAAGGAGACTATGAACATTGACACAAGACAAAACATTTAGTTATCAGATCAAATTCAGAAAGGTCACAAAGTTCAAAGTAGCCTTTAAAATTAAGTCAGAAGGTTGTCCGCATTTCAACACTTTTTGGGAAGAATTATATTGTATCCCAGATACATGTTGATCCATCCTGATGTTAAAGCTGGTTCATTTTTCTCTCTGAGGTTTCCTCCATTCTGGTGAAATGACTCCAGAGGTTAGACATCTTCTCTGAGCTTCTCTCTCACCCTTGAAATCCATTCTTTTGATTCTGATCTGTGGATGGACACACTTCATGGGGTAAGGTTAATTGGAGTGAAGCTTTTGAACATCTTCCCCAAAGATCTTTAAATACTCAAACTGTAGTACCAATAGGTGATTAATTTCTATTTTCTCAAGCTCACTATCTAGATGGCTTGCAACTTTTGGCTCCTGCTTGAGGTAAAAAAAGAAAGCATCCAGGTGACATTATTGCTTTGGTTTGGTTTTGGTTTTGCTTTCTTCCTCAATAAGTATTTAGTTGCCTTATTTTGTGCTATTGTCCCTCATCCTATTTTTTTCTAGCAACATAAATGATGAAAACACTTGACAGCAGAATGCATTCGGGCTCATGGCTGCACCAGCTCCACATCTCGGGGCTGACATTGGAGTTGGTCATCATAGACCAGTCAGCTACATACAGCCACTCTGGGAGACAGGAGTAGACACAAGAGGAAAAGGGAAGAACTGCCTGTCAAGTTCCTACTGTGCTAGGCATTATGATCCCTGTTCTATACATGAAATTGTATTTAGTCTTTTTACACTTTATGTTAGATTATCCTCACATGCTAAGTGCTAAAATTAAAGATCAGATGTGTGTGTGATATCAAAACCCATAGCATGAAGTCATTATTTCAGGCTTAGAAAAGGAATATTATGAACTGAATGTTTGTGTCCCCCAAAAATTCAAAGGTCAAACCCCTAACCCCCAGTGTGATGGTATTTGGAGATGGGCCTTCATATGGGATGAGTGTCCTTAAAGGAGAGACAGTAGAACCTTGCTCCCCCTCCCTGCTCCCTGTTGCTCCTGCAAAGGAGAGATCCTGTGAACACACAATGAGAAGGCACCAGCTGCAAGTCAAGGAAAGAGACCTCACCCAAAACCAACCATGTTGATACCCTGGCCTCAGATTTCCAACTTCCAGAACTGTGAGAAAGTATATTTCTGTTGTTGAAGCCGCCCAGACAATGGTATTTTGTTATGACAAACCAATCTGACTAAAGAAGGGGATTTCCTTCACAATATATTTAGAAAAAGTTGGAAATAATCTGTGAGGCTACAGTTCTATTCCCAGAAATATGAAAGATGGTACAGAGCGGTTAAAAATGTGGAAGAAATTGTTTATATATATATATATATATATATATATATACTAGTAAAATGGTTTTAAATTCATTGATTAGATGCCAGGAAATTAGGAGAAAGCCTAGATACAATAAAGCTGAAGGGGAGACTCCAGAGAGGTGTGAAAGCACTGATGCAGGCTTTTGCCCTCAGGCAACTGCCAATTCTTGACAGCCTGGAGAAGAATTTTTACTGACTGAAAATGTTGAGGTGTAGACCAGGGCCAATCCTAGGAGAAAGGTCAGATCAGAGACAAAACTAAAACCAAGGCCCTAGATAGTAAATAGCTACAGAGGCTAAACTGTAAACAAACACATGCAAGTGTGCACTCACACACATACACACAGGAGATCAGGGGATAATTACATGTCTTTACCTTGGCGCTAGGCAAAATGGATTTTAAAATAAAGTCTCCCCTATGATTTCCTAAACACCCTGTGCAGGTGGAGGCCAGAAATCACAATACCTCCACATTATTCACCTCCCCCACTCAACAAAATACAAACTAGACATTTACTTTAAAGTGGTTCTGAGTCAAACTTTAGTCATCTTGTGTGGTTGTTATCATGGTTCTGAATGTCAACACCTGGCAAGCTGAGATTAGGGCAAAGAGCCATGCTGGGCCCCTGAGAGAATGAGCGTGAAGAAAAGGTGAGATGGAAGTGAAAATTAATGATCTCAGTAATGTGCCAGATGCTCTTTGCTCACTATTCTATTTAATTCTCACACCCACCTCTGAGATAAGCATTGGCTTCTCCATTGAAAGGTTAGGTCATTGATATTCAGAGAATGTGGATAACTTGCTAAGGTATGCACAGCAAGAGCATGGTGGAAGCCACAGTGGTAGTCTAGTTCTGCAGTCCCCAGAGCCTTTTATTTCTTTACAACAAAAACCATGCCTCACGATAACAGTCATAAAGTGCAGAGTAAAGCTCCATGAATGAGGAATTTATATTTCACATGGATATCATTAAGATCTAAGTGGGCTTTTGTTTGTTTGTTTTACTTCCATATTGTCCTCAGGCAACACTGGAAAAATCTTTTAAAATTCCAGGTCCTCAGGAGGTCATTTAAGTGGTCCTGGAAATTGTAAAACAAATTGTGGTGAGCAGGCTTTTTAAATTGTTTCTTGGCAGGAATTGACTAATCAAGTGCAATGAATTTAATTGATTACAGAAGAATGTTCCTTTGAGCTGATACAGCAACTCTTTTTTGGTCTGTTTGTGGCCTGAAATGTGAATTGAGGCAATGACTAACCATGTTAGCTCTTGCTATTGGGAAAGTCTTCAGTGGGAAAAAATGGAAATGCATAAAGTAATGTGGATTATTTTATTAAAGGATGCCTTCCACATATTTAAAAGTGATTGCCTCTCATAGACTTCCTGTTGAAATCTTACCTTGACTATATTTTCTCAACCTTAGACTTTACTTCTCTGAGTAAAGGCTTGATAAAGACCATACAGGTGCTCATGATTCTCAGCTGTCACACATTAGCTGTGCAGGCTTTGTCAAATTGTCGAACCATCCTGCCTCAATCCTCTCCTTTCTAAAATAAGGGAAATAATAATACCTACTACTTCATGTAATATCGTCGTAATTAAAGAGGTTAATATCTCTCTACATTACCTGGAACATGACAGGAAGTCAATAAATATTAGCTGATATTATTAGTAATAGTAAAAATAACATTCACAATTTTCTTAATGTGATGATAACACTTGACATTACTGCAAATTTGTGGATATAACTCTGGGACTGGCTATTGGTAATTCTTTGAGATTTATAAAGAATGAGAGAAATTATAAAAACTGAAGGTAATAAAAAAGAGGGACACAGGAAACTACAGCTGGATGTACAGCTGTAGAAAATGCCTGAAGCAGTGATTGGGTCTTACATGCCATTTTTCTGTTCCATTTTCCAGTCTGATCAGGTTGAGGCCCAGCGTCCTGTATGAGTTTGCTGTATGCTGCTGTAACAAAGTACCACAAACTGTGTGGCTTAAATAGCAGAAATTTATTGCCTCATAGTTCTGGAGGCTAGAAGTACAAAACCAAGGTATTATAGATTAGGTTCCTTCCCAGGGATGTGAGGGAAGGGTCTGTACCAGGCATCTTTCTTTGGCATGTAGATGACCATCTTCATATTCACATGATGTTCTCATTGTATCTTCATGTTGTCTCCCTTGTGACTGTCTTTGCGTCCAAATTTCCCCTTTTATAAGGACACTGTCATATTGGATTAGAGCCAGTCCTAATGACCTCATCTTAACTTGTTTACCTCTCTAAAGGCTCTATCTCCAATAAGGATATATTTTCGAGTACAGGAGGTTAGGACTTCAACATGTTAATTTGAGGCAGACATAATTCAACCCATAACACTCTGCCCTGTGCCCTCCATGCCCTCCTGATGTGAAAAACATATTCACTCCATCCCAACACTCCCCCAAAACTTAACCCTTTCCAACATCAACTCTAAGGCCAAAATCTCACTTATCATTATCTAAATCAGTATCAATGAGACAAGAAGTCCGAATCCTCCTGAGGCAAAATTCCTTTCCAGCTGTGAACCTTCGAGGCAGACACCAAGTTATAGGAAATGGGAAATATATGTACTAAGATTAATAGGTTCAATCACTGGCCCATAAAGAAGCCATGTGGTCTGATTTCTAAGTTGCACTTCAGGGAATAGCATAGATATTTTACTTTCTTCCCTTAATACATTTATTACAAAACTATAAAGATAAAAGAAAAAAGAGAGATACAGAAAACTATATACTGAAAAGCCATATGTGTATGTCTACATCTTTCTGCAATGAAATGTGGGGTTTCAAAAGAGAAAAGAATCATCAATCAAAAGATGGATGACAAAATTATGGGGAGTTGTAGATGCAGATCATAGTTTTACATTGAATAGAAGAAATGATCTTGCAATTGTAAAGTACCTAAAACCTCAAGACCTAACTCACAACCCTTCTTTCTAGGCAGTGCAATTTCTTACAGAAAGAACCAAAACTACCTAATATGTAATTTTCCCCACATAATCACCCTGAAAGCATTTATGTAATCAAAAGCAACCTCTGGGAATGGAAACTGGAATCTGGAAGTGAAACTCAAGAAAGATTTCATCATTGCACAAACAATTTCAAATTAAGTACTAATCAGAGGGGAAAATTAGGTTTATTCACAAGGGCCACTCAAAATAACCCTCTTAATAATGTAGAAATTGGCTATAGCTAAAGTCCCACAAGTCTAGACACAAATACATTTAAAATACAGCAAAGCCAATCAATATAAAATGTAGCAAATACAAGAAGTCAATGTAAAATAGATTTCTCAGTTATGAGAAACATGGTTCCAGGATTGTAAGCAAACTGCTCAGGGGGAAGAAATCTGTGATTTAGCAGAATTTTAGACTTACAAGAAATGTCTTTGCTTTTATTAGTGTCCTAGTCTTGAAATGTCTTTTCATATTTTCCTTTTTTAATCAGGGCAGGTGCTGTCCAAAACCAAAAGGGTCACTAGGCACTAAAGCCACGTTTGTCAAGGTGAAAAAAAAGTTACCTGAAATAAAGGGAAAAACAAGAAAAAGGACACAAAATTGTCGCCAGTCCCCCTGGGTCGTCATTAAACTGATTTGGCGTTGACTTCTGATTGACTCTTAATATTATACACAGAATTAACAGACTCCTCCTCCCCACTCTCTGTTGCCCCCAGGCCCATAGCAAATCCTGAGACACAAGCTTCTGTGGCTGATTCAAGTATAGGTTTTCTGGGAAGAGGGCCTGGCTTCCTCAGAGTAGATATCCAGAGGCAGAACTGTGACTAAGATCCCCGTTAGTAACATTCTCACTCAACACATGCTTTCTGACTCTGTCCTTTCTCTTTTTATCTTTTTTCTCCTTTTCCACTATCTCTATTTTTATTCCTTTCACTTATCTTCATGCCTCCCTGACTCAAGTCCCTTGTACCAACATTGTTTATTCTGCAGATGGCCAAAGAGGTTGCTGATCTCTGCCTTTGTCTATGAAATATTCTAGCTCCCCTGCTCCCCTGTCTTGCAAATGAGCCCTATCTGAACCTCCAGTCACACCAGGGTGCCCGGCATCACTAGCTGGAGAATATCTGGTCTCCACACCACCGAAAAGGAACATTCTGTCTTCAGAAAAGATACTAAGTGCTCTCTTGACCTGAAAGACCTCTAAAGCGGAGGGGAAGAGATGGAAAGATAGTCAAACAAAACTTTGTCAACTAGACCAACTTTCCCTGTTGATGAGTGATTCTAAAAAAAGAAGAGAGTGGCCAAAGATATCAACTCTCATTCATGAATAATACAGAAATGTCAGAGATAAATCATTGGTCTAAAGCTGCACTGGCCAATTTGATACTCATTAGCCACATAGGGCTATTCAAATTTAAATTAAGTTAAATTTAGTTAAATTGAGTTCCATTTCTCAGTCACAATTGCCATATTGCAACGTCTCAGTAGCCTCATGTAGCTGATGGCTACTGCATCGGACTGTGCAAATATAGAACATTTCCAGTGGCACATAATGTTCTATTGGACAGTACTCGAAAGGCCTGCAGATGCAGAGGAGATACAGAAGACACAGAAGGAGACAGGGACAAAGAGAAAGAAGAGGGGAAAAACAAGAAGACAAAGACAGAGAAAGACAAAGAACAATAAAGAGGGAAGAAAAAAATAATTAGAAGAGAGAAAAATTGCCAGTCTGAGATTGATGCTTTTCTCACCAGGTTCTAGACACTCTGAGATTCATATGAATAATATGTTAAAATGAGCACACTTTCCTAAGAATTTAATTTTAAGAGGTTGTCCTTGAAAGGGCGAGGACTATGCCCTCCATCTTACCCTGTGTCCTCCATTTTGGGGCAGCCACGTGCTTGGCAAGGAGCTTCTTCCTGGAAGTCTAAGCCTCTGCTAGCCACACCCAGGAACAAGACACCGACTTGCGCCTGGCCAATCAGCAGGGCACAGTCCTTTCTCCTCCCCTTACTCCAACCCCCCTATAAAACCCCTCTCCACACAGAGTTCTCTCTCTCTCTGCTTCCTGCTGCTGTGTCGGCGAGGTGGGGGAGCCGAGCTAGCTCGAATACAGACTCTTATGCTTTTGCATCGGACTTGGCTGGCTCCCTGTTGGTCTGTGGGGATCTTGAAATCTGGGCATAACAGTCCTGGCTCTAAGCAAAATGACTATGAAGACCTATCTATTCTGGAGGTTAGAGTTCTTGAAGGCAATCAATCAATTGTTTTGACCTGAACCTACTCATTTTCATTTACATATTTCCCTGCAGTCTACCAGTGAGCATCTTGTATCACTTCCCCTCCTGCTCCTTTCTCTAAACCTGGGAATGACTATGGCAATGAGGCTGGAATAGCACATGTATTAGAAGTGAAGAGCATCACTGAGAATTTAGAGACTGTGTCTGGTTTGGAAGAACCCAGGGGAACTTCAAGAAAAGTAATCAGAGTGAGGAGGAAAGGATACATAATGCAAAGTGTTCCCTCCAGGAACTTTACTTCAACAAGAACAAGAGCATTTCCCCGAAGGACATGAATAATGTCAAAAGTAACTGTTCACCATGCTTCTCCAAGGCTCCAAATGGGCTTTTAAGCCACTCGTTCTTGTGGGTTTAACAATGGATTCAAAATAGGAACTGTAAATTTGTTCCCTGCCTTTCTAAATTTGCAATGAGAAGCAGGCAGTACTGAGGTTGGTGTGTGTTCTGACTGGGATATCTGCTTCAATGAGAAGTTTGGACAAAACAGATCAGAGGTTTCAGCATTTTTGACCCTCTATTTTATGTGAGGAACCACAGGACTGACCCAGAGCAAAACTTTTGGCAGCCTCTGAAAATATTTACAGAAGACATTTGTGGAGTGCATTCTTTTATTAATAAACAACAATAATATTAATTTAACTTTCATTTATAATCCCTTAGAAATAATGAGCCTACCTCTTAGCCATTTTCTTGGATGGAGAACAGGTCCAAGTATAAACACTCTATGAAGACAGAGAAAACCACCTGTTATCCCCAGACACTGCTATAAGGGGAACTAGCCTGAAAGCTCTTCTACCCTTTACCTCTCTACCTCCACTTCCCCAACACCATTTTTGCATCAATCTATCCTTTCCCTGTGGCTTTCCAAGGAGGAGCCCTGTGACCCCAAATTGCCAACCTCTTGCTACAGACGCTCCAACTATTTCCAAACAAAGTAGTTTTTCCCATTCCCCACTATTTTTAGATCCTAATCACTTAACACCTTTAAGGAAAAATTTTCCAGTGCTGAACATCAAGCTAGAATAGTGAGATTAGAGTAGAACTGTGCAGCTACAATTCCTGGGTGTGAGTTCTTTACTCTGCCTCTTAATGTGTGTAAATTATTTAATCTCTCTGAACTTCAGGTTCCTCCTCCATAAATAACAGTAGGAGAATAGAATGAGTTAATATTTCCGAAATACTTAGAAAGTGCCAATAGATTAGATAGATAATAGATGATGATAGATAGATAGATAGGTCGATAGATAGATAGATAGATAGACAGAGGAGAGATAGATAGCAAGAAAGATAGACAAATACTTGGGAAATAGTTGGGGAGCATAGTGAAAGTCTAGCATTTATCCTTCATTCATGTCTTACATGAAAGACACTAAGGATATAAAGATAGCTAAGACATATTCCATTCACTTGGGCAACTCAGTGTTTAATAGGAGACAGACATGTATAATACATTATAATGGCTGTAGTAGAGTCAGATACTAATTGCTTTAGGAGTACAGAGGAAGAAGTAATTAATTCTCCCTGAGGGTTTAGGAAAAGATTCATGGATGAACCTGTGCTGCCCTGAACTTTCAATACACATCCAAAGCTACTGGGAGTGAAGACAGAGCAGGTGAGGGAGGACCATATACAACATGCTTATGGATGACCCTATCCAACTGTAGTTCCCACAAACACAAGGTTGCCTATACACACTTATCCTCTGCAAATGAACCAACCATCGCCTTGCTTTTGCCATCAACACTTAAAGAATTAAAGCTTCTCTCCAGGACTATTACTTTCAAAGCAGCTTTAATTGTGAGCAATCAGTTGTTAGAGCCACAAGGAGCCAACCACTCAAAGATATGCACACACATATACATAAATATGTATATATACATGCATTTATGTATGCATAGATAAATGTATATTAAGTATAATAGTATACATATATATACTATGTAGGTATATTTACTACCTACATATATATTAAGTACCCAAATGAGTAGCTGTTTGTTAGAGCTCAAAGGATAAAAATAAGTAGGGCCTGAACAGTGTTGCCAAATGTTTAGTGTATCAACCCACTCACCGAAGAGTTGCAAGTCCGATTCCCAGTCAAGGGCATGTACCTGGGTTGCAGGTTCAATGCCCAGTCCTGACCATGTGTGCAGGAGGCAAACAATCGATGTCTCTCTCTCTCTCATCAATGTCTCTCTCTCTCATCAATGTCTCTCTCTCTCTCTCTCTCTCTCTCTCCCTCTCCCTCCCTTCCACTCTCTCTAAAAATCAATGGAAAAAATATCCTTGGATGAGGATTAACAAACAAACAAAAAAAGCAGATGTCATAAAAAGTTTTAAATATAGTGAAAGATATAGCAAGCCACTATAGGCACTGCTAGCGAAGGGGAACGTAAGTAATTTGGAATACTGTCTTTAGCTCAAGCCACTACTGAGAAAGTCAGAAAATGTATTATGAGATGTTCCATTTGCAAGCACTGTTACTACCAAGTCACAAATGAAATGGAAAATAGAGGAAGGAACAAGTATTAGACATTCTAAATTCATTCTTTACATCCTGTGTTCATAAGAAACCATGTTCTTTTATCAATGTCTTACTCAAGATCTGTGCTATTTCCCCAGCCTTATGAAAATAGATTTTTCTTTAGGGTTCATGAGTGTAAAAGAGTTCTAGTTTGGGGATCAGAATATCCACATTCTAAACCAAACACAGCTACAAAACGAGTTGAGTGCCTTTGGCTATGACACTATCTTTTCCTTCCCCATTTAAAACTGAAGAGATTGGTCTAAATGATTGATAAAATGTTTTATAATTCTAATGTTATCTTAAAGACAGAGGTAACCATTCCTGGGATTGGCACTCAAATTGCACCTTCCTTGCTTCTGTGTTTCTCTTTTTCCCCCGCCCAGCTATCCTCATGTTACTGTACAGCCAAAGAATTCCCACTATGATCCCCTTGGGATGAAGAGTCATCTTGGACTTCTAAATGTTGGCCAATTCAAAATCTCTTTATGTGTTTTTCTGTGAGAAAAACACACACACATGACTTTTGGGGGCTTATGGGGCAAATGCTATGGGCTGAATGATACCCTTTCCCAAATTTCTATGTTGAAGTCCCCAACCCAGTACTTTAGAATGTAACCATACTTGAAGATAAGGTCTCTAAAGGGATAATTAAGTTAAAATGAGGCCATTAGTGTAGGGCAGTGGTCGGCAAACTCATAGTCAACAGAGCCAAATATCAACAGTACAATGATTGAAATTTCTTTTGAGAGCCAATTTTTTTAAACTTAAACTATACAGGTAGGTACATTGTTATTAACTTAATTAGGGTACTCCTAAGGCTTAGGAAGAGCCACACTCGAGGGGCCAAAGAGCCGCATGTGGCTCGTGAGCAGCAGTTTGCCGATCACGGCGACTAATCTAATGTGACTGGTGTCCCTTAAAGAGAGGGCGAGACACCATGAAATGCACAAGCACAGAGAACAGGCCATGCGAGGACACAAGAAGGAGGAGGCCATTTGCAAGCAGGAGCCTCAGGACAATAAAACCTGCCAACGCCTTGATCTTGGAGTTGCGGCCTCCAGAACTGTAAGAAAACACATTTCTGTTGTTTAAGCTCCCTAGTCTGTGGCACTTAGTTATGGCAGCCCTAGCAAACTAAGAGAGCAGGCCTTCAAGAAATAAAAAGGAATTGATATCTTCTGAATCACAGATTCTTTAAACAGCATGATTCGGTGTATGTACAAATTTCACAAATTACCAACAAGCCCAGAGGTGGGAATCCCCAAATAAGCAATTTCAGAATACAGAATGGTCCACCTACCTACCATTTATATTTGAAATGATTTTCTTGCCTTTATAGAAGTATACATGGAGTCATAAATTTTAAGAATCGCTGCCAAAATATCTGAATAAGTCAGCCTGTATAGACATCTCCCAAATGTATGCATTTTCTTAGATATAGGAACTGGCAGTTTTGTAAGCTATTCTGAACTGAAGAAAAATGTTATATCAGAAGATGATCTTATTCAGTGTGTTTTGAAATCCCCTAAGAAAAGCTGTCCTCCATGAGTACAACTTTTTTTTTCTTCTGCCAAACTTTGTCTTAGCAAGTTTTATCCAGACCATCTGAGCTAAAGCACCGTTGTGACTTGATTGATACTTGCTTCCAAGTGGAAACCACTGCAAAGTTTCGTTTGCATTGATTAGTGTCTTCCAGCTGCCTGAAAACCCACAATGAATTCACAATGCATTAGGGATCGCATCAGGGGGTTATTTATGGGTGAGTAGCAGGCTTATCGCCACCTCTATTGTGCTATCTATATGTCAAAGGCTCAGAGACTTATTATAGGGCCCTTCTTGGGCATTATTCCCACCCAGAGTGAATGACTGTTTCTGATTAGCCTTAAATGAGCTTATCTGCAATTTATTTTTTTACATAGGAAGCATTCATTTGCTTTCTTATAAATAGGAGTTTGCACTTATCCATCACCATGTCTTGCCATAAATCTGAACAGAACTGCCTGTGGCCCTGAGCTACAGCTTAACGGGTGACCTAATATGCTCATCACTGAGGTGTGAACTCAATCAGTCTCTTATCTGGCGCCACCACTGATAAATAAATAAATAAGCAAGCTGCTGAAAAATAAATGGAGCCATATCTTATTCAGAATGTTATCTGCATCTGCTGAGGAAGAATCCAAGGCAATCAGCTCTGTTGTGGGTTGTTCCGTGGTGTTAAAAATTGTAGGGTTCTCTGCGTGAGAAGACAATGCAGTACAGAACCAAGCCTCGCATATCTGTTTAAAATTTACACAATGTGAAACGAATGGTGGATTCTTGGAATTTTAGTTAGGCAACAGGCCTAGGTTTTATCATGGACATGGTGATTTTTTTAATGAATGGGAATAAATAGGTGAAATAAAAATGCAGGAAAAAACATAAAGCTGCATTAAAATGATTATCTGTTCTCTGAAAGAAGTTATTCTATTTCCCCAAAATCAAGACATGCAGCTTAGTCTGTGAGTACTGCTGAGTAATCAATAATCAAAGGCAGAACTGCTTTCACTGCCCAAAGCTTCAAAAAAATAGCAAGAGAGAAGTGGATGGGTAGAAGAAAATAAATGAAGAAATAGAGAAACCAATTCTATTTTTAAATGATTCAGAAATGTAGTCTTACCTAATGGAGGCTGACTGCCATGTCAAAAGAAAAAAAATGGAAGAAAATAACAATAACAAAAGCATACAAAAAATGTCTTTGATTACATTTTCTAAAACATACAGCTTTTCCAACAACCTTCTCTTTGAAATTGCAGTAGTAGAGTGCTTTTGAGTATACACATGCAATCTAGTGAGTGCATTTTAGTTATTCTGTGTCTTTTATTTCTGTTGGACCTGGGGCTGCACGGATATCCCCCCTGGTTAATATCTCACTGTCAACGATGGTGCCCCATAGGGAAGTTCAGTCACTTCCTTCAGAAGTTCTTTCAGATCTTACCCCTCACTGTCAAAAATTCTGGCATCTTCTATTGGTTTTTCATTCGCTTTTATGTATCTTCTTTTTATTGCTTTTTTTTTCTTCTTCTTTATATGTTTCCCCTCTCTCTCCTCCTGCTGTTCTTATTATCTCTAGTCCCACAGGTTCTCAGCTATAGTTTTCTTTGTTTTCTCTGTTGGACTAGTAGCTTCTTTGACTTCATCGCAGTATCTCTACGATTCTCTTTCAGCATTTGCTTTCCCTCTAATCAACGCCTTTCTTGTTTAAAGCCACGGTGGTCTTCGGTTTGTCCTGTGGGCTATTTGCCTTATTGTGACAAGAACGATGAACTGTTTTCTGCTTTTCTGACAGACCTAAAGTGCTGTCATCCATCAACCTGGAGATGATTTCATATATTTAGGATGTCAGGGTCTAGAATGATACTAAATAAACAGTACTTGACTGAAAAGTCCCAGTGAGATTACTCTTACTCTGTGGAGGCCCTGTTCCTGGCTAGCGGAGTCTGCCAACAGAGAGATCAAATGTTGACTAACCTCATTGTCATTAACTTCAACTCTCAAGTTTTTAGGGAGAATGTAGCTCTCCCAATGTGTTTCATAAATACAAATAGGAAAATATATATATATAAATATATAGTATTTGCTTTTATGTAAACTTGTTGAACTACTATCCATGTGCGTGTTCATAATTGATGGGACTGAGAATTCTCTACTAGACACAAGTTAATTCTTCCAATCCATGGGCACAGTATATTCTTCCATTTGTTTATATCTTACTCTATCTCTTTTTTCAAAGTCCTGTAGTTTTCTGAGTACAGTTCTTTTATCTCCTTGATTAAGTTTACTCATAAGTATCTTAATTTTTTTTTGTTGCAATGGCAAATGGGATTGTTTATTTACTTCCTCTTTATTCGAGTTCATTATTGGTGTAAAATAATTACATCAATTTCTGGATGTTATTTTATATCCTGCTACTTTGCCAGATTCATTTATTAAATCTAGTAGATTTTTGGTGGAGACTTTATTGTTTTCTATGTGCAATATTATGTCATTTACAAATACAGACAGTTTTACTTCCTCCTTTCCAATTGGATACCTTGTTGTTGTTGTTTTTCTTCTTGTCTGATTCCTGTGGCTAGGACTTCCAGTGTTATGTTGAATAAGAGTAGTGAAAGCAGAAATTCCTGTCTTGTTTAACTGTTCTTAGGAGAAATGCTTTTAGTTTTTGCCCATTGAGTATGATGTTAGCTGTATGTTTATCATATATGGTCCTTATTATTTTGAGGCATGATCCCTCTATTCTTACTTTGCTAAAAGTTTATATCAAAAATGGGTGTTGGATTTTGTCAAATGATTTTTCTGCATCTATTGATTTGATCATGTGATTTTTATCTTTCAATTTGTTTAAGTGATGTATCAGATTTTCAAATATTGTACCAGCCTTGCACACTTATAATAAATTCTACTTGGTCATGGTTTATGATCTTTTCAATATGTTGCTGAATTCGATTTGATAATATTTTGTTGAGATTTTTAGCATCTATTTCATCAAAGGTAATGTAATTCCCTTTCTTTATAGTATCTTCACTTGGTTTTTAAATTAGGATAATGCTGGCCTCATAAAAAGAGGTTGGAAGTGTTCAAGCATTCTTATAACCATTACTTTGAACTCTATATCTGATAAATTGCTTACCTCCATTTCATTTAGCTCTCTTTCTGGAGATTCCTCCTATTCTCCTATTCTTTCATTGGAGGCCCATTTCTCTGTTTCCCTTTTTTTTTTTTTTTTTGGCTGCTTTTTTGTAGTTTCTTTCTGTATATTGGACAAGACTGGCTCCCAGACTTGGCTGAGTTCAGGGTTTCTTTCCACTGGGAGGAGGCCCTCTAATCATATAGATAAGAGCATATAGATCAGTGGAACTGAACAGAGAACCCAGAAGTCAACCCAAGCCATTATGCCCAGTTTATATTTGATCAAGGAAGCAAGAGCATACAATGGAGTTAAGACAGTCTCTTCAATAAATAGTGTTGGGAGAATTGGACAGATACATGCAAAAAAAATGAAACTAGATCACCAACTTATACTATACATGAGAATAAACTCAAAAATGGATAAAATACTTAAATGTAAGTCATAAAATTCTAAGAATCCTAGAAGACAATGTAGGCAGCAAAACCACAGACATCTCACATAGCAGAATTTTCAAGGAAAAATAAACAAATGGAACTACATCAAACTAAAAAACTTCTTCAGAGCAAAGGAAAACAGCATCAAAATGAAAAGGGAGCCCACTGTATGGGAGAACATAATTGCCAATGATATGTCTGATAAGGGGTTAATTTCCTAAATATACAAAGTACTCATTCGCTCAGCAAAATGGGCAGAGGACCTGAATACACACTTCTCCAAAGAAAACATACAAATGGCCAAGAGACATATGAAAAAATATTCAATGTCTATAATAATCAGAGAGATGCAAATTAAAATGACAATTAGGTACCATCTGACACTTGCCAGAATGCCAACCACCAATAAATCAACAAACAACAAGTGCTGGGGAGGATGGGACAAAAAGAAATCCTAGTTTACTGCTGGTGGGAATACAAACTCGTGCAGCCACTATAAAACAGTGTGGAGTTTCTTTAAGAAATTAAAAATGAAACTGCATTTAACTCAGTGATCCCACTTCTAGGAATATATCCTAATAAACCAGAAATACCAGCCAGAAAGAATATATGCACCCCTATGTTCATAGCAGCACAATTTATAATAGATAAGATCTGGAAACAGCACAGATGCCTATCAGTAGGTAAGTGGATATAAAAGCTGTGGTACATTTACACTGTGCAGCAGTAAAAAGAAGGATCTCTTACCCTTTGAGACAGAATGGAGGGACCTGAAGATTATGCTAAGCAAACCAAGCCAGTCAGAGAAAGACAAATATCACATGACCTCACTTATATGTAAACTGATGAATAAAATAGAACCAGAAGCATGGAAACACGAAACAAACTGAAGAATCTCAGAAAGAAGGGGAAAGAGGGGTGAGAAGAGGTTAACCAAAGAACTTATATGCATACTAGAGGCCCAGTGCACAAAATCGTGCACTGGGGGGGCAGGTGTCCCTCAGCCCAGCCTGCACCTTCTCCAATCTGGGACCCCTCGGGGGATGTCCAACTGCCGGTTTAGGCCCACAGGGGTTGGGCCTAAACTGGCAGTCAGACATCCCCCTCACAATCTGGGATTGCTGGCTCTCAACCACTTTCCTGCCTGCCTGCCTGATTGCCCCCAACTGCCCTCCACTGCTGGCCTGGTCACCCCCAACTGCCCTCTCCTGCTAGGCTGGCCACCCCCAACTGCCTTTCCCTGCAGTCCTGGTCCCCCCTAACTGCCCTCCCCTGCTGGCCTAGTTGCTCTTAACTACTCTCCCCTGCTGGCCTGATCACTCACAACTTCCCTCCCCTGCCAGCCATCTTGTGGTGGCCATCTTGTGACCACATGGGGCCAGCCAACTTTGACCACATGGGTCAATTTGCATATTACCTCTTCATTATATAGGATATGCATTGTCCATGGACACAGCCAATAATGTGATGAAGACCTGGATCAGGCAGAAAGTGGGTGGAGAGGTGTAATCGGGGGGGAGGATAGTGAGGGGCAACTGTAATACTCTCAACAATAAAAATTAAAAATTAAATTTTAAAAATAAATAACACCAGCCTTGCCAGTGGTATATTGACCTACTTTCTGCAGTATCCAATTACTTGCTCTAATTATTCTCTTCCAATCCTTTTGTTATATCCTCAGTAAAAAACTGATTCATCCTCTCCTAAACTTGAAGTTCATCTGAGAATCTCAAATCATGAATTAAGTTTTCTTTGAACTTGAATGACAGAAATTAATGAAATTTGCTTTTAAAAAATTCAGTCCTTATCTAATTTATATCTCAAATACCTGATGATTTTTAGTTGTTACCTGGTAAGCCTGAGCTACCATTACAGTCTGAGGGACAAGGGAGAGGCAGATGCCATCTCAGTAAGCAGTTTGATATTAGGACAATATCCCTGTCCTACAGCAAAAAGGAAAAAGATAGGGGGAAGACCACTATTTCTAGTCCAATGGTTAAGGGGCCAAAATGGATCTGAACATGAGAAAAAGCATAGCCATGTGTATGTTCTGATTTTCCCTTTTCAGAGTTTCTTTGGAAAAAAAGAAGAGAGCCTTTTGCACTTGTAAATGGAAAGGGGACTTTGTTATAAAATAAGTGACCAAAAGTAACCTCATAGAGTGATATGATCATAAATTCCAGACTGGGTAGATCATGGTGGGTAGTCATAGCACAAACATGTTTGGGGCCTGAGAACATGACTATTGTGTATGGCAACCTGACACATCCTAGTATAATAAGAGAGAAGAGCACAGAGGTAAGACGGTAAGATAGTCCAGTTTACAAACCTGTGTCAAACATGGCTTCTAGGTAGTATAGATTTGAAGGAGAGTAGAATATGCCACCCCAAAATATGACACTTGGGCATGTGACACTTGAGCTGAAATCAATCAAGACCCTGCAAACTCAATAAAAACATTTACCTTCCCCTTAACTACCTAAAAGAATTTAGAAAGGTGTCTGGCTCAGAGAGAGATATTAACAGAGATAACATTTATTTGAATGACCTATCTATTATGGCAGGGCAATAATCTAAATACCAATCATCAGCTCTTTGTATTGTTCTGTGAATTACCCTCCTCCCCTTGGAAGCCCTAGGTATCTATCCCATTCCTTAGCCCAGGATCGCCTATCAGCCTCAACACCTGATTTGCCCTTGGGTCTCGTATTTTATGGGACTCACATATGTCCAAAATTAAAAATTTGTTTTTCTCTTGTTAATTTGTCCTATGTCAACTTAATTATTAGTCTATCCAAAGAACCTGAAAGGGTAGAAGGGTAATTTTTCCTCTCCAATAGACTTTAAGTCAAAAGTTAGGGGTCTGTTTGGGGCCTGACATAGGTGTGTATGTGAAAAATGGTGAGGTAATCCTGTGGCAGAGACTGTGAAGTGGACAGGCTATACCTTGTGCCAGACAGGTGACATAGAAAAGACTCAGAAGGTTTCAGAGAGGCCACAAGAGAATAGGAAAAGATAAAATCAACATGGTGGGGTTATTGGGCCCTGTCCAAGCCACAAAGAACAAAAGTTAATTATCCTCAGATGTCAATAGTAGATGGCAGCTATAGGGTAAGGAAAGAGAAATAAATTTACCTTACCCTTTGTGAGTTGGCTGAAACCCCTGTAACAAAAGACATATTCACAAGAGAAAACAAACAGAAAAAATGAATAACTCCCCAAGGTGGCCTACACCACCAGTTTAAATACCATCATCAGCTAAACACAAAAAGCTAAAAGAAAGAGGTAGAAAGGCTAGTTATGGGGAAGTGACCAGGAAAAGCAGGGTAAACAAGATTGTTATGCAGATTTAAGTCAATGCCTTCTACATTGATAGAAAAGGAAACACTGTTACAAATGGAGAATTCCTTTATGAATATAAGTATCTTTTATCATAGGGTAACTGTTTATTCTCAGAGCTTCTCCAGTGTCTGTTGTTTCTCAAAATAATCAACCCCAAATATTCCCTATGCCAAAGAAGTATATTTTGAGGAGGCATATTCTTCTTGTCTTCACAACAGTGCCCCGTATACTAGATAAGGTCACTATCTTTCAAAGGGCACAGCCAACACATTATTTCAGACCAGCACCTGCTACTTCTACAAGGTCTTAAGGTCCTCTTCCCCATGAACTCAAATGAGGTTTTAGCTAAAAGAAGGAAGTCAATATCTGAGATGCTTGCTGAGCATTTTGCCTGAGGAAACTAAGAGACATTGGAGTAGCCCTGATAGGCTCTCAAACTTCAGAGTAAATGCTAAAATGGGGAAAAGCTTATTTAAACCAGCATAGGAGATATTGCTAATTAGTCTCAATGACAAAGTGCATTTAAACAAAGAACTAATCAAGGTGAGGGGAGACTGAGATGTGAGAAGAGCAAGGACAAAGGCTCTGAGGTGGGAAAAATGACTGAAGTGGTCAAGAAATAGCAAGGTGGCCAGGGTGACTAAAGTGGGCTGAACAGAGGGGATAAATGATGAAATAAGTTCATAGAAATAATGAGGAAATGAGACCTTGAAAAGCCTTGGGGCCATTATAAGGACATTGGCTGTTATTCTGAATAAAAATTATATGTTTGTCACATGGGGGCGACATGATCTTCCATTTTAAAAAGGTCACTTTATATTCTAGGAGTTAAGTAAAGGAACAAGCAAAGAGATAGTGATGACTTGAAAGATATTTATAATAGAGGAGTATGAACTTTAATTTGAAGCATTTTAAGTTTGAAGTACTGACCATACATATAAGTAGTGATACAAATTTGGGGAAATCTGTATCAGGAAATCAGGTCTAGAAATCTTCATCTTCTGATATTCTAAGCCATACAACTGGATGGGATCCTCAAGGGAGTGAGTGTAAAGAGAGGAAATAAGACATCTAAGGATTAAGCCCTTAAGTAATTCTCTATTTAGAGGTCAGGAAGATAAAGAGGAACTAAAGAAACAGGCACATAAATGGTATCCAGGAAAGTGCAAAGAAAGTCAAGTAAGTGTTAGTGTCTTGGAAATCAAGTAAGAAAGACTTTCCAGGAAGAGAAAGATAGTATGATGCCAAATGATAAGGATAGGTCTAATAAGATGGAGACTAATAATTGATTGGATTTAACTACATTGAAGCCATTGGTGAACGTAGCAAGATCAATTTTGATGTAGTGACTAGGATTCCTAATTGGAAGAAATTCAAGAAGAAATAGAAGAGCAGAATCAGAAATGGCAAGAATATACCACTCAAAATATTTTGCTATAAAGAATAGAGAGATGAGGCATTAGCTATTAGATAAGTGGAAATAAGAAGTGTTTTATCTTCAAGATCAGAAAAGAGATAGCATATTGTATATTGGTGAGAACAATTTAGTAGAGAAGGTGTCAGGCACATTCTTGTTCTCCATTATGTCCCCCTTGGGGCACTTGACCCTCCTACCGATTTCCCTGTTATTCTCATTATTGGTTTCATGATTAAGGGCCTTCAGTTTCCAATAAACCGCCTCACCCAGTTTCCAGGGGACCGCCTACACCTGGCCCCCACCTGCACCTGATCTGACCATTTACTCTGATTGACCTTTACAAGAGACATATATACCACCCCCCTACTTTGCCCCACTGATGCCATTTTGGTCTCAGCCCTTCTGCTCACATATGTAACAATAAATTTATAATTCTTTACCACTTTTGGCCTCGTGCGTTCCTCCTTCGGCAACCCTAACTGAAGGAATATTTTATGATGCAGAAGAGAGAGGAGAGGACTGATAAACAGAATAAGAGGAGATGGCATATATTGCAAGTAGAAGAGTGAGCCATAGAAAGAAACTCAGATAGTTTATCTCTACAACAGAGAGAAGGCAAGCTCTGACATGCTCACAATTTTCGAATATCTCATAAGTTATAACAGGGATTGCAAATGCTGTTATTTTAGTCATAAAGGTGAAGAAACTCACACACAGTGATTTTCAGAGGCCAAGGAGGCAATGAAGCATAGTAGCTTAGAACATACATTTAGTCAAAGGGATGAGATCAGCTATGCCATTTAAGCTTAATCTTCAAAAAGTTTTCATGAGAATTAAGTTAGATATTGAGAGAACTAACGATACTGAGGGAGAGCCCAGGTGTAATTACTCAGAATTATCTGTTCTCTATTCTTTGTCACAGATGTGACAAACTTATTTCCCAAATGTGGTGACATATAGGTAGGGTCATGTGACTGAGTTCTGCCCATATGAATACAGGCAAAGTAATAAACATCAATTCCAGGTCTGCTCTAACTTCTATCTTGATCTCTTCTGCTTCCATTATCATTCTTCTAGCAAGTGATGTATGCATTGGAGCATTTTGAAACCCTAGAAGATGCAGAGGCACTAACTGGAAAGAGGATGAGTCTATTCTGATTGGACAGGAGCAAGAAATAAACTTTTATTACCTTAAACCACTAAGATTTCTGGATTATTAGAGGTGAAAGAATTAATTAACTTATGCAATGAGTCCTTACTAAATGTTAAATATCAGTATTAATGTGGTGAGTCCATACCACAATATTAATTGATGACAATGATCAGCAAACATTCATATATATACTGATTTCAGAGAGGAAGGGAGAGGGAGAGGGAGAGAGAGATAGAAACATCAGTGATGAGAGAATAATTCATTGGCTGCCTCCTGCATGCCTCCCATTGGGGATTGAGTCAACAACCTGGGAATGTACCATGAACAGGAATCAAACCATGACCTCCTGGTTGATAGGTTGATCTTCAACCACTGTACCACACTGGCCAGGCCCATTCAGGCTTCTTTATTCCTTGTCTAATGCTCTTCCACACTCTGTACTAGAATTTCTAATTTTGGACCACTGTGCATAAGAATCCATGTTCCATTCAGAGCATAATCTTAACTGTGCTAGGAAAGGAAGAGCAGAGTTAGATCTTGTCAGAAACTCAATCTATAAGCCCTGGTATAATTGCCTTAAGCAGAAAACTCTATTGCTTTGGGTCTCTCCTTTTAAGTTGAAATGTAACTAAAAATAAATAATCGAGGTTATGTATCACTGAATAAATCAGATCATGAGTATCTGATCTACTGATGCAGAATATCTAGTACTCAAAGGTTTCTATTACAACTAAATCAAAACATTTCCAGCTACCATAACTGGAACAGACAAAGGTTAACATTTTTCAATTACCAATATGATAATTGCTATCTTAAAATTTGCTTAATTTTTCCAATTCAAAATTCTTTCTTACACATTTCTGCTTATTTAATTGGAACATAACATTAGATAAAACTCTTTAATATTCAAGAAGTATATCTCAAATAGCATCATGTCATGAATATTCCCCACTGTAAATTCATACTTCTGCTTTGACCTTGTTGTCATTGTTTTGTTACATAAATTATTCAGCCTGGTATGTCTTATAGATTAAATACTCTAGAAACAAATTAAAAAGCATCCCAGTGGCTCAGAAATGTCAAGTAAGTGTTCTTTCCTATGAGTACCTTTTATAAAATGGGATAGTGAAAAATAACCCCACAAAAGAGCAAGATGATTTGTTTAGAGATAAAATTTCCAAGTGAAATGTGCATCTTTCTTTTTTAAAAAAATCTTATAACTCACCTTTCATTGTTGCATTCATATAGGCATATGCAACTTGCTCATTGATATGTGGAAGAGCAAAAGCAATACTCCTTATTCTGCTCTAATCACACAGGCTTTTTAAATCAGAACATGCAGGCTTTAAAAAGACAGTTTCCCAGGAAGGCAGCCTGTTCCATCTTCCTTTGCCCATTGAAGGGAATTGCCAGGAAGCCAATAGAGTTGCTGATCACAGCTTTCTAACAATAGAATGGTCTGTAGTATGAGTCCTGGCCCTAGAAGTTTGGACCTAGAAGCTAGATGGCCAATTATGGTATAAACGAGTTCCTTAATTGAATAAAAAGCTCATTCATTACCTCAAAAAACCCTCTATTAAGCAACTAATCTGAGAATAGGCACTGAGAATACAAATATACAAAGACAATATCCCTTAAGAAGGGATGAATTGACCTCAAGACCATTATGATCAGCCATATAGAAAATGACCAATTTTTCAGATGCTCTAACAAGCTACTAACACTCCCATAATATTTTCTCTGTGACAGAAGCTGTTCTGATTAAGTCTTAACTTTACAGGTATAAACTCATGTACTTCTCACAAGAACCCTATGCAGTTGGTCTTATTATCAGACTTAAATTATAGATGATAAACTGAGGCCCAGAGAGATTCAGAAACTCGCCCAAGTCACAGAGATAGCAAATGAGAGATGGCTTGAACACAGGCATCCTGACTGACTCCAGGCACCATGACTCCAGAGTTCGTGGTCCATCCCCTGCCTCCTCTTCCCCAGGCTCTGAGGCCCAGCAGTCTCCCAGGGGTGACTAACTGAGAAAGCAACAAGTACCCTTTAATAAGCGTGGGAGTGAAGGCATGTACAAAGCAGAGGGATGCACATGTCTACAGGAACTTCCAGTTTGCTTTTAAATTCTTATGTCTAATTTTAGGGTCAAACTGACTACAAGGAGGAGAGCACAACTAGAGTTGATTTTTGACTTATGTGGTTTGTCCCAGATTTATAAGATAGCATTGTTCTTAAACAGAGTAGGGCCCTTGCACGTGTGAAGGACGATAGATGACCTCACTTTGTATACCACTCCTGTACCTCGCAAAAGCATGCAAATGTGTTAAGAACGCTGTGGCTATGTCTAGGCAGATCTCTTTCTCCCAAGATCAGGAGAAACAGGCTCATTAGGCCATGTACTTAGGATTTAAAAAAAAAATTAATAGGTTTTTTGGTAGTTCATTTAAATTCTGAGAGTCACTTTCACATAAAAATGAATTGACCTCAAGACCATTATGATCAGCCACATAGAAAATGACCAATTTTTCAGATGCTCTAACAAGCTGATTTCTCTAAAATATAGTTGATTCTGGGGTTGTTTATAACCTCAACTTAACTTCAAAAGACAATAATCATAAACCCCATCCAATAATTATCTCTATATATTAATGTCCCACCATTCTCTTTTTTTAAATATTTTTTATTGATTTTTTTTTTTTTTTTTACAGAGAGGAAGGAAAAGGGATAGAGAGTTAGAAACATCGAGAGAGAAACATTGATCAGCTGCCTCCTGCACACCTCCTACTGGGGATGTGCACGCAACCAAGGTACATGCCCTTGACTGGAATCGAACCTGGGACCCTTGAGTCTGAAGGCTGATGCTCTATTCACTGAGCCAAACTGGTTAGGGCCCATCATTCTCTTTTGCAAACAATCCCATAACACCCCCTGATCAAGCGTAATCTGCATTTTTCAATTCTTCCAAAAGCCCCCTTCTCCCTCAAAATGGCTATGGGTAATTCTGATTTAGTGATGGAGGCAACAGGTTTGTTAGTCGTTTTTGCTACACAAATAAACCTCTCCATTTAAGAATAATAATTACCATGGTAACCCTAACAGCTTAGGAACCGTTCAAGCATGCGGTTTCTAGGGAGGAAAAAATATCTCAGCATTTCTGAAGCTTGTTTAACCCTTCGGGACTCAGTGTCCACTTCTTTTTTTAATAGCAGAGTCCATTTCATTTAACCTTTTTGTCAAAATAGACAAGAAACCTTTCCACTGGAAGCACCAAAATAGATGGAAAGGAACCGAATGAAAAATAATATATTTAATAGTAATCTAATCTCACTTAAAGAAGTGCAAGCCAAATATGACATCTGAGAAGGCATTTGGCTCAGACACCGGCGGCACTGGGGCACTGCTCAGCGCTGAGAAGGGGATGAGTAATGAATAGTGCAGTCAGCGTGCAGTCAATGGGAAGGCTGTACAGCGAGCCATTCAGAGCGTCCTCTCCTTTTCCTCATGTGGCATAACACTCAAATCTTGTAGGAAATGAACAATCTTAGAAGCATGATTTGGCTGTAACTGTACCTCATGAGCGGAAGTCGGATACTGGAGCAGTTCTCACCACGTCTCTGTCGGTCTTTCCCTCTTACCTCACTGCCTAATGGCGTGTTGCCTGCGGTACCAAATGTGAGAGCCAAGTCAAAGCTTGAAACAGTGGCTGCACGTGCAGTTCAATAAGAGCAGATACATACCTCCTAGACAAGTACGATTCCTACTGAACAAACACTGGACTGGGTTTGCAGAACCATATTAGAATATTAAAATGAACCCTCAGCTAATCTAATAGACTATGTATAATATCTTTCAAATATATTAGATATTCTTGTTGGCATTGATTATTAGTGGTTAGAAGAAATTCTTGCTCTGTTTCTCTCCCCAGTAAAAACTGCATTCTGTTAGTACATTTGTAAAACCAGTTAGACTGGGAGCAGAAAAAATAGAAAATTATACTGTCCACGTACAAGCGCATTTGTCTTGTCTCCCAGGAAACCTTGATTCATGAGATTCCTTGGTTAATACCATCTCAGAATATATTTTTCCTTATTTATTTTACTCCATTGTTTGCAATTTCATTATGTAATTTAAATTGTATTGTCTTGAACTGTAGAGCTCATCTGGTGAATTTGTTCTGTCAGTAAGATTACTTCTTTTTGTGTGTTTATTAAAATTTTAATAAAAGTTTCACTAGTAGGCAAACCGGCAGTACTTTCAGAGAATTATTTAGCACATGTTATTCATGTTGATGAGGATGTAAGAAGGGAAGGTTAAGGATGGATAGATCTGATTTGAGCCCAGTATTCTAACAAAGATTTGAAGATAATGATTAATATTATTATTACTATTACTATTATTAGAATCATTTGTTATTTTATAATGATTTCCTTCTTCTGGGTATTCTCTCATGAAGAAGAAAGGAAAAAAATAAAGTAAACCTAATAAGAGGAATAGCCAGGCAATTTTTTTTTCTCACAACTCCTTTATCTTCCCATCAAATCTTGATGCCCATACTGGGCAATGAGCCTCTGAAAATAATGGTTTGTGGCCTTCGTAACTGAAGGCAAGAAGCAATATAACCATTGCCGGATCTCATGATGGGAATGAAATAAACTTCTGTCACTCCTTTTTATCTTCCTTCCCAATTCTTTCACACCTTCAAATAATTCTTCCTTCTCCAGCCTTTAGCGTTGCACTTTATTATTTCTTTTTTCCAAAAATATTGCACCAAGGTCTATAGCCAGGGGAAAAGCTTGTAATGGACTAAAATAAGATTCTTTCTTAAAACTGCTTTAGGTGAGCTTTTTACATTCCTTTTATTTGAAGCTTAAATGTCCCTGACTTCATGACACCAACCGACACAGTTTTAATCTTCATGTTGAGATGAAGTTGGTCTGATAACAGCATCTTCCCCAAATGACCCAACAGTCCTTTTGGCTGGCATCCAGCCCTCTTTTTTGTCACCTCCTAGCCCTCTTCACCCCCACAGAGTGTGTTTGTCTTTATTCATAAACTAGAGGCCTGGCTCATGAAATTCGTGAGTGGGCACAATCCCTAGGCCTAGCCTGCGATCAGGGCCATCTTTTCTGACTGCCGGCAGCCAGCCCCCTCCCCCCCCCCCCCCCCCCCCCGCCATCACCCACCCTGGTTTTCGGTGATCAGAGCCTAAAGGCCAGGGGCAAGGGACATCTGTGTGTAGGGCAACCAGTGGGGCGGGGGCCTTGGCCTGGTGCCACTCACATCCCTCACCAGCCCCCCCCCCCAGGTCCCCATCCACCATCTAGCCATCAGAGCCTGCTGGCAAGGGGGAGGGCCCAAGAGGTTGGACATTCAGCCTGCTCGCCCGTCCCACCTCCCCAGTTCCCTGTTCGCCATTGGGTGATGGTAGCCTGCCAGCTGGGGGGGGGGGGGGGGGGGAGGGACCAACAGGTGGTCAGTGCACCTCATGGTGACTGGTTCGGCGGTCGTTCTGGTTGTTCTGCTGTTATGGTCACTGAACTTTTATTATATAGGGTATTGTTATCTCAGCTATCTTGAATGTGGTGAATTTAAGAGATTTTAAAGGGTTAGGAGATATTATATATTTTCCATAGCATCTCCAGTAGACCTCAGTTGGAGAGGTACCAAGAAAGGTTATTGCCTTTGGATTTCCTTTCCTTTTCCCTGCCACAGTGCCTCCACTTCCAACATTAGAGATCCATTTTTTTTTTAAAATATATTTTATTGATTTTTTACAGAGAGGAAGGGAGAGAGATAGAGAGTTAGAAACATCGACGAGAGAGAAACATCGATCAGCTGCCTCCTGCACATCCCCCACCAGGGATGTGCCCGCAACCCAGGTACATGCCCTTGACCGGAATCGAACCCGGGACCCTTCAGTCCGCAGGCCGACGCTCTATCCACTGAGCCAAACCGGCTTTGGCTAGAGATCCATTCTTAAGTGAGATAGTACTTTTACTATATGGCTTCCTCTCTTAAAAGCTCACTGCTCCGGGGTAAAAAAAAAAAACAAAAAAAAAAACAAAAAACAAAACAAACAAAAAAAAAACATAGTTAGTTATCTGTAGGATCTATGTGAATTCCTGCATCTGGACTCATTTTCTTTCCCTAACATGTAGCTTAAACAGAGTATCAAGGGAATAGTATTTTTTTATTGGGAAAAATTCGGAAGGTTATTATGGTTATTTTAGAGCATTAGACATTCTCAGCAGAAGGCATTGTTAGGGGAAAAACCTCCATGAGAAACAGGGGTTATGGTGATAATGTCTACAAGCAAAGAGAAAAGAGGGCCAGAAAGAAGGTGAGATTGGAGATGGAATTTTAAAAAACCTAAATTTCCTCATTCTATCACCTAGGGCCATGGGGTACAGAAGGACACTACATGGAGCCTCCAGGGATAGGGTTTAAACTAAACCTTCTAGCCAGTGTAACCAGCAACCATGAATTGTCACACAGTAATCTTAAATGCTCATGTAACCAGCACTCAAGGTAGCACCCTGCACGTAACCCTGTCTCCATCAATGTAGCTGGCACTCTGAAGTTAGAGACTAATACCAAAGTTTTCTGAAGCTAATAAGAAAACTAATTTAATAATGTCTGCTTTAAATTTTATCAATTGTTATTGAAGGGATGAAGAATATGCAATTGAAGTGAGTGATGCAACATTATACTAGAATACAATATGTTCCTTTCCAAGATAACTGGGAGTGGGCACTATAATACAACTAAGAAATATACATTTAAACAAGAAAAGGTAGGAAACTGGGTAAAGGGTATACAGGGACTCTCTACTATCTCTGCAACTTCTACAAATCTAAAATTATATCAAAATAAAAAGTTTTCTTAAAATAACAGAAAAGAAGATGGAGCAAAAGTAGGAGGAGGAGAGAGAGAGACCACATATTAGGAGTAGGTGAAAAGTAAGGAAAGATGAGTAACTTTTCATGAGTTCCCATTCCCTGCCAGGCACTGAGTTAAATGCCTAATATATTTTTTGCATTAATTCTGACATACTATTATTCTTATTTTAAGATGGAGCGTAAAAATATGTCAAGCAAGATCACACAGACAGGAAGCCTCCCACTTAGAATTTGATTCAATATGTCTCAGATTTAGAATTATCTTCTAACATGTTGTGTCAAGTATGTCTCAATTTAAAAAAAAAGAATTCTCTGAGTTTTCTTCAGTTTAGCTTTCACCTCTCACTTCTTCTCATGGTCTTCGCTTTTGCCACACATTTGATAGACAGGTATCCAATCAAACACTCCTATTCAGTTAATGTGATTTTTTTTTTTTTGGCTTTCACAAAATATGCTGTCCTTATGAAACACCCAGATCTGTGTTTAACTTTGTAAGGCAAGGAGTTCAAGGAAAACCCAGCTGAGATATCCAACCTTCAGTACTGTGGTAGTTGCATTTTATATCAAATAATCCTCTAATATTCTCTTTGACAAGTAGAATCCACACTCCCTCCTGTTAAATTGTTAATGGCTTCCCTTGTGGTTGGCTTCTGGTTCTGACTTCATCATAATTTAGGCTCTTCATTTTATGTCAGTAAAATCATTTACAAGAGAATCATGGCCCTTGGCTAGAAGTCCTTGATGTGCGCAAGAAACAAGGTGTACCTTCACATAGGGCTCTGGCTTCTCTCATGCTCTTTCATTCTTTTTCTCCCTCCCCCTTGTTATTGGATTTTTGGTTTCTCTCTCTCTCTCTCTCTCTCTCTCTCTCTCACACACACATTTTGCTTGTAATGTTTCTATTGTTTCTTAAAACATACTCCAAGCGACTCTTCAACATATCTATGTTATTTGTTACCTGTGCTATTATAGATTTGTGCATCATTGTTCTGTAAATGTTAGCTATTTCAACCTTTGGGAACAGAAGAAAATATTTAGCACAGCACCTTTTCCTTCTGGTGCTTTAGGCAGTTATTTCATTTCATTTTTTTTTTTTTGCTTGAAGGATTCTGTTTAGACAGTGACCTTATTTCTATCAGAGAATAGAGATTTCTCCAGTTTTCATAACAAGCACCCATACTTTGCTGTGACCTTCTATAAAACACAGCCCAGGAACTAGTATTTATTCCTCTCAAGATTCTCTCAAAGGCTGAAGTTACTTATTCTTTGTATGTCCTGGTAACTACTAGAGTTGATGCAGGATAAAATTTGTTTTTCTAAACCTCATTTTAACAGTGCTCTTCTCATACCAGAGAGATCTAAACCCATAATGCTATAGTCTGAGATCATTACAAATGAAAGAAACAAAGCAAAAATTTGATGGTCAGACATATTTGCCTCCACAAGACCCCTCATCTCCATTTCCTATTGAATTCATGTTCTGACTTCTCTTTGATAGCAAGCCTAAATGAGATTTGGCAAGCCCACCATTGAATTAGTCCTATAATTATGGTGACTATAGAGCTAATCCTCCAAATCAGGGCATTTTGACAGTGAAACTGATGGCTATTAATAATGTATACTAGAAAACCATGCATAAACTTGGATCATCCTCAGCAAACTGGAATGTATTGTCACTGTTATTTGGTACAGTTATTAGTAGTATATCCCCTTTCACTTTCAAAGTGTCCCCATTTGGGGCAATAGTGGTAATTGAGCTTTTCGTGCTCAACTCCTTAACCCTATTAACAATTAATAGGACTCGAAATAGCTTTTGTTTATGTGACTTATACCTCTGAGCATTTCCATGTTATAAATTAAAACTGAGACATATAAAAATATATATTTACTAATTGATTTAGAAATCAAAATAAATACACTGCATGTTTATATAACTAACACATTTCCACAAATGTTATTTTCTAAAACTAACCAGTGAGAAGGTGACATTGTTTTACATTTGTGGAAATCTCTTTAATGTGTAGCCTAAAAGAAGACAGCTGGATTCTCTTGTTTGCTTCAAGATTCAATCTGTTGTGATATCACATGTTGTGTAATTTTTGGAAAACTTCCATGAGGGAATGAGACTGAAAAAAGCAAATAACATCTTAAGTATTATTACAAAAAAATGTTGACCTCCCAGGCTCCCTGACTACACTTTGAGACTGCTGGATTATATATTTTTCTAACTTACGGGCAGGGGGAGGCTACCTCACTGAGCTTCCCAGAACTGGCAAAACCACTTGTGCCATTTCTTGTTTTCTCTGACTAGAACACACACACACACACACACACACACACACACACACACACACCTTCATCTTTAAATGGCCATTTTCTAGATATCATTCATGTTTTAACATTAATGTTGTTTCCTACAGAAAGTCTCTTCTAACCTGCAGGATACCAGACTACAGTCTTTGCCTATTTGTTTTGAAGGAACACCACACATTTTTCATGACCGTACTTACTGTAATTTCACATCATTGCTGATGGAAATATCTGTTGACACCACAGTTGGGAAATCTCAAAATGGTGGAGACTAGGTTTCTATCCTTCCGAACACAGCACCTTAGACTGCTCAGCCATCCTGACTTCTCTATCTATATCCCTTCAGGGTTATGTTCCTTCCACAGGAATGATGCCCTACACAGAAGAAAAGCTTAACAAATACTTCATGTTCAAATTACTTGTTGAGTGAGCCAGTTAAGGATATGCCTAACCTTCACGTCCTGAAAGCCAGGTCATCTGTTTGTCACTGGACAGAGATGAGGCTACTGTTTGTGACAGAATAAAATAAAATATAAATCTCATATTTTTAGTATAAGTTATAATAAATATGGAGATACAGAACTAATTATAATAAGGACTAAAAGGAAGGCAGATCAAAGATTTCAGAAATGATAAGATTTGGCTCCTCCAAAAGCTTTTTATGAATATAAAGCAGCTTGTTTGCAGCACACACTTATTACTCATCTTGCTTATACTACATGGTCCTGTACTATCTCACTGAACTCTTCCTCTTCTGAGTTTCTGTACTTTCAAGTGTTTCATACCCCTAAGACCCTTTCCATATATTGCCCACATACTTTCATTATTGTTTCATGAGTTGTCATATCCTTGACTACCTGATAAATTTGAGAGCTTATACTCTGTGTCCTATAATATTTTCTCTCCCCATAATACCTATAGAGGACAGAATCCTGCACATGGTGGTCAACGACAAATAGGCATGCATGATGCAAGGTATACATTAGAATACCAGACTGTGTCGAGTTTACCTTATTTTTTAAAAGCAAAACAACCAAAATTATGTGGATTACACAAAAGTTGGAAGTAAAAAATAATAATAATAAAATCTATTCTTGGAACCCTGACATGTATCCTGACTGGGACCCATTGTGATGAATTCTTAACCTTTAGCAAATTTGCTACCCATGAGTATTCATAAGGGAACAGAGTTCTGACTCCACAGTACATTCTCAGCCTCAGGGTTTAGCCTATCTCATCCTCTTTGAGTTATGGGTCCCTGTTCTTTTACTCAGATTTATGAATTCAGACAGTGTCATAGGAGGCAGGTACAGCACATAAATCAAATAACACAGGCACGTGGGACAAGCTGAAAAATTATCATTGTCCCTTTTCACACTGCACAATGTCAGAATGAGGATATGTCTAGTAATGTAGAAGCTTGAAACAGTTAACATGACTCATTAAGTGCCTAGCTTTTTCTCTGGGTTTCATTTATTCACAGGAAAAAGAGTGGTTTCATACACAGAGTGGGGCAAAAGTAGGTTTACAGTTGTGAATATGTGAAACGCAGAGTTTAATCTTGTATTATTTATTAATTATTGTGATATTTTCCATATGACCTGCTGTAAACCTGCTGTTGCCCCACCCTGTATTTCTTCATTCAACAATAAATTTATAGCCTAACTGAATAATATCCAACATGTGATTCCATCTGTTAGAAAATGGTGTGGCACTAGACATTCTCCAAGGTTTCTTCTAGTTCTAAAATTCTACAATTCAATGAGATAGGTTAAATGTTTGATATTGCTTAATAACAGTGCCTCTGAAAACATTAAAAACAATTTTCCTCATTAAACTAATAACATTTAGTGTTTCTCAATGGATTTCTACTCCAGAGAATAAACAGTGATAAACATCAGCAAAGAAACATATTATCTGCACATTAACAGATTTTGAATGATCTATATCAGAATAGCTCCATGTAAGTGTGGCACACATAACTGGTTTTCAATCAAAGACTCATGCTCCTACCTCTGGTTTCAGAACTGTTGCAGAGAATTACTTGTCCAGACAGTGTTTATAAGTCCAAGTTCCCCTTGCATCTATGTGGTCAATGGAATATAGCTATACAACTGTAGCCAATGAAATCTGGCCACAAGGATATATATCATTTCCAGGGCTAGTCAACAGAAACTTCCCATATACTCCTCCATGCCCTCTTTCTTGACACTCAGCCCAATCTCAGAAACCAAGCCGCGCAGATAAACAGAGCCCCTATCTGCCTAGGATGCTGAATGATTGACTGGAGCAGAACTTCCTTCCCAATCCTTGAACAACCTGCCCTACCCCAACCACTAATGCCTGAACTTTAAATGACTGAGAACTATACTTCTATTTTCTAAGCCACTACTATTTTAGAGTGTATACAGCAGCTATTACTAAGGTTGCCAGTACAATTGTGCTTGCATTATTTCCTCCAAAACAAGCCACAACAAAAAGTATTATTTTTCTTTAGAATTTTAAAGAATGTTTTCTTTTTTCTGCCATGCATCTTGACATAGATACACATCTGCAAAAAGCAAAAAGATGTGTTTTGGTTAAAGTATTAAACTTTGTTTATTACAAGGGCCTAGGATATTTAAATATTAAATTGTGAAAAGAATTTAATATTGACATAAAATTAGGTAATGCAGAAATGGGATTTCTACTATAGCCACAATATATATATTTTTAATTCTCTAGAAGGGTTAGATACAGGGGAGGTCTAATACATTTTGAAGTAACTACATTTCCCCCGAGCTTCTGCCATTTCAATTAAACTAACTGATTTTTTCATATTGGTAAAAATGAAATAAGGAGCAACAATTTCCCTTATTATTTCTATTCTTCTGAAAGGTGAAAAATAAATTTTTGAATGCTCTGTTTTTGTCTAAAACTTTTTCACAGCTGTTCAGAGAGATGAGTCCCACCCCCAACTCTATAATAGCCTGAGTGCCTGCCCTGTGCCCCACCACCCTTTCCTCTCTGGCTGAGTGGTCTTTAACTCACTTATGTAGCTGAATCATTAGTTTTACATTCTCAAATTGACTTTCTTTGTTGTTATGCTTTGTGTTATCTATATATGTAAAAGCCTAAGCGACCATAACGACTGAATGACCGGAACTACCGGTCAAACAGCGCGATGAAGTGCACTAACCACCAGGGGCAGACACTCAACTCAGGAGCTGCCCCCTGGTGGTCAGTGTGCTCCCACAGCCAACCTCCCATGGTCTCTCCCCCAGGCTGGTCCTTCCCCCTGGCTAAGGCTCCAGGCACCAGAGAATCTGGGTCCAAGAAGCCTGTAGAAGGAGAGCAACCCTGATGCTGATCTAGACAGAGTAGCAGGTCAGAGGGAGCAAAAGGGGGCAAGGCAGCAGCCTAACTGAAAAGATGTAAAGTAAGCACCACCACCATCTTACCTCTGCCACCCCCTTCTGCCCCTTTCAGCCACTTCTAGCTTGGCTCCATGCTTTTCCAGGCTCCCAACTGCTGATTGGCTAGTGCTCCTATGGCGGTGTGCCACCATTGGCCAAAGTCAGCTACCTATCATGCTCAGGGCGGAGCCCCAAGAAAATGTGCGATTGAGGTAGGAGAGCCAACCTGTCTGTCAGTACCTCCGCCCTGGAGAGAGTGAGGCCGCCTGACTGAGGGCAGCAAAGTCCAGCTGTATTTCCACCTCAGAGGGTAGCTGGTGTTCAGGCCATTTTGGGATGCTCTGTCTGCGGTCTTTGCTTGCCACTACCTCAGCACATCTACACAACTAGATCGGGGCCTGTTGGCCATCCTCCTGTGGTCCCTACCTACCCCGCCCCGCCCCTCCCATGCTCGAATTCATGCACTGGGCCTCTAGTAATCTATAAACATTAGAGTCATTAAATATTGTTTTTAGTCCTCGTGCCAGTTATTTTGTCTTGTGATAACTTTCTGTTATTATTATACCCATGTCATATACTTTGAATTATAAACAGTTTCTTCAGGAAATTCATGGGAGATCTTGACAAATGTTTTAAGAAATTAATTATTCTACAATATTTTCCTGAGATATCAACATACTAATTACCTCTTAAAAAGAAACTGTAGTTTTAACTCAAGCTACCAAATTTGAGATTCTTCTGTTATTATATCTTAGACTTAAATTATGTGTGCTTATTACTAATAATTATTATATCTTTTCTGAAAGCTATTTACTACCCAGTTGATATTAAGTTTTCACATCTTTGCTTTTTGGAAGATTTGGATATTTGCTCATTTTTAGTTTTGTGACATCAATCCCATTTTTCATCTCTCTCCATGATTAATTGTAGTGGCTGTGAAATAATATGCAACTTCCAGGCATAAATTAATCTGAGTTTAGTGCTTTCTTCCTATGTCCTCATATTTTCTGGTCAGAAATTTGAAGGTATTTTTCTCAGATGAAAGTAAAACAGAGTTGAGTGGGTTGTTGTCCCCTTTGTTATCTGTTCTCATCTTTCCCAACAATAAGCCTATCCTCTTGCTATTGACCTTCCTGGTTGCATGATAAATTTAAGAGCACTCTTTTTTGATGATGTGCATATGTGTAGGTATCAGACAAGTTAGTTGGAGTTTTTAACCAAATGGACATTATTCTGAGAGTTTCAAGCTACTTCTTTTGTTTGTACCCTTGGTTATGCGCAGGCTTTTCTAGCAATTATTCGTGTCCTTTTAAAGTTTCAGTTCATGTGAAAGCATTTCATCATTTTATTGATTTAACTGAAGGAGTGTTTAGAAACCTAAAAGTTAAATGACGATGACGAAGAAGAAGAAGAAGAAGAAGAAGAAGTAGAAGAAGAAGAGAAGAAGAAGGAGAAGAAGAGGAGGAGGAGGAGGAGGGGGAGGAGGAGGAGGAGGAAGGGGAGGAGGAGGAGGGAAATGAAACCAGCCAAGATAATGTTTGTAATGTCAATGTCTTTGAAAACCCATTCTGGTGATCCATGCCTATGTTCTACTCGCATGCTCTTTCAAGGCAATCAAACTCCATGGTATGTGTTCTCATAACAAAAGCATTATATGCAGACATGCCCACAGCTGTGCATCCTTGGGAGTTTTGGGAGTGAAGGTCAGTGAGCTTCAATTACACTTGTGCTCCGTTAGCACCTACCTGCGTTTCATTTTGCTTGCCATTTTCAGTTTCAATGAAATTTCTACCTCAGAGGTTTACCTGACTTCAGATCAAAACTTTAAAAAGGTTGATGTTGTAAAGCTTCCGAGGAGAGCTGAGGGTCTTTAAATTTGATATCTTTCAAAGATTTTCCTGGGATCTAGAATTTTCCTTAAATGTGAAAGATACATTCCATAAACAGAGGAGTTTTCAACTTTATGGCTTGCAGTTTCTTTAGAACTATAATACTTTCAAAAGCACGTTTTGATTTTGGTTTTATATTTCAACCAGGATCACTGCTCTCGATTAAGCCACATATCAGTGCAAGCTATTTCAAAGTGTTCATAGAAAAGACAAAAGTCTTTTATACTTTTTTAAAAAAATTTAATTCATAAGGAAAAATGAATACTGAAGTCTGGAGAGGCAATGACTACAAGAGCAGTGTTTCAGTTGTTGCTCCAGGCCATCATAATGTACCAATGGCCTTTGTGATCTTCGCAATCTTGTTTTTGATTACTTCCTACTGCTGTTTGCACACCTGTTTTCACTTGTTTTGTCATGCTGTTCAGAACACCGAAATACATATCACTTTTCTCATTTCTTCCAATACTTTAAATGGAGGCTCTATTTCAGCAATTCATATGAAAACAAGAATGACTTTCTACATTCCTTCCTGGACAGGGTCCTAAAGAAGCTCTAAGCATGGCAATAATTTACTCAGTGATTCCATATTAACTGTGAAAACAGTATTAAAAATTTCTTTTCATTTCTGAAACACAGACTGCTCCTAGGCTTATAATTTATTTTAATTAAATGCTGAGAGAATTGTTGTCTATAAAACAGAAGAAAACGGTTCATTTGTGTCTAAAAAATGGATATAAACCCAAATGCTCACAGGGTCAGGCAGGGAATATAATATATGAGTGAGGTGGGCAGAATGGATTCAGCAGTAATCTGGAGAGGCTCAGGCCGTACCCAGGGATGGTGCCCCTACTGCCAGAGCTGGCTAGCCAGTGGGTGCCTTAAAGAATTTAGGTCTGTTTCCAGATCTTCCCATTTCTTAAAAAGATGCCAGGAACCTGGATTTTTACTTGAAACGTCTGCTTTCCAAATGCTGGCAACCAACTCAACATGTTTTGAAAACGTTTGCACTCCTTTATAAAAGGAGGGGGTAGGGGGAAGAAACACACTTGAGGATAGATTGGGCCTGGACATCACCATTTCATAATCCTTGTTCCAGGTGAGAAAATGAGTGTTCTAGGTTGAAAAGATGTTTAGCTTTTTGTTATGACTTCATTCTCTTTTATTAGATCTTTCTTTTCCCATTCTATTTCCTGGTGTGTTACTATTGAATGAGTTAAAGATAACATGAAATTAGGAGATGATCTATAATTTAAAATATTTTATATTAATAATACATAGTATATGCATTTGTGCATCTATACTTTTAGGGGCCAGAGAAGAAAGGAAAGCAAGTGCTTACTTTTTAGAAATCCTGAAGTAAGAAAATTGCCCGAACCTCTAAAATGTAGTGACATTCAGGAGACACTTGAGCATAAAGTTCAGCACACTCCATCATATAGAAGAAAGGCCATCAAATCTGAGTATGTGTGGATCTGTGTGTTTATTTATAGTAGTAGTTTTACAGCATTGGATATGCTCTGATTAGTTTGCAGTGTACCATGACAATTTTTTCTATTGTGGAATTCAAAGTAGCTTCTGTATTTTTCCCCCTCTATCTTCTAAATCTCCACTTGAGAGAGTTCCTAATTATGTGATTGTGGCATAATTTTGTATATGTGTGATATTTTTCACTAGGCCCAAATAGGATGACTAAATATTCACAACTCAAATTGATTCCCATTCCTTCTTCAGTATAAGAAATTACATATGGTATTTACTACGTGCCTCTTATATTATAGAAAAATGAATTACATTAAATTAATATACTAGTTTTTTCCAGATTTCTTAGTCATTTTTTTCTTTTTATTTCTATTGAATTATATGTGGTATTATCTTATAATTCTTTTTTAAAAAAGACGTTTTTATGGACTTTAAAGAGAGAGGGATGGAGGCAGAGAGAGAGAGAGAGAGAAACATCTTGGGCTGCATCCTGCATTTCCCCTACTGGGGACCCAGCTCACAAACAACCCAGTTATGTGTCCCAACCAGAATTGAACCAGCGACCTTTAGGTACACAGGATGATACTCAACCAACTGAGCCACATTGACCAGGGCAATTTTTTCTTTCTTTTCTCAAGACATAAAATAACAAGAATAATAACATTAGCCCTGGCTGGTTTGACTCAGTGGATAGAGCATTGACCTGTGGACTGAAAGATACTGGCTTCGATTCTACTCAAGGGCACGTACCTCGGTTGCAGGTTTGAACCCCAGCCTTGGCCGGGGCACATGCGGGTGACAATAATTAGATGTGTCTCTCTCACATAGGTGTTTCTCTCTCTTTCACTCCCCCTGTCTTCCACATTCTCTAAAAATCCATGTGAAAATATCCTTGGGTGAGAATTTAGGAAGAGGAGGAGGAGGAAGAGGAGAAGGAGGAGGAAGAGGAGGAGGAGGAGGGGAAGGAGGAGGAGGAGGAGGAGGAGGAGGAGAGGAAGAGGAAGAAGAAGAAGAAGAAGATTATTAACTGTATTCTGGAGATCCAGAGACCTATTAAATGGTTTTGGTTTACTTTTCAGATTGCAAAGCAACTGGTCGATTTGGTCAACTGATTCCATAAAATAATCTTTGGGGAAAAATAATTATACCTGTTAGTTTTACTTGTTATGTATTGATTAACTATTAATTATATTCTGCTCCCCTTGAATATTTTGGATAGTGTAAGCACAGCTTTATGTATTAAATGACCAGCTCATAAATAAATCATATCTAACAATTGATTTTTTATCTAAATTAGGTTAAACTACTTTTTTTGTAAATTATTAAAGAATTATATCTTTTTTTATGATATAGACTTAGTATTGTTAGCACTAATTTAAAATACTAAGTTGTACCAAACTTGTAATTCTCTTTCAATATATATTTATATTTATGTTTTAATTTTATTTGACTTTTCCCTTAGGTCTTTCATTGACTTATTTTTTTCTCTTTAGAGTCATATTACTTATGAATTTTACAAATACTTCCTAGTTACTCTACAGAAACCATATAGACTCTCTACATCAACAAATAACAATTTAACTCAGGTTGTTATTTATTCATTTATGAACATTCAGAAGAAAACAGGCATACATCTTTATTACCTAGGTGATGGTTTCTCAGATATGACAGCAAAAGTGATAATAAAAAAAAGATAAATTGGATTACATATAAGCTAAAAACTTTCATTCTATAGACAGATCAAGAAGAGACTAAAAGGACAACTTACAGATAAAGAGTAAATATTTCAAATCATATATCTGACAGGGGATTCAAATCCAGAATATATGAGAATATATAATATGTAAAGAACTCTTACAACTCAATAATAAATAAACATTCCAATTAAAATATAGGTAGAGGATCTAAAGAAACATTTCTCTGAAAAAGATAAACATAGTCCAGTAAGCACATGAAAAGATGCTCATCATTAGCCATTAGGGAAATACAAATGAAACCCACAATGAGATTGTACTTCACACACACTAGGATGAACTGAGGATATGGAGAAACTGGGACCTTCCTACATTATTGGTGAGAATGTAAAAAGGGGCAGCCACTTTGGAAAATAATTGGGTCATATAGTTTACCATATGACCCAATAATTACACTTCTAACTATAAATCCAAGAGAAATGAAAATAGGTTCACCGAAAACCTTGGACAAATGATCAGTAGCCAAAAAGCAGAAACAACCCAAATGTTCATCTATTGGTGAATGGATGAATAAAATGTTGTATATTCAAACAATGGATGTACTGTGTTGAATAGAACTAGTAAGAGCAGACATACATGTCATTTCCCAATCTTTGAGGAAAACCATTCATTTTATCACCATTAACTATGGGGTTAGCTGTGGGTTTTTCATATGTGCTTTTTATCTATTTGACATTCTCTTTATTCACAGTTTTTTGAGTATTTTTTATCATGCAAAAGTTGAATATTTTCAATTTTTCTGCATTGATTAACTTGATGATATGGTTGTAGTTCTTTATTCAATAATATGGCCTATTACGTTGATGGTTTATCAGATATTATGCCAACCTTAAATTCCTATAAAAAAAATTCCTCTTGCTCATTGATGCATAATTTTCTATATATTGCTGAACTCAGTTTGCTAATATTTTGTTGAGGAATTTTGCTTCTACATTCATAAGAAATGTTGGTCTGTAGTTTTCTTTCATTGCAATATTGTAGTCTGGTTTTGGATTAAATAAATATTAAACTAATGGAATGAATTGGAAAATGTTCCCTCTTATTTTTTGAAAGAGTTTGTGAAGGATTGGTGGTCATTTTTTAAATGTTTGGTAGAATTCACTATAAAAGCTATCTGGGCCTGAACTTTTCTTTTGGGAAGTTTTAAAATTACTTATTTAACTGTGTTACAGGTTTATCCAGATTTTCTATATCTTTTTGAGTCAGTTTCAGTAATTTATGCCTTTCTATAATTTTGTCTGTTTCATCCAAGTTATTTAATTTGTTGGTATACAGTTGTGTATTCCCTTATAATACATGTTATTTATAAAAAGTTGGTCATGATGTCCTCTCTTTTATTCATGATTTTAGTTATTTGAGCAACTTCTATTTTCTTAGAAGTCCAATTAAAGGTTTGTTAATTATGTTGAAATTTTATATCAATTTTTGATTTATTTTTATACAATTCTATACAAACTCTCCCAGAAAATCAAAGAGCTATGAATACTTCCCAACCTGCTCAATGGGGCCAACATTATTTCAATATCAAACACAAAAAAGCATTTCAAGAGAAAAAAATTCCCGCGTAAACACAGATGCAAAAAAATTTCTTTAAAATAATTTAGCAAATACTAGTAAATACAACAATATAAAAAGATAATATGTCATGGACAAATATGATTTATCCCCTGAGTGAATGGTTGGTTTTAAATTAGAAAATCAATGTAATTCACCATATTAAGAGACTAAAAAAGTTAAACTATATGATCATCTCAATTCATGCAAAATAAGCTTTTGACAATATTCCAAATTTATTCCTAAATAAAAACCCTCAGTAAATTAGGAATAGGGAGAATTTGCTCATCCTCATAATGGGTATCTTTGAAAAACGTATAGCTAATATCGCAAAGGTAAAAGACAATGCTTTCTCCCTGAGATCAGGAACAAGGTAAGAATGTCTGTTCTCATCACTTTTATTAAACTTTATACTTGATGTTATTTCAAGTACTATGGCAATCCAAAGAAATAGAAGGCATCAATATTGGAAAGGAAGAAATAAACTATCTTTTTTTCTCAGATGATATGATCATCTCCATAAGATATCCAATTGAAATTACAAAAAAAAAGCTACCGCAACTAATAAGAGAGTTTAGCAAGACTGTGCAATACAAGATCTATACATCAAAATCAATGAGAAATTGGAAATCAAAACTTTTAAATACTATTTTAAATATTTTTGAATTATTAAATAATTAGGTAAAAATTCATTGAAAGATGTATAAGACTTTTATGCTGAAAATTATAAAATACTGCTGAAAGAAATCAAAATAGACCTATATAAATGGAGAATATACTGTACTCATTAATAAGAAAACTCAATATTATTAAAATTTTAATTCTCCCGGATTTGATCTATAGATTCAACAATATCCCAATAAAATCATAGCAGCCTTTCCTTTAGATACAGACAAGATTTTCTAAAATTCATATAGAATAGTAACGGAACTAAAATAGCCAAAACAACTTTGAAAAAGAGAAACATAGTGGGAGAACTTACATTACCTGACTCCATATATCACTTATGGTACTGACATAAATACATACAAGTAGATGAAGGGAACTGAATAAAGTTCAAAAGAAAACAGACACTTATATTGCCAATTGATTTTTTTAAAAAGCTACAAAGGTGTTTCAGTGAAAAAAAAGATAGTGATTTAATTAAATGATGCTAGAATAATTGGGTATCCATGTACAAAACTGAACTTTGATTACTACTCACATCATACACAAAAACTAATTCAAAGCAGATCATAGACATACATGAAAGACTTAAAATTAGAAAATTTCTAGAATAAAACATAGGAGAAAATCATCGTGACCTTGGGTTGAGAAATGATATCTTAGATACAACACAAAAGTATAATACATTTAAAAAATAGAAAATGAACATCAAAATGAAGGACTTCTTCTTTAAAGAAACACCATTATCTGTCAAAAAAGGGAGGGGGGGAGGACTTCACAGTAATATAGAATGCTCTCCCAAAGCTCAGTAGTAAGAATAACCCAATAAAAATAATATGAACAGACTAAAAATGTTAAATTAAGTATAAGTAAGCACACAAAAAATGCTCATCATCATTATTCATTAATTAAATTCAAATTAAAACCATAATGAGATATCTGCATACCCTATTAGTAGACTTAAAAAGACTAAGCCTACCAGGTGATGGCAAGGATATGAAGCAACTGGAACTCACATATACCTTGAGGGTAGTATCTAATGCTAATCCAGCTCAATATCCCTATTAATAACAAATTCAATAACTATTTTAAAAACTTAACAGTTAAGAGTTTACAGTTTGTTAATAACTAACCAATGCTGACAAAGCAGAACCAATTTATATCTCTAATCATAGTAAAATTTAAAAATCCTCAAAGTCAAATGACATGTCTAAATAACTCTTCCACTTATTATTATTCTGATATACACAAATTTGTATTTATCAAAAATAAGAGATTATTAATGGATGCTTCTCACGTTTATTTTCTTATTTAGAAATATTTAGTTAAATGTGTAAATCCTTATATAAAGAAAAAGACAAGGAGACACAACAGGAAAAATGTGCACAACAAGCCCTCCCCAAACCTTCCCTTATTTAAATTATAGAACAGAGTCCTCTGGACACTCCTCCCCTCATAGTCTCTAGTCTCTGCTGCCAGTTATGATACTTCAAATGTTTTTCCTCATATGCATTTGCCTTGGGATACTGGCTAACATGCCCACAAGTCACAGTTTTAATAATTTAGAGCATCTTCTAGTTTTCACAGTAAGGATAAGAATATCCTTTACTTAAATGTGGCTCATTAGCTAAGACGTGGAAAACTCTTCACAACCTTTTGAGTCCACTTTGCAGTTATAAAACTCAATATTCTCCTGCTGGAGCAGTAAATGTTTCTTGTAAAATATGATTTCAAATTTTATTATCAGGTTGGTGCATATACCAGGGGGATGCCCTCATGATTATATATATTTTATAATATGTGCAGGCAAGGACCTTCCTTGACCAAGACAAGTATACCTGCATCTTCTTTTATTTTTTTCTCTCTCTCTGAATTTAAGATGGGATAAAATTGATAATTTTTCACTTCACTGGGTATTTTTTTTTGCAAAAACTATTTATCATTCTTCAAATATATGTGTTTGGTGAATCCCTGAGCTCGTTGCTATCTGAGAGCCGCACATAGAAAATTAAACAGCTCTGGTTCCTACCCACTAAGAGATTATAATCAGTTACTGATATGAAAGTAGGCATTAAATGTACTCTGCAGAATTGGAATGTCAAGTATGAGGTATGGATTGCAGACCTTCACCTAGCTGTCTGGCAGGAATAAAGCTCTTAAAATAATGGAAAGTATTGGTGAAAAATCACCAAGAAAATAATTGTAAAATGGGTTACTGATTTTTATCTAGATTAGTTAAGAGACATTTCATATTTAAAATAAACCTTGGAAGATAATTTAAAGTGAGAAGCAATAAATATAAGATGCATGCAGATGAACCTTCTTAAAAAGATGAAGCACACCTATTCTTAGTAATACGATGCTTTTAAGAACAGGATGAAAAGATTTGTTGGATCCTGAAATTCTGCAGAGCGGTAATTGATATAGCAATGGAAGTTTCTGCTATTCCTCGCATATGAATTCCCTGCAAAGCTTTTGTTGTTGTGAAACAGTGGAAATCATACTTTCCAGTGAGCTGCATCTATCTAAAGGGACAGAGCAATTAAATGATGTTAACCAATTATAATGAGTGAAAAACATGCATAATTCCAGTTGAACCACTTGTGTGCTAATGGTTTCCACCATGGGGTAAATAGGTTGCTAACATTTTGCACATCTACTCTGCATATGTTACAGAAAATAGTTATCAAGATGTCTAAGCTGTTAAAACAGATTTGTGGTCCAAAGAGCCAAATCTGAAAATACAGTGGTAGAGAACATAGAGATAGACTGCCTTAGAGACCACACTTGTGGGCAAACCTCTCCATTTAAAAACTTGCAGCTATTTAGTCTCATGATGATAAGATATGATGTTCCATTGAACAGCTAAAAGCCATCTACTTGGCTCCAAATGTGAGAGACAAAAGACCTACTTGCTAAAGCCTGAAAATCGGAAACAGTTTTGAAGAGAAACAAACTTAAATGAATTTAAATCACTGAGTGAGAAAGAGGAAGAGAAAAAGACATAGTTAGAACATGGGGAAACTTGCCAAACTGAGGTACTATTGGCTGAGCTTTCAGAACTCCTGACTCCTGACTTAGCACCAGGAAGGGTTAGGATTCAAGAACAATTAACAGAGGTGGGGAGGGGGAGGGTTAGTAGGTTCTCATATTAAGTTGGGAATTTGATTAAATCCCCAAGTTCATCATGGAGAAGTGACAAAGATGTATTTAAAATTTGCTAAACTCTTGGGAAGATAAAGCCCTTCGGAAAAGATTTTAAAAAATAATGATGTATTTCCTCGTCCCTTTCCTCTAAGAAAAGGATGTGTGTGGTTTATTATCCTTAATTATTGTAGTCAGACTCCCTTGCTTCACCTGACAGCAAATGGGCTTATCAGCCAGGGACTATCAGCTGTGCATTAACATCAAGTTAGACACTGTACCAGTCTTCAATAAACTCAATGAATAATAACTTTACATTCAAAGAGCTCTATAATCTGAAAACTATTTTTCACAATATTTTTGTCTCTTTCCTTTGAGACCCTGGAGCAAGGCTTGGCAAATTACAGCCCACAAAACAAATCCTCCCAGACACCTGGTTTTATAAATATTTATTGGGACACAGCCATGCTCATTCTTGTATGCATTGTCTATGGTTGCATTTGTGCTACAAAAGCAGAGTTGAGCAGAGATACAGCAGAGGCTGTAGAGCCTGCAAAGGTTAAAATATTTACTGTGTGGCCCGTTATAGTAAAAGTGAGCTGATCCTTGCCCTGCTGCAGTGCTGGTACCTTCTTCAAGTCACCTAGCTTGCTGACCTTTGTTTTATAATGATATTTGTAATTGTATCATCATTTCCTAAAGTACAAGCTATCTGAGGCAAGAGCTGTGTTTGACTCATTTTTATATCCACTGAAATAATTAAAACATTAGATAATTAAATGGAAAAAAGTAAAATTATCTTATACTCTTAAAAATCCTACCAGATTATGATCCTCAACTTTCAGATCTGGAAACGGAGTAAAAGTAAAGTGATGGTTTGTCTTATTCTGACATGTGGTTAATTTTTTAAAATATATTTTTATTGATTTCAGAGAGGAAGGGAGAGGGAGAGAGAAACAGAAACATCAATGATGAGAGAGAATCATTGACCAGCTGCCTCCTGCATGTTCCCTACAGGGGATCAAGCCTGCAACCCCAGGCATGTGCCCTTGACTGGAATCAAACCTGGGACCCTTCAGTCCGCAGGACAATGCTCTATCCACTGAGTCAAACCAGCTAGGGCTGACATGTGGTTAATTTTAAAATGCTATGCAAATACATTAAAAAGTACCTATTTTTACTTTGTTTTCAAACATTATTTCACATAACATTTACTTTGTTTTAAGATGATTTGTTGATGGAGTTGTAACATTACATCTGCAACCAGAGCTTACCAAGTTAATGCATAATCAATATTTCATTACCCACTGTTTCTTTGGTTTATATCTGTAATAATTGTTTTGAGACCTTTCTCCTTCTCTATTCATAAACTAGTTAGACTATATAGAATAAGCATGTTGCATGTGGAGCCATTACTAGGAGGAATGATTAGTTATCAATAGGTTATAATGCAGCAGTTTTCAACCTGTGGGTCGTGACTATTGGAAAACACATATAGCATATCAGATATTTACATTATGATTCATAACAGTAGCAAAATTACAGTTATGAAGTAGCAACGAAAATAATTTTATGGTTGGAGGTCACCACAACATGAGGAACTGTATTAAAAGTTTATAGGTCTGGGCATTAGGAAGGTTGAGAACTACCTTCCTAAGTGAGCAGGGCAAGGGTCAGCTCACTTTTACTATAAAGGGCCACATAGTAAATATTTTAACCTTTGCAGGCTCTACGTCTCTGCTGTATCTCTGCTCAACTCTGCTTTTGTAGCGGAATTAGGAATTATAAGGTCTTATCAGGAAAGCTTAACTTCCCATCTGAGTTTCAGCTGTGCTTACACATCTTATCTTCTTCACTCGAACCTTCATCAGCACCTTTGGGCTCTGCAAAAAGCATGCACAGCAAGGAAGTGAAAGAAGATAGAGACCAATTCTTTAAAATCTCTTCCAGAAAATAAAAGCAAAGGGAATATTTTCTAACTCATTCTACTGAGCAGCATGATCTTAATAATAACGAAAAAAGACATTACTAAGAAGGAAAATTACAGACTAATATTTGTTATGATTATAGATGCAAAAATGCTTAGCAAAATATTAACAAATAAAATCAAACTTTATACAAAAAGAATCATACCCATGACTACATGGGATTTATTTGAGGTATGTAAGGCTGGTTCAACATTTGAAAATCTATTAATACTAGAGGCCCAGTGCACAAACTCATGCACAGGTGGGTTCTGGCCAGCCCGCCCCGATGGGGGCCAATAGGGGTGGCCAATGGGGGTGGGGACCATGGGCAGTTGGCCGGCTGGCCACACCCCAATCGGGGGTGGGGGGTGGGGGGGCTGGTTGGGGGGGGGCTGACCGGGGCAGGCCACAAGAGGTTGGGGGTGCCACTAGGGGCCCCAAGGGGGTGAGTTGGCCTCTGCAGTGCCCATCATAGAAACTGGTTGTTCTGATCGATCCAGTCATTCTGTCATTCCCCATTGTTCTGGTTGCTTGGCTTTTATATATATACTAGAGGCCCGGTGCACAAAAGTTTGTGCACTCAGGGGAAGGGGGGGGGGGTCCCTCAGCCCAGCCTGTGCCCTCTCGCAGTCTGGGACCCCTCAGGGAATGACCACCTGCTGGCTTAGGCCCGCTCCCTGGGAGATTGGGCCTAAGATGGCAATCAGACATCCCTCTGGCAGCCCAGCAGCCCTCGGGGGATGCCCACTTGCCAGCAGGGAGTAGACCTAAGCTTCAGTCGGACATCCTTAGTGCTGCTGAGGAGGCAGGAGAGGCTCCCACCACCACCGCTGTACTGGCAGCCATCAGCCTGGCTTGTGGCTGAGCAGAGCTCCTCCCATGTGAGAGCACACTGACCACCAGAGGGAAGCTCCCGCATTGAGCGTCTGCCCCCTGGTGGTCAGTGTGTGTCATAGTGACCAGTCATTCCCAGTCCTTCTGCTGTTAGGGTCAGTTTGCATATTACTCTGTTACTATATAGGATAGAGGCCTGGTGCATGGGTGGGGGCCGGCTGGTTTGCCCTGAAGGGTGTCCCGGATCAGGGTGGGGGTCCTGCTTGGGTGCCTGGCCAGCCTGGATGAGGGGCTAATGGCTGTTTGCAGCTGGTCACACCCCCTTCAGGGTGGGGGTCCACACTGGGGTGCCTGGCCAGTCTGGGTGATGGGCTGAGGGCTGTTTTCAGGCTGGCAGGTGACTGAAGCTCCCAACCTCTCCTTTTTTTATTTATTTTTTTTATTCTGGGATTTGTTTACCTTCTATGCTGTCACTGGAGCTGAGAGCCGGCTTTAGCTCTGAGGCTCGGCTCCAGCTCTGAGACCTCAGCTGCTGAAAGCAGGTATCTGCGTTTGTTTGGGTTCTATAATTGTAACACTGCTGCGGTTCTGCTCGCTCCAGCTCTGACAGCTGAAAGCAGGTTTCTGGAGCTTATTTAGCTTCTATAATTGCAACATTGTTTCTTAGACTGCAGCTCAGAGGCTGGCAGCAGCAGGGGGGGAACCTTGGCTTCCTTCATCACTGGAGCAATCAAGCCTCCTGTTCACTTCAGCTGCCTGGCTGCCGGCAGCCATCTTGGTTGGCAGTTAATTTGCATATCTCGCTGATTAGCCAATGGGAAGGGTAGTGAAATTATGGTTAATTACCACGTTTGTCTATTATTAGATAGGAGGATTGAGAGAGATAATCTACCATATCGACAGGTTAAAGAGAAAAAAATCATATATAATACCAATAGATGCAGAAAAAGCATTCAACAGACTCCAACACCCATTAATAATAAAAATCCTCAGAAAATTAGAAACAGAGGAAATTTTTTTTAACTTGATAAATAATATCCACAGAAAACATAAAGCTAACTTTATACTTAGTAATGATAAAATATCTGTTTCTCTCTAAAATGGGGAACAAAACAAGGGTGCCTCTTTCATCACTGCTATTTACTATCACACTAGAAGTCTTAGTGAATTCAACAAGAAAAGAAAATAGCATGAAATATGTAGAATAGGAAGGAAAAAATAAAAGTGTCTTCATTTAGAAATATAATCTATATTTATAAAGAGCCAGGGGCTGTCACACCTGAAACAACTGAACAGACGACCAAACAGGCTGAGTGGGGCAACAAGGCCGGCAGGGGGGTTAGTGAGGGACAACCAAACAACTGAGCAGCAGGCTGTGTGGGGTGTCCAAGCCAGCAGGGTGGTTAGTGAGGGATGACCAAACGACTGAACAGCAGACTTTGTGAGGTGACCAGGCCGGCAGGGGGGGCAGTGAGGGGTGACCAGGCCAGCGGGGGGGGCAGTTGTGGGTGACCAGGAAGGCAGGGGGGGGAAGTTGAGGGCTACATGGGCAGCAGAGGGGGCAGTTAAGGGCAATCAGGTCAGCAGGCAGAGGTGGTTAGGGGTGATCATGCTGGCAGGGGGGCCAGTTAGGGGCTATCAGGCAGGCAAGCAGGCAGGTGAGCAGTTAGGAGCCAGCGGCCCCAGATTGTGAGAAGGATGTCCAATTGCCGGTTTAGGGCTGATCCCAATCGGGCCTAAACTAGCAGTCGGACATCCCCCAAAGGGTCGGGATTGAAGAGGGTGCAAACTGGACTCTAGGGACCCCCCCATGAATGAATTTCATGCACTGGGCCTCTAGTTGTCTACATAAAAATATGAAAGAATAGACAAAAGAAGTAGAAACTAATAGGCAATTATAGCAAGGTTAAAGGATACAAGGTCAATATAGAAAAGTCAATTGTGTTTCTGTATACTAGCAATGAACAAGTATAATTCGAAATTTAAAGCAAAATATTTATATTGGCACCAAAAGAATGAAATATTTAGATATAAATCTAACAAAATAGTTATAAGATCTTTATTAGAAAAACTAGAGGCCCAGTGCATGAAAATTTGTGCACTCGGGTGGGTCCCTCAGCCCAACCTGCACCCTCTCGCAATCCGGGACCCCTCAGGTAGGGTCCCTAGGCCTGGCCTGAGATCAGGGCCTATCAGGCTTTCCTTCCCTTGGCTGTTGGCAGCTGGCCCTGCCCCTGCCACTGCCACTGCTTGCCATCTGTGCACCACTTCCCCCCCCCCTCCTCCCCTGCCACTGGTCACCTCCTTCTGCAGGCAACAGGCGTGGGGTATGATTGCTTGGCTGGACGGGCCTCCCTCTGAGGGGCAATTGCTGGCCGACCCTACACACCTGCCAAAGCGTTGCTGGCCAATGGCCTGGGCCTCCCTCTGTGGGGCGATCGATGGCAGGGCCCCCAAATTGATCACCCCACAGAGGGAAGCCCTGTCCACCCACTGCAGCACCACCAGCTGGGTAGCCTGGGCCTCCCTCTTTTTTTTTTTAAGTAAGGGTAATGTGTACTGAGCGATACAGAACTGAGTACTATGAAGGGTTTACCAAGATGGAAATGCACCGTACCCCCGCCCCTGCCACCCCCAACACCCAGAGACTAGAGTACTTAGAAGTTACATGCAACTGCCATAACTGCTGAATATCTGTTTGTAACAAACAAACCATAGCATATTTATACTGTATCACATCAAGTGATTATAAAAATCCAGTTATATATTGTTTGTATAAAATCTTTTTTTGGTAAAAATTTATTTTTAAAAAAAGAAAGTATAAAAATCATGTGCAGTTGAAAGCCCTGCCAGGATAGCCAGTCTGTATGTGCTTTGGAAGGGCGCCTATGCCTCATGCCCACAGCAACTCCAGCAGGGTTGGTGAGGGTGCACTCTGGCTGTCACTCTGGGCAGGATTGAGCTGGACCATGGTGGGTGGGTACAGCAGGGCCTGGCACTGTGCCCTTCTCCAGCCTTGCATCAGGATCAGGGTCAGGATCAGGGTCAGGGTCAGGGCTGGAGGCAGGCAGATTGCAGTATCACTCTGAGTTCCATACTCAGCCTAATTTTGGTTGCAACTCATGGCTTTTCCTGGCTGCTCAGAGGTCCTTTGGGTGGGTGCCCTGGCAGAGAGGCCAGAGAAGTGCCCACAGCTGCCTGGTTGGGTGTTTCTCTGGCCAAGAGCCTCTGTCCTGCCTCCTGCAAGCCTGGCCCCAAGCAGAATAGACACCCTGAGGACTATTTTGGTCTCAGCACTTGGTCCTGGGTTTCATCAGCCTGGGTTTCTTCCCCTGGTGTGGCTGATCTGAGTTTCACAAAAAAGCCTGGCCAATGCTGGCTGTGCTGAGCCTCATTGAAGAGTTTTTCACGCAGTAAAGGAAGAGCCCTCTGGGACCCTCCTCCTCTCTCCTCACCTCCACCTCCTCCTCTTCCTGCTCCCAGCCCATGGTCACGTCTTCTCCAGCTGTTCCAGCAGTGGGTTGCCTTCTGAGTCGGGGGTCTTAACGCTGTTGGTCCTGACAATGCAGGTGAAGTGATGCCAGTTGAGCATCAAGATGAGCTGTTGCCGCTCCTGCTTCAGCTCCTCCATCTGGGTTTTCAGCTCCACATTCATGAGCTCCAGCCACTCAGATTCCTGCTGCAGAAACTCCTTCCACTCCTTCTTGTTCTGGCAACGGGCTGCCGCCACTTCGTTCTTTTCCCAGCACCTTTTCCTCCGCTCCTCTTCCTCATCTAGCTCCCTTTTCACAGGTTGAGGCCTCTTGCCCAGTTTCACCTCCAGGAAGTGCAAAGGGGAGATCATGGTCCCAATGTTGTGGATGTCAGTGTATTTCAGCTTATCTGCAGTCAGGGCCAAACTGGGAAATCTGGTCAGGGGGCCAACCCCTGGCAAAGAGCCTGCAGTCATGGAAGGGTCCGGGATCTTCCCAGGCATCATTGCAGGAGGAGTGGCAGTCCAGCCATGCAGAAGCTGCGGGCAGAGGTGGCAACCCAAGGGCCTAGGCCAAGCTTCAGGCACTGTGCCCGCTCAGGAGCCGCCGTGGCACCAGCCCCACCCTGCAGTGTCCACTGCTGCCAGTGCCTCCCATTGTAGCCACCGAGGCTATGGCGGGTGGCCTGGGTCTCCCTCTTTGCGTCAATCGATCACGGGGCTCTACCTGCCTGCCTGATTGCTCCTAAACACTCGCCTGCCTGCCTGATTGTCCCTTACCGCTTACTGGGGGGTGGGACCAGCCTGGGCGAGGGGCTATGATGGTTCTGGTTTCTGGTCATTCTGGTCATTCTGGTCATTCTGCCGTTTCAGTTGCTGGGCTTTTATTATATAGGATTATAAAACTTTGATGAAAGATGCAAATAAATTAAGATATATTCCATTTCAGGAAAATAAGATGACATTATTAAGATATCAGTTTTCCCAAACTGATATCCAGATTCAATGCAATGCCAACCAGATTATTTTGTAAATATCAACACACTACAGTTTGCTCTTGAGCAACACAGGACTAGGGATGCTAACAAAAACACACAAGGTAAAAAAACCCAGGTATAACTTTTGACTCCCTAAAAGCTGAACCACTAATAGCCTACTCTTGATCTGAAGTCTTACCAATAACATAAATAGTTAATTAACACTTATTTTGTATGTTATTTATATTATATGCTGTATTCCTACAATAAGGTGAGTTATAGAAAAGAAAGTTTTTAAGAAAAGATAAATTTGCAGTACTGTACATATTTACTGAAAAAAATTGTGTATAAGCGGACTCACACAGCTCAAATCTGTATTGTTTAAGGGTCAACTGTATTCAAAAGTTTATATGAAAGACAAACACTCAGAATAGCCAACATAATACTGAAGAAGAATAAAATCAGGAAATTGACATTACCTGATTTTAAGACTTATTATAAAGCTATGATGATCAAAGTAGTATGGTCTTAGCAAAAAAAAAAACCTGACAAATAACTAAAACAAACAGAATAGAAAATTCAGAAATAGAACCACATAAATAAAGTTTTTGAATGATCTTTGTTTAGGAACAAAGGCAATTCAATAGAGAAAAGATAATCTTTTCAACAAATGGTGCTAGAACAACTGGACAACTACATGCAAAGAAAAAAGAATCTACATTAGAACCTTAGACCTTTCACAAAAACTAGCTCAAAATGGATCTAAAACCTAAAGTAAAATGCACAAATATAAATTTATAGAAGATAAAATAGGTAAAAATCATTCATAATATTAAAAGCCAATGGAAACTATGAGTTAAATATCAAATGAAAAATTTTAACTTATATGGTACTTGAAAACCGTGATTCGGCTACTTACCTATGGCAAAAGCTTGTCTTCATAGCAACAAAATATATATTTGTTACCTATTGCATACAGACACAGGAGTAGGCAGCTGAGTTCCCCTAGATGCCTGGGGCAGCTCGCTGTAGTCTCTTTGCCCCACGTAGTCACCTTTCCATGGACATCACTTTCCTTATCTGTATTGAGTTAGCAGAAAACTCCTCATTAGAATCATCTACTTCATCTCAGGCTCTCCTTCCACCAAAACTTGATAGTCAGAATTTGCATCCCCTTCCCTGACCTCTGGTGGACCCTGGATGTGATACAGATGGGTGGGTGATCAGCCCCTACTAGTGTGTTTTGTCAGAATCCTCCACCCTCCACTGGCCATCAGCTCATAAGCTTCATTGACACAATCCTTTCCTCCTGAGGTGGATGAAGTTTTCCTGTGAAGAGCAGAGGAAGTCCTCCCTACAAAAATTAAGAGTAATTCGTATCTTAACCTATTAGGGTGGTTGGGCTACTCAGTTTGGCTTAGAAACTTCAAATTTCATCTTCCGTAGTATTTTTTCAATATATTTTATTGATTTTTTTACAGAGAGGAAGGGAGAGGGATAGAGAGTTAGAAACATCAATGAGAGAGAAACATCTATCAGCTGCCTCCTGCACACCCCCTACTGGGGATATGCCCACAACCAAGGTACATGCCCTTGACCGGAATCGAACCTGGGACCCTTGAGTCCACAGGCTGATGCTCTCTCCACTGAGCCAAACCGGTTAGGGCTTCCGTAGTATTTTTCAGGCTGCCGTTGTTATAATAAGTTGAATGTCTTCTAGTTAATTGCCTTCAAGATCAGTCATCAGTACATACTGGAAATGAACTCAATATTTACTTTAACATAATCCTTGAGAGAGAGAGAGGGTGTGGATAGACACATAGATGAAACAGGAGTTGCAAAGTATTGATAATTATTGAAGCTTTGATGGGTTTATGACAGTGGTCGGCAAACTCATTAGTCAACAGAGCCAAATATCAATAGTACAACGATTGAAATTTCTTTTGAGAGCCAAATTTTTTTAATTTAAACTATATAGGTAGGTACATTGCTATTAACTTAATTAGGGTACTCCTAAGGCTTAGGAAGAGCCACACTCAAGGGGCCAAAGAGCCGCAGGTGGCTCGCGAGCTGCAGTTTGCTGACCACGGGTTTATGAGGATACATTTTTACTCTTCTATCTAGGTATACATATGTTTTAAAATATCCATAATAAAAAGTTTTTCAAAATTGCCCCTTACAGTGGATGTAACAGAAACAGGATGAAGCTTGTCCCATATACACTTCTGCATCCCTCTCCCTCGTCTTTACTACATCTTATACATATTGACAGACTTAATCAATAAAAGGTGAATCAGATTTCAGGACTTAATATTTGTTGCAAAAGTTCCATAATAAGCCCTGGCTGGTGTGGCTCAGTTGGTTGGAACGTCATCCCATACACCAAAATGTTGAGGGTTCTATCCCCTGTCATGGAGTGTGTGGGAAGCAACCGATCAATGCTTCCCTCTCATCTCTCTCTCTCTCTCTTTCTCTCTCTCTCTCTCTCTCTCTCTCTCTCCTTCCTTTCTCTGAAATAACCATGAAAGTTCCATAATAGTTTTTTTTTTGTCTAAAGCAGTGGTCCCCAACCTTCCTAATGCCGCAACCCTTTAATACAGTTCCTCATGTTGTGGTGACCCCCACCATAAAATTATTTTCGTTGCTACTTCATAACTGTAATTTTGCTACTGTTATGAATCATAATGTAAATATCTGATATGCAGAATCTATTTTCATTGTTTGCGACTCACAGGTTGAGAACCTAAGCCTTATAGTTAAGACTCAACTAACCATGTTTATTTTTTATGTCAACCTCAATAGCCAGTGGCAACACAGTAGTAATGTCCACCCAGAAATTGAAGTTACTGAGTTGGATGCTGGGCAATAAAAATTTCTGTTCATTAAAACTCAATATAAACTTGTCAGGTTTATTACTAGTAGTAATAATAGCAGCCATATGATCATTGTTTTTGTACTCTGATATTGGCATTAACTTAGATTTCATTGCTTTCATACATATTGTTCTGGGGATGATTCCAACTTTAAGAGAAACATCAGTCTGAACCCAATTTACCAATATTCCAGGATGTTACAATTAATAAAAACTCTTCTTCGGTGCCTTGATGACCAAGTTGGTTTACTAAGTTGACAGTGGGAATTCTTTGTATATTAGCTATTTATCAGGGCAAAGTTTTTTCACTGTGTGATTGTCCCTATCCAAATATTGAGGATCTTGCTGTCTCTTTACTTCCCTACCCATTTCCTCCCAAAGCAGGGCTCAAGTTCTAACTTTTACACTGATTATCCATTGACAAGTTCAGTTTATAATTTTTGCATATATATGCATTCAAAAACCATTAGTATTTGTCCACACACATAAGCACACATACATTAAGCACTGTGACTACCTGGTCAACGATCAGTAACTACTTTATGACTTATTGAAATATACAGATTTTTTAGTGGAATAAAAAATATTGTGATCAAAAAATTTATCATATAAAATTGGATTTTTTAAATCAAAGACATAAATGAATGCTATGTGTGAAACATCTTACTAGTCCCTGTATTGAAACAAAGATAAATAAATGACTCCTTCTCTCTAAGAGCTTAATATCTAGAGGTCTAAGCAGATATGTAAACTCATGAATGAAGTGAAGTTAGCTAATGAAGAGTAAAAAACTCAGTAAATTCCAGATTTCTTTCAGGATGTTGCTATGGTGATCTCAGGTTGGCCGCATAGATTCCAGGAAAACTTACTGAAAAATTCTTGGCCCCCTTTGCCAACTCAACTAATCTATTGAGTAGTAATAAAGACATAGTAAAATACCAGTCACCTCTTTCATTAGAAAACGGGGGAATAGCTGTTTTAGAATCTGATTCAGTAGCTGTCTGTCACTGATTCCCAGTCATTGTTTTTCCCAATAAGCCATGTGTTTAAATTTGTTAATCATGAAGCACAGCAGGAATCCTGGAAATGCTATATCATCATTACACAAGTTTATGGTGTTCTTTTTACGGTGCTCTTACCAAGTTTGCAATTAAAAAGTGGTTTCCTGATGTAAAATTTGAATTTGTTTGCCATGACAATTAGTTAACAGTCTCAATTAATTGGTTAAGAAAATCTTTCTTATCTTCCAGAAGAGGTGAATAGTTGAAAGATAAATTCCTTTGCACAGAATTTACTTAGCGCTGATCTCTATCTCCTTCTATTATTTTTAATGGAATTGGAGCTTACTTAGCCTTGCTTAAAGTTTTTTTCTAAAAATAAAATCTAAATAAACTTTTTCTCCATTCTATATAAACACTAGAGAACTACTAAAATTACATTAAAACAGACTATTTACACAGGTACTATCTGGCTGTCCATTTCTATGTATAGAATCATAACTGAAAGTCATTGATATTTGAGAAAAAATTATGAAGGAAAAATATTCAGTGAAATAATTGAAAATGGAGCTTGAGACTTTAATTTTGAGCTAGAAATTCTTAAATAAAATTGTTTGGTTCTATAGCATCTAAGTTCAAATTGCAATTATGCACTAATATTTTGAACAAAGAATGAATAAAATGCTGGTCTTTTCCACAAAATTCTCAAATCATATTACTTCCCAGTTTTCCCTGCATATATTTTCTTGCAAGGTAATCACACAAAAAAATATTGTTATAAATTATTCCAGGATATCATCAGTTTTCTCAAAATCTTTATAAAACTTCTGATAATCAAATTATTTATTACTCGCTTGTACAATTGGTTTGCATTAAATTTTCTCATGTTCATCAAACAATTGATAAGCAAACTTGGTAGGCAGGGTACATGCTAGTGTAGGAAGGGTTGTTCAAGCAAAAACTTGTTTCATAAGTTACATTACTAGTAAAAAAAAATCTCTTAAAATAACTTACTTTTATGCAACTTCTGTAATTGGAGGGGCTGAAATAGGAATGATGACTATTCAGATGACAGGGATGGCTTAGTAATTACCGCTTGCGGTGGATGCTGTAGTGTACCTCCAACATTCCCTGTTAGGACTGAGCTGCTTATTGTCCTAGCTTCTAGGGGAGTTACCTGCTGACAGCTCACAGCTGAGCCCTCCGCAGAAATAGCCTCCTACTGAATGAAGGCCTCAGTAAAGCCCTCCCTGGGGTTAGCCCTCTTTCAGTAACTATTTAATGAAGGAGAATAAAAGCTCAAGGAACTCACTTCACTTGGAGCAAATCTGAAGAGCCAATTCCAACTTTAAATTTCTTCTTAGGATTGGCTGAAACACTTATTGTAATTCCATCACAATTCAAATTTTCCCTTTATCCAGTCCTACTCCTCTCACTCTGTTGTCCCTAAGAGCACTCCTCAACATATAGCTGAATGCAAACCTCCATCTCAGAGACTGTTTCCAGGGAACCCAGTCTGAAACTGTTGGTGCCTTGAGCAATCCTATTAAGGAAAATCTAAAATAGGAGTTTGGAGTTGGATCACCTAGTAGCAGGCTGGCAATGAAGAACAATCACTACTTGTAAGTTCAGTACTGACAGCCCTTGGCATGAAATAGGAATAATTGTCATGGTGGTGAACTAGAATCTGATTTTACTGGAATGAAATATACTGGCAGGTGCAAGATCTCCATCATTTTAGAGGTTTTCAGAAAGCTAGAAATTATGAGAATTTTTATATGACATCTATTGATGCACTGGAGAAAGTCCTGAAAGACTGAAGATGAGTAATCATCAATTTAAAATAAAATGAGGGGCCTTTCTTAATGATAAATTTGGCTTATTAATATTTATTTCTATATACTTATTTAATAATACTTATTAACATAACAGAGTTCCAGGGAATATTGAATTTGTAACACTGGCAAGTTTGCTATACCAGGTCATCATATAGATGAAATGAAATTAGACCCTGAAATTGGGATGGAGACCCCTGATCAATAAACTTGAAAACCTTCAAATCTGTAATTTCCCTGAATCCTTTGAGCCTGAGAACTGGCCAGCTCCTCCTTGTTAAAGTTGGGTGCTCCTCCATTGCTTAGAGATATCTAGAGCCCTCTGCTTTGCAAGACAACATACCTCCTCCTTAACCCCAGCTCCCAGGATCTACCTCGCCTTCTTTCCTGGACAGCAGTTCAATAACTAAGATCAAGTCACAACAAAACCCAATCAGGGATGTGCCAGGAAAGAGACTATAACTTGAAGGAGCTTCAGGACCTAACCAACATGTCCTGGAAGGATCTAGGAGAGTGTATGAGGTGAAACATAAAGTTCAATAAAGATGAGCTTGTTGATATGGAAGCAAATTAGTGATACAAAAAACTAACACTCTGACAAGGACCTTGGAAGATAATGCTAACATAGTACTAGGTTGGCTGTTAAAATTTTGGAAAAATCAATGTCCCACACTAAGTGATGAAATTATGAAGAAAGTAGAAGTAGGGATTAAAGGGCTGGAGGAAGTATACATGATAGAATGAAGATGCTGTTGTATTAGATTGCCATAACGAAATACCACAGACTGGGTGTCTTAAACAGTAGAGATTTTTTTTTCTTGCAGTTCTAGAGACTATAAGTCTAAGATCACGGTTTTGGCACATTTGGTTTCTTCTGGTTGCCTTCTTTCTGTGTCCTCACATGGTCTTTTCTCTGTGTGCCTACATTCCTGGTGTCTCTTTGTGTGTGTGTTTCCTCTTTTTATAAAGACACCAGTAAGACTGGATTAGGGCCTACCCTAATAGCACCATTCTAACTTGATCACCTCTTTGAAGGCCCCATCTCCTAAAACAGTCACATTTTGAGGCACTGGGGTTAAGCCTTCAAATATATATGTATTTTTTCCTTTTGAGGAGGACACAATTTAGCTTATAATACTATGTGAAGCTGAAAATGTCATCAGCCAACCACACGTGAGGGAAGAGCACAGAGGACATTGCATTTACCAAAGTAATAATGGATGTGCTGGTGAGAAGGGCGCCTAGACCACTGAGTAACTCAGTGGCAGCACACGTCAGCTTAGGCAGAATCATTACTCAAGAGCAAGTTCGCCCAGTCCTCTCTGTGATCCATGCCCATGGCCCTGCGGCCCTTTCTCAGAGCACACCTGTGGTTACAGAGGGGACCCCTATGTCTAGATGACAAGGGGAGAACATGTGAAAGCTGGAAAAGGAATGTTGCTGCTACATATCAGCCCCACTCAGGGATATTCCTGAGAGGCAGTGGTAAGGGAACCTCTCCCACTCTGTGCAAGGAAAAGTCACCGAAGGTGAGAAGACACCCAGACCCATGGGTAACAACACACAGCTTGGCTGGTTGGTGACAAGTAAAGACCTCATCACACTCCCAGTGACCAACTTGAAAGATTTTATTTTTCTCATCCCCACCACTGCAAGCTGAGAGAGACCATATATCTTAGTTTCTAGGGTGGCGGGGCAGGGATGGGGGGACATTGCAAAAATCCCATTAAGCTTTAAGCTACTCTGCCACCAATCCCTTTAGGTTCCTTGTGCCAAGAGGCCAGCAGGCCAAGAAAGGAACCACATTCTTAGCAGAGAAGGGAAGACTGCATTTGCACCAAGGTGATAGGTACTCTTCCTGCACAATTTCAATTTTAAGTGAATAAGTATAGCAGCCCCAGCCTGAGAAGAGCACAACAATCAGTCCTCAAGACCTGAGGGTTGGGAGCCAGGGTCATATCGCTGGGCAAGTCTGTTAGAGCAGAGAGTTGCTAGCCAATGGCAAAGGGTATCTACAATAGGTAGAATAGGAGGGTGATGAAAATCTCATGTAGCCGCAAGTCCAACTGTTGTAACTGGGACCGTACTATTCTTATTTTATTTTTTGTAAATTTCCCCAGAAAAAGAGACTAACCAGAATCCTAAAGAAAGCTGTTCCAGGATTTGTTGAGCTTACATAAAGCAAGAAGATCTGAGCAACACAAGTAATGATCTGTAGTCAAAGCTGTGGTGTGTGCTACCAGGAACGTACAAGCCCCCAAAATTGCTAAAACTGAAGAGCTGCCTTGCCCAGGATTATGGCCTCCCCTCAAGCAGCCTGTATCCACATATTGACTGATGGGGAACAAAGGTCTCCTGTCCCCTTGGCACAATAAATACTAGGCAATTTGAGGTATTTCTGAAGGCTTCACATCCTCAGAGAGCACCCTGAGATGGTTGAGTTCTTCACTGCAGCCACATCACAGCTCAACATTTCCTTCTGCCAAATCCCAGTTCCCTCACTCCACTATAGGTGTTGTTTCAGGAAGCACTTCCCAATAAGTCTCTGCAGACTAATCTCCATCTCACTCTCTCACCACTAAGATGTTGCTAATCCCACTATGTACCCAGTGTCGCCACCACCACTGCTCCTCCTCCTCCTCCTCCTATTACTACAAAATGTTAATTATGAAAGTCTGATATTTATTTGTGGTGTAAAAAAATTCTCAAAGTCCTATGTACTGTTCTTCTTTATTATATGTTTGTAACTACTTAATATTTAACATTTGAGTGCTAAGATGTGCCAGCAAGAATTCTGCATACATTGACAAATAATCCTCACATAAAAGGGATCCTATTACAAGTCCCTTTATACAGAAAAGGAGGTTGAGACTTCATGAGGTTAAATATTTTATCCCAATTTGCACAAGATGCAAATGGCAGCTGGGATTTGGCTCCCATGCTCAGGCTGTTAGACCACTATCACTTTACCTCCCGTCTATATGGCATGAAATGACTGCATGGGTTACCCAGCATTATTTTCTAAACTGTGTGATATTCCAGTCATGCCCCACTGATTTTGTTTGATTAGAGAAAGACCATGATGCAAAATGGGGGAGCCTCTTTGTCAGTATGGACTATATTCATCCGCCCAGACATTCCTTTCTTCATGGGAGCTCCATCCTTTCTTGGGACACCTTTTTATTTACCTGAATAACATAATCATGATGGCTACCTAGTGGTTACATGTCTATTTTGTATATTAGTTGAGATTTAAAACTATCCAGTTATACTTTCACCTTTAAGAAGCCTTATATATAATTTACTTGAGACTAATCTACATGAGCAAATTGGCAGCTTTGTGTTTCTAGCCCATAATTCTATGCAGGACCACAATGACATCTTTTCAAATTAACATCTTTTCTAATTTAGTAAATCTGCCAATTAAATGTAAAATGGGGAGGGTAGATGCACATTATCATTTTTAACATATTCTTTGACTACATTTTCTACTTTTCTTGGTAGAAATGGACATTTTAACTGCCAGCCAATGGCATAAACATAGGCTATTTCTAGCATGTATTTTACCACAAACATTTTGATGCCTTATTATGATTGCTATGAATCTACCATAACCAGAATCCTTGCAGAGAGGATGGAGGACAATAGGGAGGGCTTGAATTGCAGCAGCCATCATGCATGGACTATACTGAAATCCAAAGCAACAGAAGAAGGTAGTTTCCACTCTGACCAATTTTCAGTTAAATCTTTTCTTTCATACCAGCTGACTTCTGAAAAATAGATTGGATTCCAGCCTTGGATTATAAATCTTTGTGGTGTCTATTGTGAAAATGCTTTCTACCATCATAGGATCTGATAGCTGCTCTCCCCCCTAAAATGCATCACGGTCTGGTAGCACTCAGAGCTTTTAGCTTGTTAGTGCAAATCAACTTTTATTGCCTGCATTTGAGAGAAAAGGACAGTGAAAGCGCACATCCATACATTATTTTGGCTATTTGTAAAAGGTTAAAAAAGAAGAATGGAAGATAAAACTGCAGCATTTTCTGAGGGCTTAAGAAATGACTTTGCAACACACATGCACTCACACACACACAGAGGCACACACACAGCAGCTGTGAGTGGCTCCTGATGGAACAACAAAGACAAACTAAATGTTGGCTAAGTGATTTACTGTCAACACAGGATGACACTTTGACATGCACTGTTTTTATATGTTCCCATTTCCTGTATGAAATTTGTGGAACTTTTAAAGCTGTTGGACTCCAGAAGCTTGCTTAGCTGCTCTGACCACTCAAACCCCGCAGACAGTAAGTGGCAAGGGGCGGTAAAGAATTACCAATAAATTGGGAGTTGAGAAGCAAGAGTGATGAGTGAGACAAGTGTTGATATTAGAAACTTTGATTTGGAGGTTTATAAAGGTAAGTGAATGTGACATTTAGTCATCTGGACTCTGAAATGGGCAAGTGGAAGGATTACAGATGATAGCTTTTAGAGAAGGGCAAAATCTTTTAAATCTTTTATTGCTGAAGTTTCAAGGCAAAGTCAAAACTAGATTAGAAGATAATCAATACTCTGAGGCTTACCAGGAGGGTTTTGAGCATTTTTACTCAGAATGTTATCTTAGGAAATGGGTTTGGAAAAACTTCTCAAGTAGAACCAGTAAAAGGGGGCTTTTTTTAAGGTAACAGAAAAATATATTTTAAAAAATACAAAAGGATAAATGTTATAAATATGGACAAAAATGGTTATCTGTATATAATCATGTCATTTCTGATGTGGAAAAATAAAAAGAAATATCTATTGAGCAAACCATTTGACTGCATAAGTTTTTTTTACACAGGTTAGAGGATTTGGACAATTGGAAGATACCTAATCAGACTGTTGTCTTCTAGCCTGGGGTCTAAAAAATGATATATTCTGTATGCCATGGCTGGAGCGAATTGGCAAACCTGATTCTTATAGTTGACCCTTTAAGAGATTGTTGCGAAATGTATTTTTAAACTAAGTCTAGTATATGCAAATGTTTTTCTTAGTTTTCCATGGAAAATTAACTGTGAATCTGTTTTTATAACTAAAATGTTATGCTTTAATGTATTGGTCCAAAAATGTGTATCAAGCCTCCACCAAAAGCTAGGAACACCCATACGTGTAAATGCTTCCTAACGCTTTCTACACCTTGCTAGACATTTCTCCTCTCTCAAAATTCCTGCCCCAAACTTGCCCTCCATCTCAGGTCATGATTCTGCATTACACTTCAATGACGAAACCTAAATGTCCTCATTTTCCACTTCCCTGCATCTGTACCCATCTTTACCTCCTTCTCTGTTATTGAGGAAATGTATGCTTCTATTGAAGATTAAACTCCCCACCTTACTTCTCACAGGCTTTACATACCCTTTTTAATTGCACCATCAAACTCTTCCTCTGTCTTACCTTTCCCATTAGCAGCAAACATGTTTGTCATTATTATTCAAGAAGAATCCCCCTAGTGTCATATTTCCCTCAAGATATCTTCTTTTGCATATTTGACTACAGAACAGGTATAAACTCAGGGTTCATACCTGCTGTCTCCAGTACCTCTCATCACATTCACTCGTCATTCCACTCCGGTTTGGGCTACCTCTCCCTCACCCACCCACTGAAAAGCTATTTATTCCAAGATTACCAATGATGTCTATGTTGTTAAGAAGGCTATTTTTTCTTTTCTAATTGTATCTGTCTCTCATAAAATTCAGTGAAGTAGACACACCCTTCTTAAAATATAATTTCCCCCTGCCTCCAGGACACTACTCTCCTCTGGTTCATCTCTGACATTTTTGTCCTCACCTTCTCAGTTTGCTTTTCCCCTAATGACTCCAGAGCATGGTCCCAGACTTCTGGGCTTTATTTCTTTAATGATACTCACAATTTGTATTTTGTCGCCATTAGTTGGTGCCAAACTCCTGAGAGAAGGAACCATGATTATTTTATTCATTGATACATTATCCAGACCCTACTTTGTGTCTGGAACATTTAATAGTTCAATTGTTATACTTCAATCAATGAAGAAAAAAATAAAAAAGGAATGTGATGTTCAGAAAATGTATCAGCATTTGATCCAAATCAGTCCGTCTCAAAATTGGTAGGACCTGGGCTCAGCAGATTATTTGCTCTGATGGCATATTTCTGTGAAAGAAGAGCTGAGTACAGTTTATGTCCCTTGTTTTTCAGTCCACAGTTCCTTCATTTATAACACAGGGTCATCCTATATACTATTACTTTCTAAATCTATTTGGTCCATTTAATTTATCAAAATTGTCAATTTCCTCCCTTAGACCAAACTTGAATTTCACTTGCAATTTTAGTTTCAAGCAAAGTATAAGCACTCTATTTACTTATTTTAAAAAAATAGCTTTCATTAAGCAACAAATCTCTGTACATTGTATTTAATTTTAGGAGCTCATCAAATGTTAAGCATATAATGAAAGTTTTGCAAATTCCACCATTTTCACAGACTTTCTCTTTCTTTAGCAGTTAAGTTATTTCTACTAGTATGATACATTTACTGACAATATAAATTCTAAGGATGACTAAACTGAATCACAAGTTTTCAGACAATTTAACTATAAACCCCTTTGGGCAACTGAATATTATCAAATATTATTAGATGTTAGAGGCATTTCATATTAAGTGAAATTACATGAGACTTCTCAGATGAAGTTCAGACTTCAGTCTGCAATATGAATTCATCTGGAATTGGATGGACTGATACAAAGGCCTGAGCTAAGAGCAAACCAGCATTGGCCTAGGAAGGGTCTGGGAGGGACCTCATGAGAATATTAATATGCTTCCACTTCTTTGCCCTTTATATTTGGTTTTAAGAAGATCTATAGTTATTGGATAACCAAGAGCCATATTGATATGTGACTATTGAATCAGTCATTTATCCATTAAATCAGAGCTTTTTCCTCCTGTGATCCTCATGGTCAATATCTGTACAATCAATTGGATTGGACAGGCAGTCAATATGCCATGGCAATGGAGAAATTGCTATTTATCTGATCTACATTTCTAAGTGCTATATTTTTATCATAAAACTTGACTTAAATTGGTTTTCTCTTGGCAAATGCTTGCCTTAACTCAGTATGAGTAAAACAGGAACAATACTAAAAGGGCACACATTTGCAATGTTTAATGGGGAGCAAGGCAAAGAACCCTAATAGATGCTAATATAAAACTCTGTCGCATGCTCTGTAGCACTTCTGTATCATAACTTACAGCATTCCATTAAGACTGTAAGTTCCCTATGGCGATGTTGTGAGTTGTATTATCATCGAATACATTCACGACTCTTCACTCCCAAGACCTCTTGACAGAAAGATTGTTCTTACTAAGTGGTTTGTAGATGTGACTTAATTTGGCCAATGAAATGTGAGTCAAAGTAACATAAGCCACTTCCAAGCAGATATTTTAAAAGCCAGGACAGGATCCTATCATTATTATTTTCCTACGACAATGAGACTGTCATGAGTGGACAGGGAGTGCTCCTTCAGCCTAAACTGCAAAATGAAGATTGGCATGGAGCAGAGCCAAAGCTAACCTTCAAAAGATACGTGATGGAGCTAACCCTTAGCTGTACGTTTTGAATTTATATTGTGTCTTCCCGTGTACAAAACTATTTTTTCCTACAAACAGTTTGTGTGTGTGTATGTGTTGGGGTAAAAAGGAAAGCAGAATGTTTTATCATAATTTTGCTTCAGCAGCTATGGGACAAATTAAAAGTCCTAAACTCTGGGGGAAAAAAAGATATATAATGTAAGCAACAAATAAAGTTTGGTCACTGTAGGCATCTAAGATTTTAAATGGTTCTTTGTTATTGCAGTGAAACTTAGTGTAAGCTGACTATTAAAAGCTTATATAGCCTCAAATTCTGGCAGAATGTATGGTGCAAAGAAGACGATAATTTGTTAAATGAACAAATGAAAAACAAAAATAGAATCTAGAATGCATTTCTATTCATTACAATATTTTATTCCTTCACAAACCACTACTGCTATAGAATGTAATGTATTTTAGTCACTGAGATGAATTCAGTACTAAACTGGAGACTTATTTAAGAATAAATTGTTACTATCATTGGTACTCTAAGAAAACTAGCAGCAATTTTGAAAGTTGGAAATTTCAAGGTTTTAAGTGTAGCAAAATATTCAAGTACATATATTATAAATACTGCTGAATAAAGATCCTGGTTCGTACAGATTAAATTGTAATCTCTGTATCTTCATTTTCCTGCCTGAGAAGCTTTGATAAAAATAAATGATGTTATGCTGCCTCTGCTTATCAGATAGGACCACACACTTCCTAAGGGGAATATCCATCAAGCACCCCTACTGCCTGGGAGAGGGTATGTTTTAGTCAATGTAAGAGGAAATAATAGCACTCAAGCTAGCCTTAATCATTCCTGCACTTAATTTTAGTAAGCTCTTTGAGTGTCTTTATTTCTCTTTCTGGGGATGGGGTTAGGCTAGAAGGGGTTAATGGGGAAAATGGGGGAAACTGTAATACTTTCAACAATAAAGATAAATTTTAAAAAAATAAAGTGGGAGAAAAGATAAAAAATACAAATGAGGAAATATGTTAAAATATTAGTATTTCATAAACTCTCACAAGGATTGTCCTGAGGAACTTCTGTGCTCTACGATCTTTTCTGTCTCCATAAGACTAAATAATGGTCCCAGAGTCTTGCCTATTTCACTGAACAATCATGCACTCCAATCAAATACAATGCAAAAGTTAAGTCTAGATTTAACTAGCACAGGATAAGGGGAAAATCTGGCAATCATGCCCTGACTGATGTGACTCAGTTGGTTGGGTATCATCCCATGCACCAAAAGGTTTTGGGCCAGATCCCCTTGTAGAAGGCATGCAGGAGGTAGCCAATGGATGTTCTACTCTCATATTGATGTTTCTCTCTCTCTCTCTCTCTCTCTCTCTCTCTCATTTACTCTCTCTCTAAAAGAAAATCAATTAAAAATATTTTTAAAAATTTGACAATCATGTAGTCAAGTTCATCTGTATCTGCAGATGTATTTAGATCTAAGTTGGGGTGTCTATGTGATTGGCCATGCAGTTTTCACTCTTAGTTATAGATTGGCCATCTTAAAGACTTCTCCATGATCACAGACATCCATCAACAGAGGGTGATTTTTGCCCTCCTCTAAAAATAATGTGGAACTATAACCAAGCATGGTACAAGGAAAAAGAAATCTATATTTTGGCTTTCCCTAACAGGTCAGGAGAAGATTTAATCACAGAACACTTTCTCCTCACCTCTACCTTTAATATTCAACAACACTTGTTTAGAACAAAAGTAGGACTGACCCAAGATACAAATAAAAATATGTCTCCACTCATAAGATGAGTTACTATTCTAGATAGGAGAGTTTGCCTCTGGCTTTTATCAGTTTTTTAAAAAAATATAAGAAAAGAAAAGAAACAGTATGGTTTCAAATAATACCAAGGACCCAATTACCAATGAATCAATTGAATTAAAAAATATCTCATTTGAGGAAGTTTAACAATAACATGGATGTTCAATGCTCCTATTTTTGTCTCCTAGCAAAGCACATGAAGATCTTTTTTGGTACTTTTCCTTTCACTATATTCCACTCATGATTGAAGGAAAGTAATTTATAATGAATGATGCCTTCAAGGTAGAGTGAGATTGCTACCTACTTTTATAGCTAGTAATGGAAAAACTGCAGACATGGTGGGTAATAACTTAGCTCATTAATTTTCTCAGACATGTTTTAGGCAATAAACACTTGATTTGAAACTTTTGGGTGTACAGAAACACCTTGGCCTTCAAGGTAGAACTTATCTGCTCCCATAATACCTCAACTTTTGACATTTATTCTATTTTTGTCTAGTGAATAGGACAGTCTTAGTATGGCCTTACCTTCTAAGGGATAATATATATGTGCCACTTTGCCTTGCTCACATGATGGAATCACATTTAATAGGAAAAATGCATCTGTGTGATTTGTGAATGGAGCACAAAGGTAATTTCAGAACATTTGTCTGTAATTGGAGTGCCCCTGCCTATGAAGCTAAAAAGACTGGGTGACCCTGCAGACTCTAGTTTGAAAAAGTAACTGAAGTGCTTATATTCAGGCACAGTCAATATATAAAAGTTTGCTGTGATGAGTGATTCAGAGAATAGCAATAATGATGATAATGACAATGGTGATCATAATGAAAGTGAGAGTATTTTTGGAAAACAATGTTCTGCCTCATTCAAAGCCAACAAAACAGGGACACCGGGGAGCCTATCAGGCATAGAAACTGTCTACAAAGAGTTGCAATTCCTGCTGCCCTGTTCAGCTGATCCAGCTACTGTGACTGAGCTCTCTCAAATACCATTCCAATATCCATGGAGCCCAAAATATTTATTTTTATCAAAAGCAAAGCAAAACAAAGCAACCAAGACCTTCCTACTATTGGCACTATCTTGACTTCAGAGAAAATCAATTATCAGGGCTGCCCTCACCCAATCACCTTCTAAGTTGGTTCTTCTTCTAAGAAAGCAATAGCTTCAGAAAGTTCTTTTCATGGTTTCCCAAGAGTGTCACAATCTTTCCTGTATCCTCAGGGCTATATCCTGTATCCTGAAGGGTCTACTTATTGCTGAGAAGGCATTCTATATTCACAGCAGGCGATGGGAGGTATTCAGACACAGTAAAGGAGCTTAAGTCGACACTGAACATCAAACTAGGGAAGCAGAAAATCATTTGTACATTCTCAAATTTAGGTAGGAGAGTGGCTTTATACCTCACACAAATAATTCCAAACAAACTGTCAAGTTAATCTGTTTGGCCTTTTCTATCCCTCATTTCTCTTTCCTCTTTGATAAGCTATACCTTCACTCAGCCTATTCTGCTACCTGTTTTAGGAGAGCTATGCCCTCATTCAGATTTCAGTATAAGATAAAATCCAGAAGAGTGGTACAATTAATATAGCCATGTTGACAAGGATTCAAGCTACAAAGCTAGGTGGTACCTTCAACAAAGACCTAGAACATTCTCATAATGTCAGAGGCAGTAGTCCTTTGCTTTATCTTCCTTTTCACTTGTTCCATTCAAAAAATGATAACCTCAAAAACAAATATATCTAAAAACTTATGACCAGGCATATTTATTGTTATTCTATCAGTCATTTACTCTCCAACAGTTACTCTCCAACAGCTACTCTCCAACAGCTACTCTCCAACAGCTATCAAATTATCACCAGTTGCTATTAAAGTGGGATTCCCATGTTTTTGTCCTCTTAGGATTTATAATATAGCTAGGAAGGCAGTAAGTAAAGACATGGACAATTGTCTGCAAAGCAAGCCAGCAGCAAAGGACATACATATGACTATGATTAACTGCAAAATGGGTTATATGACACGGTTTCAGGAGATCAAAGAAGGCATACATGAGACTGGAGCATGACAGATGGGACCAAGGTAGCGTAGATAGTTCTGAAAAGAACAAGCAGAGGGGTTAAGTACTAAGATGGGAGAAATAATATAAGCAAGGTGGAGAAACAGGAAGACTGTTCTGTTGTGACTGGACAATACACTCAAGTTAAAGTTGAAGTTTTATATAGAGAAGTAAATAGTATTAAGTTAAAAAGATCTATTTGAACTAAATTGTTTAAGGACTTAAATTCCAAACCATGAGTTATCCAAACTTTCCACTTCCCTTTATCCTGGGCCTTTATTTCAATGAAAGTTTAATTATTATGTTGTGATATAAGCACAAAAGTGGTACAATAGCCTGGTCCATGTGGCTCAGTGGTTGAGCATCAACCTATGAATCAGAAAGTCATGGTTTGATTCCCTGTCAGGGCACATGCCCAGGTTGTGGGCTCAATTCCCAGTGTGGGGTGTGCAGGAGCCAGCGAATCAATGATTCTCTCATAATTGATGTTTCTATCTCTCTCTCCTTCTCCCTTCCTCTCTGAAATCAATAAACACATGTTGTTGTTTTTTTTAAAAAGTGGTATATATAGTGTAAACACAATTATCTATTCTCCAATTTATTACAATTCATCTGACCTTAGGTTTTATATATATATATATATATATATATATATATATATATATGAATTTAAATTTAATTTAATATCATATATAAATATTGTATACATTTCTGAGCCTTTACTTACTTAAATGCTTAAAAATATTAAGAAGCATGAACACAGATTAAAAAACCTTTATAAGATTGCTGAGAAAACATGGAGCAAAATATTGGTTTATGGTCACTTAGATTTTAAAATCTAATGGAAACCGCTATAAAATCAAGAAAATATTGAGAAAAGCAAAACTTTTTTTTAAGAGGAAAAGTGAAATAGAAAACTGTAAAAGTCATTGAATGAATCTGGTCAATGCAAAAATATCCAAGCTGCAATATAAAATAAAGAATAAACTGGAAGTATGTTTTTTAATTGTAGGCATTGCCATATACATGTTTCATCTAAAAAGAAAATGTTTGTTTTTATAATATAAATGCAAATGCATAAATAAATTAACATTTCATTGATAATGATTAAGATCTGCTAGAATGGTATATGTTGTGTAGCTTATAACTGCTTACATTTTGAGGAAGTGATAGTATAGTTGTCAATAAACTTTTTATAACATGAGATTTAAATTTAGTGAGCAATTTTTAAAGTGTCCCATAAGTTGGTGGAGTTACCTTGTAACACTAGAATGCATAAGCAATGGGGAAGCACAGGGAATTTTAAGCAAAAAGTGATGTGGAGAAAAATCAGACTTTAGGAAGATTATCTGGACAATAGACATTGTATAAATTGGAAAAGGAAGTGACTCAGTTTTCTCTAGATTGAAACCATCTTCATCTGCCAACCCTTGGCATCTTTGTATCATTCCCATAGCATACAAGTGGCATCCCAATTCTTTTGTTTTGTTCCATCTAAATTCATATTTACCCCAGTCCTATTGAGAAGCAGCAGTTGGCAGCTGATTTTTTAAGAACTCTAGGAAGATGCCCTAGCCAGTTTGACTCAGTGGATAGAGTGTCAGCCTGCGGACCCAAGAGTCCCAGGTTTGATTCCCATCAAGGGCATGTACCTTGGTTGCAGGCTCCTCCCTGATCCGGGCCCTGGTCAGAGCGCATCGATGTGTTTCTCTCACATTGATGTTTCTCTCTATCTTTCCCTCTCTCGTCCACTCTCTCTAAAATCAATGGAAAAATTATCCTCAGGTGAGGATTTAAAAAAAAAAAAAGAAAGAAAACCATACTAAAAAAAAAAAGAACTCCAGGAAGAGATGGTGCTAATTTTTTTTTTTCACTTCTGCCCCTGAATTTTCCAGAAGATATATGAATGTGAAGTTTAAAGCTGCTCTCCAGCTCTGCCTGGTAGAAACTGAACTCCCTATTACTGACACTATCTCAGGAGCAGTGGAGACTATACAAGCTGCCAGTTATTTCTTCTCTTCTGTCTTTGATCACTGTCCTCTAAATAATGTAAGAGATTTTCAGGATTGGGCTTTAGTGTTGCCTCATACGAAGGAAACACCGTTGCTTGTTATTGGTCCAAGCCTATTCCTATGGAGGCCTACTTGTGTATCAAAAGTATTACCTGGTAAACAATGAGGCTTTGGTGCATTCAAGTGATGTCCCACCATTAGGAAGATCCTGATGGAGAGTACATTTAGGTACAAAGCTTTTGGAAGTTCTCTATAAGCATTCTCCAATTTCCCATCTCCAAATTGAATGAGAGGATTCTTTTAATTTACGCTTTAATGTTTCTATTCAGTTCCTTAAGCAGAAGGAGGGGAGGAAAGAAAAATAGAAGCTTTCAGGGAGATCTGCATCTCTTTTGCATAAGATGAGCCAACCAGTGGTATTAGTCTACACTGAGGCAGCCTTAGAAACTAGTGCATTTAAGATGACCTCAGATGACATCAAACTCTGAGTTCCCTGAAACTTTTCTATAATAGCCATTAACATGAAAATGAAACTGATTAAATAATAAAAACCTTCATATGTTAATTACACAAGACCATTCTCTTCTACCTAGGAGACACAGAGGAGCAACTACTACTAATAGTAGTAGTTTAATTTTTTTTAAATGACTCTGTCCTGTCCCTTACTACTTCCCTCTCTCCCTCCTTCCCCCCTTCTTCCTTACCTTCCTTCTTTCTGTTAAAAGATAAATTAAAGCACATTAAAAAATTAAGTTTATTTGTGTAAATATCAATCTAAATTGGACAGCACCAAACTGGAAGTAGACAGGAGCTCAGGAAGACACTTTTATAGAGAAAAGGCAAAAGCAAAGTAAGGAAATTCTTGATTGGCTATATCTTAAAGCCTAGTTGGCTATTTGTGATTGCTTGTTCTTAGAGTTTTGATTTTGTAACCTGGAGGAATTTATAGGCTTAGATTTTGGTTTGCTTACTAGTATGGAGGCCACTGATGGCCTCATTGTTTAATTATTTTATCACTTCCTTCCTTCCTTTCTCTTTTAACATTAAGCATTAAAGATTTCCTGAGAAACAGGTTGGGTTACAGGCTCAATCCCCAATAGGGGGCATGCAGGAGGCAGCTGATCAATACATCAATGATTCTCTCTTATCATTGATGCCTCTATCTCTATCTCCCTCTCCCTTCCTCTCTGAAATCAATAAAAAATATATTTTAAGTAAACAAAAACGATTTCCTGAGAAAGACTCTTTTCAGGAGTGGAGAAACCAATCAGGACACAGGTTTGGAGCTGTATCCTTACTTACACAAAAAATAATTGCTCTGTTCATTGTGTTGTCAGAGGATTGGGTGGTAGAATTCCTCTGTTGCTAATGAGAGAGGGGTTTTGGGGGTACCCCTGGAATAAGAATTTCCAGAGGCCTCCAGGGGAGGATGAGATGCGGTAAAAAGCTTTATTTTCATGGAGTTACATCCTTCAGTTTGCAAAGTCCCATTGTCTTTAAACCAGTTCTGTGCAGCTGGGCTTTAGTAGAGGCAAAAGCAGGGCCAGTGTCCAGAGTTTCTGTTCTATGTGGAGGTGAGTCCATCCAATGTAGCATCAAGCTGGATTCACTCCATCAATTCATTGTGTGGGTCCCACATGGCCATGAGTCTTTAGTTCCAAGAGAGTAAGGGGGCCAAGAGCACAAAAGAGAGAGGGGAGGGGGTCTCTTTCATTCAGGAGTTAAGCATTTCTGATTTTGCACCCTTGTAGTGGCCACGCCTATTCTGGCCACTGACTCGCTCCCAGGTGTGACTGATAGACTCCCAGGTTACCCAGACCTTACTGGGCATGAGTCTATTGTCCAGTCCCTTCTTCCAGCAATTTGTGGGAAACAGACTTGGACAATGTTAACTGCAGCTTCCTGGCAAAGCTATGTAAATGGCATGCCCATATTAAGTACTTTCCCCTTTACTCCTTTCCTGTTAATAATAACCAGGTTATTAACGGTATCAATTGCGCCGCCTAAAAAGATTGATTCTTCATTCAGACTAAACTCCATAGGATCTAAATAGCATCTCAGCTGGTGTTGCTTTCTGTCTAATGAGAAAGAACATCAGGTATATATAGTTATGGATTTCCCCATACTTTTGCCAGCTAATTAAAAGCTGACATTTTTCTAAAATTCAGTGAAAGAAAGAAATAAGAAGATTGACCCATCACTCTTTTGTATTCTTTGTACCTTTAAAATGCCTTAAAACTCCTAGAAATGCTTTATGATTTTGTGTTTATAAAATTATTTAAAATCTTTTACTTCTAATAATTATAAAACCATTTAGTAATAATCCATTGTTTATAAAATGCATGTTTAGACCTGAAGAGTCAACAAGTGTATTATTTAAAGCATCTAATGGTGTATTGTTTGCAAAGGGTCAAGATTTATTAAAGCATTAATTAAAGCATTATTTTTCATTCACCACAGTTTGAAAGCTGTGAATTTGAAGTATTCTTCTCAGCAAAAAAGAATGAAAAATAATGGCTTTGTTTATTTTTTTAAAAAGTCTTTAGCATTAGGTGGAATTTTAAACATAGTTTGAATTTGATTGGTGACCTAAAAAAAAAAAGAAACAAAACAATTCAGTGTTGGCTTTTAATCAGTAAGTAATTCACACTTCAGACACCTTCGTAGCTGATCCCTGGTAGACTGGACATCTTTGAACAAAGATTCCTAAGGGCTCATTAGAGCTTTATCTTCCTGAAAGTAAAATCATTTCCCAGATATGAAAGAGAAGGCACAGAAGGAGCCCTTGGGAATATGTTGTTGGCAAGTAAGTTGTCCAATTGAACAAAGACTTTAAATGGAGTTGAATAATATATGGAAAAATACATTACATTCATAAGTAAACCTGAAACATTAGAAAGGATAACAGGTGATATAGATTCTACTAGTAGAGTACATGTTTTTTTCCACATACTCTCAGGTAACAATATTAGGAAATCCAGTAAGAAAAAAATAAATAAATTTCTGATTGTCTGAACATATGCCAATCCATAGACTAGGTAGCAAAGTCCACTTGAAATGTTGAACGAGGAAGTACATTTTATCTTATACTAGAGGCCAGCTGCATGAAATTCGTACACGGGTAGGGTCCCTAGGCCTGGCCCATGATCAGGGCCAATCTGTGGGGCAACCAGAGGGGCGATTGGCCGGCTTGGTGGCACCCACTTGCCGGACCTGCCCCCACCTCCTCTGCTGGTGGCCTCCCTCTGTGGGAGGCGACCAGCGTGGCAATCAGGGGGTTGGAGCAATCAGGGGGCAGTGCAGGCCCACTAGACGGCCAGCCCTGCCACCGCTGCCACCACCAGTCACCTCCCTCTGCGAGGCGACCAGCAGGGTGATCGGGGGGCCCCCCGCTGGCAGCCACCTTGGCTGGCCTGGGGCCTGCAGGCTTGGGGCAGCTCCTGTGTTGAGCATCTACCCCCTAGTGGTCAGGGTGCATCATAGCAACCGGTTGTTCTACCAGTTGTTCTGCCGTTTAGTCAATTTGCATATTAGGCTTTAATTATATAGGATGCTCTGAAACTTGGTAACAAGACATTCATGTCTATAATGAGACAATGGAAATATATCATATCTTCTAAAGATAGAGTTTTGGTAGAGGAATAGTATTAAGAGTAGTACAATCCAATACCTCTGCGGTCTTGGCCACATAAGAAACAAGTCATTTGGTCAACAGAACCTAAGTGGTTTGAATTTTGTTTGTTTGTTGTTTGTTTTATTTTGGGTTTTGGCCTGCTAATCTTTTCTGTTCCCCTGGATTAGGCATTAGGTGATGTCTGAGATCAAAGCTGACACAGAGAGAGGATTCCACAAACATGCTACCGTTATTTAAATGACAATAAATTCCTAAATTGCCCCTCAATATACTCTCCTACCAATGCAGTTGACCCTTGAACAAAATGGGTTTGAACTGCTCAGGCCCACCTTTTGTGGATTTTTTTCAATCAATAATGTAAATGTATTTTAAATTCTTTGTTATTTTCTTAGTAACATTTCTTTTCTCTAGCTTATTTTTTTGTAAGAATATCCTTTATAATAAAAGGATAATATGCAAATCGACTGAACAGTGGAACGACTGGTCGCTATGACATGCACTGACCACTAGGGGGGCAGATGCTCAATGCAGGAGCTGCCCCCTGGTGGTCAGTGCGCTCCCACAGGGGGATGCCACTCAGCCAGAGACCAGGCTCACAGCTGGTGAGCACAGTGGTGATGGTGGGAGCCTCTCCTGCCTCCGCAGCAGTGCTAAGGATGTGCAGTTGCAGGCTTAGTCCTGCTTAAGGGGAGCAAACTTAAGCCAACAATTGGACATCCCCTGAGGGCTCCCGGACTGTGAGAGGGTGCAGGCTGGGCTGAGGGACCCTCCCACTGAGTAAACGAATGTCGTGCACCAGGCCTCTAGTAGTATATAATACATGTAACATACAAAATGTGTGTTAATTTATGTTATTGGTAAGACTTCAATAGTAAGCTATTAGTAATTAAGATTTGGGGGGAGTCAAAAGTTATATGTGAATGTTTGACTACACAGAGGGCCAGCTTTCTTAACCCTCAGGTTGTTCAAGGATCATCTGTACTACCTTTTCACTATCTATGTATATTAAGAGTCAAGGTAAAATCCCACTGTTTTTCTGAAAATTCACCTTTAATATTCTGAATAGTACACTGCAAGACTCCTTTATTCTTCACCTAAAGTCTCAGATATCCTAAATATACATAGGCAAAACGATATCTCTTTCTTTCTCACATGTAGCCTTGTTTATTTGGTATGTGGGAAGGAGGAAGTGGAGGCAAAGATGGTAAGGCAATTCAACTAATCATATTTGTTTAAAAAGAAGCATTCTAATGCAATTAAGTGGAAAGAAAAAGAACAATCATTTGAATATAATAATGTCCTATGTTTTCTAAAAATAAACAAACTAATAAAAATTAAGAAATAGCATTTGTCAAAGTATATACTCAACAAATGATAGTTTCTTACTCAAACTTTCCATTTCTAAATACAGGTTTCAAAACTTGAACAGAGGCAAAAACTATTAATCATACTGGAAAAATAGACAGAAAAATTGTGAAATTCGTAACTCTTTGACAGTTACAATCTTAGGAATAATTTTTTTAAAAAGCCTATTTGTGATATTATTGTGTTTAACAAGGAAAATATAACAGGTCTTAATTTAAAGGTACAGGAACCTGGGTAGGAGTGACATGGTTATATAGGAGTTCGTGATAATGTAACATTAGATACGGTTGAACATATAAATAGTGTAATAAAGTGAAAGTGACCTCGGAGTTAGGAAGGCCTAGGCAATTTGCTTACTCTTTCTGAGTTTTAGTCTTATCATCAGTAAAATAAGAATTTCAGGCCCTAACCAGTTTGGCTCAGTGGATAGAGCATCGGCCTGCAGACTCAAGGGTCCCGGGTTCGATTCTGTTCAAGAGCATGTACCTTGGTTGCGGGTATATCCCCAGTAGGGAGTGTGCAGGAGGCAGCTGATCGATGTTTCTCTCTCATTGATGTTTCTCTCTATCCCTCTCCATTCCTCTCTGTAAAAAATCAATAAAATATATTTTTTTAAAAAAGAATTTCATGTTTAAGGATACTATAAGAATTAAATGAAATACTACTATTAAAAGCTAGGTAACACCTGGCAAATAGCAACAATGCAACTCACTACTTTTCCTTCAAATTAGGTACATTTCAAATAGTTTAAAGAAATGACTAGCATGGCATCCTGATAAGAAGTTTTATGAGAAAAGTTGACTTATACAATAGATTCTAGAAATGGCATTGGGATCACACAGTTACCAATGATCCATGAGGGAGTAAAAGTATCCAAAGAAATACTGCAGTTACTCAGAGTGCCATCTGATTAGTTTAAATTTTAAACTGACATGTGCATAATTTGAAACAGGGACACAAAGCCAAGAACACACACAAAAGTTTGGTATTAACCTATGAATAATTTAAAAAGATGAGCATTCAAGCTGATTTAAGAATTGGTGTGGGAAGCACTGAAAAAGAAACCAAGACTTTTAAATCTATGGATGACTAACAAGGAAGAGAGGGATGTGCCTGGAGCTTAGATAAAAGGATATCAGAACATCAGATGTCTAAAAGGATGCAAACCAATATCATTTTCAGAAATGTGAATGGTCTTCAAACTAGACATGGAAGAATAGAATAAAGAGAAATTATACTTTAGGATAATAAAGGAGAAATGTTAAGAGAAATATCCTACTTTAAGTCATTCCTAAATAGATCTTTATCTCCTACTAGGGATGTAGAAATTTGCTAGTATTGAAATGAAAACAAGGCATATATAATTGCTGTTTTTGTGGAACTTATAATCTAATGGGGGTAAAATAAATAAATACTCACATAGAAATAGATACAGCTCTACATCTGAAAACTGCAGGCCAGAAATACTTCAAAATTCAATTCTTAAAAATTTCACAAAGGCAATATATATTTATATATGATGTATTCAAAAAATAAAGAACTTGTGGTAATACCCCATAATCAACCACATTAAAATTTATCCAATCAAATTTATGAATAATCACCAAAAGTCATATACAAAGTTCAAATATCTTTACTGTTCATGTACAAGAAAATAAACTGATAAATAAAATAGAGAGATAAAAATATTTTTCTAATTTTCAAAAAATTTCAAACATATACAGACTCAAACTAACTATACTTGTCCTATACATTCTATAAATGTTTACAACTTATGTTTGCATAAGTATCTTTAAGAAAGAGCTACATCTGTGTGAAGCATAGAACATGCTACCCCAAAATATGCCACTTTGATAGGAACATTTCAGCATAAGTATTAATTTTAAAAAATTGATACAAAAAAAAAATAAAAGCTCTCTATCCTTCTCCTATTAGATTAAACACAGAATAGAGTGAAAGTGATGATAAGACTTATTTTACTGATGATAAGACTAAAACTCAGAAAGAATAAGCAAATTGCCTAGGCCTTCCTAACTCTGAGGTCACTTTCACTCTATTTTTGTTCTCCCCTCTCTACCAGGAAGAACAAAAAATGCTCTTATTAGCTTAGAGATAGTACTAAAGAAATCTACACAACAAACTTTACTAACTATTCCCTAGTTAGTAAACATTAACTTGTGTGATGGGGCCTTAGGCTAAATTATTTTTTGCTAGAAAATATTTCTTGTCCGCATAGTAATGCACAGATAAATTACACCTCTTTCAAACATATCTCTGCTAACTTTCTCTATCTCTGACATCTTCAATGGTGTGTGCCTACAGCATTAGATTCTAGGAAATGGATCCCTTATATCCTATTTTGTTGTAGTTCTCTTATGGACTATGTTTAAGATTTTTGTAGGAGCTAGTAAAAATATTCACCTCCAATTTATGTTTTGCTTGGTATATTCTAGCTCAGATGAACAGATTCATCCAAGGTATCTTGTAGCATAAAATAGTAAAAAGTGTACTAAACAATTTCCCCTTTGATAATAATGGAGACAATAAAATGGGCTAAGCATTGCTAAGAGAACCACTTAAAATCAGGAGGGTGTTAAGAAAATCGGGCTGCTGTTGAGTTGCTAAACCTATTGAAAAACTCATCTCAAGGCTGAGCCACGAACCTCCTGGAACAACTGCTATATGGCCACATATGGACTTGACCTCCTCCGTGTAGTTTTTGCCCCCTTGTTTGCATATTGAAATTAACCGATCTCTGTTAACCTCACCAGCAATCTTTCATTTGCGTGAAAGGAGTACACTTGTCTGCTTTTGGCTTTACAAACCCTGCCTTTGTTCTCTCCAGAGGGCAGTTTGAAGTTGCTACCCAAGTCTGCATCTCCTTGAGTGCAACTCTTTTTTTCCCCCAAGTAAATGCTTTTTGCTTTTTATTACAACCTGGACCTCTTCTTTGCTTAACACCTTAATGAGCTTTCACATGCTACCCAGTGTTGAGTAACAACTTGAGCCCATATAAAAACAACATTTATAAAGTATGCAAATTACATCAAATTACAAGATTCGACAAATTAAAATTGGGCCAAAGTAATAAAATAACATTTAAGGAGGATAAATGTTAATGCGATTTGGTTCCAAATATGTTTGTAATCTCATTAATATAAAAAAATAATTTAACCTAAGGCCCCATCAGACAAGTTAATGCCCTTGACAGTATTTTCAGTCAGTAATTTTCCACTTTTTAAATCATCAGTGACAGGTAGCTCACTATTGCCCAAATAGGCTATGCCACTTTTGAAAAAATTTAATGGTAAGACAATTTTTCCTAATAGTTGATTCAACTTTGCCTTATTTTAACATATATCAATTAGTTTAACTTGCATCTTTGGAAAGCAGCTGTTCAGACACTCGAAGAGTGTTCTCAAAAGAAACAGCTATCACATCATGTCTTCTTTACGCTGCCTTTCCAGTTCCTTTGACAGTTCCTCAGAGGACATTTCCTTCACCCCCGCCCCCACCCCGCAAATATTACAGAATATCAATATGTCTCAGAGTGAAAAATGCAGAAATTAACATGTTGGAGGAGGTCATAGGGAAGACATGACCATCAGTTAACCCTTGAGCTGCACCTGGACAATGGGAAGCTCTTTATCCTCTTCCCTATTCTTGGAATGTGTATTCTGCCCACTATCACCATACATGGAGCTGTTTCAAGGACACAGCCTTGAGAGAGTAGGTGTTGTTGACACCATCTGGACTGTGCATGGGAATAAACCCAGTTAAGGCTTCTATATAAACTTAAGGTTCTGGTGAGTGAGTGCTGAGATCTACTCCTCCTGTGGCCACCAAAGATAAGCCTCATATGTAAATTCCCTTGCTTATTAAACCTGCCACCTACACCAACCTGGAGTGGTCTGCTCTTTTTTTGGTCTTGCTTGCCCTCCGTGTTCAGAGGCCAGTTTTAGATTTAACCTGGGAAGCTCCCAAGGTTGCAAACCAACACACATATTTTATTCACAAGAGAGAACTTATAAGCACACAATAGAATGGTTATTTTTATCTTGCTTTTCTAAGCACTCTATTAATATAATCTTATGATACATAAAGAAAAGATAGGAAAGACATAATTATAATATTATGAATGGCCTTAAGTTTTTAACTGACTTCAAGTTTACTATGAACCAATTCTGTAAGATCAACCAGTTAAGCAAATTCAAATGGCATTAATAGGGGTATGGTATCTAGACCTTAGAGATCAATATTTTTAATACCAACTGCATTGTTTAGACCATATCTGAAATATTTTCCCATTCTTAAAAAATATTTATTGTTGGGATCCTGACAAGCAGATAAGGACAGTCTCAGAACCACATGTCCTAAAGAACTGTTTTCAGAACATGGCATCTCAGATCAGGAAAAGGAACTCACTGATCTCAAAACTCAGAAGCATGACAACTAGAAGGGTTGTGTATTGCCCCATGAGGCAGACTAGACAAATGGGTGAAAGCTGTAGAGAAGCGGAATTTGGAATAGCTACTTTGAGATGTGGTAAATTCACTGTCACTGCCAGTATTCAGGTAGAGAATTTAGCAAGGATAATGTGTTATGGATTTAGGCGTTAGGAGCTAGTTCCAGTAATCCTCTGATTTCCTTTCAAAGCTAAGCTACATGATTACTAATACCAAAATTCCCATCTATTCAAGAGAAAACCAGGTATATTGGTAGTCAGATAACTAGAGGAAGAAAAAGAAAGCTATGTATGCATCACGCAACCCTCCAGTGAATCACAGAAGGTGTCATGGGCCTTTCTGTAGCATTAGCCCATCCTTTTCCCTGGACCACGGTGTTGCTTCCCTCTGGCAGGCCATTTCCTACCAGAGACTTCCCACTACTCAGCCCTGCACCTCCTAGTGTCTGATGCTCCCAGAAGTTCCAGCTAAGGGAGGCAATAGGGAGGAGCCATTTAATTCTTTCAATTAATTATCTTACTATTTTGTCCTCTAGAGGCCCTTTTGATATTGTTTTCCTATACTGTTATAAATTTTTGATGAAATATATGTCATTTAAATCACTAAGGAAAATTATGTGTGTTAATATACATCCATACATGCATTTAATCAAGAATATACAAACATTTGTTTCAAATGTCACTCTGAAGTCATTTCTCAAATCAAGCAAAAGGTAAGATTTTTCATTTCTCTGTCTGCTATGCCAAATAGTTGGTAGGTTTAATGTTAGATAATGATTTATAAGCTTCCATAAAGTGAGAAAGGCTGAAATCATTATTACAAGTGCCTTTCCTCTCTTTTACCATTTTAACCATGTCTTGATGTCTTGGTATATAATTAATAAGGAGATTATAAAGCTATAAGCCCCATAAACAATCCATATAGAGAGAAATAAATGCTTATGGATGAAGGTCTTTGCTGACTTGGACATCAATTCCCCAAAAGCATGTATTAGTGAAAATTTCTGTATGAGCAGAGGACTCAAGTATGAGTTTTGCATTCCAACAGCTCTGCTTCTCTTATTTAAGCCAATAACAAAGAAAATGTCATTGTTCTGCTATCAGCATATCAAGTAACAGGTGTTCACTAGATGAACAATAAGGCTGCCCCAAGAATTAAATAATGACAACATAGTGGGATGGCAAAGAAAACAACAGAACATGTAACTGGAGACAGGAATGACTTGGCTACTGTGAAATCTATGTGCTAATATTTTGTTTCAAAGATTATGCATCAATAGTTCACTCTCAGTTCAATTAGTAAATTTGAATTAATTTTATTGGAATGCTAACTCACCAAAATAATTTTGTGTAGTGGCATAGATTGCATGCTTTAGGTATATTTGATAAAATAGTTAGTGGAGCTAACTGATCATGCAGTTCCACTAAGCAGAAATATTTCCAGAACAAACATGACAAAGAAAAATAAGTATGTCTGCCTAATAAAGGACCTGTAACAAATTTGAAGATTGAGATGCATCAAAGTGAAACTCATCATTCCGGCAACAGGTATGGCTGAGCATACACTAGTTAAACATCTTAAATTACTGGGGATTTGTTATGCATGGGCTGCTTTTGTCAGTTCAGAAAAGAGTTACACTGGATATGTATGGCAAAAAAAAAAAAAATAATAAAGATTTTTTTAAAATGCCAGTACTAGAAAGTTATAAATATTTATAAGTGAAGATTATAATTTTAATATGAATAATAAGAAAATAGAAGAAATAAAGAAGTATCTATTAAAATTATGCTCACAATTAGTAAGAGAGAAGGCTGCAGCCTTATTCTTTACACAGCATGACCAACAAGATAAGACTTGGAACTAAATTATGTTGTCAGGGCACTACATTAATAATATAAAATGTCCAGAAAGTTAGTCTCTTCTACTGTACTTTCCACTTCCCCTTTGCTCCTCCTCTTGTCTTCTCCGAGTCCCGAATGCTTCTGATGTGTGGCAGAATCTGTTCCTAATCTATTTCAAGGCCAGAAGCATAGATCTGTTCTCTGAAGCACGTTCCAGTGTGCTTAGAGCCCTTTATCACTTTCCAGTTCCCTTCTGAAACCATTACCAACTATTCCTTCTGTCTCCTGACTCTTCACTTCCACTTCCACGTCTGCTAATGTCATCCCAAGACAAAGACAGACCACGATCTAGTGGTTACAGCACAAGGTGTGGCAGAAGCTCATTTGGCATCCGTTTCCCATGTAGGTCTAATTCACCATGAGGCCCTGGGCGAATTACTTAGCCTCCATTGCCCCACATGAACCTGAGTCTTAATAATACCTACCTCACTAGGGGTTATGAGAATTCATTAATAAACTATCATTATCAGTCTTCATTATGCACCCGTGTGCTACCCCAAACAATCCCTCTTGTTCTAATTGAGCAGCATAGTGTGTGTGCTTTTCTCGCGGTTCTATTTTTTATGTCTGGGAAGGGACCAATGTGTGTTCTCTCAACTCCTGCTCAAGACAGCTATTAGGGCCAGACATCTTTATCGAGGTAATTTGGCTTAGTGGAATTTTTTAAGTCATACGGCAACCTAGATGCTGGCACTGAGAAATTAAAATGATGATTATTAGACCCGGTTCCCATCCATTACAAAATGATGGCCTCATTTTTCTCTCTTCAAAACTGCCAGCTAGCTGGGCCCTTTGCTTCTCAAAGCAGCAAAGTTTTAAAGAACCAAGGCACATTACCCAAGGCACAGCGCAATAACTCTAATAAACTGCACCTGTGGATGACTCCTTGGTTTATTTATATACTGTATCACAGGTCATTAACAGAAAATAACCCACTGAGATACAACATTCTTGTTTACAGTGAGGTTCTGGTGGTGACAGCAGGAATATAAAACACAAAATCAACAGGGAACACTGAACTAATAAAAAGACAAGGGTCTATAAAGCATAGAAAAAAACAAAGCCAACTGTGCAGGCAAAAATAAAATAAAATAAACTTCCATCAAAAAACAATCAAAAGCTACAGTATATTTATAGAGACTGGGGAACCCAAAGACCCACTGAGCTCGAATATTTATGGGTGTCAGATTGAAAGTCAGGAAATCTGTGTGCTGTTGAGAGTGAAAGCTTGATCAGCTGGATATATCCTTAGAAAAATAGATTTGTTTCCCTTTCTTTCTGTTGTCCTTAAACTTTCCAGCCAATAATCTTTCAGATGCCTTGGTTATTAGGTTCTAGAATTAACCTTTCAAAAAGTTAGTGTATGCCAACTTTAGAAAATGCTTGCTGAAAAAATCTTATGCTGAAAGTAAAAGTTGTGGTACACTATTACTATTATACCATTTCTCTACCTTTATTGCTAAGAATGATGAAGCCTTTCTTTACAAGCAGTTGATCACTGGTAGGTAGCATAATTTTAAGCTTTATTGAGACCATTTTCCTTGAAAAAACTTACCTGTCCCTGAATTATAGTACTTGAAATTCTATTTTATATATAACTAGAAGCCCAGCACACGAAATCATGCACAGATAGGGTCCCTAGGCGTAGCCTGCGATCAGGGCCATCTTCCACCCACTTGCCAGTCCCCAGTCCTGCCCTGCTGCCACCCACCCAGTTCCCCGTGGTTCTCCATTCACCATGCTGTAATAGGAGCCTGTGGGCCCGGGTGGGGGGAGGGACCAAGAGGTTGAGCAGAATTCTGCCCGCTCACCCATCCCCAGTCCCACCCACCCAGTTCTGCGGTTCCCTGTTCACCATGCTGCGAGGAGCCAGCGGGCTAGGGGGAGGTGAGGGGGAGGACCAAGAGGTGGTCAATGCACTTCATAGCGATAGTGACTGGTTGAACGTTCCAGTTGTTATGGTCACTGACTTTTTATTATATAGAATGGTATACCCTCTACCACTAATCTCTTAAATACTAATACTTTTAAGATGAGTAATACAAAGTTCACAATAAATGTTATTATAATAAATAGATGTTTCTGGAAGAAAAAAGAAAAGACTAAGGGAAGGAGGGAAGGAAAGAAGGAAGGAAGGAAGGAAGGAAGGAAGGAAGGAAGGAAGGAAGGAAGGAAGGAAGGAAGGAAGAAAGGAAGGAAGGAAGGAAGGAAGGGAGGAAGGGAAGGAAGGAAGGAAAGGATGAGTTAGATGCTAAAAAGCACACATTTTACTTCTCAATAATTCCTAAGATGGGCTTAAACCATAGCCCTTTCACTGTGAATACAGTGGCAGTGATGCAAATAGCATTGGATTTTAATCAAATTATCTGGAGAGTTGCTACATGAGAATTCATATCCCATAATATACATGAGGTTAGTCTTATTGCTTCTACTTTTTTATATTTTTGCCTCTTTAACATAGGTTTTTAACAAATATTTATTTTCTACTGCATGTATTACAAAACAAATAGAAATGAAGGAAAAGAATAAAATGGGCCCATCTTTCTAAAAAATTGTCATCTATCTGGAAGCTAGGCTCATGGTGAAAGCAGAAACTGTTTTGCTCATTGCTGTATCTCCAGCACTTAGGATAATGCTACACACTTTATAAATGATCAAAAACATGCATTAAATAAAGCTAAGAAACATAATTTCACTCATATGTGGAATATAAAACTGAAACTCATAGACACAGACAACAGCATGGCATTTACCAGAGGGAAGGAGGCTGTGGAAGGATAAAGGGGACCAAATATATGGTGACAGAAGATGATTTGACTATGGGTGGTGAGCACACAATGAAATATAAAGAACATGTATCACAGAAATGTATACTGAAGCCTATATAATCTTATTAACCAATGTCACCCCATTAAATTTAAATGTAAAAAAAATGAAGCAATAAATTAATGAATGAATCAGTTAATAAATAAAGGAATGGATGAATAAGATGAATAATAACATTAGGACTATGGAAATCTAAGGACAGAGCATGTACTAGTATATAGAATCTAGTTCAGTGTCTCTTGCATGTAATTGCTCAATAAACAATCAGTTGCCAGGTGGGAGAGAGGTTTGGGTGCTAGGTTCGAAAGATGAAGGGATTAAGAAGTACAAATAGGCAGTTACAAAATAGTCATGGCAACGTAAAATACAACATAAGGATTATAGTCAATAATATTGTAATAACTATGTATGGGGATAGGTGGGTATTAGAGTTACTTGGGGGATCACTTTGTAAAGTATATGATTGTCTAACCACTACCCAGTTCACCTGAAACTAACATAATATTGAATGTCAAGTATAATTGAATAAAATTAAAAAGCGAATAGAGTCCCCAAAATAGTAGCTGCTCGCTTTTTTAAATGGAAGCTAACATTATTAGACAGATATTTCTGTAGGAAGTAGCAAATTTCCTGGAAAAGCAAGAGAAGGTTGGTTTAAGATGAATAAAGATTAGCAAGAGAAAGCAATCTAAGTACAGAAAAATCATGTTACTGGGGAACCAAGACTTAAAAAAAATGAATAGTGCTCTCTATTCAGGTAAGTTTTACTAACATCTATAAAATAATTAGTGATCAGCTCATCTCCAAAATTGGAAGCCATCCTATATAATAAAAGCCTAATATACTAAGTGTCTGGTTGTCAGGTCATCCGTTCAACCAATCAAAGCATAATATGCTAATGATATGCTAAGGCAGCTCAACCACTTGCTATGACATGCACTGACCACCAGGGGGCAGATGCTCTGACGGGTAGGTAAGCTTGCTGCTGGGGTATGGCCAATCGGGACTGAGTGTGATGGGCTGGACATGCCCTGGAGCCCTGCCGCGTTCCCTCCCCAGCTGGCCAACCTTCTGCGTCCTTCCCCAACCCCGATCATGCACTGGTGGGGTTCCTCGGCCTGGCCTGCATCCTCTTGCAATCTGGGACCCCTCAGGGATGTCGGAGAGCCAGGTTCAGCCCAATCCTGAAGGCCAGGTCGAGGAACCCTACTGGTGCATGAATTCGTGCACTGGGCCTCTAGTCTCTAAATATATAAGGCTAATATGCAAAGTGTCCCCACAGAAGTTCAACTGGGAGACCACGAGTTCTATTGCTTGCTATGACATGCACTGACCACCAGGGGGCGGCGTGGGATGAAGGAAATTCCCAGCCAGCAGCCAGCAGCTGGGGAAGGGAGGCCCTAGCTGGCAGTCAGAAGTCCCCGATCAGCCCTGATTGCCAGGCAGGCCTAGGGACCCTACCCGTGCATGAATTTCGTGCACTGGGCCTCTAGTTTTTAAATCATATAGAATCTTCTGTTAATAAAAGTCACAGACACTGAAAATAGGCCAATCTTTATAAATTCATTAATTATTCATATGTACTTAGCTTTGTAAGTTTAAAAGGGGTAGTTCAACTTACTTAAAGTCATCTTTTCTTCATAGTCAGTTTTAAGAGTAATAAACCAAGATGGTGTCAATTTAAACAAAAAAGGCCCAGAAAGCCTACTTCATCATACCAGGGTGCAGACTCCATGAGGCGATTCTCCAATAGGAATCCCAGTCACTATCACAGTAACTGGAAAATTGCAAGCACTCAATACATTTGAGTACATAAAGGAGCAACCAGTTCAAACTATTTTCATTTACACAGGTGGAAATTGAAGCTCAGAGTCACAAAACTTGTTAGTGGCAACACTAGACCAACTATTCTGATTCCTGGTGCAATGTTTGGTCTACTCTCCTCTGTTTATTTTAGTTTCTAGTGATTCCATTAAAGGGACTGAACCTACTAGCAGCTGCTCTCTAGATATTTTCCTGATTTGAGACTTTAGCCATGAGACATACATCTCTATTCTTGTTGCTAGTGAGAGGTAACCTGGCATCCGTATGTTTATTTGTGAGGAGGAAATCATTTTGAGTTGAAACACAGCCAGCCTGGGGAAATCCTGCTGAGTCTGAAGGAAGTTCACTCATCCTTTGCAAATGCTCTGGAAGAAAGAAAATATCATTCTTGTCTTTGCAGTTTTAGCTAGCAAATATTGGACAACAATCCATTAGATTATTTCCTATGCACCTGTATGTAAATAATCCAAATGGAACTGATTAACATTTAAATTCTAAGTTACTGAAGTATCCAAGGGGAAATTGATTAGATTGACTTGATTTGGTGCCAATATGGTAAATGCCTTAATGTTTTAACAAATCAAGGCAGCAATCTGAGATAATTTTGAAACATCACATTTTAAAAAAATTCTCGTTTAGAAATCTAGAAGAAAGTACTTTATCTCAAACAGTTTGTTTTCCTTCTGCTTAGTATCAAATAAAATTTTATGTTTATTTTTATAGTCATGAAGATGCTAGCAATGGGTCGCTATTGTGTTCCTCTGGTGGATTATTTCTAACCCAAATGGCTTTTTCTGTCCTTTGAAGAAACCAAATGCCTTTGGGGCTCAATGTGCTTAGACAATCTGTAAAAGATGGCTTTCCCCTGTCAATCTGGGAGTGACAATTTAGTAAGCCCTTCATACACATCATCTGTAGCATAATAGCACTTTAATTTAGAGTGAACTTTTTGCTTAGCTCGTATGTATCTTGCGCATTATAAGAGAAAACTATTTACAGAGAAGTACAAAAGTCCCCAGAGATGCAACATCTCATTTTCAATTCTTTTGGCAGGAATACTAATTGCATTATCACATATTCAGCAGCATTCAGCAAAGTTATTTATTCATTCATTCTTAAGACCTGGGATGCCTACCAGGTCAGTTTCAATAAGCAGTACCTTGAGCATCTCCGCTGATGGAACTCACAGATAATTAGGTGTGGAGTTGTGAGAAAAATCTCACCCCAAAAAGCTCAGCTTTGGAGATTTGCCTGCTTCTTCCTTGTTTGAGTGAAAGAGAAAATACAATAGTTGCTAGAAATTGGGAAGCATTTATCACCCAACCTTCTCATTTTCACAGGTTCTGGTTTCTTAATTGAAGTTTGATTCTACTTCTTAGAATAGCAAGTGAAGTTGCTGACAATTAACATTGAAGTCTTCTAAGAAGATTGCCCTCAATATGGTAAAAAATATTCAGCATTTACACTTAGAACAATTTTGTTCCTCAAAAATGATTAGGAAGTGAACATTCCTTGTGTAACATTGCATAGCTTTGAAACATTTAATAATTATCCTATATAATAAAAGGCCAATGATGATAGCAGTGTAACGACCCACCGATTTACCAGTCGCTATGAGGTGCATTGACCACCTCTTGGCCCCTCCCCCCAGCCTGCAGGCTCCAATCACTGGATGGCCGATGGGGAACCATGGGAACCGGGCTGGGTGGCGGCGGGGCAGGACTGGGGACTGGTGAGTGGGTGGAAGGCAGACCTCTTGGTCCCTTCCCCCGGCCCACAGGCTCCAAATGATCCTCAGTTTCTTCCGAAAGGAAGGTGGGGCCTCTACTGCACAGCCTCCCGGCATACAGACTCACTGCTCTGAGAGGCTCCAGAGAGGAGACTTCAACAAGGACTCCAGTGCCTGCAGCGACCCTCAGCCTTCACTGCTGGGAGGTGGAAGGGGAACATCAGCTTTAAACCACAAACATCCTCCTGGGGAAGAACCCACCACCTCCCTACTCCACAGCTGCTTCCGTCTGCGCATGCTCCTCCCTGCAGGATGGGCGGGGCCAGAGCCTGAGCTGAGTGGGAGTGGTTCCACGATGGGGGAGGGGTTGAGCCAGGCAGCTGGGCCAGTGCAGGGACAGAGGGAGGCAGGGAGGGACAGAGGGAGGGAGGGAGGGAGGGGCAGGAGTAAGGGAGCAGCCCTGGTTCCCTGCACCTCCTCCCACAGGCATAGCCCTTCCTGGTTGAGTTTCCCAAGTCATTGTCAGGGTTTTGGCTGGTGAACTGGCTGTGAAAGGATTCACAAGGAAGAGAAGAGACAGGTGCAGAGAGAGGGCATTTATTTTACTTCTTTAAAGGGAGCAAAGGGCCAGGTGCCCTTTGATGGCACAAGACACCTAAGGCAGAGTGGGCTGTTCTTTGATCGCTGGAGGAACCAGGTTGGGTGGCGGCAGTGGGCCGGACTGGAGACTGGTGAGCGGGTGGAAGATAGCCCTGATCTCAGGTTAGGTCTAGGGACCCTACCTGTGCATGATTTCATGAGCTGGACCTCTAGTTGCTTAATAATAATGATTTACACTGCATACCATCTTTTAGAAATATTGTTCCACTGAGATGTTAAAAGAGCTAGAGAAATATAAATATGATATTTCACTATGTATGCCAGATTTTTTCTTAGTAGTTTTAACTCACAGATATAGAGAGCCCTGGCCTATGTGGCTCCCTGGTTATAGCATCTGCCTGCGCTCTGAAGGGTTGTGAGTTCAATTCCTGGTCAAGGGCTCCTACCTGAGTTGCAAGAATATATATATATATATATATATATATATATATATATATATATATAAAAGCATAATATGCTAATTAGACCAGACAGCTGAATGACCTTCTAGACTTCATTCCTGACATCCTTCTGGATGAAGCCACGGTGGGGGCTGAGTCAGAGGCAATTAGAAGTGATCAGGCAGGCAGGCAGGCAGAGTGATTAGGGGCGATCAGGCAGGCAGGCAAGCAGTTAGGGGAGATGAGGCAGGCAAGCAGAGTGTTTAGGGGTGATCAGGCAAGCAGGAGAATGGTTAGGGGAGATCAAGCAATTAGGGGCGATCAGGCAGGCAGGCAAGCAATTAGAAGCCAGTGGTCCCAGATTGCAAGAGGGATGTCTAACTGCCTATTTAGGCCTGATCCTGCAGTGATAGGGCCTAAACCAGCAATTGGACATCCCCCGAGGTGTCCCAGATTGTGAAAGGGTGCAGGCCGGGCTGAGGGACCCCCCCCCCAGTGCACAAATTTAGTGCACCGCCTCTCTCTCTCTCTCTCTCTCTCTCTGTCTCTCTCTCTTTATATATATATATATATATGTTTTTATTGATTTCAGATATAGGAAAGGAGAGGGAGATAGGGATAGAAACATCAATGATGAGATAATCATTAATCAACTGCCTTCTGCACGCCCCCTACTGGGGATAGAGCCTGAAACCTGGGCATGTGTCCTGACGGGGATTCCAACTGTGACCTCCTGGTTCAGGGGTGGATGCTCAACCACTGAGCCACACTGGCTGGGAATGGGTTGCAGGTTTGATGCAGGTGCCCCAATTTTGCCAGAGGCAACCAATTGATGTATCTCCCTCACATCTCTCTCTCTCCCCCTTCCTACCTCCGACCCTTCCACTGTCTCTAAAAACCAATGGGAAAAATATTCTTGGGTGAGGATTAACAACAACAAAAATAGAAAATGAGTACCTGACAATGGCTAGACCTCATAAGAAGATAGTCCTGTAACATACAATGTGATCCCAGAAATTGTCCAATTTCACAAACTAATGATAGCTTTGCTATCATGCCAGATTTGTAGCAGTGAAAACTGCCCTCTGATCCTTCTCACTCAAAAGATGCAGAAAAAGTAAGGTTCTTGCAGACCACAAGGCAAATACCTAGTGGGGTCATTAGAGTAGCTTTTATGTCAGGCTTGACTGTTCTACCTTTTTGCCTCAAGGGGTTTGTGAACGACCTTGGACTTCATGAGACCTCTGGGCTTGATCCCATTCCATCCTGTGTCCAAGCATCTCTTCCTTTTAATATAGGAAAATTCTATTTCCCCTCCCTACCACAGGGCCTAATGGAAATTCAGATCCAGGAGAGGAGTTTCATTATCAAAGTATTTCTGCACATTCAATGTCAAAAAGAAACTGGAAGCCCATTTAGAAATACGATTTTTTCACAACTTTAATGTCACTTTCCCCTAGGAATAGAAGATAAAAATAGGAAGGCAGAACAAATCTACTGGGAAATATTTATAAGACCTAAATGCTACATAAAATTGTAACATTACAAATCTATTCCTTAGAGTTTTAAGATTCTTTTATTAAAAATTTTATTGAATTTATCGAGGTGACATTGGCTAATAAAATTATCTAAGTTTCAAGTGTACAGTTCTATAATATGGCATATCACCACCCATAGTCTAGTCTTCCATCACCATTTACCCCCACTTTACCCTCTTCTACCTGCCCCAACCCTCTTTCCCTCTGGTAATCACCGTACCGTTGTCTAGGTCTATAAATGTTTTTGCTTAATCCTTTCACCTTTTTCACTCAGCCCCCAAGCCCCACCCTTCCGACACCAGTCAAACTGTTCTCTATATCAGTCTGTTTCTATTTTTTTTATTAGTTTCTGTGTGTTCATTAGATAACACATATAAGTGAAATGATATGGTACTTCTTGTTCTCTGATTGGTTTATTGTTAGCATAATACTCTCCAGGTCCATCCATGTAGTCACAAAAGGTAAGATTTCTTTTTTTACAGTTGAGTAGTATTCCATTGTGCAAATGCACCACTGCTTTTTTATCCACTCATCTACTGATGAGCACGTGGGCTGCTTCTAGATCTTGGCTGTTGTAAATGATGCTGCAATGAACACGTGTTTCTTTGGCTATATTCTCAGAAGTGAAATCACTGGCAGGGGCCCCTGATTATTGCTGTGAAGGTCCTGATGCTAGAATTGCAGACATGAAAACAGCCTACCTCCTAGAAGACCCTGTACTGCATGTTTGCATGTTTCTATTTAAGATACCAGCTAAAGAGACTACATGAGGTTAACTCTTTGGCTCATAACTCTCCTTACAGGAGTCATGACTTCTTTAGCAATAATTCTTTTGAGTATATGCCTGTCTTTTGAATTTCCTAAGTAATTTTAACATAGTTTTAAGTTGATTTGGGAACAGAACTATTTAGTAAAGTTATATTGTGTATTTTTATGTATCAATGCATTTGTGTGTGTGTGTGTGAGAGAGAGAGAGAGAGAGAGAGAGAGAGATCTTATTAATATCAGTAAATGAGCTCTGTAGCCATCAGTCCAGGAGAAGTTGAAGCAAATAAGATAGTACTCACAGTTTAATGTTGTTTTGGTTTTTTACTGTTTTGATTTGGCAGCACATAAATAATAAGATTGGCTATGATTGATGTTACCTATGAATTAGGTGTTTTTCAATGGCATTTACCTATGCCTGCTTTAATAACCAATTTCTGAACATCATAGTTAGGTATGTGGAATAGAGTATTATCAGAGTACAGTAATAGCTTAGATAGAATTTGGGTTTCAAAATCAAAATTACCTTTGTAAAGCTCTTCAATAACCCACACAGTATTAGTATTATACCCTCTATCAGTAAGTCCAACACAACCAATTTTTCTTTCACTATAACAGTAGATGGCTATTTCCTTGACTAGCATTAGCTGAAATGTTACATGCAATTTTAAGGGCCATCTTTAATAGGAATGTGCATCTTTAATAACAAAAAGCACACTCATTACAGTGAGATGTTTGCATTAGGAGAAGGCTATGGGGACTATGTTCTCATGACACACTCACATGGGGAGGGCATTTTTTCAGATAGAATGCCAGGTGAAACCTGGGTATTTATAAATTTAAATTGGTGTGTGTGTGTGTGTGTGTGTGTGTGTGTGTTTTGCCTTTGGCTGAGCATGTAGAGTAACTACGCTGTCAATGCAACTTACCATAATGGATTCAGTTTGGTTCTTTCAATAGTCAGACTCTTATACAGACTTTTCCAATCCAGTATTTGTTTCTGAACCACACAGACATTGCCGAACATTTATTAAAATGTTTCAAGACTAAGAATATTCTTTAACCTTCTTCTTATTATAGCCCCCACTGTTCCACCTGCTGAGACTCAAACAAACATCAGTGCGTCTTAGAAATGTTTTTGTTGCTACTATAGTTCGATGCTTCCTCGGGGACCCTAGGAATAGCAACAACCCAGGAGATTCCATCACTGTTATAGCTACCTGCCTGAGCTTTGCTTAATCTTCTAGAACTTGGAACGGAGGTAGAGGAAGTGGGTAGTAATACACCTGAAAGTTTACCTCAGAAGAGAGCAGAACATTCTTTCTGCCTTACCAGTAGAGCCCCTGGTTTGCTGTACCCTTTCACATATCCCCACTCCTATTCGAAATAAGATCATAGCACTGTCTTCATAGGTACTTTCTCACTGTTTCAAAGGTTCTCACTTAAAAAAAAAAAAAATTGCCGCCAGGCTTGACTCCACTTGAATTGTCTGGAAACAATTACAGGAGCTTTTATCTAAGCAAATTTTTTAAAGTGTCCATTAAATCTTATCATTAGTGGCCTTGATGGTAATACAGTCTAAGCTAGAGCTTCTAAATAGGAAAGGGTTCATTTTCTAAACAGGCCCTTGTGGGGAAATTGTCCCTTCATAACTGATGACTGATAGAATTCAGTGAACTAGAGCTTAATATGAGCGCTCTTGCCTCTTTGTGGTATAATCAGATAGTGCGCACTGCAGGGCTTCTGACAGTCATGGTAAGAGATTCCACTCATTTATATTAAAAAATAAAAACGTTAATTTTTCATTTTTACTTCTCTGGGTGATTTCAAAACTAACAACCACATTTGCATTTGACTTCTAACAGTCTGTAAGACTCAATAACCTTTAGAAGTTTATAGGCACTAAATGATGTGTAAATAAAGAATGAAGTCTGCATATACATTCTAGAAGGAATGGTGCAGGAAGTGGAAATGGACAAGTTAATCCTAAGGAATTATTATTCCCCTAGTATAACAAGAAGACGGAAGAGAAAATGGATGAGGAGGAGGATGAATGGGGGTGGGGGAGCTGGGAAGGGGTAAGGGAAAGAAGGAAGGCAAGGGGGAAAAGAAGGAGGGTTTGATTAAACAGGTGTTAAAATGAGTTAAATCGCACTAAGATCTTTGTAAAAGTGATGTAGACATTCATACTTTTTAAATTTGGAAAAGAGAAGATGAATGAGGGAAATGAATTATTCTAAGGGAAACTTTTATCACTGAGCTATTGTAGCTTTAATACAAGCAATAGACAGTGTAGTGAGAAGAGCATGGAACTAGAATCATTGGAACTGGATAGCAATTCCCACTTCCCCTGACATTAGGCAAGTCGCCTTGCTGCTGGACCTTTGTTTCCTCGCTTGTAAAAGGTACCGCTATGTTTCCTCACAGTTCGATTATGCACAAAGTAGAGAATGTAATAAAAATATTCACAAATTATTCTTTCCTTGGTAAATCATATTTGATGGAATAGAAATGAATTCTCCTTCTTACTCTGCCACCGGTGAGAAGCAGGATCCGAGGCAATTTCTTCCCTCTCTAGGCAGGTGGAGAGGAGGGGGGTTGTCAGACAAGAGGGCCCATGTGGTCTCTGTCAGCTCAGAGCCTGATTACATGGTGGAAACTACAGGCCAGTAGCTATTTCAACGAATTCTCCCAGTAAGTGGGACATTTCAGGAAAATTTATTTTCTAAAGAGGATCTTGGTGACCTGAAAGAGTTAATATAGATTCCTCAACAGTTCAGTGACAGCCTGAGAATAGTGATATTTGGTTGACGATGACAAAGATTCTGATCTTCCCTTATTTGCAGTGCCAGAGTGGCACTGCATAAGCTGTCAAGCCCCAAGCGCCAGAAGCCTATCACCAAATATTAATTTACCTGTTGTGTGCATCTAATAACTGACAGCTCTGAATCCCACATCATTTTTGGTGGCCTTCCCACTGACATGTCCTTTGATTAAGAAACAGTCATCCAGAAAGCCAGTGTGTCCCTAATGTGGCCAGCTCAGTTTAGTCTCCTTATTATGCTAGAATATTTTCCTCTAAATTAGATTTCCTGTCTTCATAGTGGCAGTTTACATGAATTTAATACATTACAAAATGTGCAGTCCCCTTGAGATTCTGTGATAGATTGTGGTATTTGAAACCCATATTTCCTTGGGAAATAAAAGCCTAGGCCATGGCCAAATATTTTATCAGCTTAGCATTATCTTGAAATAATGGCACTGTTAATGCATGTCACCCGTCCTCTTCCCAGGGCTTATGTTGTCTCTCTTCTTGCTTCTGAGCAAGGTGCTGAAAGTTTCAGAGCTCTGAGCTCACTAGCAATATATGAACACAGATAGGTATTCTTTGTTCTATGTTGTCTGGCACATAATCATGCACAATGAGCCCCTCTATTATATTCCCTTCACTGACACTGAATCTGATTGCCCATTATGCTACATGGGATGGGATCGCTATATATTACAGCTTGGCTGTGATGGGTTAGTGATACAGTGTCAAGGGATGGCAAGACAGCTGTGAGCTCTTCCTGTATGCTGCTGAAAGAAGGGAAACAGTGTGTGCAAAACGAAGAATACAGAACACAAGACTCAGCAAAATGAACTCGAGAGCCCCAGGATTATTAAATTACCAACTAAAAAATACCAAAAGCTCCCAGATTAAACAGAAATGGGCAACTGGAAGCAAATTTTTCATTGGTTCATTCAGCTACATTTAACAACATGGAGGCTATAGTAAACAAAATCAAGAACTATAGAAATGCATATGTTTGTGAATTTCTACTTTATCTGTCATCTCTACATTCTAGTTATTTGTCCAGGAGTTGGGTTCCTACAGGTGGGAGGTTGTTTTGACTTCCCAGTTGTGTCAGTCCTTTTTCTGTCCCACATTTACCCAAAATAGAGCTTGTGTCTGGTCAGAATACATTGCTTTGTTAGGGACTCAGTACACATTTCTGCTTTTCCCTCATGTTTACATTCTGGTATCTTAACAGTCACCAGCTAACTTCTACCAGCAGGTTGTGCTCTCCATAGTGACTGAAAACCAAAAAAAAAAAAAAAAAAAAATCTTTTCTGTTTCAAGTAATTTCCAACCATGATCCAACCATGATCCAAACAGTAGCTACACATACATGGCAGGACTCAGGTGCAATGAATGTATCCTATTACTCTGATATAACAAACTCATGAAAAAGCTGAAATCAAAGAGTCGTTAGCTTCACTAGTAAAACTTCGAGATTGTTTTTATAATTTGCATGGGAAGGGCAAAAGTTAAAATCTAGTCCGGTAGAAAACAAGAAATATGGAATCTTGTTTTAATGAAATGTTATCAGGATTGGAAAAGGACCAATGCATGTATATTTCATAACTGCAGTGAGTCAAAATAATTCCTCTCGTGTGTTCTGGATAATCTCAAATGATTTGAATTAGAATCATATCATCATTTTCTGGAAAAAAAAGTTCACAAATATTGTCAATCACAATACTTGTACAATGTGCATGCGTTTAAGGAAGGTAATTGGCAGAAGGACAACACAGTTCATGCTACCCTGTTCTTAGCAAGAACTTTTCCTTACAACTGGAAGCAAGGAGCGAGGGAAACGCAGTAGTGGTAACACCTTACAGCAAATTTCAGCATTCCTGGTATGTATTGGAAGTCTTTCTGAAAGAAGTTTTAGTTTGTTTCATGAGTAACAGACCAGAACATGTCACGCTCTTCTGATAACCATCTGGCTGGAGACATGATGCCGGTTGCAGGTCAGTCTTTGGGAAGCAGAGATATACATGAAAGAAGTCTATTGATGGGAACTCTTGAGGTAAATATAAGGGGCAGCATTGTGAAGAAAGCAGGGAAAGATGAAACTGTAAGGTAGTTTCAGCCTTAGCCAATCCTGTCTAAAATTCTGGAGTTGTGTGTCACTCAGAGCAGTCTCAACATGGACCAGTCATTGAATGTGGACTGCCCCCAGGAAGAGGTCATCCTTGTAGGTGAGGCTGCTCTCTTCAGCTGCAAGCAAAGCCCGGAGAGAGCCACAGCTAATGCTCTCAACCATCAATCAACACTCCCAGCTCCTGGGAGAATGAGCACCTGTGTCCTGGAAAGGGCATCTGGGCAGTGCCTCACGCATCCACTGCAGAGTGTGTGTAATAAGGAAGTAGTATGGTGGATTTGGAAACTCATGGGCTTTAATTCAGACAGATCTAGGTTCAAAGATTGTATCAGACAGTGACAACCTATTACAATCCTAGCCAAATTATTTAACCTCTTGATGTCTCTGCTTCTTCTCTGAAAACTAGGATATAAGAATATCTCCCTCACACTCTGCTTCTATAATATCTCAACTATATAATACATATAATGTGGGAGCACTGCGCCTGCCACATATTAGATGTGCAATAAGTGTTTTTTCTGTACTTTTCCATACTTCTTCCAAACAAAAGAAATAGTAGTCAACTAATAAGTATTTGTTGAGTATCTACTTACCCTCTAGCCACTATGCTAATAATGTTAGAGGGTAATAATAAAGGCAAGACGTGGTTTCTGCCCTAAAGAGTACTTACCACTTGGTTAGAACAAATAAGACTAACACATACAATAATTGCAAATAATAACAAAATTCATTGAATATTCAATTAAATGTATGGTTAACGACAGCCAGACTACTCAGAAAACAAACGACAACAAAAAACCTTCCTGGAAGAAGTAATTCTTGAGCTGAACCTTAAAGGACAGGTTAAATTTAAATACTAGGCAGGAGGAAAGGATTCTAAATGAGGGAATCCTTGCTGATGACAGATGAGAAAGAGCAGGGCTTTCTCTGACTTAAGTGTCATTGTGTTTATGGAGCTCACAATTTTGAATAGCCATTCATAAACTGTCACCCCTGCAGTTCAACCTAATCCCTGTAGAGCTGTTGCAAAGCTGACTCTCTTGAACTTGTTAAAAAAACACTGGGCTCGTGAAAACTGAGACTTTGTGTGAGGAAGAAAGAGGCCAACATTTCTTTCTATGGTCACACATAGATTCTTGGCTTCTATTGATCTTCATATAATACCCTACTCCCTCATCAAATAAGTCAGTTGCCTGCAAAAACTGGCTTGTACAAATACCAAAAGACTTAGTCATAGGCTGAATGGTATTAACATGAGTTGTGTGCAGGTAAGTTCTCCATGTACTTCCTGCATGTCTGGTACTGATCAGCTACTGTCCGTATAAAACATGCAGGGACCATGTCTTGTATTTCTCTTTTCTATAGTCCCATTAACTGGCACAAAATTATTACCTAATTGAGGCTGGATAAGATTAATTTGATGACAGTGAATGGATTTGCCTAATTAGAGCATGCTGTAAAATAAAAAGATAAAAGGTCAGATAGTTGGAAAAAATGATGAAAGGCCTTGGGAACTAGGTAGAGTATCTTACACTTGAAATAATAGTGATTGTGATTTTGGATCAGAAGAGCTATATCATCAAATTTGTTAAAATGTAGAATAATCTAATGGCACATTAGAGGAAACAGCCAAGAGCCAAGAGTAAAAACTGAAAATTTTATTGGTAATTGGATGAAGAAGCATGCTAGTGCAAAGAAACCTCCTAGATGAGCGGTCATGACACAAATTTGAGTTGAAACCAGTATAATAAATGTGTCCTCCAAGAATAAAACTTTGAAGGGCAGAACACAAAATTAAGAATGAAGGGAAGTTCTCAGGGCTGGTTAAATAGGTAGGAAGAAAGGACACCTGACATTGTGTGGAAATCAAAAGGAAAGTAATGGTTCCAGGAGGGTGAAGATGACCAAGTATACCAAGTGTTACACAAAGGCCCAGGGTAGTTAGGAAGCTAATGGACTTACTAATAAGGACGTGCTTTATGCCTTTTGAGAAAGTTGTGTTTCAGGTTAGTGATGGGATCTGAATGTAGCTTTGCTAAAGGTTGAGCAAGGGAGGGAGTGGGTGGAGAAGATATAGAGGTCATGCACATTCATCATGGTGGTTAATCTTATGTGTCAACTTTGCTAGGCTACGGTACCTGGTTGTTTGATTAAGCACCAGTCTAGGTGTCACTTTAAAGGTAGATTTTTAAATGTAATTAACATTTAAATCAATAAAATTTTATTAAAGCAGATTATCCTTTTTAATGTGAGTGAGCATCACCAAGTCAGTCAAAGTCCTTAAGAGAAAAGATCGAGGCCCCCTGAGGAAGAAGGAATTCTGTTACCAGTCTGCCTTTGCAGCAAAGACTTCAATACCGATCATCCCTGGGTCTCCAGTCTGTGTGTTCACTTTACCGAATCTGAAGATCCAGGCACATTCCATATGCCACCCTCTGCCCCCATCACATGAGCCGATTCTTTAAAATAAGAATCTATCTTTACATCTTATTGGTTGTATTTCTCTGGGGAACCCTGAATAATACAGGCATTGAACATTCACTTAAGAATTTTTAAAGTAAAAAAGAAACAATGGTAGAGGAATAAGAAATCAAATATTATTTCTTATATACAGAAGATAAATTTGAGGGCAAGATGACTTTCAGTCATACTTTGCAACTACACATTTTTCTCTAGACCCTCTCTAACTATGAAAGACCAAAGTTGAGTTCATCCAGTAATATCAGATTATCCCCAAATCCACTAAGACAAGGACCACATCCAGATAAGTCCAGGCCCAGGCTTAATGAACCACTCTCACCATAGGGCTTTTGTGACAAATCCTATATAATAAAAGCCTAACATGCTAAGTGTCCAACCATTCGACCAGTTGCTATGATGTGCACTGACCACCAGGGGGAGATGCTCTGAACAGTAGGTTAGCTTGCTGTTGGGGTCCAGCCAATCAGGACTGGGCATGATGGGCCGGACATGCCCTGGAGCCCTCCTACGGTCATGCACCGGTGGGGTCCCTTGGCCTGGCTTGTGCCCTCTCGCAATCTGGGACCCCTCGGGGGATGTCAGAGAGCCAGTTTCCAACCAATCCCCACAGACCAGGCTGAGGGATCCCACCAGTGCAGGAATCCATGCACCGAGCCTCTGGTTCTTTAGATAAAATGCATACAGTTGGATCTAAGACATTTCACTATCTGTTATTCATTGTCATTCACAAAGCATAGTACCATCTTATGCAGTGGTTCTCAACCTTCTGGCCTTTTAAATACAGTTCCTCATGTTGTGACCTAACCATAAAATTATTTTGGTTGCTACTTCATAACTGTAATGTTGCTACTGTTATGAATCATAATGTAAATATCTGATATGCAGGATGGTCTTAGGCGACCCCTGTGAAAGGGTCGTTTGACAGCCAAAGGGGTTGCAACCCACAGGTTGAGAACCGCTGATTATGTACTAAACTGTATTCTCATCTCCATTGTGCTCAAGGCTTTTATATTTCCACTAGAGGCCCGGTGCACAAAAATTTGTGCACTCGGGGGGGAGGGGGGGTCCCTCAGCCCGGCCTGTGCTCACTCGCAGTCTGGGACCCCTCAGGGGATGACCACCTGCTGGCTTAGGCCCGATCCCCGAGGGATCGGGCCTAAGATGGCAATCAGACATCCCTCTGGCAGCCTGGCAGCCCTCAGGGGATGTCCACTTGCCAGCAGGGAGCAGACCTAAGCTGCAGTCGGACATCCTTAGCACTGCTGAGGAGGCAGGAGAGGCTCCCACCACCACTGCTGTACTGGCAGCCATCAGCCTGGCTTGTGGCTGAGCAGAGCTCCTCCCATGTGAGAGCACACTGACCACCAGAGGGAAGCTCCCGCATTGAGCGTCTGCCCCCTGGTGGTCAGTGTGTGTCATAGTGACCAGTCATTCCCAGTCTTTCTGCTGTTAGGGTCAGTTTGCATATTACCCTGTTACTATATAGGATAGAGGCCTGGTGCACGGGTGGGGGCTGGCTGGTTTGCCCTGAAGGGTGTCCCAGATCAGGGTGGGGGTCCCGCTTGGGTGCCTGGCCAGCCTGGATGAGGGGATGATGGCTGTTCGCAGCTGGTCACACCCCCTTCAGGGTGGGGGTCCCCACTGGGGTGCCTGGCCAGTCTGGGTGAGGGGCTGAAGGCCGTTTTCAGGCTGGCGGGTGACTGAAGCTCCCAACCTCTCCTTTTTTTCTTTTTTTTTTTAATTCTTGGATTTATTTACCTTCTATGACTGTCACTGGAGCTGAGAGCTGGCTTTAGCTCTGAGACCTCAGCTGCTGAAAGCAGGTATCTGGGCATTGTTTAGCTTCTATAATTGAAACACTGTTGCAACTCCAGCTCTGAGGCCCAGTTGGCTGAAAGCAGGTTTCTGGGGATTGTTTAGCTTCTATAATTGCAACATAGTTGCTTAGAGTGCAGCTCAGAGCTGGGCGGCAGCAGGTGGGGAACCTTGGCTTCCTCCATCACTGGAGCAAGCAAGCCTCCTGTTCACTTCAGCTGCCTGGCTGTTGGCCGCCATCTTGGTTGGCAGTTAATTTGCATTTTTCCCTGATTAGCCAGCCAATGGGAAGTGTGTCAGAGGTACAGTTAATTAGCATGTTTGTCTATTATTAGATAGGACTAGAGGCCTGGTGCATGAAATTCGTGCAGTGGGGTCATCCCTCAGTCCAGCCTGCACCCTCTCTAATCCAGGACCCCTCGGGGGATGTCTGACTGCCAGTTTAGGCCAGATCCCACAGGGATTACTTTGATTTAGAACTAATATCTTACATAAAAAGTGAGTCAATTTACTATAAGCAAGTTGACTTTACAAGTAATGCAGACATAAAACTCAACTTCTCCAATCCCATCACAAATGATACTAATTGTAATATATGCAAATGAAGTCATAGAATTTTTCTTATATTCACTGAGTATGGTTGACATAATAGTGGAGGTAGTCATAGCAGTTAACTACTTACTAAGAACATACACACACGTATATAATCATCAAATGCAGTCACATCAGGAATTATAACTTCAACACATAAATGTTGGGGGAACCCAATTTAGTTCCTAACATACATAATCTGATTTTCACAAAAACCCATAAGATATACCCACATTTTACAGATAATGGAAGTGAAGATTATAATTTATTTTATATATCTTAGTTCCTCTCTATAAAAATTATAAAATCAGGCTGTAAATCCCAATATTTCTTATTCTAAAACCTATATTTCCTGCTGTTACCAAGAGTTGTGTGGCTATCCAATAGGCTCTCAGATGGGAAGGGACCATGTCCTACTTACTATTAAACTATAGCACCTGACACAGTGTCTGCTTCATAACAGGCATCCAACAGATGTTCCTAGAATTAAATATCAATGATACAGAGAAAACAAACGAAAAGGAATTATAGTTTCAAAGCACATTTATAAACTGCAAATAATGGAAAAACACAAAATTTAAAACAAAGGAAAAGCAGGCAAGAGCTAAGTGCAAGAAACAGTTATTTCTTTTCCTAGCTCTGCAATAGGTTTACTTTGATCCATTGCTCTCAGCTGGATTCAAGTTAATATTTCTTTTTTACTCACTATTTTGCTAAGAGCCATGAGATCAACTTCTTTTTTTCAGTTTGAAACAGCCAGCCTCCTTTTTGTGGAACAGTTTTCTCCTGAAGCAAAAAACCCTCTTTTGGACCAAAGTCTCCCTCCTGGAGTTCTTTGTTCTGCCAGAGCTGATTCCCTTTGAGCCTCTCTCTGGAGCAGGTCTGGAACCAGTACTTCTTCTTCTTTTGAACAGCTGAGCAAGTTGTCTCTCGACTTGGTTGCCCTTGCTGTGCTGGAGGCCTATGCAGTCGCAGCTGTCTGTCTCAGCTCATTTCAGTAAACCCTCTGAAGCAAAAGCTGGTTGAATACCTAAGCAGGTTAACTTTAATTTTTAAAGTTAAGATTACTTTGATATAGAACTAATATCTTACATAAAAAGTGAGTCAATTTACTATAAGCAAGTCGACTTTACAAGCAATGCAGACATAAAATTCAACTTCAGTGATAAGTAGAGAATAATCCAATGATCATAAACTGTTAAGATTTGGAAATAATTTTCAGACCTATATAGTGAAGAAATCCTGCAATAATAAACTAGGAGTTACTTGTCCAGAATGAAAACATTTAATACTTTGAAGAATAGCCTGTTTCTGTGTTGGATAGCTCTGTTAACAGAGCTGCCTTAAACTAAACCAAAATCTACTTCTCTTGAAGTTTTATTATTAACTAGAGGCCCAGAGCATGAAATTATGTGCGAGTAGCTCACTGCTGCTTGCCGCCGCTTGTCTCTTGGGCCACCACCCCGCCCACCGTCACTCATGGCTTGACACCCCGCCCACCACCGCTTGTAGTTTGCTGCCCCTCCCTGCCAGCTGCCGCTCTCGGGCGAGGGGGGGGGGGGGGGGAGGGACTGAGAGGTGGTCACTGCACCTCAGGGAGACTGGTCGAGTGGTCATTCAGTCATTACACTTATGGTCCCCGGCCTTTTATTATATAGGATTTTTTTTAGAATAACATTTACCAACCCTGTGCTCAATTCACAGGCACTGTCCTTGGTGCTAAAATCCCTACTCACTTATCTACCAAAACAATATGCAATCGCTCCATCCATTGTTGTGTTGTCAGCTGAGAGGTCTGAGAATGAAGTTGGAGTGAAAGAAGGTGAGACAGTGGAATAATTTTCACATGATGAAAAGAGAAAGCAATAGAATAATACATCAAAAGAGGACAGACATGAAGAAAACATTTGGGTGTGTAGCTATGGTGTGGGTTGGGAGTGACTTGGATGGAGAGAGGCAGATGCAATAAGCAAACTAAGTTTTACCAAAAGTTACAGATAAACTACAAAATTTAAGTATATGTTGGAATGGAAAGCAAAATAAATTTCTGCATAACTATAGATCTTGAAATAGAACTTTTCTCCATCTCTCTTTTTCACAAGATAACCATGTTCTGTTTGTTTTGCAGGGCTAAACAGACAACCTGTTTTCTGTCACTCCCTCATCTCCTCACTCTTCCAACCAGCATATATTATGGATGTTGGTGGGGTCTCAAAGTATCAAGAACAGCAGGGTGGAGACAGCACACACGCAGTCAGCCACACCAGGATTGCCTTTTCCCGTGATTGTGCAGCTTTGTTTGATCTATTCAGTTATCTTCTCTGTGCCCTTTTATTGTAGAAGTAGAGACAGATAAAATATTCTTGTTACCACCACGAAGGAGTAACTTTAATAGATAGAAAATACTTTTATCTAATTTCTATAAAAAATTTAGTGTTTCAAAACCAATGTCATCAGTTTTGGTAAAATTTACCTGCTAGACACTGGATTATCCCTCAAAGACATGCAAACATATTAGAGTATTATCTGTCTTTATCTATTATCTATATTTATCTTATTGCCCATCTTAATCTAGTGCCTATCTAAAAATCAATTCTATTCCTGTTGCCTTCATCTATAATCTCAAGTGCATAAGAACTTATTAAAAATATGTCTATGCTTCTATAATTACATTTTATTGTCTTTTTTTTCAATCTCCCCCCCCCCCCTTTTCTCTCATCCTACTCCATTCAAATCATTCCAATGAGACATTTTCATTGAGGTCAGGAATAATATAGATGAATATGTCTCATTTTTCTTTCATTTAAATTTAACTCAATTTGAACATAATAAATACTAGTGCAACCACACTTAAAAATGTGAAAAGGTGGTTTAAAATGAAGTTCCCTCCCTACCCCTGAACCTATTTCTCAGTTCCCCTCCCTAATATAAATTGTTATTCAGTTTGGAGGTATGCATAGAATATTTAATATGCATACGACCATTTTTTAAAACATTTTTTCTCCTATTCATTTCTACAACGTTGTTAAATGCATAATTCAACTGGCAAAAAATAATGGAAATCCTTATCGGCCAAGTATGAATACAGACAGGAAAGTAGATTATTACACTGTGCGAATGCAAGCTTTTGTGTGTTTATGTGTTTCTTCTAATAATTTACAAGCTTTTTTATGGTATTAAAAGGAAGAGTGATCTTCAAGTTGTTATTCCTGTGATCATAATTTAATATAAGAACTTAAAGTTTATCAGAATTGTACACTTAATTATTTACTTATACTGTCCCTTTTGGCATGCTATATAAATAGTGATTAAGTTAGCATATAGAATAATTTTCTTCTATCTCATTTTTCTCTCTCCATCACCATCTATTCTAGTAGATTATGTTACCTTTCTTCATATTTAGCTTTTTATTGTTAAACTAGAGGCCTGGTACATGGATTCATGCCATTGAAAGGAAATTAATTAGAAGGTGGCTGGTGGGGCAGGACTGGGCGAGATGGGCTGGACACAACCTGGAGCCAACCTTCCGTGGTTCCTCCCTGGTTGGCCACACCTGGGATGGCACCAGGGCTCAAAGGGTGTCTGTGGAGTGACCAGGGTTCCTCCAGCAGGTGGGGTCTCTCGGCCTGGCCTGTGGGGATCAGGTCGAAACCGGCAGTCTGACATCCCCTGAGGGGTCCTGGGGTACTCTGCAAAGTTGTGTAGCTCGGCAGAACCTGCGTTGAGCGTCTGTCCCCTGGTGGTCAGTGCATGTCATACCTACTGGCCGGGCGGTTGGTTAGCTGGTTGGCCGGTCACTTAAGCTTTTATATATATAGATATATAGATGGTTTCATGTTTCTATTATGAGAGTTATGAGCTCTAAGTGTATATGTTAATCCATGGTAATTGATAAAGAATCAACCACACTTACTCTTTCTTTTGTGTACTTGTTCTTTTTTTCTTCCCAACTTTTCTAAGTTGCATAATTTATTCTCTGTCAAGATTTGTGACTTTGCCCTACCTGGTTTGGCTCAGTGGATAGAATGTTGTCCTGGGGACCAAAGGGTTCGATTCTGGTCAAGGGCATATACCTTGGTTGCAGGCTCCTTCCTGGCTCAGACCCCGGGGCTCATGCAGGAGACAACCAATAGATGTGTTTCTCTCACATCAATGTTTCTCTCTGTTTTTCCCTCTTTCTTCCACTCTCCCTAAAAAAAATCAAAGGAAAAATATCCTCAGGTGAGGATTACTGCCCTCTTCCCCCAAAAAAGAGAGATTTCTAGTGTCTTCTTCTTATATTCACTGGATCTTTTACTATAGCCTTTCTAGTTATCTCTCGATTGCCTGAACATCATCCCCTAGCAATGTCTTCAATTGGGCCTCAAGGTAATTATATAATCTGAGCTCTTGCATGTTCAAAAATGTTATTGCCTCTATCTTAGAAAATAAAGGCTGCTCTGCTATTTTATAATGTTGAATACTGCCACAGAGAAGTCTGATTATGATCTCAACCACCAGAAAATAAAAAAATGACTTAGGCCAGATTGCAAAACAACAATAGTTATTGACATTCGCATGTATTTTGGAATACAAATTCTCTGTGACACTGTTTTGTGGTTGTTGCTGTTGAAATATTTACTCTTATATCATGCTCCCATGAAAATTGGAATACATTAAAAATATCATTTAATGCCATATAGCAAATGCTAAGCAATGAGTACGCCAAGCATTATACATTTAAAAACAAAATTTCCAGCCCTGGCCAGTGTGGTTCAGTTGGTTGGGCATCACCCTGTGCATGGAAAGGTTGCTGGTTTGACTCCAGTCAGGGTACATGGCCAGGGTGTGGGTTAGATCCCAGGAGGCAGCTGATGGATGTTCTGCTCTCACATCAATGTCTCTCTCCTCCTTTACCTCTCTCTCTAAAAATCAATGAAAAAAATCTTTAAAAAATTTCTATTCCATCTGGGGTTCTTGCTGTTAAATAAAGGGATGCATAACTTGGGGTTTCTGTCACAAAGATTTCACAAACAGCCTGTCCTGTGCAGTGACCTGCCCTGAGCCACGCTATGTCTACGTCTCCTCCCAAGGTAAGGTAACATTTTTCTTCCACTGAAAATTAGAGATTGTTAAACATTCCTAACATCCACCCATTTTCTTTTCTTCCCTAAGTCATATACTGCATTACTCTATTTAGTTTTAGGGAGTCGGTAGAGATCTTTCCCTCAATCACTAACGAGATTGCATTGTATTCTAGCATCTTCAAAACACACGTATGAAAAATGTTCCTTCAACGCCAATGGACTCACTGCTCCTCTGGACATAGTATTGGATACCTAACTAACATTCTCTGATGCGATGTCAGTCAGTTATGAAATCATTGGTGAGACTTTGCTTAATGATGTTAGCTAATTTTACTAAGAGTACTAAGTGCCTGTCATTGTAGTAACCTATTTAATGGATTTTATAGTTGAATGTTTTAGCATATTTAATCCCAATAACAAAACTAGGATACTGTCAATACTCACATTACACAGAGGAGGAAATTGAGTCCCAGAAAGGTTAAGTAACCCTCTAGGACCACATTGTTCAAGAGTGGCAGAACCATCATTTGAAGCCAGGTATTCTGATTCCAGAACCCAAGTACTTTACCACTGCTGTTCATGCAGCCACCAGCCTATGTCTGGGACTAAAATATACTTTTCGCAGTGTCTCCATTTGAAATCATTGAGCGAAGGATCTTGTGGCTTATCATTAGGGCCACAGATACCATTACTCTGGCTCATATTAAAATAATGGTTAATCCAATAAAATTCGTGCACTGCAGTCAAAACATTTTTTTAGTGTTTGCAGTTGTTTGAATTTTTATTTTTAATCAATGTTTAATATTAACATCGAGCATCACATGAATATCTTTAGAGAGATTGATAAGAAATAAAAGCTGAACATACACACACAGACTTTTGAGAATGGTGCTATACATTACACATCTGTACCAGGCTGCTTTTATGCTCCAGGTTAGGAGGTAGAAGGCAGGACTGGAAGTGCGACCTGACTGTTTACTTGCTTTGCCTCTCACCTGTGTTCTTTGGGAAACAATAGTAACAGTATCATTACCACATCCTCATGCTTCTCAACTTAAGGCACGATAAAGTTGCAGTAGGTGCAATTGCTTCTGGGAGAACAAAACTTCTTCCTCTTCTCTAGTTATTTGCAAAGTGAATAAAAACAAAACAGAGAAAAAAACTTGAGTGAGTTGCTCTGAAAAATATGCTGCAACCGAGAAAACAAAAAGAAAAGCATTATTATCAGATGAAAATAACACCTTTGAATAAATATTTATGTATGTTTTCATAGTTTTCTGGCTTATGCTCCTTCATGTACCTTGCAGGCAGTTAAAGAACAACTATAAATCATAAATAAAGAATAAAATGAACTCCATGAAAGTCTCTGATTACTCCATTACTGAAATCCAGCTTAGCAAATCATTTCTTTTCCTTCCCAGTATATTTCTATAAACAATCCAAGACAAACCTGTAGGATTTATGGAATGCATTTAATGTAAATGAAAGTAGAACCATGAACAGAACTGGCAAGAAATTAATTCATAATTCCCTCTGGCAAAAAAAAAAAGTGTTGGGAAAACAACATTTTCCTAACGAGAAACACTATGGAAATTTGTCAATGATATAATTGCCTTGAGGTGTTTTTGTGGAATATGAACCAAACTGGAAACTCATGGACTGAGCATTTTAATTTTTTTTCTACCACTAACTCTTACATAACATGGAAACGTCATTTACTCTGGTTTCTTTAATGATAAACATGATTAAATGAGCCTGAGCCAGCTTAGATAAGGAATGACAAAAACTAACATACCAGAAACCAAAATGTGCGGTTTGGGCTGAGAAGTACATTCTGAAAATAAAGTATTAGAGCTACGAAGTTTCCTTCCATATTGTAATTGGGACCCCCAAAGATCAGACAATAAAACCCAATTCTTCCCTTCATCCATATATATTTAGTCAAAAACATAACATGATTTCATTTTTCCTGTTTGTCTTAGGAAATCTAGGTCACATATTCCCTTAGGTTGGAGAACCTCCTACCACTATGCAAATATCCTGGGAATAACCCTATACACATCTCCTCCATTCTGGATATTCACTCTCTAAATGTAATACCAAAAAAAAAATCAAGTGATTTGTAAATCATAACTCTGGATTATAACTTCATAAAGACTTGATCTATTATTAATTAAAGATTATATTTTATTTTTAATATGTTCAAAATACATAAGAGCACCTGCTAATGCAAGATAATCCTCATGCTTCTTATTGTAGAAATTACTTAAAGTAAATTCCATACTGCCAAAAACATACTTTTGAAGTAACTGGATATTGGCTCTGTTTTTGAAAAATAAGTTGGGGCTTCCCAAGTGAGTTCACAGCAAGGTGGAAACTAATATCTATTTTTCTCAAATGTGTTAGACAAGGTCACCATAAACTGTGTTAGGGGCTAAAATTAGCCATTGTAATAAAGCATGAGTCAATAGTGTTATGTGCTGTCACTGCATTCCAATATATAATATGCTTTGATGGAATTCAGTAGTTTTTATAAGTTGGAGTTACTCAAACAACTCTTTTTCCCTTTGTCTACCTTTGTGATGCTAAACAATCTGTTTCATAGTGAGCACTTTTTAACTACGTGTTTTCATTTAATGCAGGCAGCCTTCATGTAATTATTTTAGACACTCAAACATAAGGTATATAGCATATATTATTGTATACTTAATATGCCATGTGGTTTTCAACTGAATGTAAGTCAGTTTTATACATAAGCATTAGTGAATATCCCTTTAATTAAAAAAACAACTTGAAGACATGATGAATTAGTAAACAAAACAAACAAACAAACAAAAAACAAACAAGCAAACAGCAGCAACAACAACAAAAAACCTATACCAACCAAGAAAATTTCAGATCACAATGGCGAGCCTAAGTTATTGCACAATAAAGGCAAAGGAGAATGCACAGTAAGGAACAGTTCTAAAATATCCCATCAAAATAACTGAAATTAAGTTCATCACTGGAGTGGCAATGAGGAAATGTTACCATTAATGTTCTCTCTGGGGAATTTTTAAAATAATAAATGCACTCATCTGTTGAATTTAGCAGTCTTATCTGCAAATAAAATAGTCAGTTAAAAATAGTTTATTTGATTAATGATAGATACTATAAACCCATCTAGTCCACAAATTCCTGATCCACTATAGATTTATTACAAGACATTTATGAATTCCTATGTCCATCAAGTTTTATAGACTAAATAAATCATGCATATTTATATCTATTGCTATTTTTCTAGGATAGCTAGTGTTTAGAATTTAGCTTAGTTAATTCATGGTATTGCTGCCTCTGGATCCATCTTTTTTTGGCCAAGTGACCTGCAGGGACCTTAAACTGACAATAGTCCCCTCATGCAAGTGCATGCCCTATCAGTGATGGCGAACCTATGACACGCATGTCAGAGGTGACAAGCGAACTCATTTTTTTGGTTGATTTTTCTTTGTTAAATGGCATTTAAATATATAAAATAAATATCAAAAATATAAGTCTTTGTTTTACTATGGTTGCAAATATCAAAAGATTTCTATATGTGACACTGCACCAGAGTTAAGTTAGGGTTTTTCAAAATGCTGACATGCCGAGCTCAAAAGATTCGCCATCACTGCATAGTAGCTCGCAAAGTCACAAGCAAATGTAAGTTCCTGACACACTTCCCCAACAACGCTTGTAATCAGCAGTCTCTCCTGCCTCCTGGGACCCACGTGCCTTATGTACCCCTGAGGTAAGACCCCTGGGTGAGGAAGGCACTCTTTCAAACCCCAGCTCTTTTGGTTTAAACTGACCAACCTGGCCCTCGCCCAAGAACCCATCTCTCTCTCTGCACTTTGCCTTGACCTCCCCATGTGGCCCCTTTAGGTGAGCTGTGTACTTCCTCCAGGACCTATGAGTAATAAAGTTCTCTTTTTCAATTTCTCTTGAGGTCTATTGTTGAACCACAACTCACCATCTGGAACCCTGTGCTCCACCTAACAAATGCTGACTTAACGAAGTCACAACATCTAGTGTTTAAGAGACAAGTTCAGTAACATATCTGGCAAATTCAGTGCCGCCAGATTCCATGGCTCCCCTACATTTCCTAACCTCCATTGCAGGTGGCTTAGTGCTTTGTGACTAGACCAGGCTTGGCCAATGAACCATAGGATGGAGTGACATGGGTCACTTCAGGAGAATTTGTCTACATGTGTGATGCTATGAGAGGCAGTTAGGAGCCTTGATACCTACTCCATTCCTCATTTCCTGTCATGAAATGATCTTAGAGTCCATGTATTTTACAAAGCATAATCACAAGATGTAGAAGGACCACTTGACACATACTGGTCTCTATATGAACAAAAAAGTAACCATCCTTCATGAAGCAGTGAAGATTTCAGTTTTGTCTGCTGCAACCGATGCTAAGTGAAATAAACCAGTCACCAAGGGCAAATACTGTATGATTACACTCACATGAAGTACCTAGAGTGGTCAGATGCGTAGAGACAGAAAGTAGAATTGTGGTTGCCAGGTGCTGGGGGCAGAAGGGAATGGGGAGTTGTTATTTAATGGGTATAGAGTTTCATTTTTACAAGCTAAAAAGAGTTCCGGAGAGTAGATGTGCAACAATGTAAATGCACTTAATACTATTGAACTGTACATTTAAAAAATGGTTAAGATGTTAAATTTTTATGTTATGTATATTTAAGCACAATTAAAAATATAAATAAAGAAAGGAACATTAAGGTGTCAGAGTGCAAATGTATTCAATTTTTGTTTTTAAAAAAATCTTGCAAAGAATGAGCCTCAGTTACACAGAACCACAAGGTGATTCCCTTAAGAGCTTTCCAAAAGAGTTATGAACTTGCCCAAGGTCACATGATTAACAAATAAGATAATTTGCTAATTACATCATTCAATTTTAACCAGATCTATGAGACTCCAGCATCAAGTCCTAAACCATTATTTTATAGAGGACATGTTTCTATATGTATAGATCTGAATCTATCAAGTACTCTATTCTTTGTGTGTGTATGTGTGTGATTCTTTTATATTTACTTTTTTTAAAAAGTATCTTTATTGCTGAAAGTATTACAGATGTCCCACTTTTTTTTCCCACTGATCCCCCACCACCCCACACCCACCCCTCCCAGGCCTTCACCATACTATTGTCTGTGTCCATGGACCATGCGCATCCTATATAACAAAAGCCTAATATGCTAAATGTCTGGTCGTCCATTCGTCCATTCAACCAATCAAAGCGTAATATGCTAATGATATGCTAAGGCCGTACAACCGCTCACTATGACGTTCACTGACCACCAGGGGGCAGACAGTCAACTGGTCCACCAGTCACTATTATGTGCACTGACCACGAGGGGGCAGACGCTCCGACCAGTAGGTTAGCTTGCTGATGGGGTCCAGCTAATCAGGACTGAGTGAGATGGGCCAGACACACCCTGGAGCCCTTCCACAGTCCCTCCCCAGATGGCCAACCTTCCATGTCCCTCCCTGGCCCTGATCATGCACCAGTGGGGTCCCTTGGTCTGGCCTGCACCCTCTTGCAATCTGGGACCCCTTGGAGAATGTCAGAGAGCTGGTTTCGGCCTGATCCTGCACGCCAGGCCGAGGGACCCCATTGGTGCACGAATTTGTACACCAGGCCTCTAGTATGCATATAAGTTCTCTGATTAATCTCCCCCCTGCCCCCGCCTTCCCTCTGAGATTCACCAGTCTGTTTCATGCTTCTATGTATCTGTAGATCAAGTACTCTATTTTATAAGGAAAAAATAATCCACCTTATTCATCAAAAAAAAAAAAAAGAAACAAATAAAAAAGAGACAACTCACAATATTAAAAAAAGTGGCCATCCAAGTTTCCTTAAACTATAAATTTTATTTAAAAATTTAAATTTATTTTCTTTTTACAGTATAATGACAATATAATTTACTTTTTTAATTCATTTTTTCTTGGTTTACATGCATATGTGGTCTTCAATTACAAGAACATTATTGTATAGAAACACTTTTAATTAAAGAACTGGATCATCTCAGAATTAGAAAGATTCAGGATTAAAATTGACCTGGCTTTTACATTTTTTAATATTTTACATGGTTTTAAGTTTTTAAGTACAGAAAATGTGTCATAAGGTGCATTCATTTTTTTAATTTGTATTAAAATTATTGGGATGATATTAGTTAATAAGATTATATAGGTTTCAAGTGTACAATTTTATGTGGACCTATTAGTTGAAGAGAAATAATAGAGTTAAAAACAAAAAATAACATGGTTCCTTTTATACATGATATAAAATGGAAACACATTGGGTTACGGGCTAGGCTAAGAATTGGGAGACAGGTTCTAGTCCTTCTATACTTATCTAACTAGCACTTTTCTTGACAACATTCATCAACCTTTGTATGTTTTAGTTTCCTAATTTGAAAAATGTGGAGAAAGACACAAACTTATGGAAATTCTATGAAGTACCTAGTGGAAGAACATGGGAGGGGAGTTCTTACAACATGATGGAAAAGGTATTCACCTTAAATTTGATACAAAGCGACTTTCTAAACTGACACAAGCTACCCCCTTGTTGCATTTATGGGTGAATCACTTATTTTATTTTAATAAAAGTTCATATACACACAGATGAATGCAGGGGACAGACTAGCTCTTAATAAGAAGGCAGCAGATTTTAGTGGAAGTTCATTCATTGTTTCCTCTTTACTGTTGTGCTACTGATACCTAAAATTTAGCTCGAAAAGCAGTTCTTTCTTCATCTGATTCCTGTCTCCTCTATGGCGGGCCTCTAGGATGCTGATAAATTTTTCTACCCTTGAAGATTAAAAATCAAACAAACATGAAGAGCATTGGATATACTAAAGACAAAATATAGGACTCAGAAAGAGACACAGTCAGCTACATAGCTGACCTCTTGTTTCTGAGTTTCATCTAGAGTCATTGTGAATAGTAGAAAAGCAATAGAAAAGAGATGTTTTATCTGTCACCTCTGCAGTTGTCCTGCTGATATTAATGGGCATAAGAGGGGGGAAAAACAAAAGAACTGTTGGGATAGGTCATACCCTTATGCTATCACAAAGGTTTCTATGAGGCAAAAGATCCAAAAGATCCAAAGACAGAAACCAAACAACAACACAGGATAAATATTACATGTCACACAAAGTAACTAGCATTGTATAAGAGTGTAAGCAGCCAGCTTAAGCTTCTGGCCCCATATTACTTTGTAAATTAAATAATAATAATAATAATAATAATAGAATGAAAGGACCCATCTAAGTAGGCTTAGCTGGAAAAAATTTCATCACTACATATAAGTAACTGTTATGGGGTAGATAAATGTTTCCATAGTCTCCTTTACTTTCAAAATGTCATTGCAAATATTAGCCTATTTATTGTTTTCTCCTCTTTCCATAGCTCCGTATTAAAAATTCATCTGGTAACTCTTTTCTTCCAAGTTTCTGCTGGCAGACATTTGGCTGCTTTTGTGCCTCTACATAGGTCAGCCTTAATACTGCATGGGGGTGGGGGGAGCAGGGGAGGTGTAGGAATTCCTTTTTAAAAATTTATTTTTCAATTATAGTTGACATGCAATATTATATTAATTTCAGGTGTACAAGATAGTTATTAGAAATTTATCTACCTTACAAAGTGATCTCCCCACTAAGCCTAGTACCCATCTGACCCATACATCGTTATTACAATGTGATTGACTATATTCCCTATGCTGTTCTTTACAACCCCATGACTACTTTAATAACTGGGCATTTGTACTTCTTCAGGGATTCCTTCCTTGAGTTTCTAGTCTCCATATCATTCTTTCTCCCTCTCCCCTCCCCCTCCTCCATTCAACCACTTCAACCTGAACTCTTCCCAGTCCTAGTTTTGTTACTGAGCCTTTGTCACTAACTCAGAATGAACACCTGAGCCCTTATGTTCTCATAATTATAAATCATGTCACATCAGATGATCTTTGTTCTCCTACAGTTACTCACCAACTGCTTTTCACTTACCTAAATGAGCTTGTCCTTGCTCACTGTTCAACTCTCTGAAGCTCATGTCATCATCACATTAGTCAGTTGGAGTATGACCATTGACAAGCCAAGAAGCCAGAGAGCCAGCAAGGATTTTTGTTTTTGTTTTATTTTTCCCTTTTCCCCTCCACTTCCTCACAGAAGACATGGGAATTTACATTAGAAAAAGAAACTTTTCAAACTGATATCAAGCATTCCTAAGTAGTAGCTCTAAGTCATCCTTCCTGCTAAGTGTTATAGTATGTTCTCTCCTTTTCTCCTTTTACTTGATATAGTCTTTAAATAATTTCACACTTTTGCTTTTCCACAAACCAGCCAGGGAAAACAGACTCAGGGCTTAAAATACCCTTTACATAACAGGGGATTTACATGTTCTGGTATGAAGGAAAGTTCTAGGGACCCAGTAGACACCAACAAGTCATTTCTAACATACAAGAATTTAAGTTGTACCAGGCTTTTGCACTTTTCCTTCAAACCCAAACTCATTTCTTTCATGAGGCTGTTCTCAAGAACTAGCTTTTCAAGATTCAGATGTAAACATCTTGAGAGTGAAATATCAAACTCTTCAATATAGGAGCCAGTACTTAATCTCTCCCGAGGTCAATTTAGGAGATTAGGGCAGAGGCTGAACTAACATGGACAATTAACTACTATTGCTCCTCTCTCTTGGATATTATAACTGCTTCACAAAAAAATGCTTTGAAATAAATTAACCAAATAATAGAATGAGGTTAATAAATAAAATGGGGAAAAAAAGGAGAAAAAAAAGAATAGAAGATCGAGAGATCTAATTGGGGGGAAAGGAAAAGAAAACAGTTTCTCTGAAAGTCTTCCCATGTATAATATGCTAATTAATAATATTATGAATTTTAAATGTAACATCATGCTTTATAAAGGAAAATATGTTTGTAAGAAGAATCAGCTTTGCTTCTTTCAACCTAGATGAGTCTTATGCCTTGGGAAGTACAATATTAATTATTTTATTTTTTTAAAAATTTAAATTTGTCTTTATTGTTGAAAGTATTATAGATGTCCCTTTTATTCCCCATTCATCCTTTTTAGTCCTCCCTGTCTCCTTCCCCAGGCTTTCACCACACTATTGTCTGTGTCCATGGATTATGCATATATACATATAAGTTATTTGGTTGATCTTTTCCCAACCCCCTTCCTTCTGAAATATGTCAGTTTGTTGCAACGCTTCAATATCTCTAGGTATATTTTGTTAGCCAGTGTTCATTAGATTCCACATATAAGTGAGATCATATGATACTTGTCTTTCTCTGACTAGTTTACTTCACTTAGCGTAATACTCTCCATGTCCAATTCTTTTAGAGCCAAAATTTTTTTCTTGTCTCTTTGTCCCATGGAGCCAGCAACTCCAATTCTGTAAAAAGGTCATCAAAGCAAAGAAGCTACCTTGTTAGGTCCTATGCAGAATGTTATGAAAATTCTATGGAGAGTTCTAATCCCTCTGCAATCGCACTCAGTATACAAAGGCTATTTGTAGAATTAGTGCTAAACCTGGGAAAGAAATTGGATTGTTGAAGAGACTTAGGTAAACTTTAGGCATAGCATGAGACTTCCATAGTCAAGTTCTTCTAGAGATAAAAGGGATACCTTTAATCTATTTGTTCACTTCAAGATGCCTTCATATTATCTAATCTCTAAAAGCTCAGTACAGTCACAAAATACCTGATCTTAAAATGCTTGATAAGTTAAAAGGAAAATTAAAGAAAATTAAAGTAATTTTCCTTTTAACTTTCTTTCATAATTCCAAGCATTCCCAAGTTTACTGCTATTTCTACAAAGAGCATATGTATACTGAATATGACTGCACAGTGGTTAGAACTCTAAATTGCTACTATTCGCCGAAACCGGTTTGGCTCAGTGGATAGAGCGTCGGCCTGTGGACTGAAAAGTCCCAGGTTCGATTCCGGTCAAGGGCATGTACCTGGGTTGCGGGCACATCCCCGGTAGGAGATGTGCAGGAGGCAGCTGATTGATGTCTCTCTCATCGATGTTTCTAACTCTCTATCTCTCTCCCTTCCTCTCTGTAAAAAATCAATAAAATATAAAAAAATAAAATAAAATAAAAAAATAAATAAATTGCTACTATTCACTTACTTGGTGCCTTACTAGCATGTAATCAATTGCAAATAAATGCTATTTATTATTATACTAAAGGCCCAGTGCATGAAATTTGTGTACTGTGGGGAGGGGCGTATCCCTCAGCCCAACCTGCACCCTCTCCAATCTGGGACCCCTTGGGGGATATCTGACATCCCTCTCACAATCCAAAACTGCTGGCTCCCAACCGCTTGCCTGCCTGCCTGCCTGATTGCCCCTAACTCCTTCTGCCTGCCAGCCTGATCGATACCTAACTGCTCCCCTGCCGACCAGATTGCCCCCAACTACCTTCCCCTGCTGGCCTGACCTCGCCCCCCACTGCTCTCCCCTGCAGGCCTGATCTTGCCCCCAACTGCCCTCCCCTGCAGGCCTGATCTTGCCTGTAACTCCCCTCTCCTGCCGACCTGATTGCCCCTAACGGCCTCTGCCTTGACCCTACCAAAATGGCTTTGTCTGGAAGGAAGTCAGACATCTGGAAGATGGCCGGTTGACTGGGTCTCACTAGTATATCACACTTTTATTAGTATAGATAAATTATATAGAATAGGATTGCTTAAATTTGGGGCGGGGGGTCGGGTGAAGCCTTTTTCAGTATGAGGAGATACTCTTGGCAGACAAAAACACATAATCCCTATATCTGGACTGATAGCCAGCCATATGCACTATACTGCCAAAGTGGTCCCAGATTAGGTTCTGACTGGTCAGTTTTTATGCCAGTCAGCATCAAAAGCTCTGCCTCCTAAGCTGCCATTGGCTCCTGGCACTTCACCCAGATTTGATTCTAATTGGTCGGTTTCTATGCCAGTCAGCATCTCTGGACCTATCCCTGGGCCTGATCAAAGAGGCGGGGCTGATCAACAGCCCCTGTGGAGGCCTGGAGAGAAACAGTGGCAGGGCTGCTGGTGAAGCGAGCAGAGAAAGAGAGAGGCAATGGCTGATCAACAGCTGTGATGGAGGCTGCAGATCAGACCCTGCCTCTCTCTATGAAGGCCTCTCTCCGGGCCTGATCTGCAGCTCCCTCAGCAGTCAGTGTTGGGTCACTGTGCCAGCACCAGCTGCAGTTGCCATGGCAACCCAGCACAGACTTCCAGTGTTTGGTTGAGCCTGCTGTTGTTAGGGACCCTGGGTCTTTATATATATAGATCATACTATGCTCAGCTTCAAAAACTGGAACAATCAGAGAATTTTTAAATGTACACATTTAATAATTGACACATAACTAAGAAATTAAAAACATATAAGAACTAATCTAATATCTGGGCCATGTATATGGTTTGCATGTCTTTATAATAGACTAGAGGCCCAGTGCATGAAATTTGTGCACTTGCAGGGGGGAATCCCTCTGCCCAGGCTGCGCCCTCTTGCAGTTCGGGAACCCTCGGGGGATTGGGAGCATGCTGAGGCCGGCAGTTGGACATCCTTAGCGCTGCTGCAGTGGCAGGAGAGGTTCCCACCACCACTATTGCGTTCGCCAGCCATGAGCCCGGCTTCTGGCTGAGCGGTGTTCCCCCTGTTGGAGTGCACTGACCACCAGGAGGCTGCTCCTGCATGAGCATCTGCCCCCTGGTGGTCAGTGCGCATCATAGCGACTGGTCGTCCCACCGTTCGGTCAATTTGCATATTAGTCTTTTATTATATAGGATTCTTTTTTTGTGTTGTACAATGACTAAGAATACAAACTTGATTTCGGACATAGGTAGATGTGAAAACAGCCCTGCCACTAGTTATTCACCATGAGTGTTAAATTGTAACTCTCCAGGTTTCTTTCTTTCTAGCTGTAAACAAAATAATTATATGATACAGCAGTACTTAATTTTGTAAATGTTGAATTAGATTATTTATATAATATCCTCAGTTTAATATTTTTATAGGTTAGAACTCATTAAATATTATATAATGTTGTTTTATTACTTTTTGTTCTCTTTCCCTTGTCTTTGTTTAACTTAGTAATGATATATCTCATCTTTATACTTAAAAATGTTCTAAGAAACTTTGGAATAGATACTTTTGACAGTGCTTATATTAATAACCTCTTGAGCTTATCAGGCAAGTCTGAAAAAGTTTTCTATTCCTCCAAGGCATGCTGTTGGAACCACAGAAAGTTGCCATAAAACTAAATTTAAAAGATAGAACTAAAACTGGAAACTTTTAACTTTGGGGGAATGTCTGAATATCATCTTAGAGTTCGCATGTGAGAGACAATACTGTATAGTAAGGAGTACAGCTTTGGGTTTAGAAAGGCTGAAGGGTGTGTGTGTGTGTGTGTGTGTGTGTGTGTGTGTGTGTGTGTGTGTGTAATTGATTTTCTTAGAGATGAATGGAGGGAGAGTGGGGGGATCATCAATATGAGAGAGACATTGACCAGCTGCCCCTCCAGCATGCATTCCGACTGAGAATGAACCCATAACCTAGGCATGTGGCCTGACCAGGAATCAAACTTGCAGTCCCTGGTGCACAGATGATGCTCCAATCAACTGAGCCACACCGGGCCAGGGCCAGACAGGCTGAGTTTTAAATTTCGATTTCACCACCAGATATGTGGCCCTGGAATTTAGCTAACCCATTTTCTAGCTGAAACACTTCTTTTGTACACCAGAACTGATGGAGAAGGGTACAATTGTACCTTTGGCCCTGCATTGTTCTTGTTGAGTTCCTATAAATTTTGTTGAACAAAAACTTTTCAAATGATGTTAGCCTTTGCTATTTTTAGCCAGCTTAAAAGATGCTTACCTGGGAGAGAGCTTTCCCCGAGTACCTCATACCACTATTCTGGAAGTCTGTCCATTTTTGAGGTACAAATTTTGATGTTAATGTTGATAGATACATATAAGTTAATGTCAGCTATATTTTTTTGTCAGGTTATTACTTTAAGTATTATATACAATACCACTTCATTCTTACATTGTTTTCCATTTAAGGTCTATTTTGCTAAAATATAAATATTTCTACATTACTTTGGTTAATATATGAGTGAAAAAATTTTTAATACCACTTTATTTTAGTTTTTTTTTTAGTTTATGTTTTTAATTTCCTTTCCTTTAAACTCTCTGATCTCTTGATTATATGAATTTTTATTAAATTAGTTTTCTCTCTCCTGTTTTGGAAATTTTATATTCTAATTATATTCTTTTAGTTGATCTTTTTTTTTTTTTTTTGAGGACATTTTGTTTTTATTTATTGACTAAGGTATTACATATGTGTCCTTATCCCCCCCCCCAAATCATGCCCTCACCCTCCCCCCCTGTTGTCTGTGTTCATTGGTTATGCTTATATGCATGCATACAAGTCCTTTGGTTGATCTGTCCCCCTTACTCCCACTCTCCCCTACCTTCCCTCTAAGGTTTGAGCCTCTTATCGATGCTTCTCAATCTTTTAAAAACAGTATGCACATCTAACCATGAATTAATCTGGCATGTGTCTATCCTTCTGAAAGCAATAAGAAATCCTAGCAAGGTCTAGCCCTTCATTGAATAAGCTCATTCATGGTCCTATTATTGCTGATAGATATTAGAGTTCTATTTAGAAGTATTTTGATTGGCTTTGATGTTTGATCGAAACATCAAAAATGTTTTGATTAATATTCTTATTTTAGAATATATGGTAACTAAACTTATTGCTTTTTATCAGATATCATGGCTTACCCTTTTCCTTATATGTTCTTGCATTTAATAACAATTTTACTTTAGTAATTAAAATCTTAGTTTTGTATATGTTATAGATCTCTTTCAACCACTTTATATTGTATTTTCATATGCATAAATTGTAAATAAAATGTGCAGATTTGCAGATTTTCAAAGTTGAATTTGACAGGAAATGATCTAAAATGTTCTAAAAGGTAGCTTGTTTCCATTTCATGTCAAAAATTACAATATATGGTATGGATATGTAAATGGATACAGAAACTTATTTTTCCTAAGAACACACCATTTATATATAGCTAACAAATTTTTGGTATCCACTCGACAAAAGAGAATTCTCTGGATGCTTTAAGTAAATCTAAAGCGTTTATGTGCAAGACTAAATGCAATATGTTTTCAATATCAAATATCTGAAAGTTCCTTGTTTTACATTCAAAATAGAGTGGTTATTTAACTGGATATTAAAAAATATATATATGTCCAAAATTATTTCCCTTCAACAAGTTGAAGATTGGTTTCATTGTCTTCTGATAATTACTTAAGACAGTGATAAGTCTGCAGTTGGCCTAATTGACTTTTCCGTTTTTTCTCTGTCAAAATCTCTAACCCAATACAGTAATCACTAGTTACATGTGGCTAGTTAAATTTAAATTATAATTACTTAGAATATTTTTTAAAAATCAAAACTTAGTTCCTCAGTCACATGTAAAGTACTCAACAACCATGTGTTTCTAGTGGCTATTTATTAGACAGCGAATATATATACATATATATCCTAATATATAAAAAGCCAGGGGCCATCACGGCCGAAATGACCAGACGGATGACTGAACAGCAGGCTGCGTGGGGCAACCAGGTTGGCGGGGTGGGGGGGCAGTTGGGGGTGACCAGGCTGGTGGAGGGGGCAGTTGGGGGCAACCAGGCCAGCAGAGGGGCAGTTGGGGGTGATCAGGCCGGCAGAGGGGGCAGTGAGGGGCGACCAGGCCAGCAGAGGGGCAGTTGGGGGCGACCAGGCCGACCGGGGGAAGTTGGGGGTAACAAGACCAGCAGGGGGAGCAGTAAGGGGCAACTAGGCCAGTAAGGGTGCAGTTAGGGGCAACCAGGCCGGCAGAGGGGAGCAGTTGGGGCAACTAGGTTGGCCTGGGGGGGCAGTTACAGGCGATCAGGCCGTCAGACAGAAGTTGTTAGGGGTGATCAGGCTGGCAGGGGGGAGCAGTTAGGAGTAATCAAGCAAGCAGGCAGGTGAACAGTTAGGAGCCAGTGGTCCCAGATTGTGAGAGGGATGTCCAACTGCCAATCCCTGGGACATCCTCCAAGGGGTCCCGGATTGGAGAGGGTGCAGGCTGGGCTGAGGGGTACTCCCCCCACCATGCACCAATTTTGTGCACCTGGCCTCTAGTATATATATAATATATCTATTATTGCAGAAAGGTCTATTAGCACCTCTCTACAAATATTTGATTTTTTAAAATTTATTGATTTGAGAGAGAGAGACCGATTTATTGTTCCACTTATTCATGCATTTATTGGTTGATTCTTATATGTGCCCTGACCAGAAGTCATACCTACTACCTTGGTGTATCAGAACTACAAGCATTTGATATTTTCCTTTATCTTTGATATTCTTTAATTTCACATTAATTGAGTCTAGTGTGGATTTTATCTTTATTTATCTTAGATTATCATACAAAAATTTCTTAGGAACACATCCTTAAATCTTAAACATTCTGAAAGTTTATTTTTAAGTAATGCATATAAAAATGTCTCCATTTCCCTCTTTAGAAACTCCTTTTGTGTATATATGTACTAAATGAAGCTTAAGTCTATCTCATTGTTTCAGCCAATTTTAACACAAAGTGAAAAAGAAGAAAAAGCTATTTATAAATGAGAAGGGATGGCTTTTTTCCTCTTTTTCACTTTGTGTTAAAATTGGCTGAAACAATAAGATAGACTTCAACTTTATTTAGTTCAGAGTTATCTTCTATATTGATTTTTAAACTTTCAAATACCGTGCTTTATCCTTCCAATAGTTACAGTATTTTTTTCTATTCAATTCCATCATTGTATCTTCCTCATTTTTATTTTAAAATGTCTTTCTAATAGAAATTATTAAATTATTTATGTATTATAACATTATAAAATATTTTAAAGACTTTGTCAAACTATCATGAATTAATTTCATCAGAAGCAAATTGATTTCCAATGTTTTACTTTCTTCCATGTCCTTATAATGGTTACATGTGTTTGTAGATTCAAGATATTTTTAGATTTGGGGGTTGCAGTCATTTTAAGTGGGAATTTTTTTTGTTTTTTTTTCTTAGTTTATTTAGATAAAACCACAATAGTGCTTGGTAATAAACTACCCCAAATCTCTGGCTTAAAACAACCATTTACTCTTTTTCCTTGATAGTTAACAATGGGGGACTTGGACCTAAAAAGTGTTTGCCTGGACTGGGCTCCATGTCTGCTTTGCATTTCTTTTATCCTCATATTTTCACGACTAGGACGCGAATACAGTCCAACCTTTAATTCATGCTTCTGCTTTCATCACATCTGCTGATGTCTCCTTGGCCTAAGAATATCACTTAGCTAAACCCAACATAAGGGACATCAGGGAAAATACGTCTTAAATGGAGGCAAGGGGGAAGTAAATATTCTTGAAGAATAAACAAGTCTACCAGTTTAATTTGTTTTTCTTAGTATTTCTCTTATCCTCTGGATCTGTAGTTTTGTTATTGCTTTTGCCTGATATGCTGGGACCCTATTCTACTTTCAAGGTTTAAAATGGCACTTTGTAACTCTTGCAGGTAATAGGGGTGATATCAGCAGACCTAGTCAGTGAGCCAGTGAATGGTTTGAATGAGTTCCTCATCCTGAGGCTCTGTCTTCTCTTCCTGCCTCTGCGGGCTCCAACTTCCTATAAAGCCATAACCCGAGAAAGTATGTCAGCAATTTTCAGCCACCTTCAGTAAGCAGGAGCACATCGCAGGCTCCAGACTTTACTTATTGTGGCACATTTTGTCCCCATTAAACTTCAAGATTTTGCTCTCTGAAAACCAGAAACCCGACTGTTACCCCATTCACCACCTTTTACAGCTGTCTTATTTATATACAGTGAATTATATACAATATTTGAAACAAGCTATGTCTTTCTGGTTATGTTTTTGATATTTCATCTAATATTAATTACTGTTTCTCTAAAGAATAGAGCAAAGGAATTGTATGTAATTGTACCATGACAACCTCATTGAAACTCTCCAACTTAAAAAAACAAAACAAAAACCTAATCTCACTTGATTTACCACTCTTAAGGTCTGCCTTAGACAGAGATGCCCATTTGGGAGGGCATACTTACTAAACAGGGAGAAGCTGACAGTAAGTGGTGCAGGGCGAATCTGAGAAGTATAAAATGTCCCCATATGATTTGGCTTCATCCCCAATATAATAACAACCTCCCAGCTAGGCTTACTCTCCTATCCTCAGGTGAAAAGTATATTCTTGAGCCTAAAACAATATTTCTCAAAATCAATCTTTAGTTATATTAAGAATTCTGTGACCTAATTTTAGTGTTGATCATGAAAGTCAATATAAAGATACTTTGAATTATCCAAATACTAACTTTATAATTAAATTTTTCTATGTAATATAATTTTACTACCTATGTTGGCATGTACCTTTATAGTTGTATACATAAGATAAAGGAAGTCCAAATGATGTTGAGAATTGGTGTATGAACTAAATTTTCAAAATAATTTGAATAGAAGTTGTAGAAGAATTGAGGCATCAGAAGTCATGGTTTTATCGATAGACCAACATCAAAAGGACCTGGCCATAAGAAAATTCATCCTGTTATTGTAAGTGTCAATAGTTCATTAGTAGTCAGAGTAAAAGAGATACTCAATAAATTCCTTCTCCGTTTTTAAGGAAGCTTTATATATCTTCTCAGTCTGGCATTTAGGCTAAAAACTCTTAATCCATGTTTTTTAATTTTTAAAAATCTTGGCTACAATCATTTTAATTCAGAGAACTACTATTTGAGTATAAACATGTTTGACAAGGTGACTATAATGTTAAACTTTTGTGTAATAATTTAGAATAATTAGACCCCCAAATTTGTCTTTGAGAAATTTTTGAATGGTAGTTGTAATAAATGTGTCACTTGATAACATTGTAAAGCACTCTTAATCATGTTTAGTAGGGTTTGATTATTTTTATATTAAAAATGAAGTTTGATGAATTTCTCATTTGCTTATTTCTAGAATCGGAAATGCATCACACCAAACATACAGACATACGACTTAAAATATTTGAAAAGCTAAGAAAAAGTTTTAGCTAAGTTTGAAAGCCAAAAAAGAAAATCTTTAGGTAATGGAAATGGCAAAGATGTATGGTCATATGGACCTTGGTTTGTGCACCCCAATGCACAGAATGATATAGAAAAGATACGTCCTCTAACAACTAGAATCATAATGCCTATGCAGGAAGGGGTTCTTAGACCACAGACTCTGAATATCTGGGGGAAGTGGAATTGGACTCACTGATGGTTCTAAGAGAGAGAAAAATGCTGCCATTTGTTGAAAAGTTATTAGAAAATCTCTACCCAAAAGACCAGAGTCAAAACCTCAAGTTTGTGCAAGGATATGGAGAGAAATAGAATCATCTATGAAACCCTGAACTTACGCTGCTCAATAGTTCAGGTTCTGAGCATATACTGTCAACTTCAAATAATCAATAGATATGGAATATTTCATCTAACAACAAAAGAAGACATACTATTTTCAAGTGCATGTGGAACATGTTTGAAAATAAATATTCTATGCCATAAACAAGTCTCAGTAGACATAAAAGGATTTGAAATAAAGTATATTTTCTGACCACAATGGATAAAATCAGAAATCAATAACAAAAAAAGTAGAGAATTCTCAAATAGTCAGAACCTAAATAACTCACTTTTAAATTATAAATAGGTACAAGAAGTAATTAAAATGGGAACTAAGTAGTATTTTTAACTACACACACACACACAAAAAAAACATATTAAAATGGAAAGATGCTGGTATAAGTATCCTGAGGAGAAGTTAGTTCTCAAATAGCTTAGCTTCCCCCTTGACAAATTAGGAAAATAAATAAAACCTAAAGGGAAAAAAGAAAGGAAATAATGACATTCAAGGTACAAATGAGTGAAAGAGAAAACAGAAAACTAATAGAGAACATCAATGAAACCAAAATTTAGCTCTTGAGTACATCAATAAAATTGCTAAACCTTTAACCAGATTGGTCAGGAAAATAAGAGAGAGAAGACATAAATTGTCAATATTAGAAATGAGATAAATGACATCACTACAGATTCTATAGATATTTAAATAGTAAAGGTATACTATATGTGACTTCATGCCAATAAATTTTATAACTTGGATGAAATGCACATATTCCATGAAAGACAGAAACTACCAAAACTCATACAAAAAGAAATAGATAACTGAATCATCTCATGTTTATGGAAAGAAATTGAATTTGTAGTTTAAAATTTTTTCAGGAGGAAAACTCCTGAAAAAGGATAACATCGCTGGTGATTTTTATCAAATATCTAGAGAAGAAATTCTCTACAAACTCTTCCAGAAAAGTGAAAAGGAAGGAATATTTCCAAACTTATATATAAGGTCAGCATTATCCAGATACTAAAATTAGACAAAGACATTACAAGAAAAGAAAACTACATATCAATATCTCTCTTGAATACAGATGAAATGTCCTTAAGAGAACGTTAGCAAATTAAATCCACATTACATGAAAAGTATATATACTGTATTAGTCTTGTATTGCTCTATAACAAATAACCACAATTTAGTGATTTAAAACAACACACATTTCTTATCTCACAGTATCTGTAAGTCAGGATGCAGACATGGATTAGCTGAGTCCTCACAAGATAGACATATATTCATACTTTACAACCTAAACACAGTAAGGCACATCTTTAACTTATTAAAATATATTTATCAAAACTTTAAAGCAAACTTTGTATACACTAATGGAACATTAGAAGTAGTCCCAGTAAAGTTGGGTATAAGACAACTATGTCCATCTCTACTATTTATATTCAAGAAACTAATAAAGTTTAATAAAGTGTAATATATATTACACTAAGGTAATATTTCTATTATTAAGTATACTATCACTACTTTATAGTCAATAGAAAAAAATTATCATCTCTTTTAATTAATGTTAACTTTATTTCTCTTTTGTACAATTTATAAATTTTGGTTTATATCTATAAAAATGCTCTGAATATAAATGTTTGTATATATTTCATTAATTATAAACTCTTAAGTTAACATTGAAGATAATTTTTCCCTTTAAAAATTGTTAGTGGAATAATTACATTAAAAAACACCATTCTAGATGGATCATCTGCAGTGATATTCCCCAGGTTCCTGACTTTTTCATGTTCTGTTCAATATTTGTATCAACATTTAATATTCAGTAAATAATTTAGATGAAAATATGGAAATCATGTTGATCACATTTATGTATATTCAAAAGTTGGTGGGGAGAACTAATGTTAAATGAAGTAAAGAGAATTTTTTAAATCTCTTTTAAGTAGAATTTTGAGTCTAAATCACAACAACAAAAATAATCAATGTGATTTTTAAATACTATTACATTCTATAAAATAACTATTTTGATAAAATAATTCAAGAAAATATAATATCTGGATTGAAAGAAGTTCATATGTAAACATTGTCCAATAAGAATCTAAGGTTAAGAAGGACCTAGAAACTATATCACAAATAATGTCTATCAGACTGTGCCATCGATAGAAAGAAAATCTACTGTTTTGACTGAAATATCAATGTATTTTTACCACTTATAATGATTCAGCAGCTATAACAAGAAAAGCCATCCCATCTTGGAAAATTCATATGAGAAAGGTTATCTTATCATTAAAGAGGAGGGGGGTGGTCCCTAAATCTGTCATTTAAGACACATAATTTAATTATCAAAAGTAACTTATTAGTGCCTGATTCTGTGGCTAGTTTGTTTCACACGATTAAACTGCTCATGGGACAATCTGTGAGAAAATTCTCTTGACAGCCAACCAAGGAATTACATTCCCTTATCCGAGACCCAGGGAGCACTAGGATAAGGGTGGGAAGACCACTAGGAGGACCAGAGGTTTGGAAAAGAAGTGCTTAATGCTGCCATGTTCAAAGTGAATTTTGTAGCTGGAAAAAAATGCCACAAATTGCATAATTTTGTCAACTAGTCTCATAACTAATGTCAGTCAAAAAGAAAGAAAATCAGATGTATGAGGGGAGGAGTGGGTGGAAGAATGTCCTCCAATGTCTTCTTTAAATTTTCAAGAGCAGAAGGAAGCATTCCCTTCCGAACAAACAGATCTCATGGCTCTTGCATGTTGTTTCTCCTCTTACTTCACAGGGAGGCCCAGGGCTCAGGACCTGCACTTAGCATCCTGTAAATACAGTCATTTCCACGGTCTACGTTCTTCGGGAAGCAAGGTGGCTAAGAAGAAAGAATGTCATCAGGCCCAAAGCAGGCAATCTACCACCCCTAGTTCCCATCTCATTAGCTAAAATAATAATGTTTATTGTGATACGTTTATAATATTACAAGCTTTATTATTCCCATTTCATCATATAAAATTGAGGCATTGTACTAGACAGTCACGTGCTGCATAACAACATTTTGGTCAATGAGGGACCACATGTAAATTGTGGTCCCATAAAATTATACTGGAGCTGAAAAATTCCTATTGCCTAGTGACGTTGAAATCATTTTAATGTAGTGCAATTTATTACTCACGTTTTTTGTGGCAATGTATAAACAAACCCTTTGTGCTGCCAATTGTACAAAAGTATGCCACATAGTATCATCAACCCTACATAATACCCAATAATGATAATAAACAACTACATTACTGATTTATGTACTTACTATACTATACTTTTGTTTGTTACTTTACTCTTTCTACTTATAAAAAAGTTTGCTGTAAAATAATACAGTATGTTATGCCATCACGTTTACCATTTGTATCATTGATGGTATCATTTTCTCTTATGCTTAATTTAATCCCATATTGCTTTATAAATTTCATGTAGCCTAACTGTACAGTGTTTATAAAGTTTACAGTGGCATGCAGCAATGCCCTGGGGCTTCACGTTTGCTCACCATTCACTCATTGACTCAGCCAAAGAAACTTCTAGTCCTGCAAGCTCCATTCATGGTAAGTGCCGAATATAGGTGTCACTTTTTCCTCTTATGTTGCATTTTTACTACACCTTTTTCTATGTTGAAATATGCTTAGATACACACATTCCATGATGTGACAGTTGCCAACAGTATTCAGTACAGTTCCTGCTGTGCAGGTTTGAAGCCAAGGAGCGATAGGCTATCTATCCCCTATAGTCTAGGTGTGTACTAGGCTTCACTGTCTAGGTTTGTGTAGCAAACTTTATGATGTTTGCACAACCACAAAATAGCCTAACAACGTGTTTTTCAGAATGTACCCCTGTCAAGTGGTGTGTGCTTACCTCATTTTTTAGTTAGATATTATACATGTTTCTGTTTAGAAAATAAGTAGATTCTGAGGTCTGTTGGGTAATTTTTCCCTTTTCTGTGACCTGATTGGAAGATGGAAGATGAAGGGAGATTGCTTTGAAAGGAGAAAATGTACCTGGTATGTAGAAAGAAGAAAACAACAACATTATTTTCTTATGCTTGTCTTGACTACTCAGCATGCTATACACATAAACTATTCAAAAACATAAAAATCTCTTCAAAACACCAGTCTCCATATCCCAAGTGACTCTTTAAGGTATAAAAAATATGGTAATTCTATAAAAAAATTAAAGGCTTTAATGGAGAATAAAATACTCTATTTTGTAACGCATGAAGTAAAGTGTAGATGTGCTGAGTAAAAATGTAATAAATCTATGTAATTTGTTCTGCCCTTGAAAGAATCACCCTCTATTAAAAGTACAAGCTATTAAGTTCCTAAACTCAGAGAATCTTCACTATTTTTCATTAAAAGCAAGCATAGGTAAAGGATAGCCCAGGATGTTCATGCCAAAAGCTATACATTTGTTTCTTGTTAATTGTATTGCTGATTCCATCAGCATCATTAGGCACCTTCAAAAGTACCATGGCATTGAGTCTGTTTTGGTCTCACACATGACTGAAAGGAAAATCAAGAGAGCAACGGCTGAGGGAGGAGGTAGACTGGCTATGTTATGCTGGAGAGAGGCAATAACAATGACAATGCAGTCCCAGGATACTGAACATTGACTTTTACATACAATGCAGGTCATTTGGAAACACTTTCTAGCCCTAACAAGTGTTTCCTGCTAACTCAGAACTGCTATTTAATATCTCTGTGGGGGAAGCCCTTAAGAAGCAAGGTCATGGCTTTTAGTATATTATACTCCACTATCATCACACCACTAGTTATACAGAAGCCTCCTGCTCCAAATAAAATACATTCCTAGAAGTTGCATGTAAGTCTGTTTTGGGAAAATAGCTATATTTTAAAAAGCATAAGGAATTTATCTTTGTTATTTTTCATGGGGCGAATCTTTTGCTGGTGATGTGAACTTCTCATATTTGTATGTATATATATTTTTGTTTTGTTTAGAATTGATTTCAAGCCAACATTTGTTTGTTAGAATTTCGCCAAAGTGGAAAACGAAGCAGTGAAGAAGTGAGATGATATGGGTCCTAATTCCATTTCTGTCACCAACTGCATTTGAATACTTGTTTTATCTATTGGGCCTCAGTTTTCCTAATTGTCAAGTGATCATAAAGTCCCCTTCAGCTCCATAATTCCTAACATCTATTGTACTCAAAAAATCAAAGTTAAAAAAAAAAAAATTCTAACCCCTACTGAGCTGCCATATACAGTTGTGAGTTGTGCTGCTGTTTACAACTAGGGGGCACCGTTCCCATTGAAGACAGTTTCCTAGCAGAGGGTGCTATAGTGTCTTAGGGAAAGGTCCCTTTTCCTCAATGGCCACAGGGGCTAGCAGTGAATCTGTCAAGTTCCTTAGGTCATTGCTATTAAGAAACAGCAGGAAAGATTTCCTAAGCACATAGACAGTGCCTACTATTTCACAGAAGACTAAGCTTTAAAAAGGTAATTTTGGGATACAGAATTCAATGGCATATGGCATTCTTTTTCCTTGGAAGAGTTTACTATACTTGAATCATGAAGATTGGAAAGCAGGTATATCTGTAGTGACCAGTACCAACTGAATACTCAAGACTTTTCCAAAAATGTTCTGGAATTTAGGAAACCACTGAGGTTTTTATACAACCTTTGCAAAAGTGAAATTTACCTCTAAAAATGACCAGAAATTTATTTCCTGCCAGGTACATAGGGACTGAAAGAAGATTAACTGACTCATAAAATAAATAAATGTGGTATTTCTTTTACCTCCATTTTGTGGAGTGAATATCATATCTGTGAAATATAGACATAGTTCATACTAATTGTTCCTAATAGTTCACATAGACTCATTTTTGTGTACACTCTTGGCCACTGAGAGCTCAGAATAAGAAAGTGAGGCAACATGTATCAAAACCTCTTCATGATGAAGACCTTTCCTTCCCTTTGAGGTCATTTCCTACTAATAAGAGAAAGTAGGGTGTGAGCACATTGAAAAGTTGGTTTATGAGAAATCTTCCTACTTTTGGTAAAAGTCACATTGGCCCTGTGAAGGAGTGGAGGAAGGAAGTTTGTGCTGTCTGGGTCCTTACAATTTTCATAGAACTATACTCCAAGTGTCTGTTATGTGAATAAAGTCAAATTAATTAAGGTGCCATCCAATGATGCATAAATCAGAAACAGAAAAGGTACAGAAGAGTCTCCCTTTCTGTGCCCTCTGTTGCCCCATCTTGGAGGCCAAACTTTGCCCTTGAATAAGCACAAACACCTCATGTCTAAATGACTCACTGTCAGATGCTGGCTCTTAGTCTATTAGATTATCATCATGTCATCTTTGTTTTTGGCAGTGTGTGAGAGCACCTCCAGCAGCTTTATTTGAACACTGTTTTCGTACCTCAAAGCTTGAATCTGTAAAACAAACACACAAATATTTATAGACATCTTTATATCACTTCAAATTGTTGTGATTAGTGTACACACTCTGAATATTATTACTTAAACAACCTCCAGCTGATGTTTAAAAAGTAACACTTTGGAACAAGGCATTCTCCAAATGTTCTATTAAGGATGCTGTTTATTTATATCAGTGCATAGAAAAGTACAGCTGTACAAAACATAAATCAATGTCAAAAGTAAAAGGCATTAAAATTCATAAGGTTCATTTTCCGACATCCAGAGCAAACTGTAGCTGAGAGTTTGTCACAGCCTTAACATCAGCAATAAAATTGTATAACTGCTGATGTCACATTCTTTGAGGCACACTCAAAGGCATCTAAAATTTTATAGCTTGGTTTGGCTTATTTAAAAAATGAACATATATTACTCTTAATTTTGTTTCTTATGATACCTAGAAGACCTGAATATAAAAACAGCATCAGAGGGGAAATAGCTGGCAGTCCACAGAGTTTTAATCAACATGGAAAAAAAAGTATAGCCCTAGCCAGTTTGGCTCAGTGGATAGAGCATCGGCCTGTGGCCTGAAGGGTCCCAGGTTCGATTCCAGCCAAGGGCACATGCCTGGGTTGTGTGCTTGATCCCCATTTGGGGGGAGGGGGGGCATGCAGGAGGCAGCCAATCAATTATTCTCTCTCATCATTGATGTTTCTATCTCTTTCTCCCTCTCCCTTCCTCTCTGAAATCAATAAAAGAAATATATTTTTAAAAAAAGAAAAAGGAAAAAGTATACACATGCATCTGTTTTGCTATTGATCAGGAAACCAGAGGAATTAGTGTTGGTTTAAGGCCTATGAAGGGAAATAGTGTTTTCTATAGCAGGGGTTATCGCTAAGTAAGGGAAAACTAAAAACAAGTCTTGCAGATACTAATGTTCATTCACAGTTAGGTAATTTTCTGCTTTGGCTTTCATATTTTTAAAGCTCTGGTCTGTTTGCCCCCTGGTGATTTATGAGACTTTAATTCCTACTTAAATATCCACCTGGTTTGAGAGGCTATACTTTTGTCATATTATCTGGGAATCAAATTCCAATTTCCTTGAAGATAAGAATCAGATAGCCACATCTGCATGTCCCCAAGAATCTGAGGCAAACTTGTTTGATTTTCTTTCCCCTTAGGTGGGGAATGGTGACACTGAGGTCTGTCCCTGCGAAAGTAGATGGTGAGGCGAATCGGCCCATTTTTCTGTTCCATGAAGTAATGGCCACCATTGCTTATACAGTCCTTACTATGGGCCAGACACTGTGAGGCACTCAAATAAACACAGTTAACTCCTTCAGCAGTCCTGTGAGGTAGGGGCTATCATAATCCTTGTTTTTCAGGAGAGAGAACTGAAGCACAGGGAGGTGGTGCAACCCTGCCCAAGCCACACAGCTAATGCCTGACGCTGCTTTGAGCAGACAATGTTGTCCGCGGGTTTGTTCTCTTCCGCACCACTTTACACTGCCTTCCTCAGAGGTCACAAGGGAACAATAATGCTGCGCGGTGGCATTTCAATCCCCAATGTCTTTCCCTGAGAAAAATGTAGTCTACAGTCTGTAATCTATGAAAAGGTATGTCTTTGTACCTGAAATAACTTCAGCATAGATTTTGCTTTGGAGGATGGGTATATCCTCCACTTCTTCTGGGACTTTGAGTAATTTTATGAGACATCTTGTGCAAACATACACACATATACGCGCTTGGAAAACTACATCTATGTGGTAAAAACTTAGATTATATGCGTCAAGTCACCACTGCCACACGGGGAACCTGAATTCCAATGCTTTTCTTAAGAACAGGAGAGAGAAAATAGAGCTTTGCAGGGTAGGGAGGCGATGCACCCACAGTCATTACGTAATTAGCCAAAGCTAATGCCAGTTGTTTTTCATTTACCACATGCCATTCACAACACCCATGTCTGCGTTTGTTAAGGCAGCCAAAACGCCGCACTATGTATTCTCCCTTGCTCACATCTTCGTGGAAATGACAAGGGGAGAGCCCACGATTCCCAGGTATGGAGGCGCGCCCTCCGGCTGCATCACCGGGAGATGGATGCCCGGGGAACTGCGAGCCACCAGGACCCGCCTCAGGACCAGTGTCTGATTCCGGTGTCAGAGACACAGCGTGTGGAATGCAGCCTCGCCTGACTGAGAACAGCACTGTGAATACAAATGTGTTTAAAATGGCTGACTCTGTACAAGAGTAAATAAGAACCTTTCCAGCTTTTCATGCAGTCACAAGATCAGGAGGTCTCCTCACCCCAAATACAGAACTGAGGTGGTTTTCCAGCTGAGAGAGGCAATGTAGAGATGGGGGAAGGTGACTTTGGCAGCAAGTATCTTGCCTTTTAATGTTTTGTTAAAAAAAAAAAGGAACAGAGCTCAGACTAAACTAATCCCTCACATGAATATATATGCCTTAGGAAATAATTTTTATTAATAGATGAATATTTTTACTTTCATCCACATGCACCCAAATATTAGGGTTATGATATTTGGCTGCATGCATACATCACTGTGTCAAAGAAAGAGGAGAAATCTAGCCTTAATAAAAAATGATTTATTAACTTCCCCGCATCCTATAAATTTAATATGCTATGGGTTCTGCTCTCTCCTTGCCGATTTCCTTTAGAAGTATATTTCTGAATATGAGCTCATAATATTTCTGAATAATGTATTGGTAAATACTAACGAAATGAAACATCTCTGATGCACATAATCCACAGACACACGATTGGGGTGACTATGTGTCAGTTAGCCATTATATTTATTTTGCATCCCTTTTATTCTCAAGCAGTCTGCTGCTTTCCTGAGAGAAACAACTGAAGCTGGTTTATATCACTCCATAATGTTAAACATGGATGTTTTCTTTTTCTGAACATAAAATAACAGAACAATGATTTTTTTTTTTTTGTCACTCTTCTTCTAAGGAAATACTCCCTGTTCTTAGTAGCAGGTGTGTACTTTTTTTTGTTTTGGTTTGTTAGGCTGCAAACTAATTTTATCCAGTTTTTTGGTAATCGTAACAATAACAGCAAAGCATGATCTCTGTATAAATACAACTTTTCTTCTCCATAATTGCACATAAAATCCATGCTACTTGGTAACTGCAGAGAGTAGAAGAATCGCTATAAATGCTGGCCTCAGGGAATCTATGCTTCCTACAAGATTTAAGATAGAAATATTCAGAGGCCATGTTACTCAAACAAGACCCAACCATTTTTTGTTGTTAGTTTCTTTCTTTTTCTCTTCTGCAGAATATTACCTAAAGGTAGCTCTGAGCACTAAGGGATTGAGGTTTCTATTTAGTCTACAAGTGAACTAACAGGTTTTTCTACCTGTGGGCATCAACTTGGGATTTCAGTTAGCTAAGCAGCTTTAGACCTGGAATAAAACACTTAAGGAACCAGGGAAAATTCAGGCAGAAAAAAAAAATCTGCAGACTGTAACATTTGTTTGTTTGGTTATAAAATATACTTTATCTTTTAGAACAGTTTTAGATTTACAAAAAAATAGACAGTTCCCATATGACCCCCACCCAGTTGGTTTCCCCATGCCTTCTCTTTTACATGAACATCATAAAAAATGTGCATTATTATAGTTCTGTTTTCCTATTGTGCCTATATGTGCCTATTCCTACTACACCCCAATAATTATTGTATATGAATTATAGGTACTTGATATTTTAAATTGGGGAGTGGAGATCCATAGTACCATCCTAATAACATCATCCTAATAGGGTTTTAAGAGGCCAAGAAAACTTCAAAGTGGGGGCATCCTCCAAGGGAAGCTAGAAGCTGGCCAACCTTTGATGAAATCTGACCCTCTGGGCAGGACTAGTCAGGTAAAGGGTGGCACCTCTGCCATGAAGCCAAAAGCCTTCGCCAGTGTTAAATCTGGAATGGTTTCTAAGGGTCAAGAATAGTGGGATGTAATGGAAAGAGTTGTTTAACGCTGTCAAATGCTTAAACCTCTGGTTTCTAAGGGTCAAGAATAGTGGGATGTAATGGAAAGAGTTGTTTAACGCTGTCAAATGCTTAAACCTCTGATATTTGACGTAAAGGGTTGGGGCTAAATAATCTATAATGTAATTTCTCATCCATAAGATTATATGAGGTAGAGGTTTACATGGAAAACAAATCTGATCAGTCTGAATTCCTTGTCCTGTACATTATGAAGACAAAGATTAAAAATATAGAATTTGTTCTCAGCCATACTCATTCTAAGATGATTTTTTAAAAATGGAGAAATTTGAGGCATCTTTGAAGGTTTTTTGAAAACCATCACGGTTTGTATAAGGGAGACATAAATTTAAACTTTTCTTTGCCTTTTCTTCCACCTTCCTAAAGAGGATAGCTCTGAATAATATTAGCCTGAGGGCATTCTATTTCTCTCTTGCTATTTCTCTATTTTCTTTTCCTATGAGGTTAATAATTACATTCTGAAACTTTTGTTTCAGCCTCCCAAGACCCTGACTATGCAACAGGGAGCACTAGGAAAAAACCCAGCTGACTAATTTACAGTTACCCCGAGGATGTTTGTCTACTTTTATTTTGTCCTTAGATTGGCTTCAGGAATCTGTAGTCCGTGCTTCCACAATATAGTTAGGGGCAGCAGAGGGATGGTATGCATGATTTGTACTTGTACCTATTTCCTAATTCCATCTGTTCTTAATGTATTCTCTTGATAAAATGTTATCCCTTCTTTCCAGTCAGGCTTTGCCTGATTTGATAGCAAGTCCCTCTGGCGTCTGTTGAAATTGAAATGTATGATATCTTATTGTTTGCCTATAGACCCAGATGTCCGGGCACAGAGTTTACTTTTATAAATGAAATATTGAAAACAAACATAAAGCAATGGGGATGCAGTTGCGAGGTCCGGATCCACGTTACTGCATCAGAAATGGTCAACATACGATTGGGAGCTTCTGTATCTCAGCTGGCAGATCTGTGGGCTTCCCCGAGCAGATCTCTAACAACATTTTTCTCCTTGCATGAACTTTTCACAGGCTCTAGACACAAAATCATCAGTGTCATAAAGTAGCAAAGTAGCTTTGGGTAGAAGAAAAAACAGATTTGGGGCTAGATCTGTATTTAATTCAGGTTCTGCCATTTATAAGCTTCTTCGCTTTGGTACATCATTTAACCTATCTGAACCTAACTTTCCTTACACGAATTTTAGTGCTTCCCTGTTGGAAACATGCAAAAGATAAAACTAAACCCACTGAAGAGACCAAAGAAGAGGGCAATATCGCAGGCTCTAGGGCTATAGTGGTGAGCAAGAAAGACACTGTTCCTACCTCATGGGTTTTATATCTCAGTAGGGAGATATGCCCCATAAATGAGCCATTATAATACACTGTGGTAGACAGGTGGGAACACAGAGGAGGGACAAATAATCCAGACCTAAGTGATTAGGAAAGGTTGCTGAATGAAGACAGTGAGACCTAAGCTGTTAATTAAAAGAAATACCCACACATACGTAGAGAACCTAGCACTTGCCTAGTGTATTATGAGTTCAATGATACATTTATCTTCCCCTTCCCTTCTGCTATGTCCCCTGAACCCCTCCAAATAGATCCTACATAATGAGTTTCATTCACTGATTTTAAAAATATTTAGTGAGCAGCTGGTATAGGCTTAGTGCTAATGACTGGAGACATGTCTGTGAAAAGGGGAGAGGCTCTGCCCTTTAGCTGCTGCCTAATGGAGTCAGCTCAATACATGAATCCTCAGAGACCATCACCATGCGTTCTGGAATGGGTAAATAGGATTCACCTATTAGACTCTTTACAAAGAACCTGAGAGACCCAATATTTAGAAAGTCACTCCAGGAACCACCGGTGCTGGAGTACTGGACCTAATGCACTGACAACATGGAATTTTTTAATCTATGCCTTTAAATTATTTCTTTTAATGGAAAAATAAAGCAAAACAAAAAAAGGCAGAAGGCTTAGAAATGGCAGTGCCCTAGACTCCATTGCTTTCTTGGAAAATGTGAGCAAAATTTAGTCATTTTTTTGGAACCCTACCCATTCTAGGGGGAGAGAAAGTTAAAAAACAAAACCAGAGTGGTGAGTATATTTTTTAAAATTATTATTATAAAGTCTGTTGTTCATTTTGTACAGATACAGTCAAAAAGAGAAAGATTCTGCTTTTATCTTTTAGAGGAATACCTATTCTGATTTCCTAGGCATATTAATTTGCTGCAATTCTGTGCGAAAGCTAATTCTTATTTTTTGGAATTAATTGAGCTGAAAGCTGGATTCATGACAGCCTATCCCTTCAGTGGCCAGAACAGAAGCTGAGGACAGACGGCCATTTCAACTTTACTAGCCTGACATCCTGAATAATCAATGCACGTCAGCCACAAAGACCGGCTGCCTGTGCTCATGCCCATTTGCAAGTTGGCTGAGCGCCCACTCACAAATTGGGATGCCAGTTCCACTAGGGCACACAAGTGTCAACAAAAGATCACTTCAAACAAGAAGCCTGCTCAGTTTTGCAAGAGCCATCATTTTGTTAGGAGAAAAAAAAAGGGAAAGGTTTAAGGTGGTTAATCCCATATTGCTGACAAATGGCTATTTACATCCCATCATACCTTCAGTCTCAAGGGACATTTTATTTAATAACTTAGTGCAATCTTTTCTATTCTTTAAATTTGACTTTCAATCTCTGCATTTTAAATGAGGCAAAGAGGAGCTGGTGTGTCAATCCTGAGATTCACTGGATAAGTCCATTTTCTTCATTCCCATTACATGCATCAGAGATGGAAAGAGTAAGCAAAGCATTATCATGTGCATAATGTCTCTAGACACTAATTAGAATGGTGAGTGGGGCACCTAACAAAATGCAAATACATTATTTAATATTCAATTAATTCAGCAAATATTGGTTAAGTGCCAGGCACCCAGTAGGGATTGGTCTTACTGCCTTGAATCTCTTCTCTTCCCAAAGATGCTGCATGTTTGCTGTCACAGTAATCAATCTCACTAACAAAATGGTCCCCATATTATTAATTCTGTGCTCAAAATGCTCTTCAGGTTTGCCATTGATCACCAAATAATTTCAAGTATTTACATTGAAGGGAAGACCTCTCAGATTCTACCTAAAATCAATGTTTTTATTCTCATAAATTCTTATAAAGGTTAAGTTAATAATCCCCAAATGTTCTCCATCTATTCCTTGAACCTCATGGAATCTGGACTGTCTTTATCTATTCCCACCATCTCACAATGTTGAAATTCTCCTTATCTCAGTAAAGATTAAATGTCTCCTCAGATCCAAGTGATTTTTTTTTCAAGTTCTACTATGTGAGAGTATGAAACAAATGTTTTTACAAAAACTACCTCATTTAATCATCAGTGCAAACTTGAACAGAAGGTATTATTATTCCCAACTTTCATGTGTGTAACCAAGTTGAGAGAAGCTTAAGGACTAGCAAGGTATCCGACCTGTCATAGGCAAGGTGGAAACCTGAACACAGGCTCTCCAAACTGATCAACCCTCAGGTTTCCATCTTCCCTATGGACCTTCCCTGTCTTCATCCTTCCACAATGTGCCCTTCTTCTAAACATTTATAAGGCTAAATTCATGCCATTCTGGAGATTTTAATTGCTTCATAACTTGCATTATTCAAAAATGTATTAAAGATTTAGTGAGCAACTCAATAATTTTAATGGAAACCGAAGATGAAAATAATGGGGAAAAAGGAGACAGAGAAGGAAAAGAACAGCAAGCTTTTTTCTCATTCCAATATATATGTCAGAACTGCACAGAGTACATTCATAAATGTCACCATTAGTCCTTATAAGAAACCTCCAAGGAAGGTATTATCATCCTCAAAATAGAGATGAGGAAACTGAGCCTCAAAAAGGTTACTCCCCCAAGGTTGTAATTCAATTAATTACGAGGTGAAGATTCAAACCTACTCATTCTTTCATTCTACAAAGTATTTGAGTGCCTACTATGTGTCAGGCACTGCTGTAAATGCACCATATGCATAATTGAACAAAATAAACAGAAACCCCAGCCCATGAGGAACTTGCATTCTAGTGAGGAGTGACAAGCAGTAAACAATAAGTTTAATTTAAAACTGTATATGCAGTATGTTAGAAGATGATATGGGGGCTAAAAGTTGAGCAGAGTAAGGGAAATCAGAATTACCAGGGGTGGAGATTGGGTTTACAATTATAAATAGCATGGGCAGCATGGGCTTCACTGAGAAGGTGAAGTTTGTGAAAATATATGAACAGCTAAGTGGATAAAGGGGAAGATCATTCTAAGCAGAAGGGTTACTACAAAGGCCCAAGATGGAAACATAATACCCAAAGGCAAAATGGGTAAAAATGACACAACCTGAAAATTTTTTGACTTGCAAAGAGAACATATATTTCTTTCACATAAAAAACAAACAAAAAATCTTTCCTAAAGTGACAAGTAGTATATGAGAGCTATGTGTAAAGTACTATTATAAGTGATTCATATGTACAGGGTGAGGCATAAGTAGATTTACAGTTGTTCATAAGGAAATAATACAATAATTAATAAATAAGAATATAATAATAAACTTTGTGTTTCACATACTTACAACTGTAAACCTACTTTTGCCCCACAAAAAACAAGGAGATAGATACTATTATTATTCCCACCTTTGAGATAAAGTAAATATGGCAAAAATTGGTGAGATATCTTTCCCATGGTCCTGCAGGTTTTAAGAGCTGGAGCTACATATGAACTAAGGCAATCTGGCTTCAGAGCCCTGGTCTGAACTATTGGAGTTTATTCATTTTCACTGCTAAAGAATATTTCATTTTATGAATAAAATACCATTGTTGACCAGCATTTTGAACATTCACAGCTTTGATTTTATTATAAACTAGAGGCCCGTTGCAGGAAGATTCCTGCAAGAATAGGGCTTCCTGTGGCTGGAGCAAAGCAGACAAGGGAGCAAAGCCCGCCCTTCTCCTCTGCCTTGCTCCCTCCCGTGTCCACTGCCTTTCTCCCTCCCATCTCCACTGCCTCGGCTCTGCTCCCATGTCCGCTGCCTCTAGACATTCCATCAGCGGCGGAGTGGCGAAGCTGGATAGGCCGCCGGAGTGGGCAGATCGTGCCTCACTGCTCGCCTCTGCGGCCCCAGCCAGATGACAGGCCCAGACACTCCAGCAGCGATGAAGTGGCAAGGCTGGATCCACCCCCTCTGCCTGGCCACAGGCCTGGACACTTCAGTGGCGGGGCTGAGGGGACTGGGTGCCGCCATCTTGTGGCTATGGGTACCGTTATCTTTGTGACAGAGTGATGGAGTGATCGTTAATTTGCATATCACTCTTTTATTAGATAGGATAATGCCATCACGCCATTTCTTATATCTGTATGGAATTATATGTGAGAGTTTCTCTGGATTTTGTACTTTAGAGTAGAATTGCTGGGGCCAAGAGTATGTGCCAAAGATATTATGTATAGCTTTTTCCAATGCAAGATGGGGAAACAGGCAAATTTTCACTTTATTCTTCCCACTTTCTCAGAATCACATAGTGTAATTTGGATTTTATTGTTATAAAAATAAAATGATTACTTATGAATTCTGTATTAAATATTTTATATTTTTCTAAAATTATTTTTGATCCTTGCATTTAGTTTTTTTCACTGTTGCAAAATTATTTAATTCCATTTTGAAGGACATTTATTGCTCACCATTTTTTACTATAAAATAGTAAATACATTTCAAGAAACTGAATGAAATAAATAAAAGTGGCACATAGGTGATTAAAATATTATAATTTAGCCATACAATTAGGTATTTTGCACTGCTAGAATAATATTTTCAAATATCATTTAATAAAATAAGGAATAGTTCTGATAGAGCATGAAATATATTTAGAATATTAGGTTTATAATTCTGATTTATAAATTAGGCATATATTACTTAGAAAAATTATAATTAGTTTATATATAATAAGTATTACACATTATATAGTTACATATTTATATTGAATTGTAGTTTATATAATGACTAATATGCATAAAAACACAGATACATATAGTTTATCTACATAAATTTTATAACTTTGTTATTTTACATTTTAGAAGTATATCTGTGTCACATATAAATATCTATGTCTATATAAATAAATTAAAAGAAGTTGTAGCAGATTGATTGTAGAAAGAGTCTCAATTTTCTAGCGTTATTTTGGAACTTCTACCGCTAAGAAGTAGAGTTCACTTTCCTACTCTTTGGTATGTGCTTTGACCTACAAGATTCAGCAGAATTGACATTGTGCCAGTTACAAGCCGAGGCCCCAAGAGTCCTTGAACATTTCTCCTTTCCCTCTTGGAATGCTCCTTCTGCCAGGAGAACAATAACCCTGGGTTAGCCTGCTGGGAGACAAAAGACAGTGTAGAACAGAGACAAGTCATCCAAGCTGGGCCACCCGAGACCAGCCAGACTCCAGACAGCCCCCAGCTTACCCCAGCTGACCTCAGCTGCCCCATCAGCTAATGACAATTGCAAAAATGAGCCCATCTGAGGTCATCCAGGCCACTCCAGATCTGAAGTACTACCTAGTTGACCTGTAAACCCAGGAGCATTAATAAATTACTAGAGGCCGGATGCACGAAATTCATGCAAAGGGCTTGGCACTAGCAGCCGCAGTGGCTTGCCTCAGCCCTCACAGCCCCGGCTTCGTATGGAAGGTCATCTGGAATGACATCCAGTCTAATTAGCATATTACACTTTTATTATTATAGATTACTTTCTTAAGTCATTGAATTTTGAGGCTTTAACAATAATTAATAAAGGAGTTTCTTTGTTGGAATTAGGATTTTTGTGTCATATATGTTCTTGTTTATTTGTTTATATTTTTATCAATAAGTATGTATTATGTTTTGGAGAAAAATTTAATAAAGTTTTGCAAAAATGTCTCAGATGATGTCTATGTTCCTCCTAGAACTCAAAAAAGAGACATAACTGTCAATTATAGTGAGCAAAAGCTCAAAATCAGCATATAAATAACAGCATCTCTAGGAGAATGCAGAATGGAGACACTGACTGGGACTCCAGATCAAGGTGTTGACAGATATATTCTACTAGTATATTATTTTGTTACTATGGCTAGTCACTTCTGAAAAAAATAAATAAATAAAGTGTATAAACTCAAGTCATTACAGAGCACTTGAGTCCAGAGAAGGGTGAAAAAATTACCTTTTCAACATTATAGAATCTTTCCACCAGGTGTCCAACTGTCCTCTTTGATTTCTCTTCTTATTATGGACTGAATTTTGTGTCTCCTCAAAATACATATGACCTTTGGAAGGTGATTAGGTCATGAGGGTAGACTAGTGATCTTAAAGAAAAGCCACTAGAGCAGTAGTTTTCAACCTCTGTCATCTCATGGCACACATAAACTAATTGCTATAATTCTATGGCACACCAAAAAAATATATTTTTTGCCAGTCTGACAAAAAATAGGTATAATTTTGACTCATTCACACTGGATGGATACTGTTGTGTTGGCTGTTGTCATTTTTTTCACTTGACAATCTAAGGCAGCGGTTCTCAACCTGTGGGTCATGACTCCTTTGGGGGTCGAACGACCCTTTCAACAGAGGTCGCCTAAGACCATCAGAAAACACATATATAATTACATATTGTTTTTGTGATTAATCACTATGCTTTAATTATGTTCAATTTGTAACAATGAAAATGCATCTTGCATATCAGACATTACGATTCATAACAGTAGCAAAATTACAGTTATGAAGTAGCAACGAAAATAATTTTATGGTTGGGGGTCACCACAACATGAGGACCTGTATTAAAGGGTCATGGCATTAGGAAGGTTGAGAACCATTGATCTAAGGGAAAAGAGGCCAGTCACATGTTTTAAAAATTCTTGAGGCTCAGCAGTTGATAATCACTGTACTGGAGAGATGATTGCTTTCTTCACCGTATGAGGAATCGAGAAATGACCATTTAAAACCCAGAAGAGGCTTCTCACCAGAACCCAGCCATGCTGTCATCTTGACCTTGGACTTCTAGACTCTAGAACTGTGAGAAATAAATATTGATGTCACCCAATCTGTAATTCTGTACCATGATATAGCCTCTTGAACTAAGACACTTATTCCTTCTCTTCTACCTCCCTTCTTCCAATGTCCCAGTTGCAGTCTGCTACTGTACCGTGTGTTCAACACTATTTCTATTTTATGCTGCTGGCCCTTGAATTCAAGCCAGGAAATCTATTAGTCCTGTACCCTCACATTTTGTATAATAAATGGAGTTTGCAGGGAGGCAACTTTGTCTTGCTACTATTGTTTGCCACTCGTAGCATACTTCTGAGGCAATATTATTGAAGGACCCACCACACTTGTAGAGAGGGTAAGGTGAGGAAAGGGGGATAAAAAGGCCGAGAAATGAGTGTTACCTCTCTTGTGAGGATGGTTAATATGGTCAAGAGAGCAGAGGACCACATCCTGCCATGCCTGTAACAGGAAGACCTGGGACATGTTCTTTTCTGTTTGAGGGGGGAGGGGAGCTATACATCTTTATTTGTTTATTTCTCATTTTCGTGTCTATAGACAGCATTGTGAAAATGGGCAAACTCTCTCTGAGTGAGTCATTGTTTAGATTACTGATGTCCAAAAGCTGCTCTAGTCTCAAAGTACAGAAAAACCATACTTATAAGATACACAGCAAATAATATACCAATTTTGTTTTTGTTTTTTTCATCTTTCTAGCTCTTTTACCATTTATCCTTTGTAATGTAGTTGTGATAGTAATTGTAGGGTTTAACTACTTGCCAATTTATCAAAGGCTATTTAAAGTCAAATACAGCCACTGGGTGAACCTCATATTCTTATGGGAAGGAAGAGAGAAGCAGAATGTATATGGACAGAAAGAGAAAGTTGACATCTGGAAAGGCTTCTTCTACTGTAACAAGTAACCTCTAGTGCAGTGGTTCTCAACCTCAGCTGCACATTAGAATCACCTGGGAATCTTTTTTAAATAATCCCGATTTCTGGGCCTCATCCTCCAGAAATTCTGTTTCTTTGTTACTAATGTTGTGGCCTCACCCCATAACAAAGAAACAGAATTTCTGGAGGATGAGGCCCAGAAATCAGGATTTTAAAAAGATTCCCAGGTGATTCTAATGTGCAGCCAAGGTTGAGAACCACTGCTCTAGTGATAACTGGATGCCAAAGAAAACTTGAGAGTTCCAGTTCAAGATGATGACAAAGGAAGATCCTGAACTCACCTTCTTCCATGGATAGACCAAATCTATAGCCACATATGGAACTATTTCCTCTGAAAGAAACTGCAAACTAGCTCAGCAACTCCTACACATGGGCAATCCCTACATAGAAAGAGAAAGGATAGGCTGAGACCCAATCTTGCCATAAACCCCATCCCAGGTACAACAACCCACAATTAGAAGGGAACTCCAAACCCAGAGCTTCCCTGAGGGAGCAAGGCGTTTAAACCCCACATCAAGCAACCCAACTTTTAAGATCTTCACTTGAGATAAGAGCTCCAAAACATCTAGCTTTGAAAGCCAAGTGGGAAACTGAGAACTAAGAAATGGTTCTTAAAGGCCTCGTGCAGACTCATCTGGCAATACTCCAGGGCCCAGCACAGAGGCAGTTGATGGGAAAGTGTGTGCCTAGTCTTTCTGTGAAAGAGACCTTTGCATACTTTAAAGCTTCAGCCTGAAGATCAGGCCACTATTTTAACACACATCTAGAGGCTTACTGAAATACCCCTCCAAAGGCCAAGCCTGAGGTGCCATCTTTGAGTTCTCTGCCTCGCTCCAGGTCATTGGTATCTCTGACAGGAGCTTGCAAGCATGTCTGGTGCCATGTGTTCTGTGGCTGCAGCCCAGAGGACATATCAGACCTCATGACTCTTCCCTTCCCATTGCATGTGTGCATTCTAAACAGGCAGGAAACAAAAATGTTGTGCTAACAATAATAAAAAAGTTCGTTTGGAAGGTGGAATATCTGGAAATGACTGGAAGATGACAGGCATTAGGAGCTGGAAGGAGCTAATCAGTGGTGATGACTTCACCTTTTTTAGGGCGATTTGATGGGAAGGGAGATTCCAAAGAATTTCTAAATTCTCTAACCAAGTGGACAACAAGACAGACAAATGCAAGATCAAATTTCATTGGCAAAATGTGGAGCAAAGTGACAGGTACAGAGGAGTGTATTATACTATTCTCTCTACTCGTGTGTTTGAAAATTTTCACAACATGTAAATGAAAAATAAATAAATTCTAGATCAATAATAGTCATCAAGAACAAAGAAGACCTATTAATTTCAAAATGCTATCAGTGGGACATCAGATAGGCAGGTGTACTCCTGAAATTTCTCTGAAGTTGCAATTTATATTTAAAATTATATAAAATGACAAACATAAAGGAAACCTCCATTTTAAGCTCATTTTCACTGGGCTCATTTTTGTGATAGAACAGTGTTGCCTCTTCTTTTCTGGGTAACTTGATGGGTCTCCATTTGAAAACTGCTTTACAGAGACCTTTCTCATCATCTGAACTTGAACCCCTAGGTTGCACTCAGGCTTTCAAGAACAAGTGAAACTATGTCTCAGCAGCTTGACTCACAGGATGCCCAGGAGTGGCCCTAGAGGAGAAAATGGTAGGAGATAAAAATGTAGAAAGAGCACTTCATTTCCAAGAGTACCTAGAGTTTCTTTTATACATTTTTGGATAGTTTCTGAAAATATATTCATTTTCTTTTCATAAAGAAATATTATGAGCACTACTGGTTTTCAGATGAGCTGTCTATGGAATTCATCTCTGAGCCTTTTAGAAATCCATGAAGGAAGCCTGCTTCCTCTTAATTTGTACTCTTTCCAGTCGTGATATTTACAGAATATAACTCACTGGTGTTCACTTATATGGAACGATAAAGAAAGGATTGTTATACAACTAGATATAAGTTGGCATCCACTGAGTCAATAGGCTAGACATTTCTGAATCCTAGCAAATTTATTATTGCCCCTGACACTGTATATCACCTGAATGAGAAACTCCCCTTTGCTTTAAACTCTCAAAAATGGGTAAAAATGCTAGCAAGACCAAAGCAAATATTAATTCTCTTTTGTTTCAAATCTCTTTAGGTGTGTATTGATTGGAAACCAACTCAGCAATTTAATTAGAAATACAAGCTTTTCTCTTTCCCTTAGGTTCAGGTCAAATTTACCAATTTTTTTCTTAGATTTTCTTATGCTGAAGCAATAAACATCAGAGAAGGCCTGAACTCCCAGGTATTCTTTAATTTGTTCTGGAGTAATTATTGTCTAAAGATCAGAGATAATAAGTAGCTACTGTGTGCTGCATCAGCTTGCCCCTGGGGCAGTTGAGGAAGTGATTGATGAGAATGGGGGATGGAGATATGAAACCCCACAGACACCACCACCAACGTCTCAGTTGTTCACCAGTATTTTCTCAGGAAAGCCAGCTGGAGAATGTTGAAAGGGACCCATAAGGTGATTTCTTTCCATTAGTTCCAATAAATTGTTTTTTTGTGGTTTTTTTTTTTGAAAACACAATTTCATTTTACTTGAACTCAGAATTTAAAAACCAGAATAATTTGGTGAAATAAACCCAAACATATCTAAATTCAAAGCAAAATAGAAAAAGCTATTTTGCTCTGTTTGGGGGATACTCTCATTAAAGAAGAGTAAATACTATCCTATATAATAAATATTATAAAAGGCTAATATGCAAATCAACCAAACGGCAGAACGGCTGGTCACTATGACCATCAGGGGGAAGATGCTCAATGCAGGAGCTGCCCCCTGGTGGTCAGTATTCCAGAAGCCAGGCTCACAGCTGGAGAGCGCAGCTGGGGTGGTGGGAGCCCCTCCCACCTCCCTGGCAGTCAGACATCCCCTGAGGGGTCCCAAACTGTGAAGGGGTGCAGGCCAGGCTGAGGGGATTCCCCCCCACCCCAGTGCACAAATGTCATGCACCAGGCCTCTAGTATGTTTATGTTCCAAGGTGAAACATTCCACTCATCATGGCCTACATACTCAGAAAAAGTAGAGCAGTGAACATATTTGTCTAATAAGACAAGCCGGCAAGAGGCAATGGTGGTCAGAGTAGGGGAAGAGGCCCCTGGTTGCTGCTACTGAGAGCCTGTGAAAGGCCTGAAAGCACAAGGACACCACAGGCGATGAGCCTTTGCATTCCCTGATTCACCCCCGGCCAGATAGAAGCACACAGGGGGCAGTCCGGCTGAGAGATCAGAAAAAGGGAATTGGGTTCCAAGTACAAATTGTACTCATGTATTTAATCCAGCAAAGCCAATCAGACTGTAATGTGGAGTAAACTCTTTATTACTTCCAGATGCACATGTGTTCCTTCTCATAGTGTCAACATGATGTCAGATCACGGAGGGCTCCGGTCTGGCGATCTGTTCTTACTTGCAGTGAATAGTAAATACTTGGGACTGTTACAACAGCAAGTACAAAGAGGAGGAAAGGATTTGGCTCAGAAGGCTATAACCTCCTGGTTAAGAGACCAGCCTCTGAAACCACACTTCCTGGGCCGGATCCAAGACTTCCTAGACTTGAGCAAGTTACCTGAGGTCCTTGGGTCTCGGCGTCTGCATCTGTACAATAGGAAAATACTATGAATGTACCATACAGGATTGCTATGTAGGTTAAATGAGCTATCACACACAAAGCCTTAGAATAGCAGCCGACTCCCAGTGAGATTTAATAAACGTCGGTTATTGTGATGGCGAATCCTGCTTATCACTTTTCTCTAGCTTCTTTCTTCCTTTCAGCTCTCAAATTAGGGAGGAGAATGCAAAAGGGCCTCCTTCCCCAGCAAAGATGAATTTCACAAACTGAAACATCTGAGTGGCTACCGTGGTTCTCCAGGATTAGAAGTGGGGAAGAGGAGCCTGGGAAATAATAGAGACTTGAAACAGCACAAAGAAAGCCTCAGGGAGCAGAGAAGCCTGGAGGCAGAGAGAAAGAGACATCTTGAATGCCAGCAGAAATTAGAAAAGAATATAAGGAGAGAAATAACTCCCACAGCAGGAGCAACATAGAAGGAAACCTGAACCTTCCAGCCACACTGAATCTAATCTGAGGTAGTCAGCATTATGGCTGCTTGTTTATTCTCAAGACAACTTTTTTCTTTGGGTATGGGTGAGGATGGGGGAAGGGAAAGCAAAGATAGTATCTTTTGTTTTGTTTTTCTTACCTTTATTGAGTTTCATCTGTGAAAATTTGTTCCCCCAATTATATTTCTTTAAAAAAAAAAATGGCCACACACACACAAAAAAAAAATTCCCCAAATAGAAAGGGTGTTTGCAATCAGCATCTGGATAAGACTATGGAGAAACAGCCCAGGAGATTGCAAAGCTGGAAGTCCTCTCTTATTAAGTCATCACTTATGAAATAAATGGAAATGGGCTCGGGTTGCTCTCCTCCTACAAGTTATTTACTGGAAAGCACTACGGCAGAGATTATTTTCAGCAACTAGCTTTTTGCCGTGTCAGATAATATTCAAAACAGCCTATTATCATTTGCTTTCTTCTGTGTTGAAAAACAACCAGTAATATTCACATTCTTCTAAATAATTACCAAAACTATTTCACAGAACACCTGGAATTCTGGGAAGGAGGTTAAAGTGAACTATAAACTCACGAACTTTCCTAACCTGAATTATACCTCCCTACTTCTGTCACTATCATTGAAATCACCAGATTTTTCACCTTTACCATTGAAATCACCTGTATTTCTTCTTAAAAGAAGAAGTAGAACGCCTTTTCCAAGTGTCTTCTATGTGTTCTGAAACCCCATACCATACCACATGCTTCCAGAAAATTCTCATGATTTTTCTCAAGGCACTGTGTTAATTGACCTAGCAATTTTCCTGGGAATGATGGGTTATTCCTTACTGTTTATTTATAGCTTCTCTATAGTTAAATTAATACAAACTTGGCAGTTTCTGGAAATGGTACATTATCTTTTCTTCACCATGTCCTCAATACACTTGAAAATCCCACACACTGGAGAGAATTACATAAGTGGTTCAGAAAGTATGCATTCAATTGTCTGAATTATGCTCTAATTCTCTTTCTCTCCTAATGTTCTATAAATATAACATCCCTATGAAACCAATTTTTAATGCAATTAAAAAGACTCATGTGAGGAATGTTTTGGATTTGTGTAGTTAAATAAAACATTTCTTTTAGCCTCCCACATTCTATCATCTCAAAAATTATTTAATCAAAATAAAATTTTACATCACCAACTGCTTCAGCAAATAAACTATGTTTAGGTCCCAAAAGTGATTAAGTTATTCATTTTAAAAAATACTTTTGACATAATAAAAACTGTATCTAAAGCAGCAGTGGCAAATTCACCATTGATTAAAGAGTAAATAATTCATTATTCTTTCTTAAGACTTGATCTTCTATAAGTAAATATTAATATTTACATAAAAAATTCTTTTAAAACATCATCATCATCATGTGAAATGTCTCTTTTTGTTTGTTTGCTTTTTTGTTGTTGTTGTTAATCCTTACCCAAGGATATTCTTTTCATTGCTTTTCAGAGAGAGTGGAAGGGAGAGAGGGAGAGAGAGAGAAACATCAATGTAAGAGAAAACTTGTATTGATTGCCTCTTGCATGTATCCTGACTGAGGTGGGGATTGAACCTGCAACCTTTCCGTGCAAGAGCCAATGCTGTAACCACTGAGCAACACTGGCCAGGGCTGAAATGTCTCCTATTTACAATTATCTTTGCATTCATTAAGTGTGCTTACTATGTCCCAGTACTGTGTGAGGTACAGTGGCTACAAAAATGAGCAAGATCCAGTTTTTGCCAATCATAAGTATAGAGATAGATAGAAAATCAGTCATTATGTGGCTTTATTACTTCTATGCTAGGGGGCCCTGTAGGGAATCATAAAAGAGTAGACTCAGTTCAGTCTCAGGATGAGGTGGGGGTTATTCAGTCAACAGAGATTTAGCACCTAATGAGCTTCAGCTGCCTTGGGATGACATGTAGGAGGGAATCCAAAGGCTTTAGGAGATAGGAATGTTGAACTGGATTTATTACGTGCAACCTGCACATCCAGCCCCCAAACACATTCCACAAGAGAATCCAGAACACAGCCCTTTACTGAGGCATTGAAAACACACCAGAAACACACCTGCATGCCAGAAAACTCCCTAGTTGTTCTTCTCCTTCATAGGCCAGATGTGATCATAGGGGTAGCAGAAACCCTGACCGATACAGAAGGTAACTTGATTAAAGTCATGTTTGGGGAAATATATTAGTGGGAATGTGTAATACAGAATATAAATAGTAAAAATAGAAACAGGATAATAAGCTAAGATTGTAATGCAGATGAAAAAATATAAAAGATTACACTAAGGTAGAAGTGCAGATGGAAAGTAATAAATGATTGTAAAAATATTTAGTCAGTAGATTATATCCTGCTTAAACTTCTGCCTAACATGAGGTCTGAGGGAGAAGGAGGAGTCCACGCCACTCCAAGTTTTCTTGTTTTTATTGGATGATGATGGGAATCATGGTATGATTCAGAATGAGTTGAAATACAGGAAACAGTGTTTTCTAAGGAGTGTAATAATACATTTGTTTTGGGAACGTTGGGCTTAAGAATCCAGATAAAGATAGACAATTGGGTATGTAAATCTGGACCACAGAGAGAAATCTGAACTCAAAATATGCTTTTAAGCATCATCAATGTGCAAGTGGAAGCCTTAGACATACTTGAGATAGTTTGGGTGGATTGTGTTGAAAGAAGAAAATAGAGACCAGAAAATAAAACCACAGGAAACCAACATTTAACTGGTAAATGGAGGAAGAGAAAATCCACAAACATAGAGAAGGAGCAACCAGAAATTTAGGAGGCAAAACATTAGAAAGCTCAGCAAGGGGTCACCAACAATGGAAACACCACAGAGAGTTTAAAGAACACAAGCTAAAGAGTGTTCACTGGGCATATAGTAGTCTCTCCCTTATTCAAGAAGGGCAATAGGTTCAAGACTCCCAGTAGATGCCTGAAACTACTAATAGTAATGAACTTTGACCTTTTCTCTTAAAGGAGCACTTTACAGCTTCTCTTTGGCATAACTGAATTGCCAGCATCACTACTCTTGTGCTTTGGGGCCATTGTTGAGTAAAATAAGGGTTACTTGAACACAAACACTCTGATACCATGACAGTGGATTTGATTACTGGGTGGGTAATGCGTGGATAGTGTATACAGCCTGGATGCACTAAATAGAGGGATGATTCACATCCTGGGTACAACAGAGCAGGACTGTGGGAGATTTCATCACGCTACTCGCAGGGTGCCGAAGTTAAAACTTACATATTGTTTACTTCTGGAATTATCTATTTAATAATTTTGGACCATGGTTGACCACAGGTAACCAAAACCACAAGTAATGAAACCATGGATAAGGGGGACTACTATATCCTTGGAAGAATATTGATGACCTTACCAAGTCATAAATAGTGGTGAGAAATGACTTGGAGCTGAGGTAGTAAAGATGCTGTAGCAGACACTGGCCACATTGAAATGATTCTTAAACGCTTTTTCCTTTTCTTATCTCCACACTATAAGCTATAGCACTAACACTCACTGTCTGCACCTCCTTTGCATATAAGGATCACCACTTATGAGCAACAATTCTAAAAGGAAATCTGCTGAGGGTCTTCTGAGAAAGGTATTTTTTTCCAGATAAAAATAATCAGGGCGGGGGCTTTAGGGGGTGAAGAGCACAGGCCATAACCTTGCTTCTATTTGTGTTCAGTTGTGATGCCTGATGCTGCTGCCTCCTTATTGGCACCATGAGGTGACAAACTTACAGATGCAAAGCTGTCGCGCTGAGGATTACAAACTAGCAAAACGATCCTTAATAGCATCATTGGCCAACACCAGCAAAGGTCTAATTCTGTGTTTTTTATTGTGTGAAAGAAATAAAGTCTTGCCGAAACTGGTTTGGCTCAGTGGATAGAGCGTCAGCCTGCGGACTGAAGGGTCCCAGGTTCGATTCCGGTCAAGGGCATGTACCTTGGTTGTGGGCACATCCCCAGTAGGAGATGTGCAGGAGGCAGCTGATCGATGTTTCTAACTCTCTATCTCTCTCCCTTCCTCTCTGTAAAAAATCAATAAAACATATTTTTTTTAAAAAAAAGAAATAAAGTCTTATTTGTTTGAGTATCAGTCTGTCATGTCTGACAATGTGCAAGGTAAAGAGTCTCATTCTTAGAGACTCTTTTAAGAAGCTTGCCCTTGGGGGTAAATAGGACAGTAACTAGGATATAAGTAGTTGAAGTTTGTAGGAAGGAGTGTTTTGCTTTTCTGTGGGAGAGTTAGATATTTGTTCTAATATTATTTTTGTTTTAAGAAAGGAAACATCTGTGCTAACTTGTAAGCTGAAGAGAGGGGATCCATGGAGAGGAAATAAGTAGATACAGAGGAAAACAAGATAATGAGTGATGAGGAAAGTTCTCGGGTAAGACTAAGTGAGGGAGAGTACAGGTAAAAAGATGAGCCTTGCATAGATGAAGAGAAATCTCCCTTCCTCTGGGGGCAGAGATAAATTTGGAAAGAGATGTAAAAGCAAAGTGCAGAGGGAAGCTGCGAGAATTGTCTCCTGATTGCCCTGTAATGTTCTTCAGGTGAGCCCCCCTTGCCGTTCTGTCCTGCCCAGCCAGCCTAGAGAGTCTCCTCCACCTGCCCAGAATCCAAACCAGCTCCAAAAAAAAATTGAATCTCAACTAGACTGGTGATGGATTAATTTCCCTTACCTCTCTCCTCTCCCCAGGCTACTCTGCATTTTAGTACAGAATTTGTTCAAAAGAATAAATCTACTGGTAGAACTGCAGGCAGGCATTAGGAAGAGCAATTTCAATGGCCTTCAAACCAGGCCTGTAATAGGCAGTGACCTACTTACCCTTCAGGTAAGACAGGTTCTGCCAAAAGGCTCAGCGTGTGCTTCTATACTGTCCAGGAATTTGGAAAGGTGATCCCTGGGCAAAAGATGCAGCATCAAAACAATTGTGACTTTCATTATTTGTATTTCTGGGTTATCTTTTTTCTGCAGTGATTTAGTATTTTAAAATGAAATCTCATTAGGACTGTGTAGAATACACACACACACACACACACACACACACACACACACACACACATACACACACCCTGCCTATGTCTCCACAATGAATGTGGGAGCTACTGCTGATCTTGGCTGCCCACCTGAACTGAGTCACTAAGTTTGCACACTTCCTATCAACCTTGTGGCTTAACAACTGCAAAGGCTGATTTGATCAAAGGTGGAACAAACTGTCTTGTATTCTGAACCTCGAGCGTCATTTTGCCTCTTTTTAGATTGTTAGTATCACAGCAAAATGGTCAAATATTCCACATAGCTGTCAAGTTCTCCCAGATAATTCTCAGGAGCCAGTTTAGAAACAATGGAAAGCATTAAGCCTCCCCTCTTGGCTGGCAAGAAACCTTTAGGGAACTAGAAGCACTGCTGTCATCCACCCACCCACTCCTTCCTGCAATGGGCTGCAAAGGACTCACATTCAATAGGGTTTAATGCCAAGCTCTTGCAAGAGGCTTCACATAATCTAATGAATTGTTATTTGTGTCTCGCCTGTTCCTAAACCAATGCAAAATCTGAGCTGTACTGTACAGAGTTAAAAGTTCACAGCCTTAAGGGCCTACCTACTCCATTCAATTCTAAGTATTAGTCAGTGTTTATGAGGTAGTGACGACTTTATGCCCTGATTGTAGACTCCCTGGAGTAAGTGGGTCTGTAGCCCCATTTTAATAAGACAGAAAAGATCTGGCAAGTGTTGATTAGTAAATTAATGTTCTCAGATACAGTGCAAGACCCACCATCACCTCCCCCTGGAGAAGGAAGGAGAAAGTGAGAAAGGCAGGACTTTGACCTGAGAGAGCTTTACTGAAAGAAGATAAGAAACCACTAAGCACTGACAGTGCTGACCCTGACCTGAGCCCTGTGCTCCTGGACCAGTCCTCTGATCACCAGGTCCCCCTCTCCTCTGTGTTCCAGGAAACCACTCACTGTAAAGAAATACCTTCCCCACATGACTTAGGTAAGACTCTCACAGATGGTGCCATTGTCTACCCAGGACAAAGCTAGACACAAACCCTCCCCTCCAAATTCCCATTCTTTGTCTTATAAGTGAATTCCTGAACTGCACCCGCCCAACACCCCCCCCCCCCCCCCCCCCCCCGCCCACCTCACCACCACCAATCTCGACAAAATGAAACCAAGGATCCTCATAATTCTGATTTGGTTTAAACTTGTAGTTTTAAAACAATCATTTTTTTCCTTTTTCCCTTTCAGCACAATTCACTGACCTGACCTGAGTCTCTCACCTTGATGATCGTTGATCCCTGAGGCAGCAGAAGACAATAGCCCAGTTCTGACTAATGATCACAAGGTTTAAGCCGCTGGCAGGCTAAACATAACTTCTTAATCTAAATTATGTTTCAGCTCTTGAACCCTAAGGTGGGACCTTGAAACTGGTTCTAGACACTCAGAACTGACCTCAAAATTGTCCTCAAAACCTAAAGAAATAATTTATTACCCTGTCTCACCTCTGACCAATCAGTTCCTAACACAGCCTGGAACCCCTAACCCATGGGATCTTTGCCCTATATAATCTGCAATCTACATGCCAGTGGGGAGTCAGGTCTTTGAGAGCACAAGCTTCCTGTATCTAGATTGGCCAATTCTAATAAACACTAATTCCTCTCTTTATACTGCAAGTCCCTGCTCCTGCAATTTTTGACCAGAGCACTCAGGCAGACAAACTTAATTATTGGGGTTTGGTAATAAAAACATCTGCTAACTTAACCTGTCCCAACTTTCAGCCTTCCCTCCCAGCCCCACAGGACCCTGAACTTAGATTGACCTCAGCCTAAGCCAGCATCTCCTTAAGGGCCCCCCCCCCTAAAAAACCAGGTGACCACAAAGACAAACATTCCCTGATGAAGTGTCCAATCACACCACCTGCTCCTCCCAGGCCCACTCCCAGTTCTTTCTGGTTTTGTTTATTCCTCCCAATAAAAGAAAAGCTCTTCTCTGCCTGATTACTGAGATGCTTAGAGAACGTGTGGTCTGAGCACTCTCCTGTTGAAATAGTCTTTTCAAATAAAGTATTTCCTTACCTTAGTCTGGATTTGTTTTTGTTTGACAGTACTTATGTTTTATTAGCTATCGCTTTAAATATGTATTTCTTCTTAGAGATCAGGTTAGTCTACATTTGTGTTACTAAAATAAAACTGAGGCCCAGAAAGCTAAATAATCTGACCAAGTACCCTCTGCCTCAAAACACAAAGACCTTTGCAGTTCTGATTTAATTTGTGACTAATTTGTATGGAGAAAGATAATGCAATATAACCGGTGCCTGTTATAAAGCTGTCACATGACACAAAGCAAAGGGAGTGAGGAGATGGTGTTATAAAGTGTGGTTTCCTGCAGGGCAGCGTGGTATTGAGAGACCACCTCTGGCCTGGGGAGCAGGCGCCCATGTTTCAATCACACATTTACTAAGTGACCTTTGGAAGATGACTTATTCTCTTTGGGGCCTCTGTAATTTTATCTGTAAAATGAGGGGATTGAACTTCCTGATCTCTAACCTCCCTTCCAGCTCTAGAAGTCTATGATTCTAAAACAATTTAGAGTAAATCATAAGGATGGACCTTCAAGCAGTCAGATCAGCAAAGGTGACTGCAATGAGGGCTACATGGTGTTACGGCCAGGGCCATAATGAGATCTGTAATTAAATATAACAACATGGGGTCATAATCAGATCTCATGCTTCAGAAACCACATTAATCATGATAGAGATCAGGTAGGTCGTTCTCCCCAGAATGCAATGGGGACCTTGAGAAAGAAGACAGAGCATCCCTCTCCCTCTCCACGCTGAACAGTGTGCTTTAGAGGGGGTGGCTGGGCTGGGCCAAGAGATTGGAGCTTGAATCCTCAGTTGCACTTTAGTTTCCTCCTCAGCAAATGAGAAATTTAGGTCCATGCTCTCAAACTTTACCAAAGTTTCTCTTTAAAATAAAGAGGGAGAAAATCACTAAAATAAAATTTAAAAATGAGACCCTTGAAGGCTGCCAAAACAGCTATCAAGTTTTTATTTCCATAAAAGTGAGTTAGATATTTACTCCTACTCCATATTATAGCTGATTCTGTCTCAAATTTATAATATTTAAAGTAATTTATCACATCATAAATCTAATGATCCCTACAGACTGGAAAGTATAGCTTATAACTTCAAGACACTGTAATGAGGTGGGTGGGTGGCAGTTTGCTAAGAGTAGATGTAGGTGTAGCCCAGAGGGAGCCTTCTAGAATTGATAGTCTATGATTCTTATTCTTAGAAACATGCTTGCTTCCAGAGGAATCCTGTATTAAATTATAAGTCTGGGATGTGTGACTGTGTGTGTGTTTGTGTGGCTGTGTCTTTGTGTGTCTGTGTGTGCTTTTGTGTGTATGTATCTCTGTGTGTGTTTGTGTATGTGTCTCTGTGTGTATATATCTTTCATATATGTGTGTGTGTGTCTGTGCATGTGTCTCTGAGTGTGTTTGTGTGTCTCTGTATGTTTGTGTATGTGTCTGTGTATATGTGTCTGTCTGTGTATATGGGTTTGTGTGTATGTGCCTCTGTGTATGTGTGTGCGTGTCTCTGTGTGTGTTTGTGTATGTGTCTCTGTGTACATGTGTCTGTCAGTGTATATGTGTGTATGTGTTTCTTTGTGTGTATGTGTCTCTGTGTATGTGTGTGTGTGTGTGGTTGTTGGAAGAACAGGCCTTTATAAGGATGAGAAGAGAAGCAAATATGGAAGAGTAAGAGTAAGGGAATAAGGCCTCCACAATGAAAATTTTTCCTCCTATGAGAACTGAAAAGCAGAAGACAATGAGGCCTCAGAGCTTTGGAGCTCAGATCAAAGGTAGCAAATCTCTCCAGCCTGAGGCAAGCCCTGAGGCACAGAGACAATAAGATGGCACAGCCTAATAAATGCCTCAAATCTTGCTCTGATTCAAAACTAGTACTTTGCACAATGTAACACCGTCTATATTTAAAATGGTGCTATTTAGCCGTATTTAATTCACACATGATCATAATATTATCAGGGCCACTTGGATGGCTCAAGGTGAGATACAGGAAAGATCTAGTCCTGCAACTGCCTAGCTCTGAATCCAGGTGTTGAAAGATCCCAAACTTGTTCACAAAGGTCAAATTCGTTTATCACAGAGCCAGGGCTACCTGGTGTACCCTGTGATCTTTCCAATCAATCCTTCCCCTGTTAAAGCCATTCAAATAAAAAGCTTACTTAGAGCTGCCTCAAGATTGGGAAATCAAGTTGAACAAGTCACAGTTCCTGCCCTCAAGTAAAGTACAGAAAGTTAAGTAGCTGATTACAATGCAATTTGATTCAACAGATTTATAAACTTCTACTCCCACTTCAACCTTGGAGCAGAATCCAGCAAAAGCAAAATCCTTCTTCATGCCTGCTTCTCTGAGAAAGTAGATGTTAACTTAGAGCAGCGTGAAGTTCTTGGGTTGCCCCTGGTGAGTTATAACTATGGAATGTACCTCATAGTGCCACAAACCAGACACCACAGAGAAATTTAGGAGCACTAAGGTTTACCGCTAATTTGTTATACATTGGTTGAATATTTAAAATAATCCTTTTACTACCTGAATGTGTAGAATATTCTTCAGAAACTGGTCCAGTATACAAACTGATGTAGCGCAACCTCTGTCTCTCTAATCTTACGGTCAGGTTTCAGGAAAGAGCCTTTAAGTTTGAAGAGAAAGTGCCACCAAATCTAGTCAAAACAGCTGCCACAAAATTATAGTCCTCTGAGATACAGAATGCAGTGGGCTGATTTTACACATGTTATTTGTTCATTTTATTATTTGGGGAATATTTTGGTATTTTCCTAGGTGAGGTAATCAGAATCTCTCCCCCTCCCCCCACCACCATCCCACCAAGATATCTGCATATTAATCCTCAGAACTTGTGAATAAGCAGTATTACCAGGCAAAGAGGAATTAAGATTCCAGATAGACTTCAAGTTGTTTATTAGATAACCTTGAGACGGGGAGGTCATCCAGATGGTCTGAATGGGCCCAATGTAACTATAGTGTAAGTGCAAGAAGCAGGCAGAAGGGGAAGAACCAGAGAGCAACACCAAAAGGACTCAACCCAGTGTTTCTGGCTTTGAAGATGCAGGAAGAGGAGGAGGAGCCAAGGAATGGAGGAGGCTTCTAGAAGCTGGAAAGCACAAGAAACAGATTCTCCTCTAGTGCATTCATAAAAAAATACAGCCCTATGGACGCTTTGATTTTAGCTCGTGAGACCCATTTCAAACTTCCCACCTCCAGAACTCTCAGATAATAAATTTGTGTTGCTTTAAGCCAACGTTTGTGGTATTTTTTACAGCAGCCATCGGAAACTAACAGACTGGCTAGATGGTGTAGAGAGAAAAGCAACTAAAACAGCTGACAAAGCTTAGATAGAAAACAGGGAGTGATAGACACTTAAACTAGACCCACAGATAGCTGTAAGGAGTGCCCGAAGGGAGCAGAGGAAAACCACCAACTAGGAAAAAATCACAGTGTGGGAGACCACAAACCACAATAACCCCTGAGAGAGGAGCATAAAACCACTAAGTAGTCAACTACAGAACAATGCGAGTGCCTTGAAAACTAAATCATCCCTTCAATGACTGTCTCTGAAGGTATCATTTAATTACAAGGTTGATGTCTTGTGTTCATAAAACAGACCCTGAGTCGCCATTAAAAAAAGTTAAATTACATTCTGAGTATCTTAGAAGGAAAGGAATTGCAGACTATTTTAACTGCCAGAGCCAACCAAGTTTTCAAGTCTTATCTTTTTAGCCTATGGCTGCAATTCTCAATCTTCTTTTTCTGACCACAAATCATTTGTATGCATAAAAGCCACTCATTAATTTGGGGACCCATTGGAAAAAAAGTGAATCTGAATATCTGAAGATGAATATCTGAAGTGAATCTGAATATCTGAAGATGAGGGCTTGTGTAACTTGAAGAACATCCTTTGGTTTACATGACATCGCTTTCCCTTTGTTTTCTCTGTCCCACACTGACTGCATCTCATTTTCCTCCTCCAGTTTCCTCTACCTGATACATATTAGTTCTCTGGGGGGTTACTCTCTCACTTTTTTTACTTCTTATTCTCTCTATATGATATGTGAAGTCCACCAAGTTGGTGACTTTCACCACCCTGTACATGGTAATGTCCCCAAGCCTTATCCCTAACCCAAGATTAGTTCCTTCTGAGGTTCTGACTTGCATGTCAGTCATTTGAATGCCCAGAAGCATCATGAACTAAAAAATGTGTCAAAAGGAAGCTCATAATCTCTACTCTCCCTCACCTCCTTGAATTGTAACACCAATCTATCCAGTTGCTCAAATTAGAAAGCTGATGTTGTCTTCTCTCGGAGTCCCACAATTCTACACTAGAATGCAGGTAGGAGTCCTTTTCTTAGTACTTACACATTCTTCCTTCCTTCCTTCCTTCCTTCCTTCCTTCCTTCCTTCCTTCCTTCCTTCCTTCCTTCTTTCCTTCCTTCCTTCCTTTATAATAGCACTTTCATGATTATTACTGTTGCATAACAAACACTCTAAAATTTAGTGGCATAAAGCAACCATTTGAGTATGCTCATTTATTCTGTGGACGGAAGCAGTGAAGAGGGCTTATCTTTGCTTCATGGTGTGTGTGATTTTAGGAAGATCACAGGCTGTGGTGATTCAATGGCTGGAGACTGGCATCATCTAAAGGCATCTTTACTCACATTGTTGTTACTATCTTTAGAAAACATAATCTACAGCAAATACCTTGCTTACATATCTGTCGCTTTTGCCAATTGCAAAATTATGGCAGTCATTAGATCCACCACTAGATCTTATCATTAGCTACATTAATAAAGTAAATATATACCACAAGTTTTTAAAAATTATTTTATATGTGTGTGGTAGGCAGTTAGACAGACATGAACAGGGCAAGGATGATGGGCCAGGTACAGAAGGTCATCAGGGTGGAAAGCCCCAGGTGCCACGCAATGGGCAAAACTTGGAAAATAAGGACCTCGCCCTCTGGGTAACCTTTCCTCCCATAGCATATTGCTGGTCATTCTGTTTAGAAACCCTGACCGTTCACATCGCTGATCATGCAGTTTGGACCCTCCCCTGACCTTTCCTTCTCTGACATGTTGCTAGTCATGGTGGTTAGACCCCTTTAGAGGCAGAATGAACAAGCCAGTTGGAGAATAGCCCTTAAGCATTAAGCCCCCAGAACAGTGAGGTTCTTACCTGCACCAAATACCTCTAGGCCTCAGTTGTATTTCAGCTCCAGGCTCAGAAAAGCAGCAAAACCAGATAAGCTATGCCACAGCTGACCTTAGGAGCAGATACATTGACAAATGACCTCCTGCCCTAGTGCTGACCAATCAGTGGAGACCATGACCTTGAAAGGACACACCTGGAAAGCTGATGAATATTCTACTGAGAAACTCCCCTGGGACCTTCCCTAAAATCTCCATCAGATGGAGAACCCAGTGTGCTCTCCTGCCCAGGAGCACACCCGCACTTCTCCCCCATCCCTCCCCCTCTTCTTCTTCCCAGGCCTGTTACCTTTACCATTCTTTCTCCTTAGCTCCCAGAGCCCTTCTTTTGTCTCTGTAACGTGTTTCCTGAGCCCATGTCTTCTACCACTCACTTCTACCTCTGTGATCTTCTGAATAAACTTTCTCTTATTGTTTGAGCTTTGACTCTGAATTCTTTCCCAGCCAGAATTCAGGTACTGAGGTTGCTGAACCAAGGTCTGATCTGACTCCACCATTCTAACACTTGGTGCCATTTCTTACTGCCAACATGTGTATTTTAATATGTCCTTTGGAATCGTACATATTTTTTGGTTAATGCGTTATATTGTTTTGAGAAAAAGTTCTCAGCCAGTGGAATTCAGGCACAATAAAAGGTTCAAAACTTCTATTTTCTTTGAATGAGGGAGTAAATGAATAACAGCAATAAATATGACTAGCATTTGGTGGTAGATTCTAGTTATGTAGATTTTTTTAAAAATACATAGCCATATTTGCTAAACAAATATTGTGATACTCTCTAGAGATACATTTTTATCTTGTTTGTTTTAGTCCATATTTCATTAGAGCTCAAGAATCCTGTAAATACAATGATAAAAAATTAAACAAGAATCAAAACAATATATTCTTGCATTGTAACACTTTGTGTAGATCTAGATTTCATAAGTAGAGGAAAAACAAACAAACCTGGAGAAGATTCATTTAGTGCTACTTTTCACGTAATAAGGTCCTTAGAATGCTGGTTCTGTGTAATATTTTTTTAAATATGTTTTCATTGATTTTAGAGAAAGGCGGGGAGAGGGGCAGAGATAGACACATCAATTGGCTGCCTCCTGCAGGCCCCCTACTAGTCAACCTGGGTATGTGCCCTGACCAAGAATTGAACCAGCAGCCTCCTGAATCATAGAACAATGCTCACCTAACTGAGCCACACCAGTCAGGCTGGTTCTGTGCAATATTAACAAACCATATATGAAAAGAAAAAAAGAAAAGGAAGGAAGGAAGGAAGGAAGGAAGGAAAAAAGGAAGGAAGAGAGGAAGGGAGGGAGGAAGAGAGGAAGGGAGGGAAGGAGGGAAAATAAAACAAGTCAGTGTATTCGCTGGTCAAATTAGAGAAGGCAACTCTTAGTTAAACGCAATATAAAGTTTCCTTGTTATTGGACATCCATGCTCATGATGAATCACTGAGAAGAGAGAGAAGTGTGTACAGTGTTTTCCATGTCTGCGTTCTCGTGAGTATATCACATATTATAGAAAGACTGATCCAGTCCAGTTCCCTCACTATGCATCCACAGAAATCAAGGTCCAAAGAGGTAAATAACATGCCTGAGGCCAGCCAGCTGTTGGGGGAGCAGGGCCAGGTCTAGAACCTGGCTCCTGGCTCCTGGCTCCTGGCTCCCAGTCAAGGACTATTCCCCCTCTCCCACTATACCAATTAATTAGGAGTGCAGGTGTCTGACTGATAGAAAAGAACAACAGTGATAAATGAAAAGTCAGTTACAAACTAATTGTTGGAATAAGTAATCTAAATGGGAAATAGTGATGAGACAGAAGTAACTCTTAACAATTTTGCTTAAATAAGAATTACTGACATATTTTTTTATATCTATCCTCTCCATGAAGAACAGTTTTTCACCCCGCTTTAGCCCTGACATCTCTGTAGGACTTGTGGTGGAGTGAGGTTTAGAGGAAGGCAGGGGGAGGGGCACACTTGGCAAGACACAGCTGAGTTGAATAGAAAGCAAGTAATGGTGACCAATTTTCTACCTTTCCTGCTGAGAATCAAAAATGACTGTGGCCTTGCTCTAACCGGTTTGGCTCAGTAGATAGAGCATCAGCCTGCAGACTAAAGGGTCCCAGGTTCGATTCCGGTCAAGGGCCTGTACCTTGGTTGTGGGCACATCCCCAGTAGAGGTTGTGCAAGGGGCAGCTGATAGATGTTTCTTTCTCATCGATGTTTCTAACTCTCTATCCCTCTCCCTTCCTCTCTGTAAAAAATCAATAAAATATATTTTTTTAAAAAAATGATTGTGGCCAAACAGTACACTTGAAGTACCATTATGAAAATTTATTACTTATAGATCTGATGTTTTTTCATTCATATCTACAGGTTGGAAAGAGTTTCTTCTCCTAAAATAGTTAATTTTAACATAATAAAGCAGAGGAGAATTGCTAATTTGGTCTATGGAAAGTCTGAGTATCTTAATAATGCCATACCCTGAGGGCAGCCTCCTGGGTTTGCCTAAATTCTGCTCCTGTACTCCTAGGATCTAACTTTTGCTATAGCCAGAAGGAACCTAAGCACTGACAACTAGCTCAAGAAAATGGTAGGATGCAAAAGATGATCAAATACTCAGAGGCCATGAGGGAAAAGGGGAATAAATGGGTAATTCAAAGGAGAATCTCCACAGTTCTGAGATAGAGGACAAGTTCCAGGTCAAAGAATGGAGACTTCCATGGAGTAAGTGGAATGAGATAGAGGTCAAGAGGTGTGGGGGAGGAGCTGATGGGAGATGGCATGCCAAAATGTTTTAAACCTTATTCTCACCTATGTTTATGTACTTGAATGGCTAAAAAAATAGGGCATTGAAGTTGTGGACGGCATAGCTCCTTCCTTCCAATTATGAAACCTAGAATTGAAATTATGGCATCTCATGATAGAAATGATAGGACTGATTTTAGGTAATGCCATAACCCATTCAATCTGTACCCTCCTTTGCCCCTATTGCAGCCACTTTTCTGCAACATTTAATAGTAATGGAATATGTGATTGGACTTCAAGGAAACTGTCATGGTGAGGAGCCGGAGGAGGAACCATGGGTTGAGATATTAGAACATGGAAACCCAGCTGGGCAGAATTACGAGGACAACTCAGCAGGGCAGGGAAGGAAGGGTGCAGGCAAATAAGAGACAAACTTTAAAATGTATGGATGTTGCTAAGAAAGACAGCTTGCAGATAACCAATCACAAGATAATGAGGCATATAACCAATACCAAGAATGTTATTAAAGCAGAATTCTTTGAAAGGACTAATCAGGAGCTAGCAGGGCATATATCTGCCCCTAAATTAAAAAGCATGTACTTCTTCTGTCCCCTCTCTCCCTCTGTCTCCCTCTCTCCCCCTCCCATGTGCTAGGTTCCTGGCTCCTGTGGTGGGGGATGCTCCCTTGCACCCATGTGGCTTATGGCCATGTAAGACTCTACAGATGGACTAATAGTCTTTAATTCGCATGGGTGCTGAACTACACCCAGCTGCAACGTGGCCTGCTTTCGAAACTCCAGATGCACCTTTTCCAGGACGGGCTTCTCTCAATGAACCTTGCTTCCACTAACCATTTTTATCTGTGAATCCATTCTTTGGTTTTTGAGACAATGAATTCGGACTCAAGCACCCCACCTTTTGGTTTCAATGAGCCTCTTAGATAAGACAAACTAATCTGTGTCCCAATAGAAATGCCAATTTTGAAAGAGATGTGTGAGGAGGCAGGGAGTGAGACACTTTGAGAAGCAAGCTCAATTAACTGGAAAGCCCCTTGCCCACAAAAGTGAGGGAGAAAAGAAACAACTTCTCATCTAAAAAGAACACAGGTCTGAATCTGAAGGCCACCAAGGCACATTACTGAGGTGAGGGATTACATATAGTAGCCCCTCCCCCACCCCCCCTCGCCCCCCCCCCCCTGCCCCGCACTCCTTATCTGCAGTTTCACATCCCGAGATTTCAGTTACCTGTGGTCAACCATGTGGAAAAATATTAAATGACAGTCTGTTCTATGCTTCTATGTCTCTGGATCTATTTTGTTCATCCATTTATTTTTTTCATTAGATTCGACATCTGAGTGAAATCATGTGATAAAAATATTAAATGAAAAATTCCAGGAATAAACAACTAACAAGTTTTAAATTGCTCACTCTTCTGAATAGTGTTAAGAAATCTCACAGCATTCTGCTCCATCCCTCCCAGGATGTGAATATTCCCTTCATCCAGTGAATCACACTGTGTACAGTACCTGCCCATTACTCATTTAGTAGTTATCTTGGTTATCACCTCAACTGTCAAGGTATGACAGAGTTTGTGTTCAAGTAACCCTTAGAGTAGCCAAGCTATATAGCAATGCCTATGTCGTTCACCTCACTTCATCTCATTACATAGGCATTGTATCATCTTACATCATCACAAGAGGGGTGAATGCAGTACAATAAGATATTTTGAGAGGGACAGAGACCATATCTACATAACTGTTATTACAGCACTAGAGGCCCAGTGCACAAAATTCATGCATGGGTAGGGTCCCTAGCAGCTGCCGGCTGCCGACTGCCCGCTGGGGTCTTCCTTCATTCGGCACCATGGTCAGCGCACGTCATAGCAAGCTATCGAACTCCTGGTCAGTCAAACTCCTGAGGGGACACTTTTCATATTAGGCTTTTATAAATATACTAGAGGCCCGGTGCACAAAAATTTGTGCACTCGAGGGGGTCCCTGAGCCTGGCCTATGTCCTCTTGCAGTCTGGGACCCCTCAGAGGATGTCAACCTACTGGCTTAGGCCCGCTCCCTGGGGAGTCGGGCCCAAGCTGGCAGTCAGACATCCCTCTGGCAGCCCGGCAGCTCTCGGGGGATGTCCACTTACCAGCAGGGAGCAGACCTTAGCTGCAGTCAGACATCCTTAGTGCTGCTGAAGAGGCGGGAGAGGCTCCCGCCACCATCGCTGTGCTAGCAGCCATCAGCCTGGCTTGTGGGTGAGCAGACCTCCCTCTGTGGGAGTGCACTGACCACCAGGGGACAGCTCCTGTATTGAGTATCTGCCCTCTGGTGGTCAGTGTGTGTCATAGTGACCAGTCATTCCCAGTCATTCTGCTGTTAGAGTCAGTTTGCATATTACCCTTTTATTATATAGGATAAAGGCCTGGTGCACAGGTGAGGGTCATCTGGTTTGCTCTGAAGGATGTCCTGGATCAGGGTGAGGGTCCCGCTGGGGTGCCTGGCCAGCCTGAGTTAGGGGCTTATGGCTGTTTGCAGGCTGGTCAAGCCCCCCAGTGGGGACCCTCACCCCATGTGGGTTTGGCCAGCCTGGGTGAGGGGCTGATGGCTGTTTTCAGTCTGGCCACAGCCCCTTCAGGGTAGGGGTCCCCGCTGGGGTGCCTGGCCAGCCTGGGTGAGGGGCTGAGGGCCATTTTCAGGCTGGCCAAACCCCCTTCAGGGTGCAGGTCCCCACTGGGGTGCCTGGCCAGCCTGGGTGAGGGGCTGAGGGCCGTTTTCAGGCTGCTCACACCCCCTTCAGGGTGCAGGTCCCCACTGGGGTGCCTGGCCGGCCTGGGTGAGGGGCTGAGGGCCGTTTTCAGGCTGCTCACACCCCCTTCAGGGTGCAGGTCCCCACTGGGGTGCCTGGCCAGCCTGGGTGAGGGGCTGAGGGCCATTTTCAGGCTGCCCAAACCCCCTTCAGGGTGCAGGTCCCCACTGGGGTGCCTGGCCAGCCTGGGTGAGGGGCTGAGGGCCGTTTTCAGGCTGCTCACACCCCCTTCAGGGTGGGGGTCCCCACTGGGGTGCCTGGCCAGCCTGGGTGAGGGGCTGATGGCTGTTTTCAGACTGACGAAGCCCCCCCAGCGACTGAAGCTCCCAGCCTTTCCTTTTTTTGTTTTTGTTTTTTATTCACTCCAGCTCCGTGGCATTGGCGACTGGAAGCAGGTATCTGGGGTTTATTTACCTTCTATAATGAAACTTTGTTGCCTTGAGAGGAGGCAGCAGCCGGCTGGGAAACTTGGCTTCGTCCATTGCTGGGGCAACTAAGCCTCCTGCTCTTGGCCTGCTGGAAGCAGTTATCTGGGGTTTATTTACCTTCTATAATTGAAACTTTGTTGCTTTGAGTGAAGCTCAGAGCCAGCCGAGAACCTTGGCTTCCTCCATCATTGGAGCAACCAAGCCTCCTGCTCACTCCAGCTCCATGGCTGCTGGCCGCCATCTTGGTTGGGTTAATTTGTATATAGTTGCTCTGATTGGCTGGTGGGCATGGCTTAAGGCATAGCGAAGGTACGGTCAATTTACCTGTTTATCTATTATTAGGTAAGACTAGAGGCCCAGTGCACACATTTGTGTATAGGTGGGGTCCCTTGGTCTGGCCGGTGATCGGGGCCAATGGGGGTTGATGGGGCCCTGCCAGCCAGGGAGAAACCTTGGGAGGGCTCCAGGGCATGTCTGGCCCTCTCGCCCAGTCCCAATTGGCCAGACCCCAGCAGCAAACTAACCTACCAGCGAGAGCATCTTCCCCCTGGTGATCAGTGCATGTCATAGTGACTGGTCGAGCAGTCGACCAAACGGTCAGACACTTAGCATATTACACTTTTATTATATAGGATAGATATTGTTATAATTGTTCTATTTTATTATTAGTTATTATTGTTAATCTTTTACTGTGCCAAATTTATAAATTAAACGTTGTGATAGGTATATATGTATAGGAAGAAAACATAGCATATATATATAGGATTTAGTACTATCCTTGGTTTCAGGCATCCACAGGGATCTGGGAATTTCCCAAGGATAAGGCAGGGGAAGGGGAGGCTACTGTATTAGCACAAACAACAAAGATACTGTTTGTGAAATGCTGACTGTTCCCTAAAGTAGTTAAGCTACTAATTCTAACAGGAAACAACAGCCAAATCCTTATTGAAAGATAATCCACCTCTAAGAATTCCTCTTTTCACAAATTCTCCTTCTCCCACTTTTTAAGCTGGGTGAGTTGGAATTATCCTTCTGGAGAAACTCAACAAGATTTCTCAGTTTGTCTTTGTACAAAGAAGACAGGGCGCTCAGAAAACTCATCCTGCAACCAGCAAGGAGGCAAAGGGCCCTGGCAGGGCAGGCTCTGCAGCTATACTGGTGGGTCTCCACTTGAGTTTGTCCTTCAGAGTCCTGAGAATGACTATTCCATAATTCTCTCACCTGATTAATTTTTAACTCTGAGCATAATTACACTCTTCCGAAGGTAAATCGGTCTTATAAATCAGTTGTGGCTGACAGTTCCCTGTGCGCAGTGCAATTGGCTTGGGTGCGGTGGGGGGAGTGCTGGCCAAAGTGCTGACTCCTCCACCTTCTCTCTCTTCCAGGCTGCCTGTCCCTTCCCAGAGCAGAGACCCTGGCCCCTGCAATGGGATGATGGGGGAGCAGGAGGCTGACCTGAGGTTTGCAGAGGATGTGATTTCCTTTTAAAGCAAGGCGAAAGGGAGATGGGGAGAAGGAAGCTTACAGACTTCTCTGTTAAAACTGTGCTGAACTCTAGCCTTCTGGCAAGCTGCGGCAAGCCGCCAATTTGAAGTGTGTGAGCTTTAATCTGCTTCTGGCCTGATGGGCTCTCACGTCCACAGGGAGCTGGGAGGCATCCATTAGGCCGGACCAAGGAGATGGAGCGTCTAGGAAATATGGTAATACGAAGCCCTCCCCGCCTGCCTGCCCCTGCCCTTGCCTTGTCTGACAGCCTCAGAAAGTGACATTTCAGGATTGTGCTGTTCCTATCCCCAAATTCACATCTCTTCATTGTATTAAACTCTTTTTTCTTTGAGGACTGCAATGAGGAATTCACTTGTTAAAAATATGAGGTGGTTTTTTTTGCTTGTTTTTAAGTATAAGTTGGGATGGCTTTGTGCACAGAAAAACCCACTTAACTTCTTAAACAATGTAATCACTAATCCTTTGTTTTTAAAATGAATATATGAAATATTAAAGTTATAAATTTTAAAATCTAGTGTATTTTAGGTGTTTAATTTCTACCTATCAATTTTATTCAATTTATAAGTGTAGCAAATTTAGCAACAATTTTAAAAGGGAAACTTTGGCTAATATTTGGACCCAGTTTCAAAATTTTGTGACATATTTCAAATATTCTAAATTGGATTTATCAATTGCATATATATTCTTTCCTATTTAAATTCAACTTTCAGATTAACAAACTTTCCAGGTTATCTACACTAATAAAAGACAAAGATGATAATTGACCATACCTTTGCTACGCCCCAAGCCATGCCCACCAGCCAATTAGAGCGACTATATGCAAATTAACCCAACCAAGATGGTTTCTGGCAGCCGCAGAGCTGGAGCAAGCAGGAGGCTTGGTTCCCCGGGTGATGGAGGAAGCCAAGCTTCCCGCCTGCCCTGAGCTGGCTGTGGCCTCCGCTCACGGCAACAAAGTTTCAATTATAGAAGACAAATAAATCCCAGATACCTGCTTCCAGCAAGCCTCCACTGGGAGCTTGGGTGGCTGGGGGCTGTGGCCAGCCTGCAAACAGCCATCAGCCCCTCACCCAGGCTGGCCAGGCACCCCAGGGGGTACCCCGACCCTGAAGGGGCTGTGACCAGGCTACAAACACCCATCAGCCCCTCACCCAGGCTGGCCAGGCATTCCTATATAATAAAAGGGTAATATGCAAACTGACCCTAACAGCAGAATGACTGGGAATGACTGGTCACTATGACACACACTGACCACCAGGGGGCAGACGCTCAATGCAGGAGATGCCCCATGGTGGTCAGTGCACTCCCACAGGGGGAGGTCTGCTCAGCCACAAGCCAGGCTGATGGCTGCCAGTACAGCGATGGTGGTGGGAGCCTCTCCCGCCTCCTCAGCAGCACTTAAGATGTCCAACTGCAGCTTAGGCCTGCTCCCCGCTAGCAAGTGGACATCCCCCAAGGACTCCCGGGCTGCAAGAGGGATGTGTGACTGGCAGCTTAGGCCCATTCCCCCAGGGAGCCAGCAGGTGGTCATCCCCGAGGGGTCCCAGACTGGGAGAGGGCACAGGCTGGGCTGAGGGACCCCTCATATGCACAAATTTTTGTGCACCAGGCCTCTAGTTTTAGAATAGTAACCCTTATAAATTAAACTTCATACTATTGAAGGAGGAATTTGGGGGGAACATAGGCAGACTTAGGGGTTTTTTAGAATTGGGGTCCATGGAAAAGCACAGAGCTGCAGACTGGGAGAAGGTACATTTCCATAACACAAGGAAGCCAGGTGCAGTTACATCTCCATAAGACAAGGGAGCAGCAACAGTTGCATTTCCATAAGATAAGGGAGCTGGAAGTAGCCAAGAAAGGTCTATATTTACAAAATAAAGAAGGAGGAAGAAAACCCAGAAGGAATAGGAGAACAATGAGGGAGGAGAGCTTCACAAGTCCCATGTGAGGTTTGACCTTTGAGCTAAGGGGTTGCTATAGTGACCAATGCGAAGGGGAATATTGACCAATCAGAGGGGATATCAGGACACAGGAACTGCAGCCTATATAAACCATAGGGAAAAGGAACTCGGTGGGACTCTTCCCCCTCCCTACATGGGAGTCAGTTCTGTGGGACTCTTTCCCTCTCCCCATGTGGGGGTCTGTACCTATTCTTCAATAAAACTCCATCTTTGCTAAACCACCTTCTGTCCGTGGATTCATTTCTCAATTCCGGTGGACAAAGTATCTGGGTTCCAGTCCAAAAATTCGGTATCACTATGGGGAAACCCAAATTCTCTTAAATGTCCAAACTGAGTGTAGATTTAGTACGATATGAACTAAGAATTACAAGTAGGTATGAATTATGCAGTTAACATGTTCAATTGGAATTACAAACTGACCTGTTATTCTGACAAAGTCCAATTGTCTTAGATATCATTATACTTAAAATATAAAATATGTTCATATTTCTTAATACTAAAATATCAATACTATGCATATGATGTTAAAAATATTCCCCTACTTATTTCTAAATCTACCTCAAGTTAAAATTTTCTTATTCATTAAGAAACAAAATATATCTTAGATATAGTTTGGGGATTGTCTTTCTAAAAGAATGGCCTCAGCTTGTGAAAGCTTCTTAAATAACCAGAGGTTATTGGTCATACTTAGTGGTCTGCAATCTTGATAGGAAATGAGAAGTGCTGTTAATAGTGGCTACATCAACAACTTCAAAATCTGAAGAAGATGGCCATGTAGCACATGTCTTTTGGTTTTTGAAACACATCATTACCCTATTTGTAATTCAGTTTAGAGTTTCCAACCAAACCCAAAATGATTATAATAGTCGAGTGAATGCTTACATATATTTTATTCTTAAGTTATATATGCTTTTTGCCCTAAGCCTAAAGTTTTAAAAAGTCACGTAAGCAAAAGCATTTTTTTTAAATTATGGAGAACTTCAAACATATACAAATCTTTTAAAAGGAACAATGAGACCCTGAGTTCTACACCCACCCATCAGTCAGTTCTAACAATCATCAGCTCCTACCTAATCCTATCCCAGGCTCATATTTATCCATTTTTTCCTCCTGCATTATTGTGAAGCAAAACTTAGATATCAGATCTTTTTATTTATAAAGGATAAGAACTATTTTTTTAAAGAAAACACAGTGACTTACCATTACCACACCTAAAAAAATGATCAAATATCCAGTGTTTGAATTTCTGATTCTTTCATGAATGTAATAAAATTTTGTGGTACATTCATTTGAATCAGGATCTGAAGGAAATTTTTTTAAATCCACACTTTGCAATCAGTTGATGTGTCTTTTAAATATTTTTTAATGTTTAAGAGTCTCCTCAACTATCTTTTTCTTGCAACTTATTATTGAAGAAATGAAGGATTTATCCTACAGGGTTCCTCTCATTTTAGATTTTGCTATTTGCATTATTTTTGTGTAGATTATATGTTATATATATATATATATATATATATATATATCTTATAAATTATAATTTTTGGTAAGACTACTTTATAGAGGGTGTGATAATCCAAATGACAGCAAATAATATCTATCTTTCCTATCTCTTTGTCTCTTTTTCTTTGATATTAAGAGACATTGATGAGGTTTAAGTTCTTAGATCCATTTATTCTTCTGCAAAAGATAAATCCTTTTTCTCTCCTGTTTGGTTGCCTAATAGTACAGAAAATATTGAGATAGGATCTTCCAATAATAATCAATTATATTTTTATTATAAATACAGGGATTAAAAATAAAAGAGATAGACAGCCCTATTTCCAGATGTCTTGCTCTCCTCTAAAAAACCATCCTTCCCAGCTTGGTTAGACCACCCATCCATGTCTCAGGAACCCTGATTTTAGGAGAGAGTTAACAGGAAGACATTGAGGGAAAGGGCTCTTAGGAAACTTTAATATCCTGTGCTCTAGAAAATCAAAACTACCACCTTTTTATGATTGCTATGTCTGGATAAAAATAAAAAATTTATTGGTGATTTTTATGTGTTAAAATCTGTTCAAAGCATTTTAATTTTATTAACACATATTAACTTATTTAATCCATGTATTGATAATATTACTTTTCCCATTGTACAGATGAAGACACTGAGGTTCAGCATAATTAAATAATGCGGCCACCATAATCCAATAAATCTATAGAAAATATAGCTTTAGATTCAGAACCTGAGTCCCTAACAGCATGTTTTTGCTTTTGAAACTCAGTGTATGAATTCTAAAAATGAAGTAACTCATCTATGAAGTTTTGAATAGCAGGAACTTTATATCCCTGCATAGCATTGAGAAAACAAGAAAAGCAATTCATACAGATCAAGCACTAAAGCAATAAAAAAATTATTTCTGGCAAAAGGAAAAGATAATCTTATTTTTAAATGAAATATGGAGTGTTCACTTTAGAATGTACAGCACTACATTTTAAAGAACAATCTGAATTTTAAAGACAGTTGAAAACCAGCATTCTAGAGTAGAATGTTTAGTTGAAATTAGACACAACAAGATAGAAATCCAGCCTCTACAACTTACTAGCAATATGGCCTTAGTATTTGCAATATCCCTAAAGCTTGTTTTCTGACTCTGTAAAATGGGATGACTAACATCAATTTCTCCATTTAATCATTGAATTGCTAGAAGCCACCCTATACATATTCAATCAATAATGGTTTCTGATCCCTTATATTATTGAGAATTTTAATATTCTCTCCATTGCATGTATTTTTTCAGTTAACTTTTTTAATTCTGAAGAAAATTAAATAAACTTATATTAGTCTCTGAATGTAAGTTTTGCTTTTAAAAAAGAATAATTAATTTTGTCATCTTACCTGGGCCAATTCCTTTTAGTTCTGCTGAGCTCCCTAGGAAACAGATAGGGGAAAATATAAGGCAACTACTTCCATTAGATGACACTTTGTAACATGGTGTGACTGTAGGAAGTGCTGAGCAATGGAAGATACTGGTTATATAGAGTGGAGAAGTCGAAAGCAGAGATAAGAGGCTTTATTTCGGATCCCTCTATCACCTAGGCAATGGCACAAGGAGAAACTTCCACACCTCAAGACAGAAAGGAATGGAAGAAGTGTTGACACAGTCAATAACAAAGGCTTTGAATTCATTGGCCAATTGTGCACATACACAATTTGTGTTTGTTAAAGAACACACATGCACACACACACACACACACACACAATACACACACTACTCATTTCAATATCCTATCAACTAAGTCATGCCTGGTATTAAAATATTGACCCTTTGTTCCATGTGCTAGTCCCATGCACTTGCCATTGCTCACTTCCTATACCAGCACTTTTGCAAGTCCTTGATGCCACTTTTAAGCCAAGCTTCCAGGCTTACCAGGACCAGAGCATGAAATAGGAACATGAGGCTAGGTTGGCTTCTACACCCATTCAAGATGAACGGGTAAGATTTTGCTCAAAACACTCAGGTGCAAGAAGTGTCACATCATCTATAAAAAAAATATCAGCCCTAACTGGTTTGGCTCAGTGGATAGAGCATCAGCCTGCGGACTCAAGGGTCCCAGGTTAGATTCCGGTCAAGGGCATGTACCTTGGTTGTGGGCACATCCCCAGTAGGGGATGTGTAGGAGGCAGGTGATCGATGTTTCTCTCTCATGGATGTTTCTAACTCTCTATCCTTCTCCCTTCCTCTGTGTAAAAAAATCAATAAAATATATATTTTTTTAAAATCAAAATGTATATGATCATGTGACTCTGCTTCCAGTTACTCAGGTGTAACAAGCTCTATACTTGCCAGAGAGCTTAAGGAAGGCTTCTATTCACAAGTCAAGAATTTCTACTGAGATTCCAGTTCTCCACATCTTGTGATCAATTTAAATGAAGGAGATTCTTCCTATTTGTCTAGCTGTAACTTAGGGAATTTGTCATTATCCATTCACTTAACAAATGGCTTATGGAGTACATTCTAGGTGCCAGGCACTGTCCTAAATAGAGAGTGTTGAATAAAACAGACAAAAATCCCTGCTGCCCTGCAACTTATTTGTCCTTATTTTCTACTAGAGGCCTGGTGCAGGAATTTGTGCGTGGGTGGGGTCCCTCAGCCTGACTGGTGATCGAGGCCTATTGGGGGCGGTGGCTGGGGTAGGGACCCGAGGAGGTTGGCTCGCTGGTCAGGGGGCTGGCCAGGGGGAGGGGCCTCTGGAGGTTGGCCGGCAGTGTGAGGTTGGCTGTGGGAGCGCACTGACCATCAGGGGGCAGCTCCTGCATTGAGTGTCTGCCCCCGGTGGTCAGTCCGTGTCATAGTGACTGGTCAACTGGTCATTCCAGTCGTTCCAGGCGTTTGGTCATAACAGTTGCTTAAGCTTTTGTATATATAGATTTCCCTTTGTTCCCAGTAGAAAAGACGTACAGAATAATCAATGCTAAGGAGAAGTAATGAAGCAGGAAAAATGACATAGAGTTAGGGTGAAGGGTTAACATTTTAGAAAGAATGGCCAGGGCAGGCCTCACAGAGAAGGAAGTCAGAGATTAGCCAGATAACTCGTGGGAGAAGCATGGAGCATGAAGGCCATGAGGTGGGAGCAAGCCTAGCAGGCAAAAGAGTGGGACCAAAGTGGAGTGAAAGAATGAGAACATGATAGAGGTGAAGTCAGAGTTAAAAGGGACTAGATAATAGAAGGCCCTGCAGATACAAAGACTGTGGCATCAAAGTGGGATACAGGTCCCTGTCATTTAACTCACCCTCTTCCCACCAGTCTGCAGGAAGCTCACTTTCTTTCTTAGGGGTCATCCCCTCTACTTTAAGAAGCCCAGTCTATATTTGTCCCCACAAGACAGGGAGGGGTCAATTTCAGGCAATCCACCTAGAAACACAAATGAAAGCCTCGAAGCAATGTGTCAGAACTCCTCTCTTTTCTGCCTGAAGGGAAATGGGCTATAAAATGTCCTGATGCAAGAGAGACCAGAACTCACACCTCATGGCTTCACTTTCTAATCCTGAAAAGAAAGGAAAGTGATGGGAGATAGAACACAGAAATCAGCATTTTATCACTTTATTCTGTGGTCCTGGAGATCCAGGCTCTGAGGACACCACCTGCCATAGAGTATGGAGCTTAACATGGTCCTTGGTAATTACTGATTTGCTCTCTATTTCACCTTCTTTGAACTGTGACCTCTATGAGGAAAAGACTGAGCTTTATTTAATTTTCCATCTTTAGCTTCCATGACATAACTTGTCATAAAGTAGGTGTTCACCGAATGATTGTTGAATAAGTGATATCAGTGAATTGCAGGGATAATAAATATTCATGTCTCTGTCAAAGAATCGGTTGCTCATGAAAACCAAAGAAAAAGAGGAGGCAATGTGTTATGATGTAGCCCATCTTGAATGGGTGAAGCGAAAATGTCATAGGACTACAGTGTCAGAAACTACTGGTTGTCCCCAAGATCCATTCTTCTCATCTAAAGTTCCATAATTTTTAGGTGGGCTTACGTGCTCCCATGAATCTTGGTGTGGTCATGTGATCAAATTATGGCCATGGGATATTTTCGATGGATGGGGAGATGATGTGTATCTTTCAGAGGAAGAAAAGTGTGGTCCTGTAGCCCTTCGCACTGACTAGAATGAGGATGTGATAATGAGTCACCTTGGATCATGCTGACCATGCCATATTCTTTGGTTGGCACAGTAAAGAGAGAGGAGAGCATGTCCCTGATACTATCAAACCTCTAAACCAGCACTGCACCGCTAATGCCTGCACTGTGGAAATCATTGTTGCTGTGGGTCTTGATTACAGTAGGTCAAGCCCTGTCCTAACTGAGACTGTTGATCATTCAGTTCTCCCACATTATTAGGACTGACTCTTTTAAGCACCAGTATTTTACAAAAGGTAAATTGTGAATAAGCATAGATAATGTTTATGAGGACTTCAAAACCATCTAACTGAATAATTATTTAGAAAAAATCATGATGGTTTTACCCTTAATTTGCCACAAAATAACTGCAAAAATATGAACATTTTGGGTCCTGTCTCATGTGCAATTAAAATATAACATCATTCACTGCATTTCTTCTTCAATTTGGCAAAAAATTGTAGAATGTTTTAAAAATGTCCATTTTCTCTACCTCCCATATCTGTCTACTTACCAGACGTGGGGGTCGGGGAGCGGTCTATGTTGACACAGCAAAGATAAAGTTACTCAATATATGATAAACTCAACCAGTAGAGAAAAACAGGGCAACCCTGAGTGCTGCAGATTCCATAACCTAAATGTTTTTTTCTGATTTATCCTGTACTCTGTCACCCCATTGCCACTTCCTCTTAGTCCTCTGAAAATAAATTTACTGCCTCTAATTTCAGCTTCTTCCAATTAAGCCATTGGAAATCTGAGTGCTTTTTTAAAAAACAGAAACACAACTATATTGTTTGGCTGTTCAAGCATGCTTTAAAGATCTCTAATATCTTCAAGATATGGTTCCAAATCCATAAATAGAAAACTTTTTGTGATCTTGCCTCTGCCTTCTTTATAACCCATCTTCCCTCATATTTTCACTTCCTACCCCATTGAACTACTCCTTCCACAAATTCTGCACACTCCCATGTTTATGTCTTTATGTATGCTCTTTTTATTGACTTTAGAAGCATTTCTTCCAATGTGTCTTATGAAAATTTCCTAGTCTTCCTTACCTTTAATATTTTGTGTGGTTTCCCCCTAAGAATTGGTGGGCCCAGGGCAGGCCACCCCAAAATGTCCTACAAGGGCATATTGATTACTTTGAATGAAAGTTGACAAGCAGCCAGTGCCAGAAGGGCACATTGACCCTCTTCTGTCTCCTTGAATGCAGGAAATAAATCGTCCCTGTGAAAGGTGCTTTCCTTGCTCCAAGGGGGCTCAGATAGACACCTTTAGCACTAGAGTCAAGGAATCCAGGACCAAAATCTTCCATAAACAAATCTTATTACTCCTTTGCTAATGTACTACCCAAGTCCGAACTTTGTTCAGATTCCTCACTAATAAACACCCAAACCTAAGTGTCCTGTCAATTCTTCAAAAATTTGATTTTTGTCTAAAAAGTACAAAAGTTGTCTGGTTAGATCATTTCTCTGAGCATTAGATTATGATCTTGCGCATTATCTATGATATCCTGTATGCATGTATTAAATTGTGGGGTTTTTTTCTCATTTTATCTGGTTTTCTGTCAACTTCATTGCTAATCCAGCCATCAGAATAACAAGAGAGGTAAGGGTAAGAATTCTCTCCCTTCCCAACAGACTCATTCTTCCACTGTGTCCCCGGAGCATCCTCTAAAACCGCTATAAAGGGAGTCGGAACTCTACTGTTTGTGTATCTGCTCCTCTTCAATAAATCTTTACAGGCTCTTGAAGGCAAGTGCCATGAGTCTATACCTTTTTCATCTCTGGTGTCTAGCACCATGCCTGCCATAGAGAAAACATTTGAGAAATAGATGAGACCTAATTCTATAACTCCCTCCACATATCAAACAACAACAACAAAATAATCTCCCTTTTTCACATTGGTAGTTTTGGCTTGAAATATCCGGAATATTGACTCAACTTTCCCTTTTCAGTTGACTCTTCAAGTTGAAGTAGGGCAGTTCCAGAAAGGACAGAAGGCATCTACAAAGAACCCTTGCCAACACTGATCAGGTAACCAATCCAGAAAGGCTCGGAAACCCTTTCCCATTACATTTAAAGAGACATTGCCTTTGCTATTACAGAAATCTGAATCAGAACAGAAGGATTTCTGCAAGCTCAGAATTCTTACTATGCCTGTTAATAACATGGCAGAGAAATACAAGCAAAATTGTCATAGTTGTGCAAAATAACAAGTTTAATTGGCAGAATTAAACTTCTGATAGCCAAAGCTATATCAAGGTGGCTCAAGTCCTTTTGGAGCTGAAATGGCTTGGATAACAGAAACCATATCTGATGTATTTTAAGGTCTTCTGTTACCATATGTGCTCCACTCATAGTGACAGATGGGTATTGATATTTTTTTCTCAACTGCACAAAAGCTAGCTGAAGCATATGCAAAACTCTTAATGGCATTAAAGTTTTGCCAATTAAAAACATGTTCAAGCATTTGATACAGCACTTTGATAACATGTTGCCCAAGTTCCATTCTGAATTTTAAATCATGGCTTTTATTACATTGCTTGTCAAGCTAGTGTGAATAAAACAATTATTGCATGGGTTATATTTTTAGCCCTTTTATCATTTTGGCACTTGTCAAAATTAATGATAAAAAAGCAGTAGAGTTATAACACAGTAATAGATAATGGGAAATATTAAGTTACAAGTAGTATTCATGAAAAGAAACCAGGTTTCATGGTTTCCCATATATTACTAAACATACTGGGATGGCGGGAGAGGGGAGAGGGGAGAATAGGCTATTACAAAAGTAGTCCCCTCAACTAATTAACCAGTTATATATATTTTTAACAAATCATAAAATTTAGAGCAATTCCTAATTCATGGAATGATGGGGTGATTTTAAGAGAATAAAATTGTCTGCATTGTCTTAGCCAGTCTGTGGCTTTGTTTGTTTATCTCTTTGTTTTATATCAATATTTTAAGGGGCTTTTAATTTGTTTCCTGATCCCTGGGCTGGGCGGTAGACCTGGTTCTCTCTCTCTGAATGTTTGAGTAAGATCTGAGACAGGCATTTTACCTTTCCATTATCCTGTTTCTCCATTATCTATGCTTATGAATATAAATGAGTCATTGGACTTTCTCATAAGGATGGTGAAAATTTTCAAATGAGTGCACTTGCATATTTCAATATGTTTGCTGGTTTTCTCATTAACTGATTTCATAAACTTCCCGTTGCCATGTTGCTACCTTTTTTTCTTTTTTTAAAATGTATTTTATTGATTTTTTACAGAAAGGAAGGGAGAGGGATAGAGAGTTAGAAACATCGATGAGAGAGAAAAATCAATCAGCTGCCTCCTGCACACCCCCCACTGGGGATGTGCCTGCAACCAAGGAACATGCCCCTGACCAGAATCGAACCTGGGACCCTTCAGTCCACAGGCCGACGCTCCATCCACTGAGCCAAACCAGCTAGGGTGCTACCTTTTTTTCAATGACCTCAGAAGATATTAAGAGGAGGGAGGGGGGAAAAAAAGAGGAGAAACAAGTCAATAAGAACATTCCAAAATGAATCAGCATAAGATTATTTTTAAATCCCTTCAGAATAAATCAGGAAAATTTATGGGAGTGACTTTTGAAATTAATTTCTGTGAGGAAATGTCATATTTAGAAAGTTGAAAACCATTGCCTAAAGCCTGAGTCAGTTGACAGATCCTGGGTTAGAATCCCCCTCTTCCGACCCTTACAGGGAAATAGTGCCTTTACACCTCATTGCTTGACACAAACTGTTGTTCTGCCTTCCAAATGGAACAATACTTTTATACATCTAAATACAATGCCTACCTGCTCCAGGGGCCAGGATAATCTTGAGGGTAGGAACCAAAAAGCCACATAAAATCAGCAATGAAACTATAAGAAATGACCATGAATGTCTTGGTTTAGAAATCCCTGTTTAACAGCAATGATATGAGCAGTGGCAATATTCTTAAAGGACAATAGACTGAAAAGGGGAAAAAGTCAACTGTTCTTTCGCCTCAGTTCAGTTTTGCATGCAATGGAGAGGCTCCACAATGCCCATCGCCAAGTTGGTAGGCTGGAGTTTTTATAGAGACAAACAGAAATATTCAGTCCATTCTAACCATGGAAATGTGGCCAAAATCCGAAAGCCTAAACGCTGCAGGAATGAGTGAACAGTTGGCTCCTACTTCTGAATAGGCTCTGGCAGTGGTGTTGCATGTAGCTAGGTCGCATTTTGCAAAATAGAAGCCATTATCTTTAGCATATCAACCAGACAAAATTAAATTGCAATTACATGGAGACATCCAAAAGCAAGCTATTTTGTCTTCAATTAAATTCAAAGAAGTGTAATCGAGATTACCAATTTGAAAAGAAGTTTAGACAAGCAATAAATGTGGCTAGAAGAAACATGGAATTAGAGATTTTAAAACCAGCAGTCTGAATTTTAATGACTGGTAAATACTATTTCAGAAACCCAAGTAATGTACATTTTTTTTTTTCAGCTTTAGATTATGGGAAAGGGATGTGAATATTCTTCACATTTCACTGATTTATTAACCAAATTATTTCATTAATAGATTTTCATTTGCTTTTTAAGGAGTAAATATAAAGGTTAGCATAATCAAAAAATGTTGCACGTAGCTCATACACTGTTAGAAAACTGCTTACCCAAAGAAATAGATGCATGCCATTTTCCTCTGCAGTCTTCTTGAATATGAGAATCAGGACTCTGCTGAGGGAGAAAAATATTTTTAGAAGAGATAAAAATCAAATCAGCTGCTGTGGAGACTTTGAAAGAAAAGCTTGTAGCTATTTAAGAAGGCCCAGAAGAAAAGGTAAAGAAAAGGGCATTGCCCAATGACCACATCCTTCCTGGGGGAACTTCAGTGCTTTTCTGTTTTACAACCACTTGATTAGATTCTAATCAAAGGAGTTCATAGCCAGTTAACTTCATAAACCTGAGTCTAAAATGTTGACCTACTAGACTGGAAAGTGAACTGAGGAGAAGTTTTTAAAAATTCCAATCTCTGATGAAGTGTCATTCTGGCCACGCTAACAGGGGAATCAGCAGTTCCCCTTCAGAACAACCCTTTGTCCTCCTCTCAGCTCTAATGATGAGCAACCTGGTTCCTTCTCGAGATGTGCTGCCACAGGGGAATATGGTGGCAAAGGCACTTTCATAAACCTGTTCTCCAAAGTCTAGGTGAGTGTGTGCACCTTACACACATACATATCCTACTTAGGAGAGAGAAAGAAATTAAATATATTTTTTCAATTCTGAAAAAAAAAATTTTATTTTTTATTATTTTTATTTTTTTAAATATATTTTATTGATTTTTTACAGAGAGGAAGGGAGAGTCAGAAACATCGATGAGAGAGAAACATCGACCAGCTGCCTCCTGCGCATCTCCTACTGGGGATGTGCCTGCAATCCAGGTACATGCCCTTGACCGGAATCGAACCTGGGACCCTTCAGTCCGCAGGCCGACGCTCTATCCACTGAGCCAAACCGGTTTCGGCGAAAAAAAAAAAAATTTTAAATGAGGTCCCACAAAAGGAATTTCAAGTATCATGCTATTCACTTTATGGCTGGTGTTAACTTTATATCTGCAGGAAGTTGGCCTAACCATTTCCTTACTTGTCTATTTTGGTGTAAATTTCACAGATAAGGCAATGGGAAGGATATGTTCATTGAACAATGCGCTGACAAGTTTCCTCCTAGGTCAGATGTCATTCAACCTCTGCCCATAGCACTGAGAAACCTTTTAAGTTCAGTTGTACAAACGAGGAATTTTAACATGTCATTACCTTTGAAGAGCTTCAAACCCAAAGATCAGTGCCTCCCTTTCAGCCACTTAGGCCACACATAGATATATACTTGGCATCACCTTGATGGATCCAGACACTCTTAGCCTTATACATAAATAACTCCAACCTCCCCTTGACTGACCTTTTATAATCCAATTTCTCATCTCTGCAATTTGTTCCTCAGTTTCCATTGGCCCTCCATAGCAAATTTAAGTCACTGAGTGCAGCTAGAAGGCTCTCCATTTATCACCTCTACCAGACCAATCTGAGAGTATGACAATCTATAGTCGGCCTTGTAAATAAATAGAAAGCTAACATTTGGAAGAGATAAGGCAGCTGCCAAAGTTGGCTGATATCCAAGGCAGTACATAGTTTAATCAGTTGGAGAAAATGTTAGGGTCGCCGAAAGAGGAACGCACGAGGCCCAAAGTGGTAAAAAATTATAAATTTCCTTCAGGACCACTTTCGAGCCTTCACCAACCAGTTTCTCAGGGAAAACATGCTGCTGCAACCCCTTGCTCCAACCATGAGGAATCTATATAGTGTTCCAGCCAACTATAATCAAAGTCCATCCTCTTATGACCTCCTTGTCCCCTCAGCAGGAAATAACTATAGAAGAAATGACTTTCTTCCTTATTCTATAAAAAACAAAGAAGCTGGAATGTTAAGACTGATCAAATAATGGAATCAATACTCCCTCTCCTGAGAAACTGAACTTTAGATCATTTTGCAACCAACATTCTCTTTTGCTTAGACCACATTCCATTTGCTAAGACCAGTAACTTTCCCCTCTGGACTTGCCCAGCATCCACACCTCTCCAGAGACTTCCCAGATGAAAAAGCCGGCCTAGAGTCCTTTAAAATCCCTGACTCCTCGTCCCTGGGTGCTGATGCCTTTTTGGGGCTCAGCCCATCTGGTTTCCAGATGACCTAATAAATTCATAATTCGTTACCCATTTCAGACTTGTGGATACTTTCTTCCATGACCCTAACAGAAAGAAACCTGAGATCAAGAGCATCTTCGGTGCAAAATTTCCTATAGGTACCAGAAAGAAAGAAACACAGGTGTGTATTTCAGTTTACCCTGAATATCAAAGCCTTGCTGAAAATAAACCAAGCATGGGACTAAAAGCAGTTGGCTTGCTCATTTATTTATTAATTTATTTACTTATTTATTTGTGTATTTTTATCTTATTTACAAACCCATCAAATAGCTTAACTAACAAATGAACCAACACATTTTCTGGCCTCGATCTGTTACAGTTGGACATGACAAATACTGTGCAGATGTTGGCTAAATTGTGTCTGCTTTCAACAGAAGGTCAATAAACTGAGAAAACTGGCTTTGTGTTTCATACAAATGTATTGATCCAAATCTTAGAAATGAAAATAAACCAAAGTAGGCATAACCAAGACTTGAGATAGGGAGAAAGAGCCAAACATTTTCCTCCTGCTTTCTCCAAGAATAACTATAATTTCTCCACAAATTAATTTACATTTTGGAGAGGGCCAGTGGTTGTTAAGGAAGAGGGGGAGAACAAAGTGATGATGGGGGAGATTAGGGGAGGAAGAGAACAAAAGAAGAAAGGGTGAAAAACTAAAAACAGATAGTGTGGCTATACTACTCTCAAAACAACTATACGGAATTCCCACTGCTTCTTTCCCTCCTCTCTTGCACATCTACACTCTTCTCAAATTGTAGGACTATAAAAAGTGTAAATTAGCTGTGCAAACATCTGTGCTTCATTTTCTCAACCCCTATAGCAATAATCTTATGTTTTTCTCTCTTAAGGTCCCAATGCTTAGGATTCTAAAACCAAAACAATGAGCCAGAGAGAAATAATGTCACAAGACATCTCTGGGTGTCCTGTGATCATCTTTAAAATGATCTTCATTCTTTTAGGTCTCCAGGATGTTATTTAATATATACCGTTTTACTATGCTAAATGGCATTTTACAAAAACAAATGTACCAGGATGGTATAAATAGGACACTAAGAACATTTGATTTGGCTGGACTTTGATTTTTTTTAGTTCTAAAATACATACAAAAATTTCAAGTATTCAAATTATTTAGAGATTATCACACTTTATGATGGCTCTCTTCATATAAAATACATATAAGTGGTGCCAGCCTTAATGAGATATATGCTGGGTAAGAAAAGTATTATTTTATGTTTGATTTATTTGAAGATCAGTCTACCACAGACTTATTCAGAACAGAGATTTAAACTAGAAAATCATGAGTTAAGCCTTTCAGCTCAATTAAGAGTCATAAAATGCAAGATTTTCCTTATAAGAAAGTCTTGAAACCAAAAGAGTGCATTCCCTTAGAATTGCTTATAACACATGGCAGTCAATTAGAAGCAGAAAAACACACATTGATAGTAATGATAAAATGACTGTTGAAAGAAGAGATCTCAGGGAAAAAAAGGAATAAAACTTTATTTGACATCAGAGTGGAGGAAAATAGCCCTTAGAGATTTACTAGTTTCTGAAGTCCTTGCTGACTTATAATTAAGCATAATATTTTTAGCACATTTTGACAGTATTAAAGAATAAAGAAAATATTTAGTATTATCAATGAGACAAAAGAAAACAACATATTTTGTAAAAATTTTCATCAAAGAGCTACTAAAATATATGCTGATGCTTAAATGAATGAAACTAGGTAATATAAATGGGTATGAAAGAATCAGAAAAAGAAATAAAGAGAGCAATCAGATGTTAGAGGATTATGGGCCATCTGATTATATCAGTAAATCCATGAATGACAATACTGTAAATTGTAGTTATTCACGTCTTTCACTGGAGAGAGAATATCTTGATGGGGAAATTTGGAGTATAATATTTTTTTGTGAATAAGGCAGTTATTAAATCTATAGATAAGGATCTAAGAAAGGAAGGTGGGCCGAGACTTCACTTTTATTCTGCTGGAGACAAATCACTGTCCCTTCCACAATTGCAGGGACTCCTGGTTGGAAATAAGAGTGTGCAAGAGTATAAGGAAAGGGTGGGGAAGGAGTGGTATGAGATGAAACCAGAAATTTAAGTGGAGATAAGACCCTGCAAGCCAGCAATGACATAAGGCAATCAGAAAATCCTCTGATAAAGTTTAGGTATAATTGACATTGGTCAAGCATAGATCTGTAAGCAAATTTTCTTGTGAGTTAATATGGATCATTATTATCTGTTTGGGCCCAGACTCATACATGCCAACAACAGAAATTGTTGGTTACTGACCCAAGCGTTTCGTATTCTTCTGTGTTACTAAAAATGACTTCCCTACATGATTGAGGGAAGGATACTCTTCTTCCAGTTTTTTCTTGGGCTAAGCTAGTAATGGATTAAAAGTGGGGGTTTTTGTTCCTAATAAGGCTTTTCTACTATAACTAACTAAAAATTTAAAAAAAAACTCAACAAGCTAAGAATTATATAACTATGTCACAAGTGATTTTATTAATTTGGAATAGAAGGAAATTACTTCCAGAAGAGAAGCAGAATTAAGGCCAATACCTTGATAACTACACTGTAATCCACAGCTATATCTGGGTACCATCAACATACCGACAAGCTTTCTATACTAGCCAAAATGAATCAAATGGAAAGATGCTATAAATCACCATGTGCACTAGACTGTTTGTTTTAATTACCCTAATACTCCACCCACCCTATATATACACTCCTTGTCATGTGACTTTATAATTTTTACTAAAGCTACATAGTCTATTGACCCACCCTCTAGATCTGGAATGTTCTTGTGAGTTGCATTGGCCAGTAGATGGTGTCTCAGCTTTGAACATAGGTCTCAGGAGACTGTGTGTGTTTCTGCTGACTTTCTTGGTTCTTTCCATTATAACATACCAGGCCAGCTGGACGATGAGATGCATGGAACAGAGTTGAATTTCCCCAGTCATCTCAGTGTTGGCTATCCTAGATTAGTAGAGAGCTATGTCTACCCAAACATGTGAGTGACCATAGTCCGAGTCAGCAGTCATTCAGCTGATCCATATTTTTTCTTGAATAATATCAGTTGTGCCCAACCCAGAAGAATCTCAAATTTCTGACCTAAATAAATTATTATTGTCAATTGATACTGAGTTTTTGTGGTTATTATTATATAGATTTATTTTATCTAAGTTTAACTGATATACCATGCAGTAATTTCTCAGGTCTTTTATTTTAGCAACCATTTCCACACGACCACTTTTTTGTTTGTTTGCTTTTTAAAATAGTATTCTATAAGACACTGGGGAGTAGGGGAGGCCAGGGGATTGTCAAGAGCGGGGAAAAAAAGGGACACATATGTAATACCCTTTGTAATACTTTAAGCAATAAAATAAATAAATAAATAAATAAATAAATAAATAAATAAAATAAAATAGTATTCTACTTCTTAGGAATGGATATCTCAGAGATCTTTATTTGAATCCTCCTACCTTACCTTACCTTAGAGGTCAGAAGTCAGTCACATGTGGGAGATTCTGGCAGTGGCCAACAATTTCCATTCCAAACTCTACTTTAAACTGCAAATCACATATGGCCTACTACATACTGATTGTAGCAACGGCACCTCAACTAAATATGTCAATAACTAAACGCATGATTTCTTTCAGTAAACTTATTTCTCATCCCTTATTGCCTGTCTCGATAAATGTCACTACCATCTTCACATTTGCGCAAGCCTGGAAGTGAGTATTGAACTCTTTCTACTTTCAAATCTAACCAATCATAGAATGCTATAGATTACACCTAAAAAATATCAAGACTCCATCCATTTCTCTCCAGATAGTCCAAATAACTTTATCTCATTGAGCTAAAATAAATCAATTTAAGCAAACAGGTAATTTATCAGAGGATATGGCCCACCTCCTGAAATCAAAGGTAAAGCTACAAGATATTAGTTGAGAAATGACACGAAGTTCTGAGATATAAGCAGCAGGCATTAGTAGATAATTTATGGTCTTGGATCATTATTTCAATCCATTTTTCCTTACCTCCTGCTACTCTATTCAAGATATAAGGACAAGTTGGAAAGTTTGATCAGTTGTGCTTAAGTCATATGCCCACCTTGCCTGGGGGAATATAAAGTACAATACCTGATTATTCTACCCAAAAGGAAATCAAGGTACTGTTACCAAAGAACAAGAGACTGAATGCTGCATGACAAGAACAGCAATGTTGTCAACTCCTATGAACATCTGATTTTTAAAAAATATTCTTATTTTAATTGTCAGAATCTTTGTTAGTCTGTGTTTAAACCTTTATCACAGAAATCTGGCACTGCTGGGAAATGAATGGTTGTTGCAATTTGACATCTTCCAAGTTCATTTTCTAACCTTGTCTTTAAGCAACTTTAGCATGTTGGCTGAAGAAAGAAGCCCTGTGTCAAGGTTACATATGTTTCTAAATGCACATAAAACTGGTCATCCTAAGAATAGGGTAGTGGTTCTCAACCTTCCTAATGCTGCGACCCTTTAATACAGTTCCTCATGTTGTGGTGACCCCTAATTTCATTGTTACAAATTGAACATAATTAAAGTATAGTGATTAATCACAAAAACAATATGTAATTATATATGTGTTTTCCAATGGCCTTAGGCGAGCCCTATGAAAGGGTCATTTGACCCCCAAAGGGGTCTCGAACCACAGGTTGAGAACCGCTGGACTAGGTTGTTTATTCACTCACTGCCACTTCCCCACCAACCACAGCCATTACCTCCATAATTTGCCTATTGAGCAGCTTTGTCCTGCATATCAGGTATTATCTTCTAATTCTGGAATATGGGAGGGAATTTCATCGTTCTCATAATCCTGGTCAATACCCAAATTCTCCATGCAAGTCTAGGGTATCTGTTTCAGCTATAGGCAAAGGAAATGTGTTGAAAGAAATGGAAACACAATTCAAAACTAGCTCCAATGAAAATGTAGTAAATGTGTGTGGATACAGTTATTGGAGGAAAGGGAATTATTGTAGAGACAGAGACAAGATTTATCATGGAATCCAGGAAATTCTGAGTACTCAGATTTTAGGAAGTGAGCATCAAGGAAGTCTAGTGGACCTCAGCAGCAAGAATTCATAGATTTTTCACTTCTATGCTTCACTGTTAGTTTATCTCTGGTGCTTCACATATGTTGACTAATTTCATTTGCAACCAAATGAAGCAGTTCTTAGATGTCCTGTTCCAAATTTCTTGAAATATGGCTCAGGTTTTTCTTGTTTTGTGTGTTTCCCTTTAGAGGGATAGACAAGCTATAGATGGACCACTTCAGATCATGTGTCTGTCTATACCCAATTTAGTCAGCATGATGTGGGTTGTAGGCAGAAACCCTTCACAGAGCTCTGGGTAGGAGTATTTATGGTAGACAGTGTTGATTGCCTTCTCAATATGCATTTTCTTTACGTCCCTGCTAACAGAGCCAGGTGCCCAAGACAGTGTGTCTTGATTGAACTAAGTCAATCACAGTGTACTTTGTCACTTGGGCATGTGATCCAATTCCGCCCAATAAGATGTAAGGGAAAGTCTGCTGAGATGATTCTGGGGAATATTTTCTTCTATGATTCAGTTTGATCATAACAAATAATTAACTCTCTGTTCTTTCACTAGATGTTGCCTGGAATTGAAGATCTATGTCTACAAGGGGACAAATCTGAGGACTAAAATGATAGTCTCAGAAAGAATATATGCACCCCTATGTTCATAGCAGCATTATTTACAATAGCTAAGATCTGGAAACAACCCAAGTGCCCATCAATAAAGGAATGGATTAAAAATCCGTGATATACTTACACAATAGAATGCTATGCAGCTGTAAAAAAGAAGGATCTCTTACCCTTTGAGACAGCATGGAGGAACCTAGAGATAATTATGTTAAGCGAAATAAGCCAGTCAGAGAAAGAAAAATATCACATGATTTCACTTACATATGGAATCTGTTTTTTTAATGTTTTGGTGAATTTTTTCTTAACTCACTGTATAGCCACATATAATTGCAGATGAGCTCCATTATTAGTATTATTTAATTCCTTTATCAAGATTAAAAGGATTACAAATATATTTTGCATCTCTAATTTTTATTTATTTTTGCCAATTTACCCATCCCCCTTCCTGCCTCATTAGTTCCACAAACTATTTGATTAGAGAGATATCTTGTTTTTAATTTACAAGAATTTATCTTTCAAAAGTAATTTGTTTCAACCACACATACTCTCTGTTGAGACAGACATAACCTATTTACTTAGAAATAGGTAGATATATGGAATAGGTGCATGAAAACAAGTGTCCACAGGTAAATCCACTTTTGTAATTTGACTACATTTTTGCTAATATGGATAGCCACACTTCTCAGTACAAAGAAATGGAAAACCTGGTTAAAATACAATATTAAAAAGCTTGCTTTCTCTCTATAACCAAAGAAACTCGAATAAATAGGTACAACTCTAAGAAAGCTAGAATTATAATTGAAACCCTTGTCTATAAAACAAAACATTGGGGAATCACTGTATCTGTGGAAAAGGGAATTAAAAAATTCCCATCTAATAGCCTGTGATACTCCAGGTAAGCTTGCAAATTGCCTAGAACCATAGGTGGAGGAAATATCATGTATAAGGGGTTACAACTGCAGACCAGCAGTACACATGAGTATGAGATCCCAATTTATTATACTAGCTTGATTGGTTTTGACAGAAACTGCTAGGTATCTATTACATATTCATTTTCCCCTCTTTCTTACTAAGATAATTCCTTGTTATGGGATTGAGAATGTACATTGAAATTACTATTTGGGGGCTGTGCATTACCTCCCAGCTAGGTGTAGTTTCTTGAAAAGTTCTGGCTAATTATCTATAGTTAGATGTTTTGGGAGTTAAATGGCAGATAAGTACATTTTTTTTTCTCCCACTTTCTCCAGATTCCTCTCTTGAGGAAAGATGCAATAGTTTGATCTCTAATGGCCAAAGAATTTAAGCTGTGTATTAAAGATGAAGAATTAGAGAGAAAATCAATCTGAGTCCCTAAGGACTTCATCAAGATGTATAGCCATTACCCAGTTGGTGTGGCTCAGTGGTTGAGCATTGACCTATGAATCAGGAGGTCATGGTTCAATTCCAGGTCAGGGCACATGCCTGGGTTGCACGCTGGATCCCCAGCAGAGGGCATGCAGAAGACAACCCATCAGTGAATCAGTGATTCTTTCTCATCATTGATGTTTCTATCTCTCTCTGCCTCTCCCTATCTCTCTGAAATCAATAAAACATATTAAAGTAGAAAAGATATACAGCCATTATGGCAAGCTTACTAGCAAACTAATTGTATTTAAGGAAATTAACCTTTTTATCTAGGATCCCCATTAATAGCAGCAAAATTAGTTTGCAACATTTTATATTGGATTACCAAACTGGAGAATTTACATAAAAATTGTTCTAAGACCTATGCCAAAAGCACAGTGACACTGCTTTACAAAGTGTTCACTGTTCTGAACACATATAATTTGCATGTGAACATAATGTACACCCAGCTGGTGTTCTCAAAATTAAATAAATAAATAAACCCACCCCTCCACATTCACTAAATGCAAAAGAAGAATACACTAGGTGAGAAGATCAGCAGACAAAACAAACAAGAGATTTAGCTCTCCAAGATATGAAACTATCCTATCTAATAAAAGAGAAACATGGTAATTAGCCGTACAGCCACTACCCTTCCCATTGGCTAATCAGTGAGATATGCAAATTAACTGCCAGCCAAGATGGCGGCCGGCAGCCAGGCAGCTTGAAGTGAACAGGGAGGCTTGCTTGCCCCAGTGATGGCAGACTCCAACGTTCCCTGCCTGACTTGCCAACCTCTCAGCTGCAACTCTAAGCAACTATGTTGCAAATATAGAAGCTAAACAAAACCCCAGAAAACTGCATTAGTCAGCCGGGCTTCAGCCAGCCGGACCGCAACATTGTATCAAATACAGAAGGTAAACAAAGGCCAGAAACCTGCTTTCAGCAGCCGAGGCCTCAGAGCTAAAGCTGGCCCAGAATTAAAATAAAAAGAAAAAAAGGAGCGGTTGGAGCTTCAGTCACCGGCCAGACTGAAAACGGCCCTCAGCCCCTCACCCAGACTGGCCAGGCACCCCAGTGAGGACCCCCACCCTGATCCAGGACACCCTTCAGGGCAAACCAGCCAGCCCCCACCCGTGCACCAGGCCTCTATTCTATATAGTAAAAGGGTAATATGCTTCCCGGCACCGGATCAGCATGACAGGGGGCAGCGCCCAAACCCCCTGATGGCCCTGTGGCTCTGTGTGTGACAGGGGGCAGGGCCACAACCTCCCTATCCACCCTGCACTGTTCGTGACAAGGGAAGGCACCCCAACTCCCTGATCAGCCCTGATCTGTGCCTGATAGGGGGGAGCTCCCCAACCCCCTGATCGCCCTGTGGCTCTGTGTGTGACAGGGGAAGGCGCCCCAACCCCCTGATCAGCCCTGCTCTGTGCCTGATAGGGGGGAGCTCCCTAACCCCCTGATTGGCCATGCTCTGTGTGTGACAGGGTGCAGCGCCCCAACCCTCTGATTGGCCCTGCTCTGTGGGTGATAGAGGGTGGTGCCCCAACCCCCCACCCCCGATGGGCCCTGCTCTGTGTGTGACAGGGTAGAGTCATAACCTCCCCATCCGCCCTGCCCTGAGTGTGACAGTGATAGGGCCCCAACCCCCTGATTGGCCCTGCTCTGTGGGTGATAGAGTGCGGCGCCCCAACCCCCCTATTGGCCCTACTCTGTGAGTGACAGGGGGGAGCTCCTCAACCCCCTAATGGGCCCTGCTCTGTGCATGACAGGGGGCAGCGCCCCAACCCCCTGATCCGCCCTGCTCTGTGTGTGACAGGGGGTGGCGCCGCAACTTCCCTATTGACCCTGCCTTGAGTGTGACAGAGGGTGGTGCCCCAACCCCCCAATCGGCTCTACCCTGAGCTTGACTAGGGGTGGCATCGCAACCTCCTGATCTGCCCTGCTCTGTGCATGACAGGGGGTGGCGCCCCAACTCCCCAAATGGCCCTGCTCTGAGCCCAACCAGGGGCTGCACCCAGGGATTGGGCCTGCCCTCTGCCACCCGGGAGCAGGCCTAAGCCAGCAGGTGGTAATCTCCTGAGGAGTTCCAGACTGTGAGAGGGCACAGGTTGGGCTGAGGGACCCCCACACCCCCTGCCAGTGCACAAATTTTTGTGCACTGGGCTTCTAGTCCTATATAATAAAAGGCTAATATGCAAATTGTTCCTAATGACGGAAGTTCAACTGACCGGGAGTCAGACATGCACTGACCACCAGGGGGCGGTGTGGAGCATAGCCGGTGTCAGTCATGTGGCGCTCACAGTGGCAGCAATGGAGGCACTGCCAGCCCCAATGGGCCCCAAGGAGAGCGGGACTGTGGCAGGATGGTGGAGCAGGTGAGTGGGCTGCAGCAGGCCAAGGTGCGTGCGAAGGGAGGCCCTGGCCGACAGCTACTAGGGACCCTACCCTTGCACAAATTTCATGCACTGGGCCTCTAGTACAACAATAACGAAGAATCTATACAAATTTTGAACTTTTAATCATTATAAAGGTTAAAGACAAATTAGAAGAGCTAATGAAAGAAAATAACAGTATTATTGAAAACTAGAGTATCTGTACCCCCATAAGGAAAACCTGAAATGAAAAATTTAGCCAGTGGAACACACACACACACACACACACACACAAACACACACACACGAGAGATTAAAAAAATTAGTCAAAGCTAAAGGTACATCCTGGAAAGTATTTGGTAAGTAGGATAAAGCAATAAAAAATCAAAAATATGATAGAACTGTCAGGAGAAATGGAAGATAAGATAAGAAAGTCCAACATATATTAATTCAATATTCAGGGGGGAAAATTAGAGAATTGTGGAGAGTCAAAATTTAAGGGAATAATTATTAAAAATTTCTGGAATTAAAGTAAGATCTAAGTTTTCAAAAAAAGAAGCACCATAAGTACAAAGTAGAAAAAGTAAAACAAATACCTAGATATAGTATTGTAAATAAAATAAAATAACCAAATTTCAAAGATAAAGGTAAAAATCTTAAAAGCAACCAGTGAAAAATGCAGAATACCTAAATAAGAAATCAGAGATAATATCTTCCAGTGCAGAATAAAATAACTGTCAGTGTAAAATCCAATACTTGAACAACTACTCAATAAGAAAAAACATTTTTAAATATTCAAAAATAGACTGAGAGATTTTTCTACTCACAAAACCTTTATGAAATATGAAATTTAATAAGGAGAGAATATAACCTAGAAGGGTGAATGGGTACAAGAAGCAAAGGAAGCAATAAATTTACAAAGGCATTGGTATCTAAGTAGTTACTACCTGTAAATACTACTACTAATAATGACGAATATGGTAAAATGTTATGGAAGATGGGGATGAGAGATAAGAGAAGAATTTAAGTAATTTCAATTTCTTGGGGACAATCTAGAGATAAGAATTTTAGAATGCTTAAAGTCAACTATGGTAATTTACACACTTATGGATAACCACAAAAATAATAGAAACATAATATCTAGTTTTTAAAACAGTAGAGGAAAAAATAAGACATAAAGAAATCAAACCTAAATAAAGATATGAGAAATGGAGAAAAGAAGAAAAATATCACAAGCAAGACAATATGAAAAAAAATATAGATTAATATGAAATAATATAAATATTTTAAATCAGTAAGCATAATACATATCAACATTAAATGTGTCTGTTACACATTCTCAATTTGAATAAAAATATTAATATGAAGCTATGTGAATTTTATAATAGACACATGCAATAAATTACAAAAAAGATTGAGAGTAAAGAGCAAGGAAAAAAGATATAACAAGAACAGTATTCGAGAGGAAAGATGATGTGACAGTATTAATATTGGAGAAAAATAGGCTTTAACATAAAAAAAAATTATTCTAAGGTGTGAAGTTGCCATTACTTAATAATGAAAGGAACAATTCACCAGGAACATATATCAATTTTGAACTGTATGCAACTTACATTATGACTACACAATATATAAAGCATTAATTGACAGAATTTTCAAAATGTTTTTTTAAACTAACAACTACGATTTGAGATATCATCATGACTCTCTCAGACCCAAGAGTTTAAGTGAAAAAAAGAAATATCAAGGATAGAGAAAATTTGAATGACATGATTAATGATCTTTTTCTAACAAGTAGGGAACATTTATTCTTTTCAAGTACACAAGATCATTTACAAACATGAAGTAGACAGTTTCTATTTTATACATCATATTTAAAGAATATAGAAAGCCCAGATGGTTGTGGCTCAGTGGTTGAGCATTAACCTATGAACAAGAAAGTCATGAGTCTAATCCCAATCAGGGCACATGCCCAGGTTGCAGGCTTGAACCCCAGTGGGAGACGTGCAGGAGGCAGCTGATGAATTATTCTCTCTCATCATTGATATTTCTATCTCTCTCTCCCTCTTTCTTCCTCACTGAAATCAATAAAAATAGATATATATGTATATAAAAGAATGAAGAGACAAAAAGATTCCCACTTATGTACGTGACTACAATAACTTTCAAATCAAAACCAAAAACAGCCCAAGAAAGAAAATTTATATGGCAATCTCACTTGTAAACATAGCTCCAAACTTCTTAAGGTATTAGCAAGCCAAATTTAGTTTACAGAATGTTTTTATTCACTTCAAACAAACAAATGTTTTTTGTTCTTTTGTTAATCCTTACCCAAGGATATTTTTCCATTGATTTTTTAAAAAATACATTTTTATTGATTTCATAGAGAAAGAGAGAGGGAGAGAGAGAAACATCAATGATAAGAGAGAATCATTGATGGGCTGCCTCCTGCATACCCGCTACTGGGAATTGAGCCTGCAACCAGACATGTGCCTTAACAACAAATTGAACTGTGACCTCCTGGTTCATAGGTCAATGCCCAACCACTGAGCAACACCAGCCAGGCTTTCCATTGATTTTTACAGAGTAGAAGGAAGAGAGGGAGGGAAAGAGAGAATTATTGATGTGAGAGAGAAACATTGATTGGTTGCTTCCCACATGTGCCTCAACCAGGGCCCCTGATTGAACTTGCAATCCTTGACAGGAAATCAAAACCTTCAGTACACAGGCTTCTGCTCTAACTACTGAGAAAACTGGCCACAGCCAAATAAACCACATTTTGTGACCAAATAAGTTTTATTCCAGGAATTACATTAACATTAGAAAATGTGTTAATGTAATTTGTTACATTACAAGATCTTATATAATAAAAGGCTAATATGCAAATTGTCCCCTCAACTGGGAGTTCAACCAGGAGTTCGACCAGGGGGTGGGGCTGGCCTGCCAACTGCATGTGGCCCCTCCCCCAGCCAGCCCCATGGCTGATCGGCACCCCCCCCCCCCCACCCCAGTCATGGGTGGGGCCAGCCAGCCAACCGTCCAAGGCCCCTCCTCCCAGCCAGCCCTGCCCTATTGGTCCCAATAGGGGCAGGTCAGCCAGACCCCACCTGTGCATGAATTTGTGCACCGGGCCTCTAGTTAAAGTAGAAAAAACAATTTGGTCACTTCAATATATGCACAAAAGTGATTTGAAAAAATTCAATACGCCTTTGTTAAAAGCAAAACAAAATGATGGCAATAACAACAAAAACCCCTTATGACAAAGTAATATTAAAATGTGTCTTAATCTGATAAGTAGTTTAAAAGTAAAAGATCAGAAATATTCCCTTGTCTGGCATGTATGGCTCAGTGGTTGAGTGTTGATCTATGCACCATCACAGGTTCAATTCCCATTCAGGGCACACACCCTGATTTCGGGTTCGAACCCCAGTAGGGGCCGTGCAAGAGGCAGCTGTTCCATGTTTTCCTCTCATTGATGTTTCTAAATCTTTCTCCTCTCTCTTCTTCTCTGTAAAAATCAATTTAAAAATCTTTAAAAAAGAAAAGGAAAAACATTCTCTTTGTAGTCAGGAAAAAATAAGATCACTTTCTCTCTACTTCAACTTTTTCTGGAACTCCTATCTAATAAAAGATGCTGTGGAAAAGAAATGGGAAAGAAATAGAAGTTCTCAAATGACTAGATTACCTGCTTAGAAAATATAGGCACACAAAATATTAAAACTAGCTGGTTTGGCTCAGTGGATAGAGTGTTGGCCTGCGGACCAAAGGGTCCCGGGTTTGATTCTGGACAAGGGCACCTTGGTTGCAAGCTCCTCCCCTGATCTGAGTGTGTGCAAGAGGCAACCAATCGATGTGTTTCTCTCACATCAATGTTTCTCTCTGTCTTTCCCTCGCTCTACCACTCTCCCTAAAAATCAATGGGAAAATTACTCAGGTGAGGATAAAAAAGAAAGGAAGGAAGGAAAGAAGGAAAGAAGGAAGGAAGGAAGGAAGGAAGGAAGGAAGGAAGGAAGGAAGGAAGGAAGGAAGGAAGGAAGGAAAGAAAGAAAGAAAGAAAGAAAGAAAGAAAGAAAGAAAGAAAGAAAGAAAGAAAGGAAGGAAGATCTAAGGCTTACCTGGTGCTCAGTGGTTAGAGCCTCAGCCTGGGGACTGAAGGGTCACAGGTTTGTTTCTAGTCAACAGCATGTACCTCCGTTGCAGGCTTGATCCCTGGTGCTGGTCTGGGCACGTGAGGGAGGTAACCAGTTGATGTGTCTCTCTCACATGGATGTTTTTCTCTCTCTCTGTCTCTCCCCCTCCCTTCCACTCTCTTTAAAAATCAATGGGAAAAATATTCTTGGGTGAGGATTAACAACAACAACAAAAATGATCAGAAGCAGCATGGAAAATGGTAAGAATGTGTTAATTCTGAGATGAGATACATGTGTTGACCTAAGAAATATCCAAACCTGCACATACCCTGGTTGAGGATTTGAGTTTATTTGAGTCAAACTAAGGACATGCTGGGAATGATAGTTTTTCAGTCTCTTTTATACATTTTAAGGAGGAAGAATACACAAAGGTGGGAGAAAGCAAGGTACAGAATGGTTAACAAGATTATGTGCTCCCTTGAGGGTGGTTATACCACTGAGGGGTATAAAAAAGGAGGACCAGCTCTGGCATTTCAAACATGAGTTAAGCTAGTTGCACAAGAACAGTGGACAGGGCCTGCTTAAGGAAAAGATAAATCTCTTATAGGCCTGTGGCACAATTACCCACCATGACCTACCCAGTTAGAAATGGGTCACCCTGTGAGGTTACTTTTCAGATTGATTGTAGAGCCCTTGTTTTCCTCCACATCGTATTTGTTTCATTGCTCTCTGTTCTATTCTACATGTTTGAAATATTTCATAATAGCAAACAAAAGAGAAATGGTATTCACAATATAATCGAACTCTAAATCTTGTTTCAATGTTACCACCTGAATTGAATTTTTTAGTCCTATTCTTGAAGCAATTGTGGGCAAGATATGCCACATTATAAAACAGTCTAGAGTTTATCTTCCTATATTTCATCCTTTTACTTATACCTTCTCAGAGGAGTAGGAAGGTAACGTACTACCTTCCCTTGGAACTTCAAAAGATTTTCTTTCTCCTTCCTTCCCTCTGTTCTTCCTTTTTTGAATTTTTCTTCCTTCATTCTCTTTCTTGTTTCCTTTCTTCTTTCCCTTTTCCAATACAAGTACAATAATATCAATTTGTAATCTTACCCTAATTCTTTTTCTAATTCCTAGAGTTGTCAAAATACAAGAAGCTCAGTTAAATTTGAATTTCAGATATATAATAAATAGTATTTTTGCATGAGACGTATTTATACTAAAAAGTTAATTGTTTTCTGTTTGAAATTCAAGTTAACTGAGTCATAATTTTTTAATGTTTTTACTGATTTTAGACAGAGAAGAAGGGAGAGATAGAAACATCGATTGGCTGCCTACTGCACACCCCTACTGGGGATCAAGCCTGAAACCTAGGCATGTGCCTGACCGGGAATTGAACTCTTGGTTCGTGAGTTGACACTCAATCATTGAGCCTTACTGGCTGAGCCAGTTCTATATTTTTATTCGCTAAATCTGGCAATCTTACTAACTTCTATTTATTATAATTGCTTTTTATTATATGGATCTTCTGTCTCATATATATTCTTTTCACTCTCAAATATGTATTCAGAATAGGTCTGATAGTCTTCTTATATCTAATAAACAATGCTATCTGTCAAGGATAGATACTGTCTATTTATTTATTTTTTCTGATGTATACTTTATTTATTTTATATTTTTTAAGTCTTTATTGTTGAAAGTATATGTCCCTTTTTCCCCTCATTGATCCCTTCTAGCCTGCCCTCACTCTCCCCCCCTTCCCCCCGCCCCTGCCCCAGGCCTTCACCACCCTATTGTCCGTATCCATGGGTTATACAAAGATACTAATATCCTAGTTCAGGTCCTAGTATCAGGATGTGATCTTGACTAGTTCAGGCACAAATTAATTGGATCTTAAGTACAAGATTCCCAGAGGCACAAGCTAGTTTTCGGCCAATACCCTTGTTTGAAAGCAAGCTCCATAGGCACCTTAAATTTTATTTAATGGTTTTTTTCTAATGAATTAAATATTTGGCTCTGTCTGGGCTTCAAATTTTCTCTAAAAAAAATAATTTCTTCCTCATGTGGCCTATTTGTCGTGGTATGTTTGTTTCTTTCTCTAAGAAAACACATCACCTCCCAGATTGTCTTTATAATGCACCATGGTTTCCTTTTGTTTCAATTCAGGGGCTTTCCTCAATGTCCTTTGGTCCTTACCATCTACCATCCTAGCCTATTTCTTCCTTAACTGGTTTTCTTACAGCAGTGGTTCTCAACCTTCCTAATGCCGCGACCCTTTAATACAGTTCCTCATGTTGTGGTGACCCCCAACCATAAAATTATTTTCGTTGCTACTTCATAACTGTAATTTTGCTACTGTTATGAATCATAATGCAAATATCTGATATGCAGGATGTATTTTCATTGTTACAAATTGAACATAATTAAAGCATAGTGATTAATCACAAAAACAATATGTAATTATATATGTTTTCCGATGGCCTTAGGCGACCCCTGTGAAAGGGTCATTCGATCCCCAAAGGGGTCGCGACCCACAGGTTGAGAACCGCTGTCTTACAGATTGTGAGTCACTGAGCACAATGAAAAAGAAATCTCACAGGAAGATTTGAATGAGAGCAAGGACGGTGGTATTGAATAGAAATTACTGTGGTTTTATAGTAGTGGTTTCTTGCATGCCTTCTCCTCTTTGAAATTTTTATTTTTGCAATGAACAATTAAATAAAATAACAAATTTGTTTATGTGAGCTAACCAGACTGAAACAAAAACCTTATGGGATTTGTTATTTCCTATTGCTTTCCTTTTGCCTTTATAAATCTTAAATCTTGTAAAATAAAATATGTTCACAAGTAAATACAAAAGAAAACTGAAAAGCAAGCAATCATATATTTTTACACATATATAGTAGAGTGTTAATACAATCAAAATTTTACAAAATCACATATATACTGTTTGGATTTTTTTTCTTAGTATCTGGAAAACATTTTCCCTTCCTTTTAAATATTTCATCAAATTTTTTTCAGTAGTGTCCTAGTACTGTATTTTCATTTTTAAATGAAAGCTTGACTTTTTTTGAAAACTTTTTATCCTTTGAAACTCAGAGCTTTTATCTGTAAAATAGAATTTGTGGGGGAGAGAGAGGCAACGAAGGCTGAGCTGTGATGGAGTGTCTATGGAAAAGAGTATGTTCTTGTCAGTGTAACTAATTCTACTGAGGACTAGAGGACGGTCACAATGTGAAGCTATGTTTTACAGCTCCGGGGATAAAAATCAGTGAAAGGAAAGGTGAAAATGATGAAAGTCAATGTGGTGACACTGTTAAAGATTTACCTCAATGTGCCTTTGTTGGTTAGAACTCACTGTGCTGCCTGCAAGAGGGGAAAAGAAATGGATTCACTTTATTGCACTCATCTGTCATAGATAATACCCTGCACAAAAAGGTGGAAGGACGTGGTGAACTTAGCGTCAGTCTGTGTGCACATACAATAGGAATCCGTCTGAAAACTCAGCAGGCCTGGGAAATGAGAGGCTGTCATAAAGGGGACAGTGACCTTCTACTGAGATCAGTGAGCTTGAAGCTCGGAAGAGAGGGGCAGGCCAACTTCATCTTCCTTTGTATGCACACTGTTGGGTGTGCTACACATACCTCCAGACTTGGTGGGGAGTCACATTCAATTACCAGACAAATGCAACCCACTCTGCCACCAATGGGAGGAAGTGAACGCGTAGCTCTTTAAAGGATTCCACAGAGAACACATTCATCCTCTCACAGTGATGGATGGAGCCTGCCTCTCTCAGACCAACAGGGTATATTCCAAAGCTGCTGAGATCAATGCCTGTGTGTCAGAAGCAACTGTCAGAAGCAAAATGTTTAGCAATTTCTAAAAAAAGCTAATTTATTTAAGCAATGTCTGTGACTTTCTAGCTATTGCCACAATCAAGGAGCCAGAATATTTTTCATATGAGTCTCCCCCCTTCTCTTACCATATTCTTGAGACTTTCTGTGATTCAAAAAGACTTGACGGTCTTCTTCCTTTCCAGCGCTGGATAGAGCACATGTACTTCCTTTCATGACATAAGGTTATGTTAGGAAGTTTAAAACTGTCAGGCATTAATATCTAAGAATAGTAATATACCATCTGGTGAATGAGTATCACAAATTCTCAGTCTTTGATTTTTTTTTCATCTCTGGATGGTCAACACTCCAACCTGTCCCCTCATGTCACTTAGTGCTCCCCCCGAAAGTCCTGCCCACATGCCCTAGGGAAGGTTCCACTCTGCATCATTCTGGGATCCCCGGGCAGTATGTGTTCTCTATAGGGCCTTCATATGTTTCATGCTCTTCTGAGTCCCTGCTAATGTGCAGAGAAAAAGGTAGAAACCTGAAATATTTTGCAAAAAAAAAAAAAGGAATGTGACCTCTCCCACCCCCTTTTAAAATCACTGTCATTTTCTCCACCACAGAAGCTCTGGTTCTCCTCCAGGCCTCTCTGAGGGGGAGAGGTGCATGCCATCCCTCCTGGAGGCTCTCCCCAGGGACTGAATCCCTCTCCGGGATGGCCCACCGGCAACAACACACCGCAGTTAAGATGTCATGTCAATTACTGACGAGGCAATTACCTGTTTTTTCATAGCTGTACACTTGATCCCTTTCAGAGCTATTTCTAAATATCCCAGTCTGTATTCCACCAGGCACATTGATCACTTAATGCATTAAATATTTCTTGACCTTCATGTACTACAAAAGAGCCAAAAGAGTGTCTAAATTTGCAATCACACAAAACAAAATGACAAATCAGATATAATTTTCCTCTTTTTGTTTTTGAGGCAAACGTTTAAAATTTTAAAAGAAAAGTGTTTGGGGAATGCCATTGCCAGAGAAGCTGCTGAGGATGCATTTATCTGACCTATCGTCAGAGAAGGGCTCCGTAGGGAGCCTGGCGTGCAGTCAAGTTTTTGATAAGGGAATGCATGTGGCTTTGTAGACAAGGATTAGAAGGCTATTTTGAGCAAAAAGTAGAGCCTTTCTTCGACAAGAATAAGAGAAAAGAAATAAAAAAGGTGGCTAGGGTGAATGGTTTCTCTTTACCCCTTGGATCTCTCATTGTCCATCTGACAAATCATATCTATCCCATTTTCCCAAGCTCTCTTCAAGGTTTAGGAAAACAACTAAAATCCACTCACATTATTGGATCTGTCACAAAATGAGCCTCCTCTCCCCCCTCCCCCCCAATAGGTGTCTTGCAGTTTATGATAAATGTAACTTAAATTGTGAACTAACTGATTGGAGAGCATGTATACTTCATACTATATGGGAATGTGTATTACATTTGCTAATGTACTGCATGTTAAGCCATGTTCACCCATAGGCTCTGAGAGAGGCAGGGCTTGTATACAACACACGGAAATTTTAGTTCTGTTTCTGACATTTTCTGATGATGTGAGTTTTGGCAAGATGCATATCCTCTTTAGTTTTCAATTTTCTCCTTTGTAAAATAAAGGTAATTAAGAGCGCTGTAAGCATTAAATGAGATCATGTTTGAGCAGCCTTTAGTACAGTGGTTGGCACATAGCTGAGGAGGTGGTGTGTCTTTTTTTATCTTCCCCTAGATGTTTCTTGCATGGTTTGTCTCCTCAGCCATTGTCCACATAACTCTGAGAAGCTGTAGGAATACGCAGGTGCAGGCTCAAGGTCCAGCTTTCACGCCAATGTTGTGGAAAGGGACAGTACCTGTGCTCCCCTAGGCCACCTGGACAGAACCTCCAGGGAGAGTGACCTCCGGGGGCATCCATGTTGGAGGTGAGGCCCTTCATTATTGTTATTTTTTTAATTAACATGACAAGTATCTTCTCAAAAGGAACTTGATCATGAATTATGAGTGTAGGAAGCATAATAGTGCGTTTATGTTTTGAACACCAATTATTCATGACATTGGAAAAAACTATGGAATTTCTCATTTCTAAGAAATGATTTTAATCATCACCTGAGGATATGTTTTTTATTGATTTTAGAGAGAGAGGGGAAGGGAAAGAGAGAGAGAGAGAGAGAGAGAGAGATACATAGAGAGAGAGAGGGAGAGGGAGAGAGAGAGAGAGAGATAAGAAAGGAACATAAATTGATTGCTTCCCAACCCAGGATCAAACCCAGAACCTAGGTATGTGCCCTAACTAGGAACCAGGCCTGCAACCTTTTAGTGTATGGGATGATGCTCCAACCGAGTGAGCCACCCAGCCAGGCCAAAATTTCTGTTTCTGACTGGAGAAGGGAGGCCAGAATACACAATGCATATGTGAAAATAGGTATGAAAATGGTCTAATGTTATGAAATATTGACATTTCTAGTGGGTTTCTTAATAACTTATTGTAAGTATGGAATTAAGACTCAGTATTTAATAAGTAACCTTTTAATAATAGTATTCCTGTTTCAAGAAAGAGAGTTTTTAAATGTTGATTTAATACATTGAATTCACCTTTATATTTGGTGAGCATTGTGAAGGATCTTGTTTCCAAGATGTTTTGGAATTAGCCCTTGAGCAGGATAAAAATTTATTACTGCTCAGTGAAGTTTGATATAGGAAGACTATTTGGACAGTTTGTACTTCATTAATACAAGTTTGGTTTGTTAAATCCCCAAGTATTGCTATACAAGTCTTCAGATTAAAAATTAATTACAAGAATTATCAACAAATATACAGAGTCAAGAAAATCATAAAAGCCCATCTGTCTGTTTGGCTTTGGAAAGCATAGCATGGTGGCAGTGACTGAAAACCGTATTTTACAGTGAGCTCTCAAAGTAATCTGTCATGTATACTAATTCTTACTTCTTTTATGCAAGATATCTAAATTCCTTCTTAAAGCAAATGAACCATTCACCTATCCATACAATGCAGTTTTATCTCTTGAGCAAAAATTGGTCATGTGAAAAATAAATGCACTGGCCTAGAAGTTTTTGAGATGGTTGATATTGCTCAATCCTTATTTGGAGATATTTTGGGCACAGGGACAAGTGAAAGGCTTCTCAATAATTATTTCTATTATATTTAAACTGTTAGGACATTTTGACTGTAGGTAAGGTACTATGCCTATGCACAGTATGCATAGAAGGAGGACACTGTTACACTAGATTATTTACATCAGATTAATTATAATTATATTTTAAACTAGAGGCCCGGTGCACAAAAATTTGTGCACTCGGGGGGGAGGGGGCGTCTCTCAGCCCGGCCTGTGCCCTCTCGCAGTCTGGGACCCCTCAGGAGATAACTACCTGCTGGCTTAGGCCTGCTCCCGGGTGGCAGAGGGCAGGCCCAACCCCTAGGTGCAGCCCCTGGTCGGGCTCAGAGCAGGGCCAATTGGGGAGTTGGGGCGCCACCCCCTGTCATGCACAGAGCAGGGCGGATTGGGAGGTTGCGATGCCACCCTCAGTCACGCTCAGGGAAGGGCTGATTGGGGGGTTGGAGCACCACCCTCTGTCACACTCAAGGCAGGGTCGATGGGGAGGTTGCGGCGCCACTCCCTGTCACACACAGAGCAGGGCCCATCAGGGGGGTTGGGGCTCTGTACCCTGTCACACACAGAGCAGGGTCGATCAGGGGGTTGGGGAGCTCCCCCCCTGTCACGCACAGAGTAGGGCTGATAGGGGAGTTGGGCACCGCCCCCTGTCACACACAGAGCAGGGCAGATCAGGGGGTTGGGGCACCGCACCCTGTCACACTCAGGGCAGGGCCGATGGGGAGGTTATGGCTCTACCCCATCACACACAGGGCAGGGCCCGTCGGGGGGGAGGGGTTGGGACGCCACCCTCTATCACCCACAGAGCAGGGCCGATCAGGGGGTTGGGGCGCCGCCACTCTCACACGCAGGACAGGGCCAATGAGGAGGTTATGGCTCTACCCCGTCACACACAGAGCAGAGCCCTTGGGGGTGGGGTGGGGGGTTAAGGAGCTGCACCCTGTCACACACAGAGCAGGGCCAATCAGGGGGTTGGGGAACTCCCCCATATCAGGCACAGAGCAGGGCTGATCAGGGGGTTGGGGAGCCTTCCCCTGTCATGAACAGAGCAGGGCGGATAGGGAGGTTGTGGCCCCGCCCCCTGTCACACACAGAGCCGCAGGGCTTTCAGGGTGTTTGGGCGCTGCCCCTTGTCATGCTGACCCCGGTGCCGGGAGGCCTCGCGGCTCCGCTGATCCTGGTGCTGGGAGGCCTTGCTGCTCCGCTGATTCCGGTGCCGGGAGGCATATTACCCTTTTACTATATAGGAGAGAGGCCTGGTGCACAGGTGGGGGCCGGCTGGTTTGCCCTGAAGGGTGTCCTGGATCAGGGTGGGGGTCCCGCTTGGGTGCCTGGCCAGCCTGGGTGAGGGGCTGATGGCTGTATGCAGCTGGTCACACCCCCTTCAGGGTGGGGGTCCCTACTGGGGTGCCTGGCCAGTCTGGGTGAGGGACTGAGGGCTGTTTTCAGGCTGGCGGGTGACTGAAGCTCCCAACCACTCCTTTTTTCTTTTTTTTTTATTCTTGGCCAGCTTTAGCTCTGAGGCTTGGCTCCAGCTCTGAGGCCTTGGCTGCTGAAAGCAGGTATCTGGTTTGTTTGAGTTCCATAATTGAAACACTGTTTCAACTCCAGCTCTAAGATCCCGGCTGGCTGATAGCAGGTTTCTGGGGTCTTGTTTAGCTTCTATATTTGTAACAATGTTTCTTAGAGTTGCAGCTTAGAGGCCGGCAGCAGCAGGTGGGGAACGTTGGCTTCCTCTGTCACTGGAGCAAGCAAGCCTCCTATTAGCTTCAAGCTGCTTGGCTGCTGGCCGCCATTTTGGCTGGCAGTTAATTTGCATATCGCCCTGATTAGCCAATGGGAAGGGTAGCGGAGGTATGGCTAATTACCATGTTTCTCTATTATTAGATAGGATGGTCATTTGTTGACATAAAGTGATAATGTTTTCTATAAACAGTCATTGTTTTCAAACATGTTTTTTCCTGACTCTCATACTGACACATTTATCATGCATATAAAAATCATAAATATTTAATTTGCCTTTAAATAAAACTAAACAACAAATATTATAAAGATACAACTGAAATAGTAACTCTTTTATAGTTAGATAAAAAAGTTAAAATTTCAAAATCAGTCCTTAAATCGATTTGGAATCCTAGTTAATTCTGCTCCCCCAAAAGTAATATTCTGAATAATAAACAGATATAATAATGAAAAGAGAAACTAATAAATATGTCAGGAACAATTTATTGTTGATTTGTATGTATTCTCAATGTCTCTACTGGAATGCAAATAAACCTTCAAAATCAGATTATTACATCCAAAATTCTGTACTCGTGATTATAGAAAAATTATCTGTACTGCTAATATCTGTATTTCTAATAGTTTTTAAAAATATGTTGGTTTAATTTTTAAAGAAATTTGAGTGATCAATATAATGCCCAATTGGATCAATATGGTATAATTTTGTTGAGCATTACATGTAGAGTTTTTTACTCTTAATTAATTTATGAGGATTATTACCTATATTGATGTTTACAAATTGAATAACAGAGTCTTAAAAAGCTAGCAGAAAAGCAAAAGAATGGTCAGAATGTGAATTCTTTATCCTGCTATAATGTAACCAGAACTTAGTATAAGGTATAGCAAATATGTTTTTTTAATAAATTGCTGTGTTTAATTGCTAAATATAAGGGAAATCTCTAAAAAGAGAAAAAGTACCCATATGAAACTAGAGCAGAAAGCAGTAAGTAACAGAGGTAGATGGAGCAGGACATTTTAAGGGAGATTTATGTTGAGGTAGATGCCTTCATCAGCGCTGCTATCCAGGGGTTATGCCTCTGGGCCTTGGCAAGATTGGGGCAAAACTTGAAACTCTTGCATTAATCATAAAATCACACAATTAAAGGGAGCTCAGTGGTCCCAGGTCAGAACAAATCTGGAACTTGCAGAATATAAGATTTCTGTAGAGTAAAAGGTCTCCCATTTATATCCTCAGAATTCTTCCAGATGTGGTTCAATAAGATATAAATCAACAATGAAAATTCAAAAAGCAAACATAGATATAAGTGTCCATAAATGAGGATCAACAGAAATAAATACCAACATAATAACCAACCAATTAATTCAGAATCCAGAATTATCAAATATGAAAAATAAATTTTATAGATGCAAAATATTTAAAGAAATAAAAATATAGAATAAAAAAGAATAAAAGAGAGACTATCCGAATTTATTTTAAAAAATTAAATAGAACTTTTTGAACCTTTAGAAACAACACATATAAATATTGAAATAACTTACATGGAAATTTATTGAAGAACAAGTACAGACTCCCACGTGGGGAGGGGGAAAGAGTCCCACTGAGTCCTTTTCACTACAATTAAAAAGGCTGCAACGCCGGACCAGTTTGGCTCAGTGGATAGAGCGTCGGCCTGCGGACTCAAGGGTCCTGGGTTCGGTTCCGGTCGGGGGAGTGTGCCTTAGTTGCAGGCACATCCCCACTGGGGGGCGTGCAGGAGGCAGCTGGTCAATGTTTCTCTCTCATCCATGTTTCTGACTCTCTGTCCCTCTCCCTTCTTCTCTGTGGAGAATCAATAAAATATATTTTTTTTAAAAAAAGGCTGCAGCTTTTTGTGCCTCAATATCCCCTCTGATTGATCACTATTCCCCTTTGATTTGGTCATTATAGCAACTACTGAGCTCAAGTCTCACATGAACTATGTGAGATTCCCTCCTTCTTCTCCCTTATGTTCTCCTATTCCCTCTGAGCTTTTCTTCTTCTTTCTTTGAATGAGGGGTTTCCTTCCCTTTATTCTGTAAATGTATACTTTTTGCTACTCTCAGTTCCCTTATCTTATGGAGATGTAATTTCTGCCACTCCCAGCTCCCTTGTCTTATGGAAATTTACCGTTTTGCAACTCTGTAGCCCCGTGATTTTTCCATGGACCCCTTAATTCCTAAAATTTCCTAAGCCTGCCTATTTCACCCCTAAAAATTCATTTCAATGTGAGTCTTGAGAAGTTATTTATTCTCTATCTCAATTTTCTCCTTTGTAAGTAAAGGTAACAAGGTTTATATTAATACCAGAGGCCCGGTGCACAAAATTCATGCACTTAACAGGGGGGCATCCCTCAGCCCAGCCTGCTCCCTCTCTCAGTCTTGGAGCCCTCGGGGGATCTCTGAATGACAGCTTAGGACCACACTCCATCAGTCGGATATCCTTAGTGCTGCCGCAGAGGTGGGAGAGACTCCCGCCACTGCCACTGAGCTCACCAGCCATGAGCCCAGCTTCTGGCTGAGTGGTGCTCCCCCTGTGGGAACACACTTACCATCAGGGGGCAGCTCCTGCATTGAGGGTCTGCCCCGTGCTGGTCAGTGTGCGACATAGTGACTGGTCATTTTGCAGTTCAGTCAATTTGCATATTAGGCTTTCATTATATAGGACTAGAGGCCTGATGCATGAAAATTCATGCAAGAGTAGGCCTTCCTTCCCCCGGCTGCCGGCACCAACTTCCCTCTGGCACCCAGGACCCGGGCAGCTTCCCTCCAGCCACCAACAGGCACTTGAGACCCAGGCACCTTCCTTCCGGCTGCCGGCAGGCACCCAGAAACTGGGCTGGCTTCCCTCCGGCAGCTGGCAGGCACGCAGGACCTGGGCTTCGCTCCGGCCACCCACAGGCACCCGGGACCTGGGCTGGCTCCCCTCCAGCCCCAGCTTCGTCAGGAAGGAGGTCCAGTCTAATTAGCATATTCCTCTTTTATTATTATAGACTAGAGGCCCAGTGCACAACAATTTGTGCACTCGGGGGGGTGGGTCCCCCAGCCCAGACTGTACCCTCTCGCAGTCTGTGACCCTTGGGAGATAATGACCTGCTGGCTTAGGCCTGCTCCCGGGTGGCAGAGGGCAGGCCCAACCCCTAGGTGCAGCCCCTGGTCAGGCTCAGAGCAAGGCCGATTGGGGAGTTGGGGCACTGCCCCCTGTCATGCACAGAGCAGGGCAGACCAGGAGGTTGCAATGCCACCCTCAGTCATGCTCAGGGTAGGGCCGATTGGGGGGTTGAGGCACCGCCCCCTGTCACACTCAAGGCAGGGTCGATGGGGAGGTTGCGGTGCCACCCCCTGTCACGCACAGACCAGGGCCAAACAGGGGGTTGGGGTGCTGCCCCCTGTCACTCACACAGTGGGGCCGATAGGGGAGTTGGGGCACCACCCCCTGTCACACACAGAGCAGGGCGGATCAGGAGGTTGGGGCGCTGCACCCTGTCACACTCAGGGCAGGGCCAATGGGGAGGTTATGGCTCTACCCTGTCACTCACAGAGCAGGGCCAATCAGGGGGTTGGGGTGCTGTCCCCTGTCACTCACAGAGTAGGGCCGATAGGGGAGTTGGGGTACCAACCCCTGTCACACACAGAGTAGGGCGGATCAGGAGGTTGGGGCGCTGCACCCTGTCACACTCAGGGCAGGGCCAATGGGGAGGTTATGGCTCTACCCTGTAACACACAGAGCAAGGCCAGTGGAGGGGGGTTGGGGCGCCACCTTCTATCACCCACAGAGCAGGGCCGATCAGGGGGTTGGGGCACCGCCACTGTCACACTCAGGGCAGGGCCGAAGGAGAGGTTATGGCTCTACCCTGTCACACACAGAGCAGGGCCCGTGGGGGGGGGGGGGGGGTTGGGGCGCCGCACCCTGTCACACAGAGCCGCAGGGCGATCAGGGGTTTGGGGAGCTCCCTCCTGTCACACACAGAGCCGCAGGGTGATCAGAGGGTTGGGGAGCTCCCCCCTATCAGGCACAGAGCAGGGCTGATCAGGGGGTTGGGGCGCCTTCCCCTGTCAGGAACAGAGCAGGGCGGATAGGGAGGTTGTGGCCCCGCCCCCTGTCACTCACAGAGCCGCAGGGCGATCAGGGGGTTTGGGCGCTGCCCCCTGTCACGCTGATCCCGGTGCCTGGAGCCTCGCTGCTCTGCTGATCTGGTGCCCGGAGGCATATTACCCTTTTACTATATAGAATAGAGGCCTGGTGCATGGGTGGGGGCCGGCTGGTTTGCCCTGAAGGGTGTCCTGGATCAGGGTGGGGGTCCCCACTGGGGTGCCTGGCCAGTCTGGGTGAGGGGCTGAGGGCCGTTATCAAGCTGGCGGGTGACTGAAGCTCCCAACAGCTCCTTTTTTTCTTTTTTTTTTCTTTTTTTATTTTGGGCCAGCTTTAGCTCTGAGGCCTCACTGCTGAAAACATTGATACAATGTTGCAGTCACGCTGGCTGAAGCCTGTCAGCCGGTTTCTGGGGTTTTGTTTAGCTTCTATATTTGCAACATAGTTGCTTAGAGTTGCAGCTGAGAGGCTGGCAAGTTAGGCGGGGAACGTTGGGGTCCGCAGTCACTGTAGCAAGCAAACCTCCCTGTTCGCTTCAGTGCATGGCTGCCGGCTGCCATCTTGGCTGACAGTTAATTTGTATAAGGGATATGCTGATTAGCCAATGGGAAGGGTAGCGGTCATACGCTAATTAGCATGTTTCTCTTTTATTAGTGTAGATTGTTGGCTAAATTGGCTTAAAGCAGCCATTAGAATAGAATAATGGCTGGAAATTTTTAGAGCTCAACAGAGATGTAATAACATATACAAAAAGCACAGAATGTACCAAGAAAGAATTTTAGAAAAAAGTGTAGATGTTGTAGTGAAATTGAAGATACAGAGAAGATAAATTAACAATAATCTACAAAAATAGCCAATTCAAATATTAACAGATCTCTTAGAAAGCAAACATAGAGGCCAAAAGAAGGTGATATAATATTGTCAAAATTCTGTTTACTTTCTTAATTTTTTTAACTATTCTGTTCTATGCATTTAAAACAATAACTGACACATTGTGGGGACTCAATTAGAAATTGTTGAATAAATTATTATAAATACAAATATACAAAATATACTATTATATCCACAAAATATAAAGTACCAATGAATCTATGTAATAAAATATGTAAATGGTGAGATATAACAAGTTTGTAGATAAGAAGGCCTCAATATTTAAAGATATAATTTGTCTCCAAATGGATCTTATAGACTTGAGGCAATTTAATCAACTTCCAGCAGCATTTCCAAGGGATTTATTATTCTATTTTAACATTTCCAGGAAAGAACAAAGGTCCATGAATACACAGAATTTTTCTAAAGAGAAGAATAGGGAGAGGAAGAGGGAAGGTAGAGGAGAAGGAAGTAAAGGGGCTTGCCTTTTTATATATTAAGACTAAGGGCCCAATGCATGAATTTGTGCACCATGAAAGGAACTGTGGGCCACAAGGCTGCGGTGGGCACAGGGGCAGGTCTCGACCCATCCTTCGCAACCCTGCCCGGTCCCTCCCACCGCTGCCCCTGTTCCCCTGACTGCTGGCAGCCCCTCTCTCATCACTGCTGCTCCCACAAGCTGACAGCACCAGCCCTGCTCGCACCTGCTGATGGTGCGAAGTGATTGGGGCCAGCTCCAGCAGCAGCTGTGAGCAGAACCAGCGCTGGCAGCATGTGTAAGCGGCATCTCTGGCACTGGCTCCAGGTGTGAGTGGGGCTGGCGCCGGCAGTGGGAGAGAGAGGCGTCCACCAGCCCCAATCACTCCTCAGGACCAGGGGGAAGTGGAGAAGCCCTGAGGGGTGATCAGGGCCAGCAGCTGCCGCTGGCACCCACTGACAGCACTGAGCAATCGGCAGCAGGTGTAAGTGCCGGGCAGGACCGTGGGCATGGGAGCAAAGAATTTTCAGTAACCACCAGAGGCTTACCCCACTGACAGCGACCAGCGCCCCACCTTGGTCTGGCACCCCCACTCACCTGCTCCACCATCCACCTGCGGCCGACACTCGCCATGTTCTATGCTTTGCCATGGCTGCCGACACCTGCCATGTTCCACACATGACCCCTGGTGATCAGCGCATATCATAGAGACTGATTGTTTGGTTGTTCCACCATTCAGTCTATTTGCATATTAGGGTTTTATATATAGAGGTGCTTAGTAAATAATGTATTGCTATAAATATAGAAAAAATGACTAAAAAGAGAGAATAGAGAGTTCAGAAATAGCTCATCACATACATAAAAATTCAAAATCTAATGAATGTGATATTAGAGATCTTATTATAAAAGGGGAACTATTTAAGTGCTGGAGTATTACTTTTCCAAACTGAAAAAAAAAATAGATTTTTCTACTTTCATTACACAGAAAAATTAATCCCAGAAAAATTACAGACATAAAGTGAATGGTACATTTTAACATGTTTAGAATATAAAGGAAAATACCTTTGACCTTCATAAGAGGTAGAACTTCCTAAACAAGACACAAAAAAGTTTCAACCACAAAAAGATTGATAAATGTAACTATCTTAAAATCAACAAGTTCTATTTATCAAAAGACACCAAAATAATTATACAAGGTCCAAATTGCCAGGGTAAAATTAGTCACCTAACATATGAAGATTTCCAAGTCAATAGGAAAGTCCCTTTAATAGAAATAAAAAGCACAGCCCTGGCAGGTAATTGGACATCCTCCCATATACCACAAAGGTTGTGTGTGTGATACTTGATCAGGTACATACCTAGGTTTCAGATTCAATCCTTTGTCAGTGCTCATTCTGGAGGCAACCTATCGATGTTTCTCTCTCACATCAATGGATCTCTCTCTCTCTCTCTCTCTCTCTCTTCCTCTCACTCTCAAATCAATAAACATATCCTCAGGTGAAGATAAAAAAAAGAAAAAAAGCACAAAAAAATGAATAACCATACTTTAGTAGATGAAACAATAATGGAAAATAATCAACAAAAATATGTTAAATCTTATTAGTAATCAGTGAAATATAATTTAAAATGAGAAACATAATATTACACCCACTAAATAGATAAAATGTATAGGTTTGACAATACCAACTGTTGATAGAGCTATGTGAATCTTCATAAATCACCAGTAAATGTGTAAATTGGTTTAACAATTTTGGAAAATAGTTTAATATTATCTTGTAAATTTGATCATGTGCATACTCTGTTTTCCATAATTCCACTTGTAGATATTGATCTAGAAATCACTTGGCATGTGCCCAGTAGATATAAAAAACCATGTCCATGGCTTCATTGTTAATAGTAGCAATTATTAATAGCAATAATGATTGACTAATAATAAACTTTCATGGGCCAGTTAAAGAAGAGGTGTAGTTATGAACAATAATATGGATAAATGTTAGTAATGAATGGAAGCAAGTTCCAGAAGAGTACATCTAATATACCAAAAATTTATCATAAAACATTGTCAAAAGCAAACATACAAGGTGTCCCCCAAAATGTGTACACACACTTTGAATAATTATAAAAGGCAGTGTTTATTAAAATACATTTCATTTTCAAAAATTGGGCTGTCAGTTATTAAAGTGTCCATATATTTTTTTTGGAACACCCTGTTTTAAACAATATATTTCTTAGCAATAGCTTACACATGTAAGAAAGCTTTTTAAAGTAAAAAGTGAAGAATCAATGAATACCAAATTTAGTAGATGACTAGAATATGGAAGGATGGAATAGAATACAGAAGGTAGAGTATAAAATAGGGAAGGAAGTCAGATGATTTAATGATATTAGTCATATTCAGATCTGAAGTGGGGTGATGAATTACTGCATGTAAATTTTGATAATATTATTATAAAGTTGAAATAGAAATTTTAGAGGTGAAATAGGCAGGTTTAGAGAATTTTTAAAAAAGTAAAGGGGTTCATGGAAAAAGTACAGACTACCGAGCTGCAGAAAGTTACATTTCCATAATACAAGGGAACTGGGAGTAGCCAAAGGTCTATATTTACAAAATAAAGAAGGAGGGCCTCACATGTCCCATGTGAGGTTTGACCTTTGAGCTCAAGAGTTGCTATAGTGACCAAATCAAAGAGGAATAGTGGCCAATCAGAGGGGCTACTGAGGCACAAAAACTGCAGCCTTTGTAAACCAGGGAAAAAGGAACTCGGTGGGACCCTTTCCCCCTCCCCATGAGGGAGTCTGTGCTTATTCTTCAATAAATTTCTACCTTTGATATACCATCTTCCATCCATGCTTTCATTTTTCCACTTCAACGGACAAAGAATCTGGGGAAGCCATTCTGCCCAGGGGAACACCACATGTTCCAGTCCAAAAATTTTGTATCAAAATATTATATAAATTATCAAATATTGCAGAATAAGGAGTGAAAAGAAAACAAGTAATATAAACAAAGCCCAATAAAGTAAACAAACTTTAATATATAATGTTTTCCCAGTAATGCCAACATTTGGAAAGTTAAGTAAATTTCTTGGTTAAATTTTCTAAAAGTTACCACAAAGTTCAAGTTTTAAGAAACCCATTTCACTATGAGATATATAAACTGTGAGATAAGATAAAAACTAGCATTTTTCTTTCATTTACACTTTTTAAAAAGAATTACAAATAATTAATTTTTAAAGAAAAATATTCTAAAGAGGACATGATTTTGTACCAAACTGTCACCGTATGAGTTATGGAATACCCTAGCTAAGACCACTGACTATACAAGATTGGGCAAAAGTAGGTTTACACTTGTTTGTATGGAAAATAATACAATAATTAATAAAAAAATACAAAAATAAACTGTTTCACATACAACTGTAAACCTACTTTTGCCACATCTTATACATTACATATATAGAAAAATGATGTAATACAGAAAATCAAAGAGAATAACCTAGGGTTTAGCCCTAGCTGGTTTGGCTTAGTGGATAGAGCATTGACCTGTGGACTAAAGGGTCCCAGGTTCGATTCCAGTCAAGGGCATGTACCTGGTTTGCAGGTTCCCAGCCCTGGTTGGAAGCATGCAGAAGGCAACCAATCCATGTGTTTCTTTCACATTGATATTTCTCTCTGTCTTTCCCTCTCCCTCTTCCACTCTCTCTAAAGAAAGAAATCAATCAATCAATGGAAAAATATCCTCTGGTGAAGATAGATAGATAGATAGATAGATAGATGATAGATAGATAGATAGATAGATAGATAGATAGATAGATAGATAAAAAGAATGTAAGGCAAAATTTACAATAGCTAAGATTTGGAAACAGCCTAAGTGCTCATCGGCAGATGAGTGGATTAAAAAGCCTTGGTACATCTACTCAATGGAATACTATGCTGCTGTAAAAAGAAAAATAACTATTACCATTTGCAACAGCATGGATGGACCTGGAAAGCATTATGTTAAGCGAAATAAGCTTGTTGGAGAAAGGGAAATATCACATGACCCTCACTCATTTGGGGAATATAATGAACAACATAAACTGATGAACAAAAACAGACCCAGAGACATAGAAGCATTGAAGAGACTGTCAAACCTCAGAGGGAAGGCAGGGTAATGGGTGGGGGTAGGAGGTCAACCAAAGGACTTGTATGCAGGCATATGAGCCTAACCAATGGACACAGACAGTAATGGGTAAGGGCATGTGCTGGGGGGTGGCAGTGGCCAGGGAGAGGTCAATGGGAGGAAAGGGAGACATATGTAATACTTTAAACAATAAAGAATTTAAATTTTTTTAAGAAATTCAAAAGATGTCTGCAAAAAAAATTAAAATCTACATGCTTCAAAACCAGAGCACACATTTGTCATCGTATCCTCTCATCAAATTTCTATATTGCAGCACTTTCCTAAGAACACTATCTACAGCGCAGTGCATGTTTGCTGTAAATTGATTGTATTTTAGAAACCTGAGGTGAAATCAGAAGAGGCTGTAATGCTCACTTCATTACCCTGTTGCCATCTTGGATTTTACATGATGTTTTAAAAATATTTAAAAAAAAGAATTTAAGGGTTATTTTGTTTTTAAATAGCCCCTTGTCTTTTAGTAAATATGGGAGGATTGCATAAAAGATTTCTATTATTAGCAGTTGCTAGTATTCAGAAGGACCACATTCTTAGATAAATTTCATAAAATTTTGGAAAAACACTAACATTACGTTAAAGAACATATGCAAATGGCCAGTGAAATAACTAGAGTAATTGTCCATTAATGACAAAGAATCAAAGTGCATTTTGGTGCAGCAGAGATCAGTAATCTCTCAGATCCAAAGAATGACTCCAGAAGATCATATCAGAAAATATCTGCACAACAAACAAAGTGGCACAAATGCAAGTAGAAGGAAGTGTAGCTCAGTCACGTTCTGTGCTTGCATTTGTTAACACAAGGTCTACTTATACAGTGTATCTTTAGGCTTTGGTAAATAAATCTTTTACTGTTTATTATGAAAAATTACCCCAGACTAAGCTTGCTTTCCTTTACCAAATATTAAAGCCTTTACTTAATTCTGTCTTTGTACTGCTTCTTTTCTTTATTTTGTAGTCAGTAGTGTTCTGTCTAGCCTCTTCCTGGGCTTTTGAAAGATTGAGCCCCTCATGATGAAAGAGTTTCCCCCTTGCACGATCCACTCCAATTAAAAATTGTAAAAAAAAGTGCACCGCCTTCTATGTATAAGGTTCTTTGCAAGAGAATGTGACAGAGATAGTATAATGCAGTGATTTTCAATTTATGTGCCACAAGAATTTTGAAAACATGCAATATCTGACTTCTTAGTCAGGGGCACTGACTTCTTTTCCCTTAGATTGTCAAATAAAAAATGACAACAGCCAAGACAACAGCTGTCTGGTGTGAATGAATAAAAACTAAACCTATTTTTTGTTAGATCAGCAAAAATATATTTTTTGGTGCTGCCACAGAATTTTAGTAATTAGTTTATATGTTCCATGAGATGAAAAAGGTTGAAAATCACTGGTAACTAACAGGAGATATCTTTACTTATATAGACACTGGCAGTGTACAAGATAGATAACAGGCAGGAGTGAGAGAAATTGGGAAAAGAAATCATTTTTGTACACAGTACACAAAATTATTTTTCATAAGAAATTATTCTTTAGGTACAAGATACCTCAGAAGAGGTAAAATAAAGAGAAAACACAATAGAAAAATAGCATCAATTAAACAAGTGTTAAGCAAGAAAAGTTCAAGTCCTATTTTAAAACATAATAAAGAGTTTACATTTTCAATATTTTCAAAAACTTTTCAGCGTGTGTTAATGTGCTTCACCTTACTGTGAGAAAAAATAAACAAAAGGTTTTTTTCAGATATATTTTCAATAAAGCATCATAACAGACACACTATTTTTTGAGGAAAGCAATACATTAAACCTCAGGTATTTATTGTGTTGTTAATAATCACCTAAGAATATTTTTTCCATTGATTTTTAGAAAGCGTGGAAGTGAATGAGGGAGGGAGAGGGGAGAGAGAGAGACGTTGATGTGTGAGAGACACATCAATTTGTTGCCTCTCCACAGGCCCACACCAGGGCCAGGGATCAAACCTGCAACCCAGCTACGTGCCCTTGACCAGGAATCAAACCCATGACATTTTTGTCCGTGGGCTGATGCCACACCAGCCAGAGGTAACCTCACATATTTAAATATGCAGAAACATGCTCTAGTTTTTACAGGAAGGAAGAGCAATGGGTGGTAATGGTATTTTTGTTGCCAAGACAGAGAAATCATGAGAGATTGATTTGGGAGAGAGGAGGCAAGATGAACTATTGCAGGATATGAAATTGAAGGCTACTTGTTCCCTATGTCTCAGGTGAGGGAAGAGCAGAAAGAACAGCTTCACCACAGCCTTCCTAACACTGACTCTGTGCTTCTGCAAAAATGGCTATGTGTCAAACAGCGGAGAAATGTAATCATTATTTTTAGAAATTTTTAGACATTTTCCATTTCCTAGCTGACTATCATAATTTATTTTCCACAGGGTTGTTCATCATCCATAAAATTGTGTAGGATTTGTGAAGCAATCTTGAGTTTATACCCTCTGGGATGTTTTAGTGTAGAACCAGAAGAAACTAGAGTGATTTTATTATTTTATTTTATTTTTTCATTCAACCTGGAGAAGAAAACTGTCTGTTGATGAATTGTATTAAAGGCACTCAGAACAGAAAGACAACTGCAAGGGCTTTTTTTGTTGTGAATGTATTGAAAGTTTAAAGTTGTTGAGGCCATTTGATAGTTTAGGTGCTATGCAATTAGTTTGTAGTGTTCAAGAAGGCTTGTCAGACACTGCAAGGAGAATGAATGGAGGGCCTTGGGGCTGTTGCCTAGAGGAACACAGCGGAGAGCAGAACTTGTTTCTGCTGCCTGTACTGTATGCTGTGAGGACTGTCCCCCAGTGTCCTGCCTGGAGAAAGCCCAGCATGGCTGTGGGACCCCAGACTACAATTCAACTGCCATTGCTGCTGAAGCTGCAGTTTGGATTCAGACCTGGCCAGAAGTTGCTGTAATCCCGTGAAATGTTGAGCCTAACAAAACAGATGATTATCATAGGGTTTTCTCTATTCTTTTTAAATTAGTATTCATAGAATCTTAAATAATTTGCATCCTAAGCTGGCTACATGAATGCATCATCAATTGACCTGTTATTTTCTATACAATTGACAAGTTGCCTTTAGCCAGGTGATATTAACATTAAAACACAAAAACAAACAAACAAAAAAACACCAAAACATACACACAGAACAATGGCAGTAAAGTGGGCCATCTGAATATTTTCTTATTTTTTCATGCATTTCTTTTTTCTCAGAAAACTATGGCTTTGTGTTAAATAATATTGATTCAGGCAGATTCTCCCACTTCAAGTGTAGAAATCTTATTCATAGAAGATGGTGGTACCTTGTGTGTATTTACTAGACTGTCACTTGTGTGTATTTACTAGACTGTCACTCCACATGTTCCCACAGAGCTTTACTATAAGAGAGAGAGGACAGAGTAAGCAGACTTGGGTTTAAATCCTGGCTCTGGCTCTGGCTCTTATTAGCTGGGGCACCTGGGATCACTCCTCTGGGCCTCGTTTTCTTATATGTAGTGTAGAATAATAAATAATAGGGTTAAATATTTAACTACTGTATTTGGTATATGTCAAGCACTAAAAATTGGAATATACAATATCTTTGGTTTAAAATCAGTTTGTCATATTAAATGTCATATTAAGATACATACAGTACCTTCTTAAAATCATAAATATTCTAGCAGTTAAATGAGTAAAAAAACACAGGAGACCAAAGACAAAGAATGCATCTTGCTGAGGGGTTGGTGTATGGTTAAGAACGGCATTGTATGGTTAGTTTTAATTCCAATTGTATGGCTATAATAGAGAATATTTATTGTATACTTAGTCTTCTGTTAATGTTTTCTTTTCACATATGAGGAAATTGAGACACTGACAGATTAAGCAACTTACTCAAAATCATTTAGCTAGTGAGTGACTGAGCTAGGATTCCAAACTAGGCAGGCTGTCACCAGTCTCATAACCACTGTGCCCTACTACCTTTCCATATAGTTTTTCCCAGTACACATTATATATACACTGAGTGGCCAGATTATTATGACCACCCCATCAATACTTTGTTGGGCCACCTTTTGCCTTCAATACTGCAGCGATACTTCTTGGCATTGACTCCATGAGATATTGAAAGCTGATGCAAGGAATCTGACACCATGTCTGATGAATAGCACTGTCCAGTTCTGTGAGATTTGATGGTTGTGGAACCAGCTGCCTGATGGCTCTTATAACTTCGTCTCACAAATGCTCAATTGGATTGAGATCTGGTGATTGTGGGGGCCACCGAAGCAAGGTAAAGTCTCCCTCATGTTCTTGAAACCACTCCTGCACAATACGAGCACCATGGCATGGCGCATTGTCTTATTGGAAGAAGCCATCTCCATTGGGATACGCCATCAACATGATAGGATGAACTTGATCAGCAACGATACTTAGGTATGTTGTGCTATTCAGACGTTTATAATGATCTGGCCCTCTAGCAACTTCAGTGGGAAATTATAGCTAATTTGCCTACAAATGTCAGGAGGTCATAATAATTTAGCCACTGAGTGTATATCTGGATGCTAACATATTCACTCATAATCACACTTTTGGTGGCTTCAAGTTAAAGTGAGGATTAGGGTTAGATCAAAAAGAAAATCTCATCCTTCTCTTGTGCTATCCTGTGACATAATCTATCATAGGTCACTTATTTTTGCTTTACCTTTTCTGGAAAATACCATATTTTAATAAATTTAAGACATATATCATGTGTTGAGTTTAATGGTCTGATGACTAAGGGGCTGGGGAACACGAATAAGGTAGGAGTCGGGGAAAGGGCATGGAGTTACTGAATGCAATATGCAGAAAGGAAGGCTGGGTGAAGAGATGAGAGGGATATTCAGAGTAGGACATCCATAGGAGGAAATCTGAGAAGACTTGGAAAAAAGGGATATGCTGGGACAGACATAGAGACCAGCACCGTTTTATGCAAGGACAGGCATATAGTCTGTACTCAAAATCCAATGGGCACCACCAGCCATCAAGCCAGTAGAAGGAGCCACCATTTGAGGGAACTGAGATTAGTTTTCTCTCTTTGAAAACAACTTTTCCAAGGCAAGGCATATGTTGCTCTTTTGTCTTCTTGTTTTTAGGGAATAAGAAACACAAAAGTCAGTGGTTTGTATTGGAAAAAATCACTTAATAGGCCCCTCCCATTCACATTAGACTCTCCAAATAGAGTGCAAAATACTTCTTATTAAAGCTACCTTATAAGGGGGCACCACAGAGGAATGCAATAAACTTGTGAATGGTTTTTTTTTTTAAATATTGATTTCAGAGAGGAAGGGAGAGGGAGAGAGAGATAGAAACATCAATGGTGAGAGAGAATCATTGATCATCTGCCTCCTGCACGCCCCCTACTGGGGATCAAGTCCACATGCCCTTGACCGGAATCAAACCCAGAACCCTTCAGTCCCAGGCCAATGCTCTATCCACTGGGCCAAACCAGCCAGGGAGTGAATGGGCTTTGAGTCACCATTCATAGAAGAAAAAGAACAATTTGATCATCTTTTTTAGGCTTAGTGCCATCATTAAAAATGGGAGGCTAGTCTTAGCAAATGCCCCTGGGTTGAGTGATAAGTATTAAAACATCAGTGACCTCGATATCTAATGATGCAAAACCAAGTCTAAATTATTAATGCTACTTTAGTATGACTATGTGCTGGCTTTTGGAACAGAGCTGTTCAATGAACTGGAGAAAACAGCGGCTATGTTTTAGATAATAGACATCCAGGTAGTACCTTGTTTATATGTCATATTTTCCATTTTAAACTTCTTTTTTATTCATAGTTGAGGTAGAGCACAATGCTACAACTTCAACCAATATTAAACGTCTCTGAATAGGCTAATTTGGTTTACAGTGGGTGGAATTGAAGCAATACAAAAACAAAAACACCTTGACACAAACCAACAGAATATTCTGACCTGGGGCAATTAGCCTAGTAATAGTGTGATAATAGTCCTTGAAAAGCAGGAGGACTAGTTATCGCATTTAGTTAGTTTTGTTTTATTCTAAGTTCTGTTTATAGGATACAAAATGCAAGGCTGGACAGTTATCCCTCTGATTTGATCTGTGTAGGCAGCCAAAGTAGCTAATTCAGGAGGGAGATAGAGCCCTGACTAACTACTCTGATCTAATCAAGAGAATAACTGCCAGATCTCTCTTTCACTTGATGCCCAGTAGATGCTGCTTTGGGGAATGGCTTAGATTCAAAGGCTCTGTTTGAAGTTCCCCAAAAGTCTGTTAATTGGAGCTCTTTGGATGCTTCGGACAGATAAAATTTCATAGCTTGGGTTGGTTGGCTAATAAGTTCTCAGACACTATAAATTCAGCCACCTTAAAATGCTGGGGGCAAAAGACCTTCATAAGAAAAATAGTAATTGTCATAGCATGGTTTTACTGCTAAAAACCTGTACCTGAGATAGTTTGATATTATTCCATTTAGCAAAACATTTAGGAAATGTAGAGATGAATTGTTCAGTTCAGAATAGTGTTTCTGGTCTGAGTCCTAAAAGCACAGAGAGAGTCACATGGTAATTCCTTTAGTCAGTACCAAAGTTTTTTAATGTCAACAGTTAGAAAACTAAACAACAATTTTGGTGCTACATTTTAATTTTATCCTTGAAAAATTAACCTGGTAAAAATTTCAGGGGCATATATCATTTTTTCCTCCCTAAGAAATGATATTCTTTATAAACTAAGGAGGAGCGAGAGTGAGCAGACAGTACTGGGTGGATCTCAATAATGTTAAAGTGCAAAGGTGTTCAGAGTTAATAAAACTAACAGACCTCCCTTGCAAGTATGTGGATGGCTACTCCAAATCAATCTCTCTTTCTCTCTCTCTCACTCCCACTCTCTAGTTTTCTCTGTTGTGTTCAATGTTATGTCCTTACTTCCTTCACCCTGAGTTATAGGTACCACCATGAACATTAAAACAAATATAACAGTTCTTTGAGTAAACCCTAGAAATCTCCACAAGATTCTTAGGTCAAACGAATGGGTAACTGATTTAATCTTTCCTGGATTGCCAATGGAGATAATACCTCTGAAGAAACAACCAAATTATAGGGTATCCTCCCAAAATGTATACAAACTTTAACAGCTGAGAGCTCAATTTTGAAAATGAAATGCATTTTAATAAACATTGCCTTTATAATTATTCAAAGTGTGTGCATACATTTGGGTGGGGACACACCCTATATTTCATATTCCTTTTGTGAAGGCTATGTCAGCACTAAATCAGCTTCCATAAAACAACAAAGTCAAACAACTATGAGTGTTTATTCACTTGCAGCCCAGTTAATTATCTTCTAAGGGATATGGTACCAAATCAACTTGATCCAGAATCTGGAAATATTTAGAGAAAGAAAAAGAAAATCTTTATAGAAAAGTCACTCACCAGAAGTGAATAATGGTTCATTTCACTAAATGTTTATTGAGTACCTGTCAAAACCCAGCATGATTTTTAAGCATCTGAAGTATATGAAGAATGCAAATGAAAGTATAACTTCTTATAACTACCTAATAGTACTTAATAGTTAAGCATTGTTTATTTTTTAACACAAAAAAACAGTGAAATGACTATTATTATATTATCATTTCACAAATGAGAAATTTATAGCTCAGAGAAATTAAGTGGCTTAAACAACGTTGTTTAGTTGGTAAAAAAATGCAGTCTGACTTTAAGAAGCCTCACAATGAATTAATTAACAATATAAATAGTAAAAATGTGCCACCAGGAAATGTGCCACTATGAATGATTAACATGAAGTTAACAGCATAAGATTTCACAGGCAGGAAGATCAAAAAATATTTTATGGAAAAGGTGGGAGTTAGGGACAATCGACAGAAATTACTGAGAAATGGATAAACAGATAAGTGCTAGGAAGCTTTTTATTTAAGGGAAATTCTGTGAGCATCCTGACAAGTTGAGAATTTATAATGTTGAAGGAGGATTTGCAAAAGTAATTTGGACATAGACTATAAAAGAAATAATGGGTTAAAGAGTTTGTGCGTTGGCATCTAGGTCATGCGTAGGAATTTAAAATTTTGAGAAGGGAATGAACATGAAGATAGAGTTTGGAGGAAGATTAATTTGGCAATAGTCTACAATATGTATTAAAGAAGAAAGAAATTAGAGGCAAAGGCATCTATTAGGAGACTACTGGGATATTATCGTAGTCTGAGCTGCTCTAACAAAATAGTGAAGGCTGAGTGGTACAGTGGTATTGATTTCTCACAGTTGTAGAGATTCGGAAGCCCAACATCCAGCACTGGCAGATTCAATATCTGGTGAGAGCCCACTTCCTGGTTTATAAATTGATATTTTTTCACTGTAACCTCACAAGGTAGAAGGGACAAGGGAGTTCCCTGGGGTCTCTTTTATAACTGCACTAATCCCATTCATGAGGGCTCCCCCCTCATGAGCTGCCTGATCACCTCCCAAAGGATCAACTTCCAAATACCATCACATTTGGTATTAGATTTCAACATATAAATGTTGAGAGGACACAAACATTCAGTCTACAGTAGTTTGCCCCTGGCCTCCAAAATGCATGGCCATCTCTCTTGTCATCAGCTCATAAATCCAACTGTAAAGTTTCACCTAAAGATGATCTAAATTAGATATGGGTAAACTCAAAGTATGATTGATCTTGAAGCAAATTTCTCTCTAGCTGTGAATCTGTAAAAGCAAACATGTTATATGCTTCCAAAACACAATGGCGGGGCAGGCATAGATAGACATTCCTACTCCAAAAGGGAGAAATAGAAAAGAAGAAAGGAATGACAGGCCCCACCCAAAAAGTCCTAAACACAATGGGGCAATTTCCATTCATCTTTAAGTCTCCTTGACTCCATGCTGTGCCTTCCAGGCCCACTCTAATGGGGGTCGTCTCCCAGATGTCCTGGGGTGTGGATCCTGCCTTCAGGACCCAAGAGGGTGATAGTCTTTCCTTCACTGGTTTTCTGGGAAGTCCTGCCCCCATAACTTTGGGTGGCCCTGTAGCACTTCTTTGCCTGGGCCCACAACTCTCGGGGTTGGAGTCCTGAACCTGTGGCTTTGCCAAGAGACTTTGTCCTTTGAAATCTTGATGCATCTGGGCCCACCAGAGTCACAAGTGAAGTGACCAAGGAAGGTGGCAAAGGAGTGCAAGGAACAGCAGACCCTGATGTGAGGTGGCACTAGGTAAGATGCACTTAGGTCCCATAGGCACTTTTACCTGTGATGAGAGGGCAACTCTGATGATCTCTGAACCACCTTCTGGATCATTCTTCCATTGTCTTGAACAATAGCTTCTGGCTTCTGTCCAGAAGGTTGATTAACCTCCTTATTAAATGTTCATATGGCTACACCCTTAGTGCTCCCTCTCAAACAGTTCTTATTCTTTTTTATAAGGATAGGCTGAGAATTTTCAAAATGTTGAAATTGTGTTTCTCTTTTGATTAACAATGTCTTTAAATCAGTTCTCTATTCTTGCAATCCTATATAATAAAAGGCTAATATGCAAATTGTCCCCTTGACCAGGAGTTGAATCAGGAGTTTGACCAGGGGGTGGGGCCAGCCAGCCAACTGCCTGCAGCCCCTCCCCCTGGCCAGCTCCGCCCCCGATCGCCTCCTACCCTGATTGGGGGACGGGGCTGGCTCACCAACTGCCTGTGGCCCCTCCCCCCTGCTGGCCCTGCCTGATTGGCCCTGATGGGGCGGGCCAGCCAGACCCCACCTGTGCACGAATTCATGCACCAGGCCTCTAGTTTACTATAAGCATCCAGGAGAAACCAGGTTGCTTCTTTAACATTTTACTTAGAAGTTTCTTCAGCCAAATATCCAATTTCACAAGTTACACCTTACACAAAACACTAAGACACAAACACAGTGTAGCCAAGTTCTTTACCACTTTATACCAACAATAGCTTTTCCTCCAGTTTTCAATAACATGTTTCTTATTTCTATCTGAGACCTTGTCAGAATGCCCTTTACCATCCATAGTTCTACCAACATTCTATTCAGAATTACTTAGGTAATCTAAAAAGACTGAGGCTTTCTCTACAGTGCCTCTCTTTCCTTTCTGAACTCTCACCAGAATGAACCTTAATGGTCCATTCTCCACAATGTAGGCTTTCTCTAGCATGCACCTCAAAACTATTCCAACCAATTACTGTTTCAAAGATGCTTCCACATTTTTAGGTGTTTGTTACAACAGCACCCCATTTTCAATAGATATTTCTGTCTTAGTCCATTTGGGACTATGGTAACAGAATACCATAGACTTGGTGGCTTATAAACAACAGAAACTTAATTCTCACAGTTCGGAATGCTGGGAAGTCCAAGATCAAGGTGCCAGCAGATTCAGTGTTTAGTGAAAACCTGCTTCCTGGTTCACAGATAGTCGTCATTTTGCTATAATATAGCCTCGGATGGCATAAAGGGGCAAGGGAGTTCACTGAGGTCTCTTTTATAAGGTGGAGTCCTCATAACAGTCACCTCCCAAAGGCTGGCCCTACCTCCAATATAATCATATTGAGGATTAAATTTTAGCATACAAAATTTGGATGGGATACAAATATTCAGTCTATAGCAGTTGTTTCCCTAAAGTTATGGATATTTCCCCGTAGTCTGAGGAGTCCCCTTAAAAATGAGGAGTCCGGGGGAAATAATTCAAGCTGGGTAACAGCAGAGGATTACATAACCAGGAGTTTCTTTTATGAGCATATCCCACCTATTATATAATAGTTAATATAAGAAACATCAGATTTTAAAGATCTCAAGAATTCATGGTTTTATGAGGGAAAGAATCACTCATTATTAAAGGGTGTGGAACTGATGGATGAGGAAAGACTAAAAACTGAAGCACATATAACAGCATAAATGGTGACGGAGAGGTGTGACAAGTGGAGGTGTAAAAGCTCCACAGAAGAAGGGGAATCATTTGGCAGAAGGAGGAGATAAAGAAGGAAGACATGGGACCACAGGGAATGTTGCCTGACAGACAGAGCTACTGGACAGTGGAGTAGACTCCCAAGGGAAGCTGTAGAAATTTCATCAGTCAGGACACTTAAGGTGAGTGTGAACAAAGCAATAAAACATCTGCTGTGAGAGCAGTTCTGCATCTGCATGAAAAGGACAAGATGGTCAAGTGGATCATTTCCACCTCTAATGTATTTGACGCCAAATTAAGTTAAATTTTTTTACAAAATCAAAATGATGCTTGCCTTAATGACAGTGTTGTTTCACATCTCCTGGCAGGTAGAGTACTCTTGGACACATATACCTTTTTACCCAACCCCCATAAATGCTGTTTCAACGTTTATCACCCTCTTAAAGCTTTAAGCACCCCCTCTGTTATCCTTTCACTCTCAGCAGTTGACCTTGTGTTTTGTTCACGACAAAATTATGCTGAGACTGAGATTGTCTTTGCCAGTAATTTATTTAACACAGGTTTACTGCAGGAATTATAATTTATAATACTAATATTTCACAAACCAACAGCATACAGGATGTCTCTTAATAAGCCAATAAAGAAATAACATACTCCAAACCAATGATAGATTACACTATTGTGCTGAGCAAAGGGAGATAAAAAATAAGTTTAAATTTAGTTGAGGTGTATCTTTCTAGGAGTTGATTCACAGAAGGCAAGTTAGCTAACTGAGAGCTGACATTCAGCTGCCAGCACTAACTAGCAGTCCCTTGTGGCTAGAGCATGATACTAACTAGTGGGATGAAGGCACCGGAGTTTGCAGGTAAAATGATCTCTTCCAGGAGTGGCTGCATGGTTTTCACTACTGCCAGCAAAGAAAGCCTTGCCCAAGCCAGAGCTAATGCCCCAAGGTTTTCAGAGAGCCATTTAGATCCTCAAAGAGTAGCCTTGCCCAGATTGAACCCTCTCACTAAGTCCTCACAAACTCTTGATATTTAAAGTTCAAATGTAGATTACATCATGGTTGATCTTCCTTATGTTCATATTCATAAGTGCTCAGTAGCACAACAATTGTGATGCCATTTTCCTGACACAGCCTCCTCAATGTAAACAAATTCACCCTGGATCAAAACAATGTCACTTAAGTCATGAGCAAGTAGATTTGAAATCATGACAAACCAATGCAGAACACCTTGCCACTTGTTTCTGAGAAAATAAAAATCATCTCTGTCTCTCTGTATTTCTCTGTCTCTCTCTGTCTCTCTCTGTCTCTCTCTCTCTCTCTCTCTCTCTCTCACACACACACACACACACACACTCTGCTTCCTTCTCATGGTAAACTTTATTGGTTACTTAAGCACTGGCCTCCACCTTTTCCACGCTTAGAACCCACATTTTTCAGGTGTTGCACAGTCTCGGGCTTGGGAGGGATGCATACTCTGCAACCTGGGTAAGTAAGTCATAATTAGTATACGCCATGGTCATTCAAATTCTTCTTGCCAAGGATAGGTTTAGTCATGGGCATGTCTCACAATTCTGGCCAAAGACACATTAATAGAAGTATATTAGGAAGCTTCCAGGAATGTTGTCCTCACTCTTCAAAGAGGTACAGTTCTCATTCACATTAAGCCATTTGTATTATGGTTACTAAAGTCTAACTGACAAAAACCATTGGCCTCTTTTCATTCCTTATCCAAGTTGATATCTTTGTGGTTTGGACTCTTTTGTTCACTTCCTCTGAATATTGCTTGTGATTCATTGTCTTGTTTTTCCTGACATGTATCTCAGGATCCTTCATGTTGTCTGCCTCCCTTAACTCTTTATATGTTGTTTACCAAATCCCATTCTTTTCATCATTCTCTTATTTTCCCTTGACATGTTCTCCTAAGGGGATCATCTACATTTTCCTGGCTTCAACAGTGATTATATTGCCATCCATTCTTTAATGAGTTTTGGATCCATATTTCCTGCTATTTAACAGACATTTCCATACAGACTTCATTAAAGCAACTCATTCAATCTGTCTAAAATAAGTATATTATTTCTGTCCAGATTGGATCTTTTTATTGACATTGTAAAGATAATTTCTCAACATTCAAACACTGAAAACTATAGATTTATTTTAGATTTCTGTCTGTCTCTCAAATCCCTACTTCTAGTCAATCAAAAATACATGAATTTTAGTCCCAAATATTTATTGTATCTTTATTTTTTATTCATGCTGCTCCACTTTATTTGAGACCTTTATTTTTAGCATTAAAAAATGTGCCCTAAAGTAATAGATTCAGAGTACTCAAGGTCCTGATGATGTTGTTGAGATACAATCTCATGAGAAGTCTAAAGAATTATGTAACAGTGTTATTACTAGGGTAACGTTAATCTCAATCATGGTAAAATCTTGAAGTGACTGCCTTTTATCCTAAGAGCCAGAAATCTTCAGTGTGGTAAAGCAAGATCTTTTATATGATAGCCATTTTGTCACATAGCATTCTGAAATAATCTTAGTCACAAATTTCATTATTTTATTCCACAATTAATCAAGATCAGGAGACATATGTTAACCAACAGCTGTTTTCTGTGAATAAAGCAATAAAGCACTTTTATTCATACAACATCCTCCCTTCCTGCTGGTTTACCTTTTGTACATGATAGGCTATAAAATAATCCTATATAATAAAGAGCTAATATGCAAATGGTCATCACGCCAACATGCCCATGCGCCTTCGCACCAGGCTTGGGGGACCTGATGCTGCGCTCCCCCCCCAGCATCAGTGCCAGGCTGGGGGACCTGAGGCTGTGTCCCCTGCCCTGCAGGGGTTGATGGGGGTGGGGCCATCCAGGTCTGGGTCTCGTGCGATTTCAGGTGCACACAGGTGGGCGGGGACTTGACTCTGGGTCCCATGGTGTGCTCCTGACCCTTACAGGAGGGAGATCTTCATATACATTTTACCAATTTTCTTTCATCTCTGACACTTATATTATAGAGAAAGGGCAAATAGCAATATTAAAATATTTCCTCTAATTTATACCCTTTTAATGTGCATGAATTTCCTGCACCGAGCTACTAGTCTTTAATAAAATAAAAAAATATATTATCTTGTGTGAACAGTAAAAAAAAATCATTGAGCACATCTTCCTCTTATATGTCATACACATATGCCAAGAAATGATTCCTGCTCTGAAACTCAGTGGCATCATTCAACAATAAATTTGTAGGCCTAGAAGAGTAGCCTATTTTATATAGAATATGCAGATAATATTTCAATTGAAAGTCACAAAATAAGAAGGAGAATTCTTTTTAATTTTTTATATATTTTTATTGATATCAGAGAGGAAGGTAGAGGGAGAGAGAGATAGAAACATCAATGATAAGAGAGAATCATTGATAAGCTGCCTCCTGAATGCCTCCCACTGGGGATTGAGCTGGAAACCTGGACATGTGCCCTGACCAGGAATTGAACCATGACCTCCTGGTATATAGGTTGATTCTCAATCACTGAGACACACAAGCCGGGCAAGAAAAGAATTCTAAGTAAAATAAACATAAAGCAAGAAGGCCTTGGAGTGGGGGTGATCTTAAAAAAACAGGAAGATGGCCAGTGTGTCTACCATAGTATATCTTGGAGAGAAGGATAGAATAAAAGTTTGGGATAGGAGACACGAGCTGGCTACTTTAGGGTCTTTTGGCAAATGTAAGGATATGGTATTTCAATGTAAAGATTCAGCACATATGTGGTATGGTGCAATTGCATTTTGAAAGGATCATTCTCACTGCTTTATAGAGAATAGATTACAAGAAAAGCAGCAGAGAAGCAACCCTATATAATAAAAGCCTAATATGCTGTGTCTAGTTGTCTGGTCAGCAGTTCAACCAATCAAAGCGTAATATGCTAATGATATCCTAAGGCTGCTTAACCACTCGCTATGACATGCATTGACCACCAGGGGGCAGACAGTCGCCCAATCGACCAGTCGCTATGATGTGAACTGACCACCAGGAGGCAGAGAGTCAAACGGTTGACCAGTTGCTGTGACATGCACTGACCACCAGGGGGCAAACGCTCTGGTAGGTTAGCTTGCTGCTGGGGTCCAGCCAATCAGGACTGAGCGAGATGGGCTAGACATGCCCTGGAGCCTTGGCCTGGCCTGCACCCTCTCACAATACGGAACCCCTTGGGGCGGGGGTGTCAGAAAGCCGGTTTCGGCCCGATGGCAGAATGACCAGTTTCTATGATGCACACTGACCACCAGCGGGCAGATGCTCAATGCAGGAGCTGCCCCCTGGTGGTCAGTGTGCTCCCACAGGGGGAGCGCCACTCAGCCAGAAGCCAGGCTCACGGCTGGTGAGCACAGCGGCAGTGGCAGGAGCCTCTCCCACCTCCACAGCAGCACTAAGGATGTCCGCCTACAGGCTTTGGTCTGCTCCCCACAGGGAGCGGGCCTAAGCCATCAGTTGGACATCCCCTGATGACTTCTGGATTACGAGAGGACACAGGCCAGGCTGAGGGACCCAACCCCACCCCCTCACGCCCCGCTGCAAGTGCATGAATTTCATGCACTGGATCTCTAGTTAGAAAATAATAACCTAGAAGACAAATTATGATAGTTCAAATTGATCTCAAAGTTTTAGAGATTGTGAGAAATGATTGGATTAGGATAATGTTTTTTTAAAAAATTACAGATACATTTGATAAGTTGTGTACAGTTTAGGGAAAATCTAAATAACTAATATTTTCTAGTTTTTAATCTCAAATCTACAATTATACTTGAGTTTATTACAAAAATCTCAATTTTTATGTTTAAACTCTAATCTATTATCTTTATTCCCAAACCAACTTCTCTTTCTGCATTCCCATTCTAAGGAATTGGCTTCTCTATGGATCCATTTACTCATGTCACAAAATTGATATCTATCCTTGACACATCCATTAACCCCCACAAATTAATCAGTTACTAAGTCCAACTTCCAAACTATCTCAAACCTGGGCTTATTTTTTTCTAAAAGCACCATAGTCTAAACCACAATTATCTCTTTCCTGGAAATTTATAATAATTAGGTATTTACCTACATCTGTACATCTGTTTTTCATCTGCATATATTCACCATATAGTACTCAGAATGGCCTTGTTAAAAAATAAAACTTATGTCAAGCATCTTTTTTTTAAAAAAATATATTTTATTGATTTTTTACAAAGAGGAAGGGAGAGAGATAGATAGTTAGAAACATCGATGAGAGAGAAACATTGACCAGCTGCCTCCTGCACATCCCCCACGGGGGATGTGCCCACAACCCAGGTACATGCCCTTGACCGGAATCGAACCCGGACCCTTCAGTCCACAGGCTGATGCTCTATCCACTGAGCCAAACCGGTTTTGGCTTGTCAAGCATCTTTTAAAATAATTGAAAGACATCCATTTGGTCTTGGGATGAGTCCAAGGTATTTCAAGTGATGTACAAGGTTCTTCAGGATCTAGCTCCTGTTCACCTCACCAGCCCTATCTCATGTAACCCTCTTTTCCAGTCTTAATGTCTCAGTCACATTGACTATACTTCAGTGACTCAAAAGCTCCATGCTTCTCCCTACCTCAGCACATTTGTACATATTATTCTTTCTATCCACCTTAGCACTTTACTACTCACATTCTTCTTTAAGATCCCAGAATAAAGGTTATTTTAATAGGGAAGAGGCTGCTATCATAAGTTCTCAGAGCACTCTGTACTCTTCCTTTATCACACTGTTAACAATGGCAATTATCTTTGTGAATATCTGTTGGAGACCAGCATGTCTCCCAATACATTATAAGTCCTATGAGTAAAGAAATTGTGTCTGATTTGCTTCTCCATTTCGTAATTTCCTCCTCTCCTATTCTAATAACTATTTCTATTAGAAATATAATAATCTGACCCTGGCCAAGTATCTCAATTGGTTAGAGCATTGTCCTGATATGCCAAAGTTGCAGGTTTGATACGGCCAGGGCACACATAGAAATCAAACAAAGAATAGATAAATAAGTGGAACAACACATTTCCTCTCTCTCTCTCTCTCTCTCTCTCTCTCTTTCTCTCTCTCTCTCAGATCAATTTTTGAAAATTAAACAAAGAAATATTACAATCTGTCTTTTAAGTAAAGTGAAAATCATTAACTGTATTCAAAAAGGGTTAATATGATCCAATGTGTATAATGTGTATAATGAAAATGTATAATTTTCCCAGTTGCTCTGTAGAGAAGGATGAGATAAGCTAAAGGAAGTGTGGTGATAAGGAAATTAGAGACCAGTGATAATGCAGAGAGAAAGGCCTCTAAGATGGGTACAAGTGGAGATAATTATTGAAGGGGTTCAATATGAGCCTCCCCAAATATGCGACTTTGGCATGTGTATTACTTTAAATTGAAGGTAGTCAAGATGCAACAGATTAAAGAAAAACTTTTACCTTCCTTTTAACTACCTAAAATAATTAATATAGATGGCTAATAAAGAGAACTATCACCAGAAATAACTACAAAGAGTATGAGGTAACTGTAGTAAGATTGAAGGGAGCTTATCAGAGCCTGGAGATCAAATTCCTCTCTGTGTCCCATCATCTCTGCATGGTATGGCAAACATTTGGTTAGCAAATGTTTTCTCTTCCCATCTTGTAAATTGTTTTCTTCCCATTTGAAACTGCAGACACTTACCCCCTTCTCCTTAGCTCAGGATGACATATAAGCCTTAATTGCCTGACTGTCTATGGGTCTCATATTCTTATGCGACCATATATATATATATATATATATATATATATATATATGATTAATTTATTTTTATCCAGTTAATCTGTCATATTTGTTTAATTATTAGGCCAACCAGAGGACCTAGAAAGTTAGAAGAAAAAATTTACTTCCCCAATACTATGTTCAGAAAGAGTTTTCAAAAGGTATAGTGGGCAGTAAAGAGAGAGATGGTTATGCAAAACTTTTTTCATGATGATCTAATTTTCTCACTAAAATCTGTCCATGAAGGGAAGTAGAGAAATGAGGAAGTAACTCAAAGGAGATGGGGTATCAAGGAAGGTTATAAAGATGAAAGATATTAGATCATGTTTTTATGTTTTTTAGTAACAATCTATAGGGAAAGAAAGCTTGATGAGTTAGAAGTCATTTTGTAGATGCCTTAAGCAGGTGGAACAGAATGGGACTCAGAACACGGATGTAGGAATTGCTCTTCAATAGGGTGCATGGGGCAAGAAACTTCCCTGTAACTGGAGGAAAGGAAATGGTGGTTGCATGTGAAAGCTAAGTTTGGTGATAGAAACAGGGAGGCATTTACATCTAATGACTTCTAATTTCTCACCTAAATATAATGCAAGAATGAGAAGGTATAGGGTACAGGATCTTTGAGGAGAAAAGATATAGAAGTCATTTCTGAGCGTAGGACAGTAAACCTCTAGGGAAACATAATTGGGACTCCAGGCAGCTGAGTGACTGTTTTACGTATTGTGAACATGAATATAGAGTGAAACTTATCAGCAGATAATTTTCCCGATTAGGTAGGGGTATAGAGAGGAAGACAGTGAAGTACATTCAGGACTGTAGGTGAGAAGATGAGAAAAAGGAGAGAGGGAGAATAACAGGGTTGAGGGTATCCATAAGGAAGTCTTTATAATGATGGTAGTAAAAAGGATATGAAAGCAGAAAAATGTTAACAGGGTCAATGAATTGGAAGTCTGTTCAAGCTGCAGTGAGACAACTTGAACAAGGGAGCTGGAAGGCTCTAAGGTGGTGGTGCCAGACTTGGATGTTTGATATTGAACTTTAGAGGTGGTTCAATTTCTCATGATGACAAGATGCAGAGTGTGATAAAGGAGTGGGTGGTTGAGATACAGTGTGTTTTTTTAAAAATATATTTTACTGATTTTTTACAGAGAGGAAGGGAGTGGGATAGAGAGCCAGAAACATCGATGAGAGAGAAACATCAATCAGATGCTTCCTGCACACTCCCTACTGGAGATGTGCCTGCAACCAAGGTACATGCCCTGACCAAAATCGAACCTGGGACCTTTCAGTCCGCAGGCCAAGGCTCTATCCACTGAACCAAACCGGTTAGGGCTGAGATACAGTTTTTTAAAGAAAGATGGAAATATACAGAGGAAAAGATGATCATTCACTGACAACTTGGAATTATGAGGCTAATGGCAAGAGTTGGAGACCTGAGAATGACTGAGCCAGGATCACAAGTTTCAAGTGAAGGAAGAAATGTCCCAAATCTGGTACTGCAAGAGGAAGAGAGGAACGGGAGGGTGGCCATATGGCATGCACATCAAAGAGAGAAACAGATTTGTTTTGAATTTTTTTTTATTTTATCTTGTTTTTCCAGAGAGTTGGATAGTCTGAAATTAAAGAGTATCAAGAACTAAGTAAAACAATCCTGGAATCTGCCTTTGTGAGGAAAAAAAGATATAAATCAAATAATTGAATAGAGAAGTATATACTTACAAACTCTAACAAGTTAGGAAAAACAGTACTGGCCACTGAAACAGCAGGAAACACAGTGATCCAACTGACCTGTGGGTGAGAGTAAACCCTGAGGATACAATCTTTGAGAAGAGATCTGAAGGATGAGTGGGTGCTAATGAGACAAAGTTTGGTTGAAAGGAGAAATAACAACACAAAATTAGAGGTTTTTAAGGTAGGTATGACAGGAAAACCAACGGTAGGAGAATAAAGGGAATTTTTTAGAGGGTCAAAAATGGCAGACAAAATGGATCAAGGAGTGACTGAACTATCAAAAGAATAGAAAATGTGCAGGTCATGACATAATAATTAGTCTTGGGACTCAGGATGATGTTAAGTAAAGAGATAGCATATGGAGTGTGAGAAAGTAAAGACGTGACTAGTTAGAGTGGGAGAGTATCCTTCAAAAATATAACAATGACAAATAAGGAATATGTCCAGAAGGATGGGTTGGGTGAATGTAGTCATCAGGTGGATGAATATCTACTAATGGTTTAGCTAAACTGTTAGAAATAACAGTGTCTTGGCTGGTGTGGCTCAGCTAGCTGGGTGTCCTCCCCAGGCACCAAAAAGTTGCCAGTTAGATTCCCAGGCAGGGCACATGCCTGGGTTGTGGCTTGATCCCTGGTAGGGGGTATGCAGGAGGCAGCTGATAGATGTTTCTCTCACATCAATGTTTCTCTCTCTCCCTCCCTTTCTCATTAAAATTAATAAAAATATATTTTTAAAAGAAATAATAGCACAATCCAGACATAAAAGTCCTCACTAAATTTGGATTAATTAGTGTAAAACTACAGCAAAAAGACAGGACAAAAAGCAGTGTTTTTTAATAAAGGTGAAGGGATCTGTTCTGGACACGTTGTGTAAACTGCATAAAATCTGGATCTCAGTTTTACCACATGTAAAATGGGAATAATAAGCCCTATCCTGAATAGCTTTTATGAAGATTGATGTAATGTGAGATGCCTGAATGAGTACCCAGCATATATTAGAAAATAAAAGCTAATTATATAAATTATCATATTTGCACTTATTACTACAAAGTGTTGCCAGCTATATTATTGATTGTTTAAAGAAGGTTTCTATGTTATTTGGCAGCCTAACATATCTACTATTACTTCAATTTTATGTCTAAGCAGAAAGGTAGCAGCATTAGGAAGAATGTTTAGCATGTAAATATAAGTTTTAAAGACACAGTTAGCTATACATAGCTAATGCTAAATGGAGGTAGAGTGGGCTGGGTGGGTGGGAGGAGGAAGGCTCTCAATTCCTCTTGACATTGCCTCTCTGAAAGGTACAGTCCTAGGAGAATCATCATCCAGCAAGTGTCCAGTCGAGGACACAAAAAAACACAAAGAGCCTTTGCACAAAGTCACAGAACAACTCAACAGTAAAGACAAGACCATTGTCTGTGGTCATTGACTCCTATGTTAGTGCTAAATCCACTGGACCATACTGCCTCCTTACAATTCCTTATTCCGTGGATATGGTGTCCATATTCTTCCTCGTCTGAGTGATTCAAACGGACGCTCCTGGGCCCAGAAGCCTAGTAACTCTGCATATAAAACCCACAGTATTGTGAGTTGACCAAAGGGGTAGCTGGACCATGACTTGGGAGACAAATAGCTCTCCAGAGAGATTACTGATGTGTTGAATCCCCTCATGCTCCTCAGCCATGGCTCCCCCTACTATGGCTCTTAGAGCTCCATAGTCACTTCCGGATGAAGCAGCCATGGTTATAAGCCCTTGCCCTCACCTAGACTCCTAGAAGCCTGAATTGGGTGGGGTACCCACAATTCATAGTCACTGTGAGAGGGCACAGCTAGCTTGTCAGGTAGCACTCTGCCTCTTATTTGGAAGCCCACTTAAGGCTGAGAGTAGTGGTGCTCCAAAGGCAGTATGCACTCCTCCTGTCTGTAATATCCTTAGCTATTATCACAATGAGTATAGCACATTGGGGGGTAACCCACTGATATAGCCGAACTTGACTCTAAAATGTACAGTAATGAACTGCAGCAGCTGTAGTGCTCTAAATCAAAGGTTCCTAGCGCCGGTGAGGGAATGGGAAGGGGAGTACCTCCTCTCAGTAAGTAGATTCTCTGCCAAGCAACCTGCCTGCTACCTTAAAAGCAAAATCCTATTATACCTGTGAAACCCCCACAGCAAGGGGCAGAGTCAGACAACCATCACAAAGCAACTTGGGCAGATTCCTGGGATGCCAGGCCACTACACAGAGCTTTCAGAGATAATAATTATCCCATCTGCAGACTCTCTCGAAAACACTAAAAATGTGCAGGTCATGACATAAGACCTCCGTAGGCACTATTGCTCTCTTGGGCAGTCCCCGAGGGCCAATCTGAACAACAAAACCATGAGCCTTGCAGAAATTTCCAGCTAAAGAAATACATAGGTTGGATAATAAAAACAGTTTTGGATAGACCCAGGCAGAAGACTTTAGAAAATTGTTGTGGTTTCTACTAAGTTTATAAGACAATCCCTATGCAGTAATGAATGAAGAGATTTGGAGCCAGTAGAAAGTAGAGAAAGTAAAATCTATTATAGACACTCTGGGAGCCCTGACTATATTAATGCAAATTCATTTTAGAGCTTGCTAAATTATTTACATAGTTGTGGAACTTGTAAACTTCCCTATCCTCCCCAAAGTATTTCTTCATTAGGATTCCCTGAAAATCAGAGGTTGTTGCAAGCACAGAATTAGATCAGAGCCCTGCCCATTAATTGGCTACCAAATGTTCATCCGTCAATTGACAAGGTAGAATGAGGGCATGTCCTGATGAGGCCACACAGGAAACCAGAAGGATTACAATCCTGCTCCTGCCTCTTCTCTGCCTTCCCTTCTAAGTGCTCAGTGCACAGCAAGGGGTCCAGGCTACCCCTGAGCTGATCAGAGCTCTGCTTTCAGAGAAGGGAGAGGAGAAAACTCCAGGCAGTATTCTTCCCTGCAGAACACAGGCTGTCTACCCTTTATTCCACAGAAACACAGTTTTTTTAAGGACTGAAATGATCTGACCTCAAGGTTAGGGATGAGAGCGAGAAGGAACTATTTGTTCCTCTCTTCCTTCAACACATTCCCATCTCAGCAGCATTAGTCTCTCCTCTTTTTCCTCTCTCTCAATGTTCATGCCGACGTGTTAAAAACCTGTCATATCGCCACTGACGTTCAGAATAAAAAGCAAGTTATTACTAAGCTTTACTCTTTCTCTAAAATTTCCAAAAATTCACACAAAAAATCATCACTTATGAGTTCAGATTATAAGTCAATTGTTCACGTCACCGTGAACTCCTGATCTGTAGACATTCTTTCCTTCTTCTTCTCAAAGCCCTCCTTGATCCAGATGTTTGCTTTTTAATCTCTAGTGGTTAAACATTTCACATTATATTGTCTAGTTATGATGTGGTTTGCTTACATTTCATGAGGAAACATCTGAATTTTTTCTCCTGGTAAATTCAGTCATCTTTCTGGACTCCTTCCTGACTTTATCGCCTCTTTAGTACTTACAATATCTTTTGTACCATGTTCTCTCTGAACAACTGTTATTCCTGGGTAACAGCTGAGACCTTGTCAGTTCTTTGAGTTGAGTTCCAGGGTATTTTGTTATTTAAATTGTCTCACAGTACAGTATTGCTTGGGTACATTAGTTTGGAGAGACATCGAGGAGTTAGCTTCATTTTCCACTCCCAGTTTAACAAAGCTATCTTGACATGTTAAGATTTTTAAATTTCCCATGTTTTGCATTTGTTGCATGTTGACTACAGTGTAACAATTCCTTTCTGGTTTGGTTTTTTTTTTGGATTATGCTAAGAAGGTAACTTCAGAAAATTCATATTCTGTTCTTTCATTTGTATTGAAATTCAGTAATTCTAGGGATGACTAAAATGAGAAAGGTTAATTTTCTCCATGAGCAATGGACTGAAAAACAGTGTTCTTGTAAAATATTATCTTGGATATAGAATACCATAAATTTTAAAAATAATCAGTCTTTACTGCTGAGAAAGTGGGTCATCATTCTTCTCTTATTTCAAACATATCCTACATCTCCCTGGAAGTGTTATGTAGTGGTGTCCTCAGCACTGTCACCAGAGATACGGTGCCTACCCTCTATGTATTTATGAATTTATGATGGGCCAAAGGAAAGGGGCACATGAATGGTGACACACAAATTCCAAAATTTAGTTAGAATCATTCTGTGAACTTGGTGGTACTACTTAGAGATCAGTGACTTAACCAAATGTAATCACCAGTCTCCTAGAGTCTGTTTATGTCTGCCTGATATTAAACAAAACTCAAATGAAAACAAAGGTCATATTTTTTAAGTTAATTTATAAATTTTTGAAAAAGTAATACATTCATATGCTTAAAAATTAAAATAATATAACAAGATACAAACCAAGAGCTCTATTCCTACGCCTGTCCCTATCCACTTCTTTTCCCCTGCCTTACTCTCTACTGGTTGACACCTTAGTTTCTGAAATATCTTTCCAGAGGTTTCCTATCTAAAATAAGCAAATATCAATAGTTTATTTTTTCTTAAACAAAAAGTAGCTTACTGTAGACAATTTTTGAACTTTGCTTTTTCAACTTGATAACATAACCTGGATCAGGATAGAGAAACAATGCACATTCTTATTATAGCCACATATTATTTCATTGGCTCTTCATCTATTGTGTGGATGTACCAGTCTGTTTCACCGGTACCCAATCTGGATCTTGAATTACGGTTAGTGAGAGAATCCTAACTCTTGTTAGCTAAAGCATTTACTGCAGACTCTTCTTTCTGGACATACAAACTAAAGAGTGATTGTGAAAAAGTGATCATTGAGGCACAGGAACCTTTTCCTTTTAACTGGGCTCACTCAAAGGTCAGCTTCAAAAAGATAACTCAGGCATCTCACAAATGACAGATGGTGGGTCCTTTGGCGGTGTTTATAAGAAGTCTACATTTTCTCTAATCCGATTTACGCTTGGTCTGTGTGGTACCTGCACACACGAACACAGTGCATGTACTTTTCTGAGACTTTAATTCACACATATTAAGGGAAAAGGGTGATGGGTGACTGGTGATGTAGGTAGTGACAATCCTCACGAAGAATCAAGGATACCGCAGTTCGTTATTTCTCCCCAAAGCAGCTGCACGTTGAAGTTATCAGACCATATCAGGCTTAAGGGACATTAAATGTCAGGAGAGCAGACCTGCCATAGAAAGCTGATGGGAGCTGCGGGAACCTTTAGTATCAAATGTTCTCCTGTATAATAATAGGCAGCAGCATCAATCTCAGAAATGCTGCTACAAATGTCAAAGAAAACCTTCCCCGTATATAGATTAAAGTTGCAGATAAAAACAGAGGACCAAATCAAAGCCCCAGTGTTCCATTTTTGAAACCACCCTGCCCAAAGTGCAATTTCTGAGTTATCAAAAAATAGAATCTCTCAAACAGCATTCATAAAGTTTCACATGTTGGTGTTATCACAGAAGCTTATATTGAGAAAATGCTATTTCTTCCTTCCCTCCCCTCCCCCTTCAAGGTTGAAGCAGCATCCTATCTTCTCTCCCTAACAAACGCCTTTCACTTCTGAACAGCACGCTTGGAGGCAAACACCACTGTGCTCTGCAGGGCCAGAGAGCCACAGGCCAATGTGCATTCACCACATCCTAGAGAGCCCCCCTTTCCAAAAGGAACTGCGAAGTAGACTTTATAAAGTGACCTTATGAAGCCGGCATCAACGACCCCTGAAAAAAATTTCATCTGGTGGAGCAATTTAGACACCATAAATGCAATGGAGTGTCAATCGAGAAATCTTGCTGTAAAAACATAAACAACAAAGTTTGGATTTATAAGGCCTCTTTTGGATGTGACAATTCAGACATTAAACATTAAGAGTTTGATCTATCAAGTAGAGGGTTAGGCTGAGAACTGTTTTTATTTTTGTTTTGTGTTTTGTTTTTTTCTAAAAGGGAGAGGCAAGCCCTAGCTGGTTTGGCTCAGTGGATAGAGCGTTGGCCTGAGGGCTGCAGGGTCCCGGGTTCAATTCCAGTCCAGGGTACATGCCTGGGTTGTGGGCTCAGTCCCCAGTGGGGTGTGTGCAGGAGGCAGCCAATCAATGATTCTCTCCCATCATTGATGTTTCTATCTCTCTCTCTCTCTCTCTTCCTCTCTGAAATCAATAAAAATATTCTAAAGTAAATAAATAATAAAAGGGAGAGGCAATATGACAAAAAGAAATGTCCCACAACTTTGGTTAAGGTACACAAATACATACACACACATACAGACACACTCATATCTGCGCATATACACCTGTAACCATGAAGGTGCACTTGCTCCAGGATACCTGCCTGGATTAATTTAACAATTTGCCACAGATTCCAGAGCAGGACTGTTTGGGGAACAAAGTCAGTGACTCTCTTTCTTCTACCCAATTACATATTAAAAATGATTAATGCATTTTCCTGACAAATGACATAACTTGATTTCCTCTGATGCTGTTCTCAAGAATGTCTTGCTCATTGACATCCCTGCAACCATAGTTATGGAAAGAATGCTATACATTTTTTTGATAATCTGCAATGTTTATTATAGAATTCAGTTATAGGAGTTCTTAAAGTTGCAAAGCCTTTATGTGTAGAGATTTGTATTTAATGTTCTGTGTTTCCCTGAGCTATGCTACTGTTTTCCAAAACATTGCTGGGAATTTCTTAAGCATTCAAGTGACTCAGTTTCTCCCTCTGAAAAAGTGTATAAAGAAACATTTTTTGAAGATAAAGACTCTGAGTATTACCATTGAGATTAGAATGGCTCCAAAGGTTTTCTATTAATCTCTGATAAATGATTAATAAGTAATAGCACTGTGAACTATGCCTTTGCCATATGCTGTCTCCCAAGTTGCCTGCAACTTGGATAATAGTTCATATGGCTGTTAAAATGGTGGTCCTAGAATGGCTAATCAAAAATAAAATTATAGTTTATCTATTACATCAAGAGGAAATACTATCTTAAGTAAGATATTTTAATATTTAATGTATATAATGTAAGGTGAAACAGAATTTTTCTTTTCCCTTTTTGTTTTATTGGGCTGGCTAGGACTCCCAAAAATATTATCTAATCTAATAAAAGAAACATGCAAATTGACTGCACCCCCGCTATGCCCCAAGCCATGCCCACCAGCCAATCAGAGCAACTAGATGCAAATTAACCCACCCAAGATGGCAGCCGGCATCCACAGAGCTGGAGCAAGCAGGAGGCTTGGTTGCCCCAGCAATGGAGGAAGCCAAGCTTCCCGCCTGCCCTGGTGGACTGTGGCCTCCACTCAAGGCAACAAAGTTTCAATTATAGAAGATAAATAAATCCCAGATACCTGCTTGCAGCCAGCCTCCACTGGAAGCTTGGGTGGCTGGGGGCCGTGGCCAGCCTGCAAACAGCCATCAGCCCCTCACCCAGACTGGCCAGGCACCCCAGCAGTACCTCTCACCCTGAAGGGGGTGTGGCCAGCCTGAAAATGGCCCTCAGCCCCTCACCCAGGCTGGCCAGGCACCCCAGTGGGGACCCCCACACTGAAGGGGCTGTGGCCAGCCTGCAAACAGCCATCAGCCCCTCACCCAGGCTGGCCAGGCACCCCAGGGGGGACCCCCACCCTGATCCAGGACACCCTTCAGGGCAAACCAGCCAGCCGCAACCCATGTACTAGGCCTCTATCCTATATAATAAAAGGGTAATATGCAAACTGACCCTAATAGCAGAACGACTGGGAATGACTGGTCACTATGACACACACTGACCACCAGGTGGCAGACACTCAATGAAGGAGCTGCCCCCTGGTGATCAGTGCACTCCCACAGGGGGAGCTCTGCTCAGCCACAAGCCAGGCTGATGGCTGCCAGTACAGCTGTGGTGGTGGGAGCCTCTCCCGCCTCCTCAGCAGTGCTAAGGATGTTTGACTGCAGCTTCGGCCTGCTCCCCGCTGGCAAGTGGACATCCCCCGAAGAGTCCCAGGCTGCCAGAGGGATGTCTGACTGCCTGCTTAGGCACAATCCCCTGGGGAACAGGCCTAAGCCAGCAGGTGGTCATCCCCTGAGGGGTCCCAGACTGTGAGAGGGCACAGGTCGGGCTGAGGGACCCCCTTGAGTGCACAAATTTTTGTGCACCTGGCCTCTAGTCATATATAATAAAAGGCTAATATGCAAATTGTCCCCTCCACCAGGCGTTCAACCGGGAATTTGACCAGGAGGTGGGGCTGATGAGAGAGAAACATTGATCGGCTGCCTTCTGCCAACCCTACACTGAGGATCAAGCCCAAAACCCAGGCATGGAGTTTTAAATCTGTGAACTCAATTTCTTTAATAATTATAACATTATTTAAATTATTTTATATTGAGTGCTTTTTTCTATGTATTTTACACAGTTTTTAATTGTTTAGGTAAAAGGATTCATTTGATACTAATTACTCTTCCACAGTTCCAAACAGGTATCTTCTTCATTTATTTTCAAGATAATACAGGTCACACTTTTTAAAGTCATTAAGAAAGGAAATAGAAAGTCTGCATCTATAAGAATTCAAGATAAAATGGTGAAGAGAAAAACCTCTAAAAAATATAAGACTTGTTAACAAAAGTTTTGAAACTAATAAAACGAAGTTTGCTGAGTACTGAGAAGACCCAGCTGAATAATATCCTCAACCATGAACCCTGCAATAGTCACAATAAAATAAATCTACATGTCTCTTACAGACCAATTGCTATTTTCTGGGAAGTTCTGGGAAGTTCCTTTAAGTATACATTACATTTGATGCTACTCATTACCCATGTATATACCTCACAAAATTTAATTTGGAAGGGCTTGGCAGGTAAAAGCAGGTCCCCTGGACTGGTATAGGAATAGGTCCTAGGAACCCACTTAGTTCATTCTTGAAAGTCTCATAAACCCCAAAGTGAAATTATTTGATTACCACTATTTTTACGTTATCAAGTGGGGAAAAAAGTTCTCAAAAGTATGAAAATGCCTTTAGTTTTAAAAACATCTGGCTCTGTTTTGGTTGCTGATTTATTAAAATCCTGCTAACAGTAGATTGCTTAGACAGGACCCAGATTTACATAAACATTTAAAAATAATCAAAGATCAGAGTCACCTCAAATATCAAACTCAGGCAAATGTCAATTTCCCTCTTCTTTGCTTCAATTGAAAATCAAAAGGGCTAATTTTACTAGTATCAAAAACATTTCCCCTCCTTAATAACCCCATGTGACTGAGGTCAAATCAAATGTGATATTTGCTTTTATATCAAAAACAAAGTGAACTTTTGTAAATCAGATTTTATGCAGTCTATAGTGTAAAGAACCAATGAGAGAGATTTATTTCAAAATCCATAAATTGAACCAAAACTCACTAAATAAATTAAATCAAGTATGAAAGAAAATCAACATCTAGGCTTATGAAACAATAAATATGTAAAAAGGTTGAAAAAGAATACAGCAAGGCAATCAAAACCTCAAGCAAATAGGGTGGCAAGGGATAGGTCATGCAGAAAAAAATGAAATAAAATGAGAAAGAATAGTATTAAAAAGAATTTATACATAGAAATCAGAAACTAGCATGATGTACCTCGTGATTTTGCAGCAGGGGTAGAATTTCTGAGCAATGATCTCATTCCCATGTCTACAGGGCAAGAACACTTACTGGTCCTCGGGAATTGAATCTTGTTGAAAAATTATTTGATAACTACTTATTTTAAAAACATGTTTTGGAAAAACACTAAAGTTTAAGAAATTGAAGCTTTTCTAAAAGGGAAGTGACAGCTACTATTAGTTGGCTGCATATTGCTGAAGATTTGAATTATCATGCTATTGTTCTGACAGACTCAACCAAAGTGGCTAAGCCATCATAGTCTATAAAGAAACTGTCACCATATCCTGAGAGCTGTGCTTCTAAGATAATAAACATTTAGCTGAAATGTGTGTGTGGTGGTGTGCAAAGGACACTGGTGGGGTATTAGACAAAGGAAAAGTGTGGTTTTAAGTTATTTTAGGTTGTCAGTTTATTGGGACAAAGGAAGCGAAGGAAAAAGAAAAGGGAAAGCCGTGGCCAGCTGGCTCAGTTGGTTGGAGCATCGTCCATATGCCTAAAGGTTGCAGGTTCTCTCTCTCTCTCTCTCTCTCTCTCTCTCTCATCAATAAATATAGTCTTGGGTTGGGTGAGGATAACATAAAAAAGGAAAAAAAGAGAACAAGGGGAAAATCGAGTTACCTTTGACAGTGCCTTCTTAGACTCAAAATTCCTATGGCAATTGATATCTACAATACTAGTATGGTTCTTGCAATCAGCTTTAGCTCAGTAGTAATGACAATAGTTACCATTTATTGAGCACTTATCACATGCAGGATGTGTCTAAACACTTACAAAACCTGATCACATTGCCTGGCCGGTGTGGCTCAGTGTTTGAGCATCACCTATGAAACAGAAGGTCAACAGTTTGATTCCCAGTGGGCACATGCCCGGGTTGAGGGCTCGATCCCGAGTGTGGGGCGTGCAGAAAGCAGCCAATCAGTGATTCTCTCTCATCATTGATGTTTCTATCTCTCTCCCTTACTCTCTGAAATCAATAAAAAATATATTTTAAAAAACTGATCATATCCAATTTTCAAAAAAACACCTCCTCAAAGAATGGTCTATATAGATGATGAAACTGAAGTCTTCAGGGTCTAAGTAGATTGCCAAAGATCACACAGCTGGAAAGTAGCAGACTTAAATTCACAATCCCTATTTTTTGTATCAATAGTCTATATAATTTTTCATTAAAACAAGTCTTTATTTACCCATGTAGATTACAAGCTCTTTCAGATCAATGAGCAGGCATTACATTAGTTTTATTTTCTCATTTGTTAAAAAGGTTACTCATAAGTGCAATCTCCAGGATTCTTTCAAGCTCCTTCTAGCTCTCTACTTTATAACGCCTCCAGCACTTGGAAAGATTACATCAGCATAATAGCTGCTCAATAAAGCATTAAAAAATGACCTGTTTAATTGATACCTAAGGAAAAGAATGCCATAATATCAACAACCACTAGAGTTTAAGTTATATTGAGCAACTTAAAATATTTAAAATGAGAAGTGAAATTCATTTGTTTTACACTTCATTAATAAGTAAATCTGCAGAATAGTTTATGAGATGCCTATTCCAAATTATAGCATACTTTAGCTTGTCTATATCTAGTTTCCTTCTCACAATCTAATTAATTTACCCTCTCCAACTCCATTTAATATTCCTGTTGCTACCTAACATTTTGCAAAAGGCAACAATTCTCAGCAATTAAGATAGTTCAAATTATACTCATTCTATCATTATATTTTGAATCACATGACTTTTACACAATGAGATATCAATCCAAAATGACCCCAAATAATAATTTAAAAATTCAATCCATTTTCTGTTGTACAAATGTATTATATTTCAACATCCTTTATCAAACAGATATTTTTAAATCACACAATGTTTTTCTAAAAACATTGAGTCATGGGTCAGGGCTGAAAGCATTTTATCCAATACTCTGATAATCTAGAAATGACAATTTCCCCTAACTAAGCTGACTTGTTACTCTCGTCTCTTTGGCTATAAGAAAAAAAAAATAATAAGTCTAAAACTTTTAAAATACTTTAAATGTTATTCAAAATTCCAGACCACTTATTTAGATTGACTACGTATGAGGCAAATTCAAAACTGCACAATATTTTTTTGCACCATAACACAATCCAAAGCTACAGGTAAGAGTTAGGTAAGGAAATAAATTGACTCTGGGTGGCAACAGGGACAGAGGTTAGGAGGCAGTAATCATGATTTTGTTCCTCATTATGAATAAAGATTTAGAGCTGAATTCTTAGATAAATATTTCCACTGATAAGCAACTAAATCTATAACCAATATATGGATTAACATCCTTTTAGAATATTTACTATTATAGCAAAACAGTTTTGGTTCAAGCATCAAGGTAAGTATAGGTCCTGAAATTTATAGAAGTTAACCTAAGAAGATCAGCCAGCTAACTAATTCCCTAAAAGACTTAAAGCCTTACCTTAAAATCTGTTTAGGTTTAAAAGAATAAGCATATATTTATTATATATACACTTATTCTTAATTACATTGTGCGTATATACACAGATAAAAATATAGTATAGAGTAAAAGTTTTACAATTGTTCGTATGAAAAATAATACAATAATTAATAAAGAATAAACTCTGTTTTGGGTACTCATAACTGCAAAGCTACTTTTGCCCCACCCGGCGTAAGTATATTTTACAATTTGTGAGATCACATCTAGCCCCTTAAATTCAAGAAGCTTTGGTTCTAGCTACTGAGAGATCTTTAACAAAGTCAGATATCTTCCACTAAATATTCAAGTCTAGCAGGAGTAGGCAGAGTTCAGTCCATGAAAAAAAAGGAGACTCTGTAGTGAAAAATCTGTTTTTTCCATATCATAAGATGTCACAAATACTACAAGGTTCTGAGCAGGATAGAGAGTACAAACAAGCAGAAATTTCAAGTTATGACCTGGGATAAAAAACGTGGAGCCCTGGGGGCCTATGATGTTTTGAGTCTGGAGAAATCACCAAAGGGGCCTGGAGAAAAAGCCAACAAAGCAGCAGAAATGTTGTGTTGTGGGTAAGTGGGCTCCTGTCTGGCCTAGATTGATGCTCAAGCCAGCAATGCTAAACCTTTTCCATCTCATGGCACACATAAACTAATTACTAAAATTCTATGGCATACCAAAAAATAGGTATAATTTTGATTTATTCACATCAGATGGCTATTATTGTGTTGGCTGTTGTCATTTTCTAAATTGGATGATCTAAGGGAAAAGAGGTTAGTGCTCCTGACTGAATAGCCAGGAATTGCATGTTTAAAAGAATGCTTGTGACACACTGGTTGAAAATCACTGCTTTAAACAAAAATAAACCAGTTACCCAAGGATTATATCAGACACACAGAGAGATTATATTTCTGTGTCATAAAATAGAACATAAACCATGGCGGAAAGAAACAAAGTTGACACTATAGTAGATCACAAAGTCAAAAAACCCTCAGGGAGACTTATCAGCAACTGCAAACAATTCAAAAACTGAAGATATTTTATATTAATTCTTGCCTATACATCCCCAAACTCTGGAACTTTTCTCATGCCTATAATAAAGTTAAGGGGCACCAACATAAAGACTTGACCATATGTAAGAAGCTGGTTGGCTCGGTAAGGGAAATTTGCCAGGAAGCCTGAGGAAGAGACTGCCCCTTTTGAGGACCTCTCCCAGGTGGCAGTAGTTGCCATGGTAACTCAAGGAATCACATCTAACCATGAAGTTTAAGGGTCCAAAGTCAGAGGCTTTATTTTAATCTTGCCAATTCACTCCACCCTTTAGTACTAGAACTGTGCTACTTTGAGAAAACTCTTTACAAGGAGAAGCATCTCTGTGGTCACGGTATCATCATCATAAAGGGTGTCCCAAAATTCACGCAAGAAGTAATTTTGATAGAAAATACAGGTATATAATTAAAAATTGTAAATTTTTTATTGATTCATAAAGTATACAATATAGGGTTATGTATGGAATAGGATATCGGGTAAATGGCCTCCACAGCTTTGCTGGCACATACGCACTCTTTTGTTATTGCCTGAGCAGCCACATTTTCGAAGAAGAATGGTCCGATGATGCCTCCAGCCCAAAATCTGCACCAAACAGTGACACGTTGTGGAAGCATTTGTTTTTCAACAATCACTTGTGGATTTTCTGAACCCCAAATGTGACAATTTTGTCGATTTAGCAAGCCATCAAGAGGAAAATGAGCCTCATCAAAATTCAGCCACATTTATGCAAAACGGTCATGGAAAATTTCAACAAAAGAGTGCATATGTGCCAGCAAAGCCGTGGAGGCCATTTACCCAATATGCTATTCCATACATAACCCTATACTGTATACTTTATGAATCAATAAAAAATTTACAATTTTTCATTATAAACCTGTATTTTCTATCAAAATTACTTCTTGCGTGAATTTTGGGACAGCCTTTATATAGGCCGATTGGTTTATTTCTCAAATTTTTTGCAACTCTGAAATATTCAATAAATGATCCATCAGTGAAGACATGTTAATTATGTAGTTATTTAAAGGTATCTGAATGATACTAAAGTCCTGGGTGCTATTTCATTTGATCATTGTTTCCCTTTGGGAGGTCTGTACTAATTAATCTTGATGATTAGACTCAGTTCTGCATAGAACCATGTGCTGGCCTAGCCTTCTTCCAGAATATATCTTGATAATGTGGGAGACTGCCTCATTCAGGACCTAAAGCATTTTAAGGAAAGTTTCTTGGGGTTGGGTCATATAAACCAAATACCCAATTATCTTAAAAATCTTAATTACCCTCACATTCCAAAAGGTTTCTTATACTTTCACACAAATGAAGAGTTCATTGGTATGAAGAAGTTATGAAATAGCAGGCCAAGGATGTAATATCTCTCTCTGATTTTTTTTTACCAGGTCTGGAACTGATTTCTTGTTTTATTTATATTGAGCCATTTCATTTCTTGAGACATGAGCCCTGGGGAGCCCACTCCCTAAGCCATTTTCTTAGAAATATGCTTCTATTCTGAAAGGAAATCTTCTGGGAAGAGAGCTAAGAAAATGAAAGAGAAAGCAGGACTCAGAAAGAACAAAAAGACATAAGAGAATAAAGAATTTTTAAAAATCAGATAAACAAAACAGTGGAAGTCTAGAAAACAAGAAAGCCCAAGTTGAAAGAAAATCTCTTTGCCAACTCAAAATAAAACTCCCAAGGCTTATTCCAAGTTTTAAACATGAGTATTACATCTGTGGCAAGGAGCAGAGCATTATTAAAATTTTAATATTCTAACACAATTTTTCTTCTTTCAGACTACCTAATTCCCATTTCCCTTATTACCTGCATCTGAGAAATACATTAATTTTTTCTAAGTCAATTTACATTTTTATAAAATGGTGTAAAATATCTTTCTTTAAATATTTATTGGAAAAAGTTTCAGAGAAGTGAAGTTGTTGAGACTAAATTTTTTTATACTCAATCACACATTTCCTTTTCAAATGAATAGATATAGATGTGTCTACTGGCTATTATATCAGAACTAGTAGCCTGGTGCACGAAATTCGTGCACTGGGGTAGGGAGGGAGAAGGGGCCCCTCAGTCTGGCCTTCACCCTCTCCAATCTGAGACCCCTCAGGGAATGTCCAACTACCTGTTTGTGCCCACACTTTTAACAGATAACAGCTCCATTGTTGTTCCTTTCTTATGCTTAAAACCATTGGAATTAGTAGGTATTCAAAGTGTGTATACATTTTGGGGGGACACCCTGTATATCTCTAGTCAGTGGTGAAAGAAACCAACAGCAGATTTGGAACCCCCAGACAGGGAACCTTGCTCATTCCCCACATGTCTCCCCACTTCACTTTCCACCTTCATGGGCAGCAGGAGAATCAATGTTTTCTCTCATTCATTCAGAAAAGCACGTCTTGTCACCCGTTGCCCGGCAGGAGTGTGATAGGCCCCAAGCAAGCAAGGCTCAGTCAGGGCAGCCTTCACTCATGGGTGCTGGCACCCAAAGTGCACATTCCTCCTCTACAGTCACCCCGACTATCCCACTGTTTCACTGAGAGGATGGAATTCCTCTCTGCCTCTGGGTTCTTTATCTTGAACGCTGACCGAAGGCACCTCAGAGAGGGCCGCCCTCGCCCACCAGGTGTGTCTGTCTGCACCTGCTCCTGCCTCAGCACCTGCATTAACTCCCCAGAGGTGATCTCGTAGCTGCACTGGCCTCCGTGGAAACAGGGCATCACCACTCTGCCCTCTCACTGTCATCTCACAGGCGCCCACTCTCAGCACCCAGAACACCCAGACACTCTCCAAAGGACATGAGCACATCAGAGGGGATGTGTGCACATCCTGTGGGGGTGTTAGGCATACCAGGTTGATGGAAGTGCGGTGGAGAGGTGGGGGGAACTTGTGCACGCCTTGGTTTGCAACTGTTGCAGGCGTGGGAGGGTGACAGTGTGCTGGGGGATGTTCGCATGCCAGGGGGGTATGTGCACACCGGAGGCCTCTGGCTTTGCAGATCTGCAAACCCCCATGGTGCAGCCAGGAGGACGTCAGTCTGGCCCGCCACGGTGGCTGTCCCTGCGATCCTGCACCTTCTGGGCCAGGAGGCGGATCTTGCGCAGTCACTCCTGGGCCTGATGGCTGCCTCCCGCCGTGAAGTGTCACAGATCCGGGTCCCGAGACCGCGGACAGCCTCAAGCACTGACCCCCGCCCGGCAGGGTCACGGGTCTGGGTCCCGGGACAGTGGGCAGCCTCAAGCACTGACCCCCACCCGGCAGGGTCACAGATCCGAGTCCTGGACTGCAGACAGCCTCCCGCGGTGCCCCCCGTCTGGCAGGGTCACAGATCTGGGTCCTGGGACCACGGACAGCCTCAAGCACTGCCGCCCCACCCACGAGGACATGGATCCAGGTCCCAGACCGCAGACAGCCTCAAGCACTACCCCCCACCCGGCAGGGTCACAGATCTGGGTCCCAGACCGCAGACAGCCTTGCCTGCTGCCGCCTGCCTTCAGTATGCAAATTAGTGGCCATCTTGTTGCTTCAGGGTGGGGGTCCCCACTGGGGTGCCTGGCCAGGCTGGGTGAGGGGCTGAGGGCTGTTTTCAGGCTGGCAGGTGACTGAAGCTCCAAACCTCTCCTTTTTTTCTTTTTTTTAAATTCTGGCATTTATTTACCTTCTATGGCTGTCACTGGAGCTGAGAACCGGCTTTCTCTCTGAGGCTTGGCTGCTGAAAGCAGGTTTCTGGCCTTTGTTTACCTTCTGTATTTGAAACTTTGTTGTGACTCCAGCTCTGAGATCCAGGCTGAATGAAAACAGGTTACTGGGGTTTTGTTTAGCTTCTATATTTGTAACAATGTTTCAAACTGCTAGCTCAGAGGCCGGCAGCGGAGGCGGGGAACGTTGGAGTCCTCCGTCACTGAAGCAAGCAAGCCTCCTGTTAGCTTTAAGCTGCCTGGCTGCTGGCCGCCATCTTGGCTGGCAGTTAATTTGCATATCTCCCTGATTAGCCAATGGGAAGGGTAGCGGCCGTACGGCTAATTACCATGTTTCTCTTTTATTAGATAGGATGGTTAACAATGATGAGAAATGCTTGGAGAAAAGAAAGAGTAGTATTTGGTTTTGCCCTTAAGCAGTTATATAACTCCAGTTCTCTCTAATGTTTTAGTTTGTTTTTTTGTAAAATTAGTATAATAATAGTACACTCTCATTTTCAAGTTTAAAGAAGCAATAACATGTGGTACTTGAAAAGCAATAAATTCACAATAAATGCTAAATGTTAATATAATTATTATTATTAGTTTTATTGTTACTATTATTGATATGATTAACAAGATGATGTTTTTCTAAAGGAAAGGGGTGGTAAGTGTATAGTCCATTTTGATTCCTCTTATTCATCACTTCAGAGACCATGGTGAGAAAGACAAAACAACCTGGAATTAGAATGAATGAAATAAATTTGCCTAGCAACTACTTTTACTAATACAATAGTTCCCAATTTAATTATGTTGTATAAATAGAGTAAAGCTGTTGAAACTCAACAAAGCTATTTTTAAAAAATCTTACAAATCAATTAATGTGGCACTAACATTCAAGTTCTTTGAAAAACTGTGTGTCTCATGAGACTAACAGACATACAATGATTGACTATTTCCCAAATTCAAAGGACTGAACACTTATGTATTATCAAGAGTAAAGGAGCCCTGGCCTGTATGGCTCAGTTGGTTAAACATCATCCCATGCACTCAGAGATCTCTAGTTCAATTCCTGGTTGGGGCACATACCCAGGTTTCAGGCTCAATACCCCATATGGGAGGCAACCAGTCAATGTTTCTCTCTCTCCTTCTCCCTATCCCATTCTCTTTCTCTCTAAAATCAATAAAAACTTATTTTAAAAAAAAGAGCAAAGGGAAAAACGCCCTCACCATTAAATTTTTATTAGATTGAAGATATTTTTGGTTAAAGACCTTTCACCTGATAAAGTATGAAATACTACGTGGGTCTCCAAATAAATGGCTGCTTTGGTCACATTTGCCCACAAAATCTAGTGTATTCAATCTGGACACTCTTATTTCCTCAGGGTTCCTGCCTGAATTACTTTCTTAAAAACTCTCCACAACTTTGAAAGGAAATCCATTGAGATATGAAATAGGAAAATAAAATGCAGAGAGAGAGAATAACAAAGAAAATACACTTGAGAATAAAGGCAGAAAAGTAGAATATAATAAAATAGAGTCAGGAAGCCCAAGGCCTAAGAATAAAGACATTTTGTTCCAGATTCAATACATATTTCACAGGCTGATGGTAAAAGTCCAAACCCATCTGCAAGCATGAAACAGACATGGCAAAGGAGAAGGCAGATTTCTACTCAATGGAATTCTAATACACATTAAACTCTATGCTCAAGTTGAGATCATTTATGATACAAGCTATGATTCCAACAAGGTCTCTTACCCACAGAAAATGATCTGCTAAATTTCCCATTTTTGCAACACTGTCTTTTAACAGTTTCTATAATTTTCCTAAAATACATAAACAGAGAACTCCACTAGAGAAGAGCTGCATGGATTTAGCTCTTCTTTATTGATTTTCTATTTCTTCACTTTTTGCCTTGCTACAATTTTTAGTTTTACAAGAAATAAAAAAGAAAGAGAAAAAGCAAACAAGAGATTAAGAAATGTGATACATAATAATAAAAATGAATAGAAGATAATTTTAATGTCACCAGTTTTTAACTATTTCAAAATTGCATAGTTCCATAACATAAAAACAACCTGAAGTAGGCCACTATTACCAGCAGGTCCTAAAGAAAGGATAGAATTTATAGGTCAAGAAAAGGATGTACTTGCTAAGGACATCTGGAAAAGGGTACTCAGAGCACTTAACTATCAAAATGATGGCTAAATTCCTCACTGTTGCTAGAGAAGTTTCATACAAGGGACTGTTATGGACTGGACTGTATCTTCCTAAAATTCTTATGTCAAAGTCCTTACCCTAGTAACCCAGGATGTGATTGCAGCTAGAGATACTAGTAGGATCTCTCAAAAAGTAGTCAAGTAAATGAGGTCTCTAGGGAAAGCCTAATCCAATATGACTGGTGTCCTTATGAGAAAATAAGGCTGCTGTGGCTCAGTTCCTTGGAGCATGGTCCTGTACACTGAGGGTCATGAGCACATACCTCCAGGTGGTGGGTTTGATTTCTGGTTGGTCTGTGTGTCTCTGGGGGGCAACTGATCAGTGTTTCTCTCTCACATCAATATTTCTCTTTCTCTCTCTTATTCCCTTTCTCTGTCTCTAAAATCAATGAAAACATATTCTCTGGTAAGGATTAAAAAACATTTTTAATAAAAGAAGATAAGAAAAGGAGATTAGGACACAAGCATCCACAGAGGGAAGACCATGTGAATACATAGGGAAAAGATGACCAAGAATAGACTTCAGCAATAAAACCAACTCTGCTGATATCTTCATCTTAAACTTCCAGCTCCTAAAATTGTGAGAAATAAATTTCTGTTGTTTTAGCAACTCAGTTTGTGATACTTTGTTATGCCAGTCCTCCCAAATTAATATAGTGTGGCAAATGTCATTGTGGTTAAGTCTTGAGTTTTAAGGATCAATGATAATCCATAAGTTAAAGAGCTTTTTTATTTTTTTTCCATTCCTAATATATGTTAACTAGCTTCTTTTATTTTTTCCCATTTCTATTTTATTAAGCTGTCTCCCAAAAATTATGAATAGTAATTTAAAAAAATTAGTTTGGTAAAAGGATTTATTGAGCCCCGACCTGTGTTTCTAAGAGGTTAGAGCATTGGTCTGCACACCGAAGGGTCGAGAGTTCCATTCTTGGTCAAGGGCATGTACCTCAGTTGCAGGTTTGATCCCCAGCCCCGGTTGGGGCACGTGCAGGAAACAACCAATCTCTCTCTCTCTCTCTCTCTCTCTATCTCTCTCTCTCTCTCTCTCTCTTTCTTTCTCTCTCCCCCTTCCACTTCCTTTCCACCTTCAACTCTCTCTGAAAAGTTTTGAAAAAATATCCTCTGGTATGATTATAAAAAAAGATTTGTTGTGAGTATATAATGTAAGAAAAAATATCTGTCTTTTCTCTTTTTGAATTCTACAAGAGCAGAATCAGGTGCTCTCTTCTGTGTGCTACTATTATTTATTGCACATAGATTATTGTATTATAGCTTTCCTCTAGAATAGATCATCGGTTCTCAACCAGTGGGTCGCGACCCCTTTGGCGGTTGAACAACCCTTTCACAGGGGTCACCTAAGACCATCCTGCATATCAGATATTTACATTACGATTCATAACAGTAGCAACATTACAGTTATGAAGTAGCAACGAAAATAATTTTATGGTTGGGTCACAACGTGAGGAACTGTATTTAAAGGGCCAGAAGGTTGAGAACCACTGCTCTAGATGATAAACTCTGAGCAAATAGGAATTCTTTTTTTGTTGTTGTTTGGTTGTGATTTTTTTGTTTTTGTTTTGTTTTGTTTTGTTGTTTTTTTGCACACGTCTATAGATGCCCTCCTAGTGTCTGGGACATAATATTCCTCGTACTTGAACAGTCTTGACACACACTGGGCACTTAAATATAAGAGGTCCTTAATAAATACTTGGTGAGTAAAGGAAACCTACAAAATTGGTAACTTTCATCTTTTCTATTAATACAGAAACAGAACTTAAGTGACTTTCCCAAGATTACTTTTGGTGTTTGAAGGGACCTAAGAAAATATCACAAGTTTTTATTCCTTTCTGAGTTCTGAACTGTTAACAGAGACAAAGGAGTCTGAAAATAGAGATTGGAAAGTCATCCTTATTAGTACGACTAAACTGAAGAACATGATATCTATATATATAAAAGCATAATATGCAAATTGACTGGATGGTGGAACAGCCGGTTGCTATGATGCGCACTGACCACCAGGGGGTAGATGCTCAACGCAGGAGCTTCCCCCAGCCTGCTCGGTTGTTTCTCGCCCCAAGCCAGCAGGCTCCAATTGCCCAATGGGGAACAGGGAACTGGGGGTGGGTGGCGGTGGATGCGGGCCGGGCGGTGCCAGGCCAAGGTGGGTGCAAGCCAGTGGGGCCCTAATCACCCCACTGGTCTCCCCACATACAGAGGGTGACCAGCATTGGCAGTGGGGGGTGGGGCTGGGTGCTGGCAGCTGGGGAAGATAGGCCCTGATTGCAGGCCAGGCCTAGGGACCCTAGCCGTGCACGAATTTTGTGTGCCAGGCCTCTAGTAGGTATATAAGAACCAAAGGCTTCCTAATACAGAAACCTAAAATTAGACTTGTCTATCAGTCTCAAACAACTGGATTGGCTGGAGCTCTCACTATGGGCGTGTGGGGTAGGGGAAACAGAATGACTCTTTCCTTTGCAACTGGAGCCTATAGAGAGGAAGAAGGAAGAGGTGGCACTCTGATACTCATGAATAAGATAAGTCACCACACCTCTCCTAGAGAAGAGTATGAAGGGGGTACAAACTAATCAGAAGAGTTGTCCTAGTGGAGTGCCCCTCTGCAGAGAAGGAAATGCCAAGAGATAGTGTTCCCCAGCCCCCTCCTACCCAACGAGCCTGCAGTGTTCCTCACTATAGGACTTGTCTCCTTATAGTGACTCAGCTGAAGTGGGAATAAAAAGAGAGTTAGCATAACCTGAGTTTGAGTCCCTATCTAGAATTAAATTAATGATGGCCACTAGTCTTTAAAAATGTCTCTGCAACCCTGACATAAAGCCTTATTATAAAGCTCCACATTTGGCACATGGTAGAGACCAAATAGCAAACAGAATGATCATTTAGTAAAAGTACCACAAAAAGGAGCAACCTTGGAGCACTCTGACCCGGCACAAACCCGAAAGGGGCGAGGCTGGAAAAGGGAGGCTCTCAATGGAGGGGGGTGGGAGGCTGGGCATGAGGAAAGGAAATGTTTTTCCTGAGACTCTTTTAGCTGTATTAGTGCATCTACTTGCTGTTTTCAGAAATAAGGAACAAAAACATTTTTCTCTGTGTTGTTAAATGATCCTTCTAAGTAGCCCTGAGTGCCATAGTAAAGAATTATCACCTCCCACCTCTGGGGTGTTGGTAAATGCTTAACAACCAGCTCTTGGGGTGGGAAGGTCCTGACCTGTTGTGTTTGCTGATTTCTCCAGTTATGGCCCATTTAAAGCGCCTGCAGAAAGAACACCAACCAGCTCACAAAATTCCTGAAAACTGGAATCAGCTCTCACAGGTCCCTGCAGGCCAGGCCCAGAACAGCAGAACCAGCAAACACGGATGGAGAGAGAAGCTCCATTGAAGAGGCCATGGTGCCGCCTGAGGGTCTCAGCTGTGTCATGGAGCAGGTGAAACAACTCTTGGGAGCCCACGAAACCCGGAAACACATGCAGGTTTCATGCTTTGCTGGGGAGACGACCTAGTTCTGATACACATACGGTTGAGGAACAGGTCTGGGCTCAGGCAGAGAGGGCAATCTTAACGCTTTCCCATCATTTCCTAATTCTTGCCATTTGAATTAGAAAATGATAAAAGGAAGGAAGGAAGGAAGGGAGGGAGGAAGGAAGGAAGGAAGGGAGGGAGGAAAGAAGGGAGGGAGGGAGGGAGGGAGGGAAGGAAAACGTAGAAGGGGCTCTACAGGAAAGAGAATCTTTTTGTGCCGAAATAGCCATCCTGATCGCAGCTACTATCCTAATCCTACTAACTAGGACTTAAATATTAGTCAACCACCTTGTAGTTGCTAGATGCTAAGAAAACTTTGACTGCCAAGGTAATTAGTGCAAACAATACGCTGAACTTTCCACTGACCATATACTGACAATGATAAAACTCTTCATTTATATCCAGTGTCTGTAAAATGACTAAATGCAAGCCTTTTCCATACAGAAAAAGCTCAGAATGAAAGTTTAATTTTAATAGTGCCTCTTTTGGTGCTAATTAAGCCAATTGTGGGTCCCTTTGTGAGTGCACAGTGACTTTTGGCAGGTAGCTAATTAGAGGATGTGTCTGACTGAGTGCAACGGAGACCTGTAAAGGTAAATGAAGACTGGGAAACCCCAGATGACAGAAGAGATGGCAAATGCTATTATAGATGTAGCAGTAGAAGGGGGTAACGGAATGCAAACTCCTTTTAACCATTCTTGGATATTTGCATACTAGATTATATTGTTATACCTGGGAATATGGTGATGAACAGGAAAATATAAAAATCAGGTGAGGAAAGATATTACATCTGTCAGAAGTCATTAGTGTAGCTTTTGGATTTCTTTTTTTTTCCCCCCTGTGAAACCCTGCTCTTCCATTGTTATTTCATAATAAAACCATTGTCAAACATAGTAAATTTTACAGCCTCACCTACTTATATGTCTTCACTAAGGCCTTCTCAAATTCTAGTTTATTTTGATCAGAACAAACAAAACATTTTCTAGTTGCGTTGTTCGGATACCCTAAGTGATAGTTCAGCATATCAAATGCTGATGCTTCTGATGCCTTATGCTCTTCTAAACATTCTTATTTATTTTCCAGAGTCACAGCTTAAACAGAGGAAAAATAAAGTATGGCCTGCCTCCTTCTAACCTTCAGCTTTCTAACAGGACTCCAGATTTGCCAGGGGTATCAATGAGAAAAGTTCTCACAGTATCATAGAAACCAGTCACACTGGCTAGTTGTCCCTGAGTTCTATGAATTTCACCGGGCCCTCCAGCGCACCTCAGGCATGTGCCTAAGGAACACCACACTCACCTGTTAACCAGTCATTTCAAAACCGGATGCAGCAGCCTTTGTGTGCCTCTGCTGACCTCAGTACCTGCTCATTTCCTCTGCAGATCCCCGTGAAACTTCCTTATCAGTCTCTGATTCTAAAGACTAGACCCAGTGGCTCAGAGTTTCCCTTCCTTCTCCTCAGCCATGTCCTTCTATCCAACAGCCACTGGACACTGGTCTCCAGTCTCTCCTATCTTCACAGATGTTGTTTTCATTTGGCCTAGGCTTTTGGATTTTCCATCCCATCCTATCTGGAAGTGGTACTACTTGCACTTATTTACAAATAATCTGAAGCACAAAAGATGGTCTTCATTCCGTTCACCTGCTTCCCTAGCAGACAGTCTTGCTCACATTTGCACCATGTTTAATTGCTCCCACCTCAGGCAGAAATCCCAAGAGCCTCTAGCTCGGTGCAAGATGTGCCTCAATTGTGCATGCTCAGCTGTGCATATAACAAACTTTTGCACAAAAGAGGAAATATATTTATGCCCCCCGCCCCCATTAAAAAAATCACATCTCGAACACTTGGAAAGCATTTGATGGTAGCCAAACATCACATCAATTCACTAAGGAAAACAGGGAATTTACCTCTAAAGACTGGTCACTTTAAAAATAGATAAGATGTTGAGCTCTGCAGTTTATCATTGGCACACAGCCTGGAACCTGAAAGAGATAATGTTGTGGACAAGTAACACTTCATTAAAAATTGAAAGTACACTACTCACATCAGTAGTATGTTCCTTTCGGCTTCTGGCACTGGGTGTGTGATCTCTGTGACGGTGATCTCAACGAAGCAGCCTGGGTGCACTTTGCAGGCCAGAAAAATTACGTAACACTTTTACAAGAAAAGCTTGAGAGAAACGTGAGATATTTTCCCCCACATTATTTATAAGAGAACAATAGCCAGGAATTTGAAGCAATGGCTTGAAAAGGGTGTTTAAGGCTCAGAGCCCAGCCAGACCAGCAATTTAACAGACATCTGATTTTGCAAATGCTGGTAGTCTGAATTAGGTTTTAAAGGAAGCTTTCTGTTAGTTGACATCCGTTGCCAGAGATGTGATTTTTTCTGTGCTGTTCTGGGCTAGTGTTTGGGGTTGATATTTGGCATGATCTACTCTTAAGTTAATTAGCCAGAATGGGTGCTAAAAAGAGAGAGACTCTGTACTATGAGCTCAACACCAAAATAAAAACAATAGCAGTGTCTCAGAGCCATTTTCTTGGAGATTTATTGAGCCTTATTAAATTTGGAACCAGCCAAGAAGAATACAACAGCTGTTGTGAATTTCAAACAAAAGCAAAACATCTCTTCTCTTTTTTTCTCCTGTGTAGTGTCCCTGTAAGCTGGTAAACCCTTTGGGCAGAACCTGTCTTACTCGTGCTTACCAACTGGAAAGTGGTGTTTACGTATATAATGTGATACCAGTAAGAATAATCCAAGAGATTTGTTTTGATTTACTTCTCATTTCGGGGCATTTAGGAATAGCTGTTAAAGAAGGATCTGAACTCTAAAGCCTACAAAAACTGATTTCCACAAGAACCAAGACTTTGGGCTTGTTTTCTCTGCTGTTTCTGCCATTCTCCACACCCTAAATCCCCACTAAGGAATTCCAAAAACAGATTTAAAAGTGTAATAGTGATATATAGAAACAGATATTGGTATTAACTTGATCCTATGCCTCAGGAAAACTGAAAATGCTGAAGCAAGTTTCTAGCTATCTACTCCAAAGCACAGGTCAGGATGCCATGTGATTTTGAAATAGTAAAACAAAACAACAAATGAACGGAAATTTCATAATAGAAGCCAGTCAAAGAAAGACAAATACCATATGACTTCACTCATATGTGGAACTTAACGAATAATTTGAACTAACAAGCAAAATAGAGACAGACTCATAGATAGATAGCAGGCAGACAACTCTGGTGGAGGGATTTGAGGGAGGGGGTGGAGGGATTGAACAAAAAAGAATAAAAGAGAGAAAGGATTCATGGACATGGACAACAGTGTGGAGATTGCTGAGGGGTGTAGGGGGAGCGGTCAGTGAGAAGAGTGGGTGGAGGTGGAAGAGAATATAGGTATAGAGGAGTAAATGGTGATGAAAAAACTGAAATAAAGGAAAAAAGCCTTTACAATATAAAATTTGGTTGTGTTTTGGACATTTTTTTTAATAGAGGGAATATCCATCATGTGACTTCAAGGTCACCTGGGAACTTAGGGGGCAAAATTTTCTTAATTAAATTAGCATAAGGAGTAATGTTTTCTCAGCAATAAATTTGAATTTAGTTTAAATATGAGGAAAATGAGTTACTTGCTACACCGGGCACCTACAATTGATAAAAATGGGTGTGGGGACTTAGCAGATAATTAAAGTTTACGTGGAGAACCTTACCATAAGAATTAATACTCAGAACCTGCAAATGAGGCTCACTGCCTGCTATGGTAGTGAACACACTGACGGTGGCACATTTGGTTTGAGACATTAACTAGTTGGAAGTAGTATTTAGAAGCTGAACTGAAGTCTTATGTTTGAGCTCATTTTCATACAATCCTATGGCTATGTCACTGTATCAGCCAGGGTCCAGTTCTAAGGTATAAACCATAGTTATTTTAACTATGAGATTTAATATAAAGAAATTTTAGCCTAGGTATTGGCAAACTCTAAAGTAAAAAAAGAAATGCTGAGACATTAAGGGGATAGTAATAGCTAGAAGTAGCTACAACCCCTAAGCTTGGGCAGAAAGAGGATGAGCTTAGAATTATTGTACAGTAAGTTAGAAGCTTGGGGGATGAGGGGGATCAGAAAATGGGGATGCACAATCCCCGAGGAAAGGTCTCTGGCCCACAGGTACTGGTATCTTCAATACTCAGAGACCACGCACAGCTGGAATCCAGACTCTGAGAAGGGGGCACCAGACAGCTGTTGCTGGTATCTCTAAAGGGGTCCAATGAGGCTCGTTGGGGTGTATTAGAAAAACAGTGTAATACTTGCTACTACTAGAAAAAAGGTTTTGCTGCCAGCGTAAGGAAACATTGCTAGGGTAACAATGACAGAAGCAAGAAATAAAACCAGGAATAGAAAATAAGCAAGAAAGCGCCCATCCCTTCCTTATCCTCCAGCCTCCTGGTGCCTCTCTCGTGCCTCCTATAAGGCAAGTACAACAGGGAGTCGAGTGGCAAAACAGAAATGCAGTTTACAGAGTCCCAGCCTCAGCCTCCCCAAGCTGCGTATCGTAGGTTGGTTTGAAGCTGTCAAACAATAGCTTATCGACTGACACAGTCACTGAAACTTGACAGAGAGATTCACTGAGCTGCTTCCCCAGAACAGGCACTGTTTGGAAATAGACGTTTCTGAGATCGCCAACTTGTTGGCCTACCACTGGTTCACAAGATGGTATTTTTTACTGATACGATAGAGTAACTCCCAAAATGAACTTGAAACTGCAGGGGGAAATATAAGAACATTGATGGTTTGTTCCATGAAGTGAGTACATTCACTCTCAAATTGTTCACGTGAAGATGACTGGTCCCCACTGTAGACTTCATTCCCTTTCATTGCTAAACTTTCCTTTGGAACCATGGTTACCGAAGAGCTGCCGAGTTATTTACTGGAAATGCAGTCACAAGTTCAGGGAAATTCACAATCTTTGAACATGAATCACACTTTGTTTTCATGATTGCTTTTGGAGTGTGAACTTGTGTGTGTGTGTGTGTGTGTGTGTGTGACCAAATTGTCAAGTATCTGCCATATCATTTCAAGATGATTTTTTCTGGCTGGTAGAACTACATCTATCAAGAAGACAGAGTATCCTGCAACTTTAGATATAAACAGCGGAAGTATAGAAAATTCCAGAACTATTCTGTAATTTCTGGCTCTCTCCCCACCTTTGGCTCTGCAAAAGTATGTCTCTTTCTTAAAAACAGAGAAACTAAAGCTTACTGTCATTCAGTCATTAATAGAATAAAAAGTAAGACACAGCCTGACTTTTATTGCCTCAGAATCTTGAGAACAGTTTAATTTATTAAGTACCAAACAGAATTTTTGTTGAAGTTTTAGAACCTTAATAACTTATCATAGAATGATTTTTATGAACAAACTAAACTCTTCAATAAACTGTTTTTTATATTACTGATATAAATCTACATATTATATATTTGCTATGTATTAATATCCATAAGAAATACAGGCCCATAGACAATTACAAACCTTTGAACCCAGACATATTTCAGAATTCAGAAGTTTTCTGATTTTAGAAAAGTAATATGGCACAAATACTCAAATACCATTCAAATATGCACATTAACTGAGATCAATAAATAGTTTCATGTTCATGCAAACCAAATCAGAATTTATTATCATTTATCATCAAATGAGTTACAAGGAAACCTTTTGATGTTTAGAACATGTAAGTTTTTGGAATTATGAATAAAGTAATGTAGGCTTATATATTATTAACTACTGCCATACATAAAATATCTACGTGTCTAAAAATTGGTATATCTAATCATGTAACCTCTATTATGACCTCAAGAAAGCTAATTAAACATGATTTTTAATAGAAAAAAATTTTACTATGTTAGCATGCAAAAGAAGAGAAGTTAGGTGAGAGTTGAAGATATGAAAGGTAAAAGTAATAGGTATCGAAAGAACACACACACAAAGATGAAGAAGACCTTTCCATTTTTTTTTTCCTTTAAACAGAATTTACTGAATGACTTCTAGGTACCAGATAATGATAATACAAAGAAATAAAACTCAGTTTCTGCATCAACCTTCAGTATACCTAAATAAATGAAATAAAGCATGAAAACTAATTCTAGGTTGAAAATCCATAGAAGTACAGTAGAATAGAAAGGATGAGATCATTGATTCTTTCAAGGCAGGGAGAGTCAAAACATTTCATTGATAGATGATGTTTGAAAAATAAGTATTTTTTAGGTTGGGCATAGAGGAACTGAGAGGAAGGAGAAGATAACTTTTAGATAGAGGAATAGTTTGAGATAGTAGTGCACATGGTTGTATGATGTGTGTCAGAAGAAATATAATCAACAGCATAGATGAAGTTAACTTTAATCAATATCAATGCAAAAAAAAGGAGTGCTTAGCAAGTGCTTTATCTGCATCGTACAACATGGTAGCCACTGAAAATTTGTAGCTATGACTAGTATGACTAAGTAACATAATTTTTTATGTTTTTATTTTTCTTTAAAATGTTTATTAATTTAATTAAAATAAACATAATAAACCCATTACATGTTAACAAGTAATATATTTCTTATGAAAAGAACAACATTTTTCAGACCACTTATATATTTCTACCAACTAGTATACCCATTTCCTAGTTACCGGGGATGTTTCTGGTAAGGCTCACACCTGCAACCTTTCCTGAAGAATAATAAGGACTGCATTTAAGCTGTTGGGTCTGCGATGTCCAAGGGTGCCAGGTAGTTTTACCCACTCTCCTGGTGCAGCACATAGTGTGGTCTGGTGAGGAGGTCTCAGCCCAGGAGAGATTCTGCAGTTCATTATTGTCCAAAGCTCCTGGGAGATCAGGGTGAGATTAGACTTCACTTTCAACCACACCCTTGCTTAACCTTTTCACCATCCCTATCTTGCCTTCCTCATTTCCTGTAGGCTTCTCCTGAGAACATTCCTTAAAAAGTCCCTTGTTCCCAGATCTTTATCTCAAGACCTGCTTTGAGGGAAGCCAACCACAGAACATATGTAAAATTTAACATCTAAGGACATCCACATGGAGATGTTAAATAAAAGGCTGGATCTTGAGCTTGGTACTTAGAGAAGCAATCTGGACTTGGAATATAAATTAGGAAGTCAAGAAATCATCAAAATATGGCATTTTAATCTATGAGAATTTGTGTTACCTAGAGATATAACGCCAAATGAAAAGATAGAATCCCAATGATATGATATTAGGTAGAGGAGAAGGAGCTGACAAAGATTAAGGATTAGGGGTGACAAATAAAATAGAAAGAGAACTATAAAATAATAGAATAAGGAAATTAAAGAGGAGATTTTTAAAAGGGAGGTGTGCTCAATATGACAAATGCAGATGGGTGGTTATACAACTCAATGAGAGACAACCTAGACACCAGAGGACAGAAAAGGCACCATTGGATCAGGAAACATGCAAGTTATTGGTGGCATTTTAAGGGTAGTTTGGGTGGACTTGATGAAGGAAATCATATGATATTGGGGAGATGAGTGAAAGGGATATTCAAGAAAATAAAGTTTGTGGGAAAAGTGGAGAAGTTTGACTACTTCAGGCAATAGAGAAATAGAGTATGTGCAATTGATTAAATAAAAAGAGATTAAAGGTGGGAAAAAAAAGGGTAATTTTTTTTTTAAAGTCATTTTTTTTTTTTAAGAAAATAAGGCCCACTGCTTAATCCATAATCCTAAAACACATACTGGCAGCACCCACTCCCAGCATCAATGACATTTAGAGTTCAATCAAGAAAAGCATAACAAGTATGAGTGACATGGAACTGGAGTTTATTACAGGGATTAGACCAGGGGTCCTCAAACTTTTTAAACAGGGGGCCAGTTCACTGTCCCTCAGACCGTTGGAAGGCCGGACTATAATTTAGAAAAAAACTATGAACAAATTCCTGTGTACACTGCACATATCTTATTTTGAAGTAAAAAAACAAAATGGGAACAAATACAATATTTGTATTTGCATGTGGCCAGCGGGCCTTAGTTTGAGGACCCCTGGATTAGACCTGACGTACTAGGGGGGGTACTTCTGGGGAAATAAGGTCAAGAAGGGGATAGCTGGATGATCATAGAAATGTCACTAACCAGTGACTACAAAGCGAAGATGGGAAAAAAATTGCATAAAGGTTGTTGCCGTGGCATCTAAGGGTGGGCCTAAAGTCACTGTCAATCCACAAGGAAAACAGCCAGGAAGAAAACTGGACACGTAGCACAGATTTAACATTTGAAGACGATTGGAACCCACGAAGACAAACTGCAAACCACATTCCTCTCTCACTGTATCCAACCTCAATAATGTAGATGGCCTTCAGATAGAGCTGGTGCAGATTTCTACGGAGCTTGCACATGCATGCTCAGGACTCAGAGAACATGAAGGGGTGATCCAGCTGCCCGCAGCGTCAAGGGAAGCCAGCCTGAAGCACTGCAACAGCACTTGGAGCCCTGTACCAACCTGCAGAGCAGAGGTCAGCAGATTTTTTATTTACACAAACAATATAAACAAGGGTGGCTGTGTTCCAAAACAACTTTATTTACAAAAACAGGCAGCGTGTTAGATCCTACCCATGAGCCAGTTTGTCAACTACGCTTTAGAGCAGCGGTTCTCAACCTGTGGGTCGCGACCCCTTTGGGGGTCAAAGGACCCTTTCACAGGGGTCGCCTAAGACCATCGGAAAACACAATATAATTACATATTGTTTTTGGGACTAATCACTATGCTTTAATTATGTTCAATTTGTAACAATGAAATTGGGGGTCACCACAACATGAGGAACTGTATTAAAGGGTTGCAGCATTAGGAAGGTTGAGACCACTGCTTTAGCGTATAATGACTGCTATTTCATACCCATATGCCAAATCTTGCACCAATTTATCTTGTGGACAGCCCTGAACTTGTGCCATACAGATAAGGTAATTCTGGGAAAGGGAGTTCCACATTAAGTATGTTGACACAATACAAGATCATCAAACTATGTTTTCAACTTTTCTGCAATTATCATACCTTACTCCTATAATCAGAAAAAAACAACAACGAGAAAAACAAAATTCAACAACTTACAAGCACTATAAAAATATACCTATAGCCCTGGCTGGTGTGCTAAGTGGTTAGAGCACTGCCCATGAACCCAAGGGTTGCAGGTTTGATTCCCTATCAAGAGCATGTACCTGGTTTGTGGGTTTACTCACTTCTCCCCCATGCCCATCAGGGGGTACATGCAGAAGACAACCAATCTATTTGTTTCATATCTCTCTCTCTCCCTCCTTCCACTCTTTCTGAAAAAGCAATGGAAAAAAATATCCTCCTGTGAGGAATGTATATATAATATACAGTAACTATTCCAGTCTTTATGGCCCAGGGGGGTGTGATAAATATTAATGAGAGGACATGGCTTTGGCAGGATTGAGGAAGTTTCATAAGAAATGCCAAAGGACTCTATGGCTTTCATAGGATAATTCCCACTGGGATAAACAACTCAAATGGTAATCTTTAATTCAAAGATTTTTTTTGGAGAATATTGTACCGCGTTCTGGAACATATAATGTGGATAGGTCAGTGTTTTTGAAAGATATATGTTTTTTAGTAGAACAACGCTTCCTTTAGATGAAATCTTAATCACAAGGGGAATTAAATAAAACAGAGAGAGGAACTTCTACATCTTCTACATAAAAGTGTAAAGAAATAAAAGATATAAAGTTTGAACACTTCCAAGTTGAAACAGTTCTAGAGAGGAGTGTTTGCATTATAAATACTGTTCGCTGCAGGCCTCATCATTTTCCTTTTCTGCATAATTTAAATGTATGGTACATCTATAAATTTTCATAAGTATTACTCTCAGTCCAAGCTGCATACTGACAACTGTTTTGCCAATAAGAGCAGATAAGAGAGCCTGGCCAGAGTGGCCATCAGTTGGTTGAGTGTTGTCCTATGCACCAAAATGTTGCCAGTTCAATTCCCAGTCAGAGCACATACCTGGGTTCAATCCCTTGATTGGGGCAACCCATTGATATTGATGTTTTTCTCTTCTCGCTCTCTCTCTCTCTCTCTCTCTCTCTCTCTCCTTAATGCTTTAAAAAAAAGAGCAGGTAAAAGAAAATGCAAAGCAGGGATTTAGGGGCAATGGTGATTTGAAGATTAAAGAAGCCAGTTGTCACAGTTTTCCCTAACTCTAATATTATCTTTTGCTCTGAAACCCAAGCGACCTTGACATACTGGTAGACCAAAGTAAAGACATTTCTATATCCAGATTTTCATTAATATCCTCCAAAAGGGTGGCAATTGTAATAAGAACTCTGAAAACTATTATTTCCTATAATCTCTAGGCAGAATGGGTACATCAGCAATGTTGATGAAGGAAGAACCATCCTTTAAGAAAAAAAAGTGTGTTGTTTTTTTTTCCAGATATTGCTACAGAACGCAGATAGCTTTCCTGGAAAAACTCCTAAAGATTTGAAAATTCTATCCCTGCATCCTCTAAACACCGAGTAGATCTGCGAAACAATTTGTTTGATTGACAGGAGAGAACTATTTCAAATGCCAGTGGGTAGCCTTCCAGCAAACAAGACTACAACAAGGATTTTCCCCCTACTGCTAATGGCTAATCCTGGCACTGAGCCTTCGGCTGCAGCTTTTCAACATGGGTATCCTTTTAGGAAATGTGCCTGCCACAGCTTGCCTCAAACTGATATGGTGTCAAGATGCAGAGAAAAGAAATGAGTGTAAGAAAAAGACAACTGGACCCTATTAGCATGGTATCCATTAGGGTGCAGGGGGAGTCAGTGGGGAGGGCAACCAGGCCTTTGCCCAGACAGAAAGTCCATTTGTTCACTATTATAACATACTGGTTTCGAAAGATGAATATTTTAACACTCTAACCCCCAACTCTGCATTTCATTTTCATTAAGTATTTTTTTTCCTCATGTGAGCCTTTGATAGTAAGAACAGAAATACTTAGGAATCAAGGACAACAAAAGATCTCAATCAGTATGGAGCTTCTATAGTTTTCCATACTGTAAAATAAGACCACAGATAACAATTGAGATTCACACATGTGGCATGGCTCAGAAAAATGCCCTGTTTATGATTCCACCGCTTTTGGATAAAGATTGTCTCAGGGTTGTAACTGCTGTTTGAAACGCTGGTATAGTTCCTGACTGTGCCTCCCAGGCTGAGTCATCTCAAAGTCTTTCCTCCAAAATGGTAGAATAAGAGTACGATAAGCCCGGCTGGCGTGGCTCAGTGGTTGAGAGTCGACCTATGAACCAGGAGATCACAGTTCGATTCCCAGTCAGGGCACATGCCCTGGTTGCAGGCTCGATCCCCAGTAGGGGGCATGCAGGAGGCTGCTGATCAATGTTTCTCTCTCATCATTGATGTTTCTACCTCTCTCTCTCCCTTCAGCTCTGAAATCAATATATATATTTTTAAATAGTATGATAAAATAGAGAATATGGTAAAACAGAGATCATATACATCTTCTGTCTGGAAAGGCTAGCTTTCTAAAGAAGGCTTTGCAATATTTTTCTGCATAAATTATCCATATGATAAATTTAAGATTAAAATTAGGTCGAATTTAACAGACACTAATCATGTAAAATTAATACCTGCTCATAAAAATTGGTATAATATATACTTCTTCAGGGTTTCAGATGTAAATGTCTACAAGAAGTGGTTAAATAATCTCAGGAAGGAAAACTAACTTTTAAAAGTAATATTTGTCAGATGTTTTTAAAGGTTAGAAAATTGGTACTTGTCAGACCAGAGCAGGTAGAAAATCGAAATATGCATACCATCCAAAAGCATTTTAATATGTGACTTTGGCATTCTTCCATTGATATGTAATTAAATTACATTAAGCATTTGTTGAAACCCAGTATGCACCCAGCATTGAACTAGATGCTAGAAATAGAAATACAAATGACTTTCTTTCTTGCCTTCAAAGTGGAGCTTATAATTTAATGGAGGAGATAAAATGCATCAAAGATTGATTACAATGTTGACACCCCTGTTTGGTTAGGCTCACTTAGTGAACCATACCATGGAAAATCCATCCTTTTTTATTATGCCATTTTGTACTCAAGTATTAAAAAAAACATCATGTGATGAGTGAGTGATAGACAAATAGTGTGCACCAAGTTCTCTGGGTATGTACTACATGACATGGGAATGTTTCACAAAGGTGAGAACAGCTGAGTAGAGCCTGGGTCAGTGAGAAACATTTACTGAGCAGGAGGGTGGAAAGGGAAAGTTGGAACAGACTGACCTGTGGAGATGTGAGAGGGTCTGAGGAAAGATAGCCATTGTGGACGATGTCTAGGGAGATACAGCTGGGATGGAGGAGTAGGAGGTAAATAAAGGAGCTAAGTAATCCTTGATCTAATAGGTTTCACTGTTGTAATAACTACTTTCTGAACTTTGTAGTTTGCAATGGACAGTGACACGGCTCTTGGTTATATCCAGAGTTTTTATTTGTTTTCCTGAAGTCCTACATCATGGTTTATTTCCATTTCACAATGAGACAAACCATGTTCGTAGTATACCTTAAGGAATCATTTACTTGTTTACTTATTTTAGTGCAGGGCACATATGGCTGAAAAATCAGATTTTAAAATCTAGTCAGGCAGAATGCTATATTACAATATAAGTTTAACTCAGACCCTTGTATTATTTGAAAGTAAAGACATTGATGGGAAAGACTGAGGACCCTGAGACTTAAAATGGAAACTTTTAGGTGGGTAAGGAAGAATCTGAGATATATGAGCACCTCTGGCCAAGTAGAAGAAATTCCTTCTTTCTTAACCAAATAAACTAATCTTCCCTTCTTAAAGCTCCTGTAATAACCTTCCTCAAGGCAGTTGCCTTATAAGAGGATAATTATTTTCCCTCAGATATCCTTACCATCCATCATTGCTTCTATATCCATAACATATTCCCTAAGGGGAGAAAATATAAAATTTGACCTAAGAAAATATATCTTAAATGCCAAAATAGTTGCAATGTTTCTCTAATTTATATCAGCAGACACCTGGAAAATATGGGCAGGAATATATTCTAAGGGTACTAGGCCAAGAAGAATGGAATATAATATTACATTGAACCATTTTTTTTTTTTTTTTACTTTGGGTAAATTTATTCAAGAATGTACCCAAAGAAATGAAATGAATGGGTTAGCTTGAGCAACAAGAAATGGCTACAATGCTTAACTTTGTTAGTTGATTAAACCAGGACTCAAAGTGACCTATATTCAAGCACCTTTACTCAATATTTAGATGAAAGAACTTCCCTAGAATAATGTAGAGGAGGAATCCAAAAACTTAGCAGATAGAAATGTTAGAGTGGATTTACTGTATGTGATCCATCTCATTTCCCACTGTTTCTCAAGAGGCCCCAGAATGCATTACTTTTCTTAGGCGGTGTAAAATGTATTAGTGAGGGGAGAACCAACACATTGAAAATCTCTGTGGTATCTGTCCTCTGAAGGCTACAGATGATAATAGAGAGAGATAGTCCATTGACCTGAGTACCTTAATTTCAATGGAAAACAGGGGATCTGACATAGCAGAGGACAAATGCCAGAGAAAAGATAGTCCACTTACTGTAAAAGGCAGAGGGAAAGAATAGCAATCGAACAAGAATCCCTGTCTTGATGTGGATGCTTGATATTAGTTAAATAACTATGGTATCTTTAGGAATGAAAAAATGGATTAAATAATTAATCTATGTACTAGTATCTAGAAAACTTTAGGAATCCAAAATTTCACTGCAGTACCACCTGTCAAAGCAGGAATTTATGATGTTACATGACATATACAGTTTAGACCTGGATTTGCCTCACTATGTGCTATGTCCATGGGGTTGTTTGTTTCAGAATATATAATTGAAATAGAATTTCCACAGTGAGTCCTTGACCATGGAATGCGACAAGCCAGAATAGTAAACTAATACATTTTTATAGAAATTGCCAAGATTCTTGTCATCATTAAAACTTGGAAAATATATAGCAATGATGATACCTACCAACTCCCAATGTTGCCATCTGTACAAAAGGCAGATGGGTGCTGGAGAATAACTGTAGATTATGATAAATTTAATTATGCACTGATTCTAATTGCAGCTGCTGTTCATACATGGGAACTTTAGATACGGTCTAGATGTGAAGCAAATCAATTCAGAAATTAATGGTGTAATTTTCGTCTATACTAATTATAAAGAACCACCAGAACAATTTTCTTTTACCAGAAAGGGTCAGCAGTATCCTTTCATTGCACATATTGAATTATGTTAATTCTTCTGCTCTTTGCTGTAATCTGGACTTTGAGGACCTTGATAATCTTGACATTGCATAGGCATGTTAGTGAATTAAATGATATCCAACTGACTTTCTAAATGTGCTTGCTGACATAGCGTGTTCTTTGGAACAGTTAAAATAACATTGGTCTCAATTCTTTAAAGATTTGGAAAAGAATGAAATCATCCGAGGTAGTAAATTGAGAAATTTCTCTATTTCTTCCAGGGAAATCATTCTAGTTTTTCTACCTCTTTACTGATTATTTTTTATAAATTATACTTTCCTATAAAAGTATTATTTCATCATTTTATATTTTTAATTATTAATCACTATCATAGGCTAAGAGGTGAGTTAAGTCTTCTATTACATGTTTATTTCTCTATCTTGTCATTTTTATTTTATAAAGTTGAGGCTTTTGGCTTTTAAATATTCAACACTAACACTTTTTCATTGTGAATGCTCTTTATGACACTACAGGGTATCCTTTGTCAAAGTTAATGCTTTTTGGTCAGAATTCTGCATTGACTAAAGACTCCAGCTTCCTGTTTGTTTTCCTTTGTCTCGTATAATTTGCCATACTTTTATATTAAATCTTTCTGAATTACTTGTTTTAATTATTTATCATGTATAGATATATAGAAAGTATATTAATGTAAAGTATCTTTCTTTGTTAAAAATCTTTCTGAAATATGTGAGTTAAGTTCATTTATATTTATTTATATGAAGGATATTTTTATCTCATTTCTATTGTATAATTTTATGTTTTCACTTTACAGGTTTCTAAATAGTCAAATTAGTGTTCTTTTTTCTTCACTTTTTTTTTATGTGTACTTCTTCTGTAGTTATGAAGGCTTGTCTTTTTGTTCTAGTCATTATCTTTACAATTATGACTTGATATAATACCCCTACTTATCTGTTCCTTTTGACAGTGATTATCCCTAATTTGAATAATGATAAAAATAGTGTTCCATTTTATTTCCTTTCCTTTACTTTCTAATTTTTGTTAATAATATTAAATTTATCAATTTATACCTTTAAATACATTTATAATTTTATTACTGGATTTTCAGCTTTGAAAAATCCCTCTGACACTAGCTAATAGAATGCTTTTGCAACCAGTGAACTTATCTCCTATGTTGTTTCTGCCTCCCTCCAAATTTAGTTAGATGACGTATTTCTACATATATAACTTTAACATTCTGTTCTGTCACCATAAGCCTCACATTTGTTTGATTCCTGATTTGATAGTTACATGTGTTCAATGTTCAACAAAATAATGTCACCAAGTATTTTATCACAATTTCCCCAGGTCATCTCTTGGTTTAAATTCATTTTTCATTAGTTTTCTCAAGGAAGGCTCATGGTTTCCCTTGTTTTTCAACATGTTCAAAATTGTTTGTCTGAGTTCTTTTCACTTGAGAATATCTTGGTCAAATAAAAATGTCCTTGGCTCACAATTTCTTCCCCTGAGCATTTTGTAGTTCTTCCTCTCTGTTGCTGTGGAGATATCTATGTCCAGCTTGATTTTTCCCCCTACTTTTTTATACCACTGCTGAAAAGATTCCACCTTTATCTTTAAAGTCCAAGAAAGTAAATTTAATAGTTTTATTCCCAATGTTGAGTTTTCTGGGCCAGTTTTAAAATTTTTGGGGGGAGGGAGGAATCTGGATGAAGTGTACCCTTACAATATATAGATTCAAGGCTTTGGGTTTTAATTTTTTTTAATTTTGAGGAAGCCTTTTTAACTTATTTTCTGGTGCATTGTTTTTGATTTTTCAGATATTATAGCTATGGGTCATTTAGATATCTGCCTGTCTTATGGAATGCCTTTTTCTCTCTAATCTTTTAAAACTCTTTCTTAAATTCTGCATAATTTTTTCCTGTTTGTTGAGCTATTTTTGGAAGCTTTTATGTGTGTTTTAGTGTCTATCAATTATATCTGCCCCTAGTTTCAGTGAGGATAGAGATTGTGGGTCTTTTTAATTTTTAAAAAATTGTTGTTAGTTCTGAGCAATTTCTAAGGAGAGATGATGTCTTATGAAATCATCCTATATAATAAAAGGCTAATATGCAAATAGGTCAAATGGCAGAACAACCAAACAACCAGTCATTATGACGTGTGCTGGCCACCAGGGGTTATGTGTGGAACATGGCAGGTGTCAGCTGTAGCGGGATGGTGGAGCAGGTGAGCGGGGGCGCCAGGCTAAGGCAGGGTGCTGGTCACTGTAATCAGGTCGAGCCTCTGGGTGTTACTGAAAATTCTTTGCTCCCGCGCACCACGGTCCTGCCTGGCACTTGCACCCGCTGCCAGCGCTGGCCCTGCTCGCACCCGCTGCTGGCACTGGAGCCACCACTTTCACCTGCTGCCGATGCCCAGTTCCGGTCCTAATCGTTTGGCACTATCTGTGGGTGTGAGCAGTGACTGCTGGCCCTGATCATCCCTGAGGGCTTCTCCACCTCCCCTTGCTCCTGAGGGTCGATCAGGGCAGTAGCTGCTGCTCACAGCCACTGACGGTGCCAGTCCCACTCACACCTGCTGCTGATGCTGGCCCCAATCGTGCCTTCAGCGGGTGTGAACAGCACCATCAGCGTGTGGGAATGGCAGTGGCGAGAGCAGGGCTGCAGGCAGACAGATGACCAACAGGAGGCGCCGTGGGAGGGGCTGGGCAGGGGCACAGAGGATGGGCTGAGACCTGCCCCTGTGCCTACCCAAGCCTCACAGCCTCACAGTCTCACAGCCCCCAGTTCCTTTCAAGGTGCACAAATTTGTGCACTGTGCCCCTATTATTTTTATAAGAAAGCCCTCTGAGAACAAATTAATGGTTGCTAGATGTGAGGGTAGTTTGGGGGATGAGTGAAGAAGGTGAAGGGATTAAGAAGTACAAATTTCCCATTATAAAAATATTCACGAGGATGTAAAGCATAAGGAATATAATAAATAATATTGTAATAATTATGTATAGTGTCAGATGGTTACTAGACTTATTGGAGTGATCACTTCAAAAGTTATGTAATGTCTAATCAGTGTTTTACACCTGAAAGTAAAATTGTATGTTAACTGTAATTGAAAAATTAAAAAAATGTATTTAAAATAAATAAATACAAAATAATTTTAAAAGAATGCCCTCCAAATATTTAAATTAAAATCAGCAACAAGAGAAGACTGTTCTCTATAACCACTACTATTTAAAGTTTTACTACAGATCCTGGCATACAGTAAAGAGAGGGGAAGATGTCAAAAAAGTTGGAAAGGAAAAAATAAATGGTCACCACTCACAAATGTATAATTTTCTACATAAAAATCTCAAACTAATTCACTTATAAATTATTAAAATTAATAAGTTTAAAAGAAACTAGATAAAATACCAATATAGAAATATCACTTTCATGTCTGCAACACAAATAAAACAGCACAAAAATGCAAACAAAAAGTTTACAATAGCAACAAAATATATAAGGTACCTAGAAATAATTCTTAAAACTATAAAGAGGTAAAAGATTTGCATGGAAAATATCATAAAACTCTATAAAACGTTAAAGAGATTTAAATAAAAGGGAATCATATGGTCTTCATGGTTAAGATTGTGAAGGCAGCTGAGTCCCCCCAACCTGTATTCTGAAGCATATGCTTGCTAGCCCCAACCCCCTTTCCGCTTGTGTCCTAGCTAGCCATGCAAAATTTGTTTCCCTGAATACTTCCATTTTATAGAGGCCATAAATCATGAAACATACACAACTCCTGGAGGGGGTTGGCAGTGCTGGCACCAGCCAGGCCAGGCCTTTGGGTGTAATCTCACTTCCCCCATTCCAACCCACCAGGGCTGCAAAGCCCGTGAAAAGTCCAGAAGCCTGGTCCATATTTGGGAGACAAGGAAACTAAGGGGATAAAAGGGAAAGCCCCCACCACCACCACTACACCTCCCCTCCCCGCATTTGGTGCTCAGATTTGGGTAATTGATTCCCCTGAGTCACAGCCAGTGCTCCTGCAAATAAAATGTTTTTCCTGAATCTTCCAAGTGCTCATTGTGTGTCTTCTGGTCACCCAGTAATTTCTGCAACAAGATAACTCAATACAAAGAGGTCAAACCTGCCCATATTGAGCTAAAGATTTAAAGTGACTGAAGTCATAGGCATAGCAGGATCTAAAAAGGAACTTGATAAACTCATACTAAAATGTATAGGGAAGAGAAAGGGTCAATTAGTGCCAATCCTGAAGAAGAAGAAAAAAGTGAAAGCCCCTGCACTATAAATTATCAAGATATCAATTTACAGTATTGTTGACATAAGGATAGACAAATACCCAATAGAAACCCTGGAAACATGCCTAAGTATATAAATTTGTTATATGCCTAAGTATATAAATTTGTTAAATTTGTTGCAAATCAATGGTAAATGAAAGACTATTCAAATGGCGCTGACATAATTAATTGTACATATAAAAAGAAAAAGAAATCTATTTAATTCTTACTTTAATTCCCAATAGATTAAGTAAAAGTAAAATTCCTTAAAAACTTAGAAAATAATACAGAGGGATATCTCTATGACTTTAGAATAAGATGACTTCCTAAATATGACACACAAACCGTCCTATATAATAAAAGCCTAATATGCAAATTGTCCCCTCAGGTGGTTGTTTGACTGAGGGTTCAACCACTCCCAAGGGGCGACGCAGAACATGGTGGGTGTCGGCAACACGGCACTAGCAGTGGGCAGCAGTGGAGGCACTGCTGGCCCTGATAGGCCCCAATGAGAGTGGGACCGCAGCGGGATGGTGGAGTAGGTGAGTGGGCGGTGCCAGGCCAAGGCAGCTGTGAGCAGGGGTCCACGTGCTGCCCTGGGCCCAGAGGTCAGCTGGGACCTGCCCTTCAATGCCAGATACTCATGATTCAATCGCCAGCCAGGCCTAGGCACCGCACCCGTGCACAAATTGCATGCACCGGGCCTCTAATTAATTATAAAAGAAAAGGTAATAATTACAACCACATTAAAATTTTAAAACCTCCATTAATCAAATGAAATAATTAAAAGAGTAAAGCACGAGCCACAAACTGGGAGAAGATATTTGCAACACATTTAGCCAATAAGGGTCTATTCCAATAAATCAATATAAAGAACAATTTGTGTAACAACATGAAAAAAGCAAATCACAGAAGACAACACACAGTGTACAGCATCTTTTATAAGGCTCTAAAACCAGCAAAAAAAAAGAAAGAAAAAACGAAACCAAGTTCAGTTTAGGGTTCTGTACAATTGGAATACAAACTATATTTTTTTAAAGAACGGGATTTTCAGTAAAAATACAAATCTAAATAGTAGTTACTTCTAAGAAGAGGAGATAGAAATGGATAAAATGGGAGAACATAGATAAATTCAATGGTATTGATAAATTTTAAGTTTGTTCTTTTTTTAAATAAATCTTTATTGTTCAGATTATTACAGTTGTTCCTCTTTTTCCCCCCATAGCTCCCCTCCACCTGGTTCCCACCCCACCCCATGCCCTTACCCCACCCATTGTCCTCGTCCATAGGTGTACAATTTTTGTCCAGTCCCTTCCTGCACCCCCACACCCCCTTCCCCCCAAGAATTTTCAGTCCACTCCCTTTCTATGCCTTCAATTCTATTATATTCACCAGTTTATTCTGTTCTTTATATTTTTTATTCACTTGATTTTTAGATTCACTTGTTGATAGATATGTATTTGTTGTCACTTTGTTGTTCATAATTTTTATCTTTACCTTTTTCTTCTTCTTCCTCTTCTTAAAAAATACCCTTCAGCATTTCATATAATACTGGTTTGGTGGTGATGAACTCCTTTAGCTTGTTCATATCTGTGAAGCTCTTTATCTGACCTTCAATTCTAAATGATAGCTTTGCTAGGTAGAGTAATCTTGTCTGTAGGTTCTTGCTATTCATCACTGTGAATATTTCTTGCCACTCCCTTCTGGCCTGCTTAGTTTCTATTGAGAAATCAGCTGACAGTCATATGGGTATGCCCTTGTAGGTAACTAACTGTTTTTCTCTTGCTGCTTTTAAAATTCTCTGTTTGTCTTTTGCCCTTGGCATTTTAATTATGATGTGTCTTGGTGTGGTCCTCTTTGGATTCCTTTTGTTTGGGGTTCTCTGTGATTCCTGGACTTGTAAGTCTATTTCTTTCACCAGGTAGGGGAAGTTTTCTGTCATTATTTCTTCAAATAGGTTTTCAATATCTTACTCTCTCTCTTCTTCTGGCACCCCCATAATTCGGATGTTGGTATACTTGAAGTTGTCCCAGAGGCTCCTTACACTATCTTCATATTTTTGGATTCTTTTTTCTTTTTGCTCTTCCAGTTGGGTGTTTTTGCTTCTTCATATTTCAAATTATTGACTTGATTCTTAGGATCATCTAGTCTGCTGTTGGATCTCTGTATATTATTCTTTATTTCAGTCAGTGTATGCTTAATTTCTGATTGGTCCTTTTTCATATCCTTGAGGGTCTCACTAAATTTCTCGGAGGTTTCTAGAAGATTCTTGAGTAACCTTATAACCTTGATTTTGAACGCTATGTCCAGTAGTTTGCTTTCCTCCATTTCTTTCATTTGTGACCTATTTCTTTGTCTCTGCATTTTGGCTGCTTCCCTGTGTTGATAGAACGGCTTTGTGTGCTAGGTGTCCTATAAGGCCCAGTAGCTCAGCCTCCCCAGTCACCTGAGGTGGATGCTCTTGGTGCACCCTTTGTGGGCTGTGTGCATAGTCTTGTTGTAGTTAAGCCTTGATTGCTATTGGTATCACTGGGAGGAATTGACCTCCAGGTCAATTGGCTGTGAGGACCAGTTGTGACTACAATGGGAGAACTTCTGTGCTGGAGACACCCTTACGTGGCAGGACTTGGTTAAGTAGGGCTTTGGTGCTCACTGAGTCTTCCCCCTGAGTGTGTCTCTTATGGATCTGAAAAGTTTTAATCTGGTGTGGTCTCACTTTGACCACTGGGTACACTGGCTGTTGGATCTCCAAGGAGGTGCAAAGTCAGTCAATGCCTGAGGCCACCCAGCAGGAGCTACAGAGAGATCTGCAGCTTCCTCCTCTTTGTTTGGGGTTTGGAGGTGCCCAGATGAGGCACAGCTGTGAAGCAATGCAAGCTGCTAATGAGCCTTAGGCCTTCTTTTGGAAGCTCTGGGGTTCTTTGACCCAGCTGTAGTTTGTTAGGTTAGGTTGCAAAAGATCAGGCCATTCATATGCAAAAGCCTCTGCGCACAGCTTGGGTGGGGTAAATTGGGTGGGGCACATTCTCAGGGAATCACGGGGCGTTGCAAACAGCAATGGTTGCCCGTCAGCCCTGCCCCGATAGGTCTTTGGGTCTCTGTGTCCTGTGGCCTTTTGCAGGAACAATGAATGCTACAAGCACCTCTGAGAGAAAGCCGCCCTCGTGTTCCAGCCCAATGCCAGACAGTCCAGTTTCTCCCCATATGAGTCTGAGTCCCCAGAGTCTCGCCCGGAACTGGATTTCAGAGCAGTTGAGAGTTTGTATCTCCCTCCCGACTGAAAAAGACCACAGCGTACCCAGTTGCCAGACCGTTTTGCTTGCTCTTCCACACCTCTGCACCTCCTACCAGTCTAGATGCACATTTCTCTTTCCCTCTAGTTATCGGACTTCCACTCAGCCAGCCTTCCCGTGGTTCTGGATGATATTTGTTTTGTCTTTTAGTTGTAGTTTTGATGTGGTTGTGGGAGTCAGCATCTACAGGCTTTTACCTATGCCACCATCTTCATTCTCTTCTTAAGTTTCTTCTTTAGATAATGCTTCCTGGTGTTATAAAACTTTAAAGAAATCTTAAAAGTTTTCTGTATGTTTAACACCTAAAAATATATTGCTTATATATTTTAAATCAACTTTATGTTTTAATTATAATATACACACACAAAAATGCATAAATTATAAGTATATATACACACTGAGTGGCTAGATTATTATGACCACCTGATGTTTGTAGGCAAATTAGGTATAATTTCTTGCTGAAGTTGTTAGAGAGTCAGACCATTATAAACAGGGAAGCAGGTTGTTTACCACAACAGTAGAAGTGATTTTTTTCTGAAGATATGGGTAAACAACACAATTTAACAGCCTTTGAACGTGGGATATATATAAATCTGAGTGGCCAGATTATTATGACCACCTGATGTTTGTAGGCAAATAAGCCGTACACTGCATCATATGGGATATGGAAGCTGAAGGTCTGTTCGAACATCTTTGCTGTCTTCAGTTACCAAGATAAAACATCTCCAATTCACCAGGAACACAAGGATTGGACAGTTGAGCATTGGAAAAAACTCATGTGGTCCAATGAATCACATTTCCAGTTGCATCATGCAGGTGGCAGAGTGAGAATTTGGCAGAAACAGCATGAAAGCATGCACCCCACATGCATGAGTACAACCCTGCAAGCTGGTGGGGGCAGTGTTATGGTTTGGGGCATGTTTTCCTGGCATGATTTGGGCCCTTTAATTCGTGTGGAACAACATTTGAATAGCACAACATACCTAAGTATCATTTGTTGCTGATCAAGTTCATCCTATCATGTTGGTGGCGTATCCCAATGGAGATGGCTTCTTCCAACAAGACAATGCGCCATGTCACAGTGCTCGTATTGTGCAGGAGTGGTTTCAAGAACATGAGGGAGACTTTACCTTGCTTAGGTGGCCCCCACAATCACCAGATCTCAATCCAATTGAGCATTTGTGGGACGAAGTTAAAAGAGCCATCAGGCAGCTGGTTCCACAACCATCAAATCTCACAGAACTGGACAGTGCTATTCATCAGGCATGGTGTCAGATTCCTCGCATCACCTTTCAACATCTCGTGGAGTCAATGCCAAGAAGAATCGCCGCAGTACTGAAGGCAAAAGGTGGCCCAACGAAGTACTGATGGGGTGGTCATAATAACCTGGCCACTCAGTATCTATCTATCTATCTATATATAATCTATATATATATATATATATATCCCACATTCAAAGGCTGTTAAATTGCGTTGTTTACCCATATCTTCAGAAAAAAATCACTTCTACTGTTGTGGTAAACAACCTGCTTCCCTATTTATAATGGTCTGCCCTCTAGCAACTTCAGCGTGAAATTATAGCTAATTTACCTACAAACGTCAGGTGGTCATAATAATCTGGCCACTCAGTGTATAGGTCAGTAAATTATCACAAATTAATCATGTCCATGTAAATACCACCCAGGATAAGAAATAAAACATTACCACAGCCCTAGCTGGTTTGGCTCAGTGGATAGAGATTTGGCCTGCAAACTGAAGGGTCCCAGGTTCAATTCTGGTCAAGGGCATGTACCTCAGTTGCAGGCTCTCCCCGACCCAGGCCCTGGTAAGGGCACATGCAGGAGGCAACCAATCAATGTGTTTCCCTTGCATCAATATTTCTGTCTTTTCCTCTCTCTTCCACTCTCTGAAAATCAATGGAAAAATATCCTAGGGTGAGGATTTAAAAAAAAACACTACACATTACCACAAACCACCACCACCCCTCCTAACTACCCTTACCTTCCTCCCTCTATAACCAGTCCAAATATGCTTTTGTATTTATGCAATTGTACATGTAAAATATCATTTAAAAAATATAAGCAAGAAAGGCATGTTTCTGCTGAAGTCAACTATTTCTAGGAAATTGTTCATCTCTAACCAGGTAAGAAATTTTATATAGTAAAGGAGGAAAGGGAGACCTACCCTGCCTACAAATCAAACTATTATATCCTAATCGTTAAATGAAGTAGTAAAATATAATTGATGCAGTGCCCTAATATTTCCTGGGAAACTCTTATATTTTGGTAGCAAGAAAATTATCACTTTAGGTCTAAACCCTTTTCTGTTTGAGAGATCATCAATGTTTGAACACAGCTATGTCCCCAAATTTTCTCTTTTCTGAGCTATGTATGATCTAGTTTCTTTAGCCATTCTTTATGCACGTTACATTTTATAGAGCTTTACCATCTGGGTGTTTTCCTCTTGGCATATGGCAATTTGAAAATGCCTGTCTTAAAAACATGGTGCTGGGCACTGAATCTCAAACATCAGCTATGCTCTGGCCATTTCAGAATTCACTGGGACTATTATCTTCTTGGCATTGTACTACTATTAATGTATCATAAAATGATATTAACTATATTTTTTATGTCAGCCCTGTAACTGCACTGGCTATCATGAATCACCAAGTCTATATTCACATAAACTCTATTATGATTTTAGCCTCTGTTATTCTGCTCCTATTGAAATAATCAACTTATTTTATTATATCTGTGTTTGGCCTTGTCTCATTACATGATAGTTAATCTTCGATAGTCTATCTTCTAGCGTTTTGGTTTGGGAGATAGATTGAATCGTATGTCCATATGATGACTGCTTTCCCATTAAAAAATAATGATCACCTGTATTATTTTGTTTTCACAAAGTCCTCTAAGAAAGGATAACAATAATTATTTCCACTCAAAAATTCGAGATACAAAAAATCAAAAACATAGGCAATTTGCTCCAAATCAGGTTGATGGAGTGGCAGATCCTACACTTGAGCCAACATGTTTTACTGAACTACACCATTTTTCTAACACTAGAATGTTTTACATTGATTAAACTTATCCTTTAAAAAGTCATCCTATATAATAAAAGCCTAATATGCAAATCGACCAAATGGCTGGATGATCAGTCGCTATGATGCGCACTGACCACCAGGGGGCAGATGCTTAACGCAAGAGCTGCCCCTGGCCCGCAAACCACAGGCCAGCCAAGGCAGATACCAGCGGGCCCCCCAGATTGCCCTGCCGGTCACCCCACAGATTGGCCCTGATTGCTGGCCAGGCCTAGGGACCCTACTCATGCATGAATTTCGTGCATCGGGCCTCTAGTTAACTATAAAGACCTAGAATGTGAAAGTGTATCTGGAAAAGAGTCCCCAGATCACTTCACCTTTATAAGTGCTAACAATATTGGTGATTCCAAGAATCATGCAAAGAAAATTACAATACATTTTGATAGCATAAGTCACAACACACACGTCAAAGAAAATAATTACATCATCTTGGCTTCAATTTAGGGAATTGTTAAGGTTTCACATCCCTCTTAACTTATAATGTGGCTCGCATGCTGATGTTGCTATGCCTTGAAGAAATAAAGTAGGCTGAGGATGGGAAGTCTAACCTGGATTTACTGGAAGAAAGCCTGAAAAACATGCATCAGAGTCCTCAAAGGCTGTTTTACAAGGAAATGTGCGGCCAAAGTAGTGCTCCGGAGCCTCGTTTAGAGGGCGTGTCTGTTACATGAAATGTAACAAATTGGATGTTCCAAATTTCTCAGTTTGGTGCCTTTGCAATAGATGTACCTGGATGATTGCAATGATCTTCAGTTGTGACTGTACCAGTCATTGGGGATCTAAAGATGATAGGTGGTTCTTCAAATTAAAAACATTTATCTTGAAAACCAAATAGTACTAATTGAAAAGAAGCATAATGTGTCAGAATGAGCAAGAAATAAGAAGTAGTGTGTGCCCTCGGTCAAGTCATTGCACTATTCTGCACCGCTATTTGGCATCTTCAAACTAAAGTGTAAAACACTGAGAACTATTTTCAAAGCAAAACTGCAAAGAATTTCACAATATATCCTGATAAAACTATGTAAAGAGAGGATGGAAAGCCAATGAAGTTGCAAGGTCCAGAAGGAAAAAAAAAAGAAAACACACTGGAATTGTTCCATCTATCTCTAATACACCACACTGTCCTTAAGTACTATAAGCATTACATAATAGTATTAATTGGCATAAGCAGTCATGGTAACAGATTTGTTTTCAGAAAGCAACTTCTGGACACTGTCTATATTTGAATGAACAAACAACAAGGCAGTTTGGAAACTTCTGTCTAAGAAAGACTAACCAGAACTTGAGACAAAGGAGCAGCCTGTTATGAGAAACTGCCTACCTTTGCCAAGAGCACTCATTCATTGCAATCCTCCTCTATGTAAGTTTTTGTTTTCCTAGTATCATCAGCAAGTCTTTAAGAAAGATTTACAACTACATAATTTCTCTTTTAAAAAAAGTCCTTGCCCTGGCCAGCATTGCTCAGTGGTTAGAATGTCCACTCATGCACCAAAAAATATCAAGTCCCAGTCAAGGGCACATACCTGGATTGCAGATTGGATTCCCAGCCAGGTCTGAGCATGTGTGAGAAGCAACCAATCAATGTGTCTCTCTCACATCAATGTTTCTCTCTCTCTCTCCTTTTTCTCCCCCTCCCTCCTTTCCACTTTCTCTGAAAAGGAATAGAAAAAATATCCTCTGGTGAGAATTAACACACAAAAAAACCAAACAAACAAAAAAAAAACAAACCTTAAGAGGGTAAACAGAGATATTGTTTAAAACAATAAAACATATATTGTTTTAACCTGAACTTCCTCAGTAAATACAGTGGCTAAATTTAAAATTAGGCTTCAAACTCCATCAAATTAGTGTCACAAAACAGATCTGACATTTTGCTCTTAGATAAATGAATTACAGCTGTCTCCCATTATCCTGGGGGGATATGTTCCATGACTTCCAGTAATGCCTGAAACCAAGGATAGTAGCACACCCTATATATACTGTTTTTCCTATACATACGTATCTTTGATAAAGTTTAATGTTTAAATTAATCAGAGTAAGAGGTTAACACAATACTTAATAATAAAATAGGACAATTATGACAAGATGCTGTAATAAAAGTTATGTGAATGTGGTGTCTCTCAACTATTTTATTGTACAGTACTCGCCTTTTCACTTAAGGAAGCACTTTATGGCTTCTTTTTGGCATGCCCAAATTGCCAGCAACACTGCTTTTATGCCTTATGGTCATTGTTAAATAAAATAAGGGCTACTTGAACATAATGCTGCAATTCCATGACAGCAGATCTGATAACCTAGATATGAGGACTACAAAATGAGTAAAGAGCGAGTGTATACTTCCTAGATACACATGAGAAAGGGGTGAGTCACGTCCTGGGCAGGACAGAGCAAAGCAGCGCAATATTCCCATCACGCTATTCGGAATGGCACTCAATTTAAAATGTACTAATTGTTTATTTCTGTAATTGTCCATTTACTATTTTCAGCCTGCAGGTCACTGAGACCACGGAAAGCTAAAATGAATGAAATACAATAGTGGGGAGGCTACTGTATTTCTTCTTTTTTCTTTTTTTTTTACATTTGTAAAACTATTTTAGAAAAGTAGAACCAGAAATATTTTTATTAGTTCTCTGATAACCAGAGTTTTTAGTTAAGGAAGCATTCTCATCCTAATGGCTAGAAAGAGAAATAAAAAGAGAGAGAGAGAATGAAGGTTGGGAGGTGCCAGTTCCATTCACTTTGAGTTTCTACTTGGTTTGGGACATAAATATACTCCAGCATGTTGACAACTTGAGCCCTCTGTGTTTGTGCTTCATGATGCTTAGAGGAAACAATCAGGGCCCGGATTCAGCTGGGTCTTACATCTGTGAGGTCTGAGCTTCACATACACTGAGCTTTCAGAAAAAGCCCAGGCATCTATTTCCCATCAATAGCCAGGGGCGTTGGCAGATTCTGCTTAACACCAGTAGGACCACCTGGACCCCTGAGAAGCCCCACTTAATGAAGACATTAGTGCCTAACCTACCAAAGAAAGCTTCTGAAACTCAGGGGTGGAGGGTAAGATGAGGCTTTCCTCTCAGAGACAGGTTGAAATTCGCTTTCAGCTCCCTTTTGTGTACAGCAGCCTGCACTGCTTATGGTGTCAGCCCAGCCTTGCTAACTTTGTTAGAGGGAGGGCCAGTAACAACACAGCTGACTGTTAAAAGAAAGGGAAAGAGCCTCTGAATGATTATAGAATCCTTATAATGTGCGTAGTGTTATTATGGCACTGTGCCCAGGGCTCATCAAAGATAAATGAGGTTTGAAGAGTGGATTTTTTATGTTAAACTTAATAGACATTCCCTTTCTTTCTTTCTTTCTTTCTTTCTTTCTTTCTTTCTTTCTTTCTTTCTTTCGTCTTTTTTTTTTAAACTGGCAAGGGAATGGAAAAGACATCAAAGCAGTTTTCCTATAAATCTATACGAAAATGAATTTCAGAGTCAACTTTTCTGCTTTTATTACTTGTGGTGTTTTTATTTTTTTGGAAGCTGAAAGGGAACATAATTTAGTGCCTTTCAAATTGCTTTAGAGAAATATAATAAATCTCTCTATATGGGAAAGTTTATAGGGTTGGCTTTTTGTGGGTTGTTGTTTTATTTTGCTAAATATATGCAACTCTGAGATATTTCTCTGATATTAAGATGGTTTCTAAAAAATTTTCTTCAAAGTTTTTTAATACATATTTCATTAGATTCCCTAGACATTTAGTAATTTATAATTCTGAAGTCTAATGGCAGGGGACAGGTTTAATATTTTGACTATATACGTTGTCTTTCCTAAGCTGCTACTCCTAAAATCCTCATCGAAGCTTTCAAATACAATAACAATCTCTCACTTTAGTTTCTATGGCTAAATTTTTGATGGAAAATAGGAAAGGGGAGAATGCCCATTAATATCACAACATCAGCCCCTGAATGTGCTCCTGGTGTGTGAAATTATATTTTTATGGCACTTCTCAGGTTTTGTTTGAATCAGCTCAATTGAAAATCATCTTGAACCCAATTTTTATCCAGTAACTGCCTTTCAATGCACATTACTCTTATAACTGTTAAAGATTTGTTGGTTCAGCTTTTCAGGCAAGGCTATTTGAATGCACAAGGGGGTTGCCAGAGTGTTCTTATGACTAGTCAAAGTTAAACAAATCCAAAGTTGCTGAGTTACATCAGTGGTTACATTTCCATTACAAAATGTTAAGAGAAAGTTCAAAGTTCAGGGCTCCAAAAAAAAGGAACTTAGTGGTAGTCATATATGTTAAATCCAGATTAATAAGTCAAAATGCCAATGAATTTGAAGGAAAGTCACTTTGGCGGAAGGTAGCCTCAGAACCTAGATAAATCCTTTTGACCAGAGCTCTGGGTAAGACTCCTAATTATTCTCCTAACTTTCTGAACATTGGGTTCATCATTTTATAAATGGTTCACCATTTAAAAACTAAATACCAGTTACCAGACACATATGATTAATACCTAAAATCATCAGCCCTCATTTATCTGTTGGACCCAAGAGGATGCTGTCTGTACTGACTGGAAGAACCATGGGTCAGAGAAATATGTTTCCCCGGGTTTTCTTCATTTACCTAAATTGCAATTGCCTTACAGAATGAGAGGTGGGAATTAATAGGCATGGATAAGAACAGAGTAAAACTCTAGTGCTTTATATTGGATGCCAAATCATTAGCACAGCAAGGAAAGCTTTAAATAGATGTTAAAGAATTGAAAAAGATTTACCTTTTGGAAAGCCAACCTTTCTTAAGTGTTCCAAACAAAGCTGGCAGCCATTCAGCAGTGCTAATGGACAGAAACAACCCCAAATTTAGAAAAGGGTGGTTCACAAGATCTTTCCCAATGGACTGGACCAATGTTTCTCAACCCTAGCTAAACATTACAAGTGCCTTGAGACCCTCTGACTTAATTGATCAGGGTATATTTTCAAAGCTCTTCAGGTAACCCTCATGTGCAAAGATGGAGAACCATCAGATTGGAAATCTTTCAAGCAGATTGGAAATAGTGCAGAAATTTTCGAAATAGTCCCAATTAAAACATATGGATGCAGGCTTCCAGCACCTCCACCACACAGAAGAGCATCCCTTTCAAAGAGGAAATAGTTTTCTAGAGTGCATGGAAAGAAAATATTCATATTAGTAGATTGAGACCTGGTAAGTAGTAGTAGAATTTCTCTTTTTCATGTAATCTTCACTACATATAGCAGTGTTACAAAATTTAATATACTGTTAGATATGCAAAGAAAATATATTGCCTTGATTGTGTTTGTAACTTCCTTCAAGATAATAACATCCTCTTGGTAGCAGAAAAAAAATTACATATATATATATATATATATATATATATATATATATACACACACACACACACACACACACACACACACACAAGGCCTGGTGCACAAAATTTGTGCACTGGGGGGTGGGTGTACCTCAGCCCAGCCTGCACCTTCTCCAATCTGGGACCCCTCAGGGGATGTCCGACTGCCAGTTCGGGGCTAAACCGGCAGTCAGACATCCCTCTCACAACCTAGGACTGCTGACTTCCAACCGCTCACCTGCCTGCCTGCCTGATTGCCCCTAACCACTCCCCTGCCAACCTGATCGATTCCTAACTGCTCCCCTGCCAGCCCAATCACTCCCAACTGCCCTCCCCTGATGGCCTGGTTGCCCCTAACTGCCCTCCCCTGCAGGCCCAGTTGCCCTCAACTGCCCTCCCCTGCCAGCCATCTTGTGGCTGTGAGTGCCGCCGTCTTTGAGGGCAGGGCAGTCAATTAGCATATTCCCTCCTTATTGGCTGTGGGAGCCGCCATCTTTGTGATGGTGTGAATGTTAATTAACATATTCCCTCTTTATTAGATAGGAGATATATATTGGAAATTTAAGCCTAGTCTAAGTCAATAATCAAAGTAGTCCTGAACAACAACAACAAAAAGCTCAATTTTACAAATATCCTCATTCCCGGCTTCTTTTCCCAAGCTACTAATTGAGCATGATATAGTGTGTGCCCAGTGAGTGTTAATGATGTGAAACAAGGGTGGAGGGGAATTCTGGTGACATACAGATCTCCAAGAGCACATGGATGATATCATCTGGTCTTCCCAGGGAGCCCCACTATCTACTGTTCACAGGACACCATGCTTGCTTTGGTTCTCACCTCTGGCTAGTGATGCTTTGATGTGGCTATGGTCCACTCCCTTATGCTCACTTAACTTTTTTTCCATCCTTGCTTTCTGCAGGCTCTTGGGTATCTGCCACATGATCCATCCAACCTTAAGCCTTCATAATCCACCTCTGTTTGTGTTGTAGGCTAAAATCACCAGCCACACTTAGAAGGCAGAAATACTTCTATATCTTCATTTTTTTCTGGGAAAATATGATAAAAGCCATCTTGATATTTAAAAGCCATCTTAAGTTGGAATAAAGTAGAATAGCATTCAAATATACATAGTACTTGGAGGGCTCTTATTTCATTATTTTGTTGCAAGCTCCCTCACTCATCACTCACTTTCTCTTGTGTTGTGTTTTTTTTTTCTGTTCTTAACTTCTATTTTTTTTTTTTTCTAGAAATTTGAGGATATAAAGGCTAGTTAGAGTTTATCCTATTGGGTAGGGAAGGAGAAGAAAAGGAATTGCATCAATTTTTTCTTTTGTTTTGTTTTCTATTCCACTTCCCTTCTCAGTTCAAGGGCCAAAGCACCATGCCAGCACAAGCCCCCAAAATGGTCCACCTGCTTGAGACTCCCATCTATTATGTAAGGAGTGAATGCTTCTTGAAGGAAAGTTAGATATGCAGGTGCCACGATGTAGTTGATCCATCTGTATATTATCCATGTAGACCTTGTGGGGGCTTTGAAAGTTATTTCTAAAAATGTGATTTCTTTTCTGTTTTTTTTGTTTTTGTTTTTGGTTTTGATTTGTTTTTTATTTGTTTTGTTTTTTTGTGGGTTTTTTTTTTTTGCTTTTTTGTTGTTTTTACTGTAGCAAGTCAGAATACCTGTTCCTTCCCTTTTATCTGAGTAAATTTTTTAAAATAAATCTTTATTTTTCAGATTATTAAGTTATTCCTCTTTTTCCCTCCACAGCTCCCCTCCACCTGGTTCCCACCTCACCCCCTGCCTTTACCCCCCCTCCACTGTCCTCATCCATAGGTGTACAATTTTTGTGCAGTCTCTTCCCACACCCCTCACACCCCCTTCCCCCCAAGAACTTTCAGTCCTCTCCCTTTCTATGCCTCTGATTCTATTATACTCACCAATATATTCTGTTCATTATATTTTTTATTCACTTGATTTTTAGATTCACTTGTTGATAGATATGTATTTATTGTTAGTTTGTTGTTCATAATTTTTATCTTTACCTTCTTCTTCTTCTTCCTCTTCTTAAAGAATACTCTTCAGCATTTCATACAATACTGGTTTGGTGGTGATGAACTCCTTTAGCTTTTTCTTGTCTGTGAAGCTCTTTATCTAACCTTCAATTCTAAATTATAGCTTTGCTGGGTAGAGTAATCTTGTCTGTAGGTTCTTGCTATTCATCACTTTGAATATTTCTTGCCACTCCCTTCTGGCCTGCATAGTTTCTGTTGAGAAATCAGTTGACAGAGAAATTACATGGGTACTCCCTTGTAGGTAGCTAACTGTTTTGCTTTTGCTGCTTTTAAGATTCTCTTTGTCTTTTGCCCTTGGCATCTTAATTATGATGTGCCTTGATGTGGTCCTCTTTGGATTCCTTTTGTTTAGGGCTCTCTGTGATTCCTGGACTTGTAAGTCTATTTCTTTCACCAGGTGGGGGAAGTTTTCTGTCATTATTTCTTCAAATAGGTTTTCAATATCTTGCTCTCTCTCTCTTCTTCTGGCACCCCCATAATTCGGATATTGGTACACTTGAAGTTGTCCCAGAGGCTCCTTACACTATCTTCATATTTTTGGATTCTTTTTTCTTTTTGCTTTTCTGGTTGGGTGTTTTTTGCTTCTTCATATTTCAAATCTTTTAGTTGATTCTTAGGATCCTCTAGTCTGCTGTTGGATCTCTGAATATTATTCTTTATTTCAGTCAGTGTATGCTTAATTTCTAATTGGTCCTTTTTCATATCCTTGAGGGTCTCACTATATTTCTCAGAGGTTTCTAGAAGATTATTGAGTAACCTTACTACTGTGGTTTTGAACTCTGTATCCAGTAGTTTGCTTTCCTCCATTTCTTTCATTTGTGACCTGTTCCTTTATCTCTGCATTTTGGCTGCTTCCCTGTATTGATAGAGTGTCTTTGTGTGCTAGGTGTCCTATAGGGCCCAGTGGCTCAGCCTCCCCAATTACCTGAGGTGGACACTCTTGGTGCACCCCTTTGTGGGCTATGTTCACAGTCTTGTTGTATTTAAGCTTTGATTGCTGTTAGTATCACTGGGAGGAATTGACCTCCAGGCCAATTGGCTGTGAGGACCAGTTGTGTCTACAATGGGAGAACTTTTGTGCTGGAGATACCCTTATGGGGCAGGACTTGCTTCAGTGGGGCTTTGGAGCTCACTGAGTCTGCCCAGGTTTTTAGGTGGGAAAAGGCCAGGCCATTCATATGCAAAAGCCTGTGTGCACAGCTTGGGTGGGGTTGTAAATTGGGTGGGGCCGGGTCTCAGGGAATCACCAGGGCGGAGCAAACCGCAATGGCTGCCAGTCTGCTCTGCCTTGGAGAGGTCCTGGGATCTGTGCAGGAACAATGACCACTGCAAGCACCTCTGTGAGAAAGCTGCCCTCACATTCCAGCCCGATGCCAGACAGTACAGTTTCTCTTCGGATGAGTCTGAATCCCCAAATTCTCACCCAGAACTGGAGTTCAGAACAGTTGGGAGCTTGTAACTCCCTCCAGATTGGAAAAGACAACAGCGTACCCAGCTGCCAGCCCCTTTTGCGCACACCTCCATACTTCCACACTTCCACACCTCTGCATCTCCTACCGGACTCAATGCACTTTTCTCTTCCCTCCTAGTTGTAGAACTTCCACTCAGCCAGCCTTCCTGTGGTTCTGGATGATATTCATTTTTTCTTTTAGTTGTATTTTTTATGTGGTTGTGCGTGGCAGCAAATTCAGGTGTTTACCTATGCCGCCATCTTGGTTCCAGAAAACTATGTGAATAAATTTTTTATAAGCATCCAAGGTTTAGGGGAAGATGTTAAGAACACAGTTATCATAAAAGGAAGTCCAATTTGAACTTTATGAGATTAGTCATTAATCTCAGTATTTCATAGATGTTTTGTTGTTGTTAATCCTGACTAAGGATATTTTCTTCATTGATATTTAGAGAGTGAAAGGGAGGGGGAGAGACAAAGAGAGAGAAACATCAGTGTAAGAGAGACACATTGATTGGTTGCCTATTGCATGCTTCCCAGAAATCAAGCCTGCAACCAAGGCACATGCAATTGACCGGAATTAAACCCAGAACCCTTCAGTCCATGGGCTGACACTCTATCTACTGAGCAAAACTGGCTAGGGTGACATTCTTAATATCATTGTAAAAAGATATATAGTCTTACTTTTGTGCTTTTTTGTCTACTTTGTGCTTTTTTACCTTGTATAGAGATTTGATTATAAAGTGATTTTTCTACATTAAAAAGAGACTGAAATTAATTAAGTAATAATAAAAATACTATTGGGGGTAAAAATGATTTGGAAAATAGGACACTAAAATCAAATGGCTATTAGAATTTCCAATAGCCTTTTAAGAGTAAATTCTTAAAACGCTAAGAAAAAAGACTACATTCTTGTAGTTCTTATCTGTGTATTTTTAAATGGCAGTTTTTCAAAACCATCATATTCATTCCATTTTTGTTTGTTTGTTTTTTTCAGAAAACATGATACTTTTGGAGAAAATGCACTTAAAACTTTAGTAAGATAGCCCTAACCAGTTTGGCTCAGTGGATAGAGCGTCAGCCTGCAGACTGAAGGGTCCCAGGTTCGATTCCGGTCAAGGGCATGTACCTTGGTTGCAGGCACATAGCCAGTAGGGAGTGTGCAGGAGGCAGCTGATCAATGTTTCTGGCTCTCTATCCCTTTCCCTTCCTCTCTGTAAAAAATCAATAAAATATATATTTAAAAAAAAAAAACTTTAGTAAGATTAATGTATAATAATCAGTGTGTTTCTGTGTCTATGTGTGTGTGTGTGTGTGTATGTGTGTGTTGTTTATAAAGAGAGAGAAGAAATTAATCCTAGCTGAAAAGATAGACACTAGACTATAAGATCACTTAATGAGTCAGCATAATGGAGCAAATGAAAACTCTTTACATATTTACTCATTTAAAATCACCCAAGGGTACAGACTTGAGCAGTAAGAATTAATTAGACTAAACAAAATAGAACACAAATGGCCAAGAACATTTTAATTCCACTAAAGGTAAATTTTTAAATATTTCTCACTTTTCAACCTAAAAATGAGTATACAATGCATCTATCCAACCAGCACAAGCAGCTAATGTCTTTCATTTCACATGTTCTATAGCCAATTTCTTACAGCTCTGGCCTGTGCCTCAATTTCTTCATCTGTAATTTAGAAATTAAAATAAAGGGGAGCTTTCTTCCTGGCTCCCTCACTGGAACACGAGGGAAAAATTTTTTTTAAAATATATTTTTTATTTCAGAGAGGAAGGGAGAGGTAGAGAGAGACAGAAACATCAATGATGAGAAAGAATCATTGATCAGCTGCCTCCTGCACACCCCGCCCAAAACCCAGGCATGTGCCCTCACCAGGAATCAAACTGTGACCCCCTGGTTCCTAGGTCAACACTCAACCACTGAACCATGCTGATCAGGTCAGAATGAAATTTTTGATAAGGATAATACATTATTTACCTTTGTTTTTTCACAGATAAAAATCCCATTATATATACAGCATGGGGCAAAAGTAGGTTTACAGTTGTTAGTATGGAAAATAATACAATGTTAAGAAATAATCTATTATATAAAAGCCAGCAACCGGAACACTGTAACAACTAGAACAACTGGTCACTATGACACCCACTGCAGCCAGCAAACCTGCCCGATCAGGGGTGGGGCCGGCCAGCCAATCTCCCAAAGCCCCTCCCCCCAGCTGGCCACCCCCCTGATAGGCCCCCACCACCCTATTTAGGGGCAGGGCTGACTGGCCCACCACCCAGAGCCTCTCCCCTTTGCGGGCCCCAACCCCGATCTTTCCCCACCACCTGACCAGCCCATGGCCCTCCCCCCAGCCAGCTCTGCCCCCCTAGCCCTCCCCCCCCCAGTCTAATCAGGGCAAGGCCAGCTGCTACTGCCTGCAGCCCCTCCCCTCGGCTGGCCCTGCCCCCAATTTCCCCCCCCTACCACCAATCGGGGGAGGGGCCCACCAGCCAATTGGGACCAAGGCCCCTTCCCCCTGGCCGGCCTGTCCCTGATTGGGACCCGATCGGGTGGGCCAGCTGACCAACCTCCTGCCGTCTCCTCCTCCCAACAGGCCTGACCCTCCCAACCGGGACCAAGCTGGCTGGACCCCACCCATGCACAAATTCGTGCACTGGGACTCTAATAATACAAGAATAAACTGTGTTTTGTGTACCCACAACTCTAAACCTACCTTTGCCTATCCTGTATATATACATTTTTAAAAATTTATTTCATGGCCTGAATTTGTAAACTTCTCATAGTAGTTATTAAATGCCAAGAGCTTAACTACAAGATAAACTCTAGTCTATTTGCAACTCTATGCTAAAAATATATTTTAATGTATGACTGGCTGCAAAAGCTTATAAAGCTACCGAATGTCTCTGCTTATCACTGATAGTGACTCTAATGAGAGTAGATTGTGTTCATTGTGAGACTGCCTTTTGATGTGTCCAGCTCCAATCTATCATTCACTAGAAACCAATCCTAAGGAAAAGGAGGCTGAGAAACAAACAAACAAACAAACATATGCCCACCAAATGTACTGTTTCCAAATGATTCCACGGAGTTTCACAAGCATGTGGTTGTTTGCCATGTTCATTGAAAAAGGCATAGGACAATGGTATCTACCTGCTACCAAAAAAGAGACTTAGGTTCAATGTGATAAGTGATTCAATCATGAAGTCAGGGAAGAAGTCAGGATCTGAGTGGGAGGCTGTTGTAGCTTCTCCATCTGACCATACTAGGGTTAGCTCAACAGTCATTGAAAGAATAGATTTGGATGGGTCAGATGATCCCACACAGCAGGGTGGAGTGTGAATATAAGGCCCTGAGGTCCTTTCAACAACTATTTCCCACTATTTTTATTATCACATTAACTCTATCAATTTCCTTATGAATATCTTATGCAGTATTATTAGGTCTATTTTATTGGAGGAAAAACCCCAGGAAAAGTGAAGTGAAATTATGTGTTTGAGGTCAGATGAGTCATCAGCCAGGCCTGGAGTGAGCCACTTATGCACTTTTCACACTAATTTTAGTGTCTGTGGTCTCTCTGATAATGGAAGTTGCAGGATGGTTGAGCTCTAGACCCAGTTTTCTCTAACTTGATCTACACTTTTCCCCAAAATACTAATGTATTAAGTATTAGTCACAAATGAGCAAACATCATGCATGGCTCCCTAAACCAATTAACATGTCAGGTCCAATTTACTGTTAGACAAATAATTAGAAATATTTGTAAGAAAGCAGCATGAGAATTTATTCTCTGCAATTAGGCAGAGATTTTAGTAAATTCTTGATATTCCTTGATGGAGCTCACAATTGAAAAAGAACCACCATTTTTGCTGCCTCTGGGTTGTGTAAGGAGAGGACCGTGCTGGGAAGCTACATTGGTTCCCAATCCTAGTGGTAGAGGGAAACTTAAACATGCCATCAGGTTAATAAGCAAATAAGCCAATCAAGAGAGTTGCCAGGTCACAAAGATCCAAAAGGCAGAAGTTGCAAATTCTTTAAATTTAAGATTCTAAAAGGTGGCAACATTTTTTCTTTGGATCTTAAATAAGTTTTTTACACTATAATTACAGACTGTTTCTTCTTCTTCTTTTTTTTTCAATCCAAAAAAATTTATTTAACACTTAGAACTTTGTGGTAACAGACAATAAATGAGTTTTCAAATGTCATATTGTGTATATATTTTGTTTCAAAAAGGTATAAAGGTATAATCAAAACATAAAGACTTTAACCAAAAAAATCAGTGAGGTAAGGAGAATAAGGAGGAAAAGGAACAATGTATACTTTCTGACAAAAGAACTTATTGATGTGTCTTTTAAATATACAATTGTGGGTATCAAATCACTATGGAATTAGATTCCAGTATCTATATTTAAGAGCATTGTAATAGTTTTTTTAAATTTCTTTATTGGTTAAAGTATTACAAATGTGTCCTCATCCCCCCATTAACCCCCAACCTCCCCTCCCACCCCCGCACTCATACTCTCATCCCCCTCTTGTCTGTGTCCATAGGTTTGGCTTATATGCCTGCATACAAGTCCTTTAGTTGATCTCTTCCCCTTACCCCCATCCTCCCCTACTTTCCGTCTGGGGATTGATAGTCTGATCGCTGTTTCTCTGTCTTTGGGTCTGTCCCTGTTCATCAGTCTATGTTGTTCTCTATATTCCACAATGAGTGAGATCATGTGGTATTTATCTTTCTCTGACTGGCTTATTTCACTTAGCATAATGCTCTCCAGTTCCATCCATGCTGTTGCAAATGGCAAGAATTTCTTCTTTTTTACCGCAGCGTAGTATTCCATTGTGTAGATGTACCACAATGTTTTTTAATCCACTCATCTGCTGATGGGCATTTAGGCTGTTTCCAAATCTTAGCTATGGTGAATTGTGCTGCCATGAGCATAGGGGTGCATATATCCTTTCTGATTGGTGTTTCTAGCTTCTTGGGATATATTCCTAGAAGTGGGATCACTGGGTCAAATGGGAGTTCCATTTTTAGTTTTTTGAGGAAACTCCATACTGTTCTCCACAATGGCTGCACCAGTCTGCATTCCCACCAGCAGTGCAGAAGAGTTCCTTTTTCTCCACATCCTCTCCAACACTTGTTGTTTGTTGATTTGTTGATGATAGCCATTCTGACAGGTGTGAGATGATACCACATTGCCCAAACTGTTTCTTCTAATGCTATGAAATGAAATAATTAAGGAGTCTGTAATTTTACATACAGTTCCCAAAAATCTTAACTAAATTCCTCCCAGCATACTCAAAATCTTTTGATTTCCTTCATCAAGGGAATTTGCCAATCATTTTATCATTGGAATGATGAAAAATCTGGAGGACACATTATAGTCTATGTCTATACAGTTATAGACTATAGTCTTTCCACTCTTTGCTTATATAGTCTCCTGCGTCTGAACAGCTGGTCACCCAAATGTCAGATTTAAAGAACACTGAAAGGACCATCACATCAAAATACATCGTTCTTACCATTCTCATACAGTTTCTAAAATGGCTATTATTTCTTTGGAGTAAGAAATGAAGAGTAACTTGTTAAAATGAAAATACTATCTAGAATGACTTAAGAGCTAAAAATCATTATCTATTATTTAGATAACAAGAGGTCCAGTGCACGAAATCATGTTTAGTCTTTAAACTAAATAATCTATACTAATAAAAGGGTAATATGCTAATTAGACTGGACATCTTCTGGGCGACCTTCTGGACGTCCTTCCTGACAAAGCCACGTGGCAGGGCAGAGGCAGAGGCAGTTAGGGGTGATCAGGCTGGCAAGGGAGAGAAGTTAGGGGAATCAGGCCAGCAGGGGAGAGCAGTTAAGAGGATCAAGGGGGTGTTCCTCAGCCTGGCCTGCACCCTCTCCAATCCAGGACTCCTTGGGGGATGTCTGCCGGAAGCGGGTCCATTCTTGCTGCTTGACACAGTCGCTGCAGAGAAGAAACATCTGCACAGCATATGTTTCAAGGGACCTGGGGTATATGGCATACTGTCCTTAATATGTTTGCTCCCCTTCTTAGTGCTATGTGTTTTAACCAAGGTCACCTCTCCTGGAAAGGTTGTTTCCCCAGATGGGGATTTTTCCCTGGAGTTAGGGATTAACAGGACTAAGGAAGGGAATCAGTAAAACCCCTTAACTAAGTGCCAGGCTGGTAGTTAATCACTTTAACTACGAACAATCATGCTTAAACTACATAATCTTTACTTAGGATAATCTCCTTCAGTTACTTCCTTGTAGCTTAACAGAACAATAGAGTAACCTTGGAATGGAGATAACAAACGCCCTAACCTTTGGAATAGAATGGATAGGATTAAAATCAAATGGTATAAATACAGAGACACGCTCCTTAGATCACTCCTTTCTGCTGGTGAACACCGCAGAGTAATTTCCCCTGTTGTAGTCATCATGTCTAAGTCTGAGTCTCCCAAGGAGCCGGAGCAGCTACGGAAGCTCTTTATCAGAGGTTTGAGCTTTGAAACAACCGATGAGAGTCTGAGGAGCCATTTTGAGCAATGGGGAATGCTCATGGACTGTGTGGTGATGAGAGATCCAAACACCAAGCGCTCCAGAGGCTTTGGGTTTGTCACCTATGCCACTGTGGAGGAGGTGGATGCAGCCATGAACGCGAGGCCACACAAGGTGGACGGAAGAGTGGTGGAACCAAAGAGGGCTGTCTCAAGAGAAGATTCTCAAAGACCTGGTGCCCACTTAACTGTGAAAAAGATTTTTGTCGGTGGTATTAAAGAAGACACTGAAGAACATCACCTAAGAGATTATTTTGAACAGTATGGGAAAATAGAAGTGATTGAAATCATGACTGACCGAGGCAGTGGCAAAAAGAGAGGCTTTGCTTTTGTAACCTTTGACGACCATGACTCTGTAGACAAGATTGTCATTCAGAAATACCATACTGTGAATGGCCACAACTGTGAAGTAAGGAAAGCTCTATCTAAGCAAGAGATGGCTAGTGCTTCGTCCAGCCAAAGAGGTCGAAGTGGTTCTGGAAACTTCGGAGGTGGTCGTGGAGGTGGTTTTGGTGGAAACGACAAGTTTGGACGTGGAGGAAACTTCAGCGGTCGAGGTGGCTTTGGTGGCAGCCGTGGTGGCGGTAGATATGGTGGCAGTGGGGATGGCTATAATGGATTTGGTAATGATGGAAGCAATTTTGGAGGTGGTGGAAGCTACAATGATTTTGGCAATTACAACAATCAATCTCCAAATTTTGGGCCTATGAAAGGAGGAAACTTTGGAGGCAGAAGCTCTGGCCCTTATGGTGGTGGAGGTCAATACTTTGCCAAACCACGAAACCAAGGTGGCTATGGTGGTTCCAGCAGCAGCAGTAGCTATGGCAGTGGCAGAAGGTTTTAATTACTGCCAGGAAACAAAGCTTAGCAGGAGAGGAGAGCCAGAGAAGTGACAGGGAAGCTACAGGTTACAACAGATTTGTGAACTCAGCCAAGCACAGTGGTGGCAGGGCCTAGCTGCTACAAAGAAGACATGTGTTAGACAATACTCATGTGAATGGGCAAAAAAAAACTCGAGGACTGTATTTGTGACTAATTGTATAACAGGTTATTTAGTTTCTGTTCTGTGGAAAGTGTAAAGCATTCCAACCAAGGGTTTTAATGTAGATTTTTTTTTTTTTTTGCACCCATGCTGTTGATTGCTAAATGTAATAGTCTGATCATGATGCTGAATAAATGTGTCATTTAAAAAAAAAAAATGGTATAAATACAGATGTAACAGGAGACTAAAAGGAGAACCTGGCTGGAGAACCTGGCTGGAGAACCTGACTAGAGAACCTGGCCAGAGGACCTGGCTATGCTGATCAACTGAACGCGGCTGCTTCCGTTTCATTCCTTCTTCGCCAACTCTGTTCACACCTTTGGGAACTCCTGGACCTGCTGGGATTGGACCCCAACAGATGTCCAACTACTGGTTTAGGCCCAATGCCTATGGGATTGGGCCTAAACCGGCACTAGGACATCCCTCTCACAATCTGGGACCACTGGCTCCTAACCACTCACCTGCCTGCCTGATCACTCCTAACCACTCTGCCTGCCTGCCTGATGCCCCTAACTGCTCCCCTGCCTGTCTAATCACCCCTAACTGCCTCTGCCTGCCTGCCTGATCACCCCTAACCTCTCTGCCTGTATGCCTGATCACCCCTAACCTCTCTGCCTGCCAGCCTGATCACCCCTAATGGCCTCTGCCTCTGCCCTGCCAATGTGGCTTTGTCAGGCAGGACATCTAGAAGGTTGCCTGGAAGATGTCTGGTCTAATTAGCATATTACCTTTTATTAGTATAGATTATTTAGTTTAAAGATAACTTAATCCTGTGATTTAGATATTTTTTTTCTTCAAGATTTCACTAACTCTTGTCACATTTGGGGCTCTAAAAGTCTGGGATATGGGACAAGTATATTTTGAGGGATCTTGGAGAAGTTTCAGCACACCCACATGGGCATTTACAGGAGGCTTGAGTTGAGTGGCAATGTATGTATTATGGCTGAACCCAAATGGAGACTAAAGACCAAAGAAAGGGAAATAGAAATATTTTGAAAATAATTCACTGACTTTATACTTCTGTCTAGAGTTGGTCATAGATATTATAGATCCTTTCATAAAAAAGCAAATTACACACTGTTCATGGTGAAAGGGAAACTCATTGTTCTCTGTGGTTTTCTTTATTTTGGTTCCAATGACTTTAGAATCCTATCTAATAAAACCCTAATGTGCAAATCGACCGAACGGTGGAATGACCAATCACTATGAAACACACTGACCACCAGGGAGCAGACACTCAAAGCAGGAGTTGCCCCCTGGTGGTCAGTGTGCTCCCACAGGGGGAGAGACACTCAGCCAGAAGTTGGGCTCACAACTGGTGAGTGCAGCAGCGGTGGCCGGAGCCTCTCCAGCTTCCACAGCAGTCCTGGACTGTGAGAGTGCACAGGCTGGGCTGAGGGACCCCTCCCCCACTCCCAGTGCACAAATGCTGTGCACTGGGCCTCTAGTTGTGTAGAAGGAAAAGAAAACAAATTCTGTACCCTTTTATTTCTTGTCTTCTATTGCTCCATCCTTTTTCTTCATTCCACAGACTTTCTGTTGTGTCACACTTCAAATCCACAAAACCACTTACTAAACACATGTATTTTTTTATGACTTTACCTTCACACACACACACACACACACACACACACACATACACACACACATTAGTATAAGGATGGTTCACATTTATTGTCAGAAAAATAAGGCAATGCTTCTTACCTACTTCAAAACCTGAAAGCATGTCCCCAAACTGAAAGAAAAGTAACACACATTCGAAAAATACTGGCACAGTGTAAATTGTCATGTTCTCCTCTTATTCTAAACTTTATCTCTTACCTCCCTATTTTTTCCTCTCATTTTTTTACAGCTTTAAATAGTTCTAGACAATTTGGTTTTCTCAAACAATTTGGGCAGCAAAACCAGCAGTTTCAAAGGTAAAACAAGGAACGTTTCAAGGCAAACACAGAGAGCTCCTTATCTCCTCTTCTTCCAGCCATCTAAGACAATTAGGCTCTGGAATCTAAGCCCCAGCCACATGCTTGACCCACTGTCCTACTGCTGTGTACTAGCAGGGCCATTCATTATCTGCTAGCTGGCTATAAATGGGGAGAGCTGTCAGGCCCACACTTCTCAGTTCCTTGATGAAAGTTGACCTTGGACATTTCATTAACTACACCAAAGAATAACACATAAACCAATGATCAGATATACTCAGAAATAAATCCAAACACATTGAATTCTAAATAAAGGTGTACTAGCAATGTCAGTGATACCCTGAATCTGCTGTCCTCCAGTGAGTGCTTGCGATGCTTTCTCCATCAGCTTCATGGCATTATTTACATGTCACCAAGCAGCATCAAGCCAGTGCTGGCCACAAGCAGTCCCGCCCAGGGAATATTAGCCATGTAAAGAGCTGACATTGTTACAGATGAAAAGTATTTAATAACTCAATTAATGGCCAATAAAGGAAAGTATAGTTAGAACAAATAAATCACATTGCATTGAAGAATGAGTTTTTAAATGGCCATTTTTCATTAGGTTCCTTTCTCATTAGGGCTCATCATAGATTCCATCTGCAGGAAAAAAAAAAAAAGATAGCCCAGTGACTATCACCAAAATTAGTGAATGCCTAAAGATGAGGAGAAATGACCAAAGGCAAGAGGCCACCATTGCTTCCCTTTGTATCTCTCTATGTGTCCAGTGCATGAACACTCCATCCTCTCATTTGTTCTGTCTGAAAAGTTAGGAGCTGTTTTTAACATTCCTTCTCTCAGGCCAAATCCAGCTCATCAGGAGATTCTCTGGCCCCCAGCTTTAGAAAATATTCATAATATGGATATATTCTAGATATGATCTGAAGTTTGGGCTTCCTATTCAATATAATTTTTTGCCTTTGTACAAGCATCATTCTGAAAAAAAAAAAAGTCCACAGGTTTCACCAGGTTTCAAGAGGTCCATGGCACGAAACATTTTAAGATCCTCTGATGTAGAAGATCTGGAGCTACCTTCTATCTGGGACCCTACAGAAAGCTAGTGTCAGACAATAATGTTCACTACTAAGTGGTAAAGGAAGCCTCTTTGTTTTGTTAGGATATGAGTCTTACAATGTAATTGGAATAATTCTATTGTTGATTTCACCAGTCTCCCAGGATCTTCTCTCCTTGTTGCACATTTGTAAAGTACTCTTAAAATCATTTCTTGTTCTAAAAAGTTTTATTGGATACTAGAGGCCCAATGCATGAAATTCCTGCACGGGTAGGGTCTCTAGGCCTGGCCGGCAATCAGGGCCTATCAGGGCTGTCTCACCCAGTCCCGATTGGGGCTGGGCAAGCCAGGGCCTACCAGCTGCCAGCCAGAGCTTGGGGGCTTGCCAGACCGGGGGAGAGACCATGGGAGGTTGGCTGTGGGGCACACTGACCACCAGGGGGCAGCTCCTGTGCTGAGTGTCTGCCCCCTGGTGGTCAGTGTGCATCATAGCAACTGGTCGACCAGTCATTCTGGTCGTTCAGTCAGTAATGGTCGCTTAGGCTTTTGTATATATATATATATATAGATTACTCATTTCTAATATAGTTACGACCCTAATCTCAGAACATGCCTACAAATCTGGGACACAGTTTGACTCCAGGACAGCTATGTAAGTAGAAGGAGAGTAGACACACAATTCCACTCCAGGAAAGCTATCTGTAGATCCCTTATGCTCATGGCTCTAAGTTGGTAACAAAAGTAAGGTGATTTTAAGTATCTTTTTCAGGGTGCCAATCATCAGATTTACTATCTTCTTTGAGGAAACCTTCTGTGAAGGGTGTCTTGACCACTACCTGTAGGTACAAAGGACGTCATTAGCATTTCTTACCTGAATAAGCTTCTTATGGCTCTGCAGTACATGAAGAAGCCTGAAATTTCCTTCAAACTTTTTCATTAAAAGGGGACCTGTTTTATGTATGTGGTTTTTGTCTATTAACTTTTCTCAGTCCTGGCTTGTTTTTTCACAGAAGCTTGCTTATCTCCTCTTTAATATCTGATTGTATGTTTTTGCACCTCGCTTCCTTACACTTGCTTAAGTGGACTATCCGATGATCAAGCTTCTCAGTTTAAGTTCTATTTGTAACATTTAGTTCCCATATTTATTTTTTCTGTTGCTTGAGAAGCATTCAGAAGAATGTGTGTTTATGTGTGAGCATTTATATGTATGAGCCCTAAGTGATTAAAATCCCTGGATAACCTAGGAATTACAGACAGATTAGATACTACATCTTAGAAAATGATTTATCCAAATTGGTTGGAACCCTATAGTGTGTAAATAGGAAGATTGATGCTTTTTTTTCTTTTTTATCATATGGCTTAATCATAAAAAGTCTCAGTACCCTTAAGTAATTTGATTTTAAGTAGCTCCAATAGATGTGAAACACATTAAGTAGAACAAGTTAAATGGAAAATTTAAGTGGAGACTACAGCCACATCTATGATGCAGATGGCTCAAATTTTTCACTCTAACCTTTTGTGTTCAGCTAATGCTGAACTCTGTAAGAAGCTCTTACTTGATAAAAGATCTTTCTTGTCCTTTCCTCGGCTAAAGATGATGACATTTTGAAAAATTTCATAAGAATTAGTTCAGCATATATTATAACTATGGAGAAGCAAAAGCTGTCTTCTGATAGTAAACTCGAGAGCCAGTCAAATGTCAACCGATCCAAATGGCTGCAAATAAAATGTCAGAATTAGTAGCTTTTGCTGAAAACGTGGTACTTTAAATAGCTGTCAAGAACAGGACTCCGGGGTGAATGTGGTCACTCTGTGGATGAGAACTGCAGTCCAGAAATCAGAGAAGTATACGCACATCCCTTATTCTGCAAAGGAGAGACATTGAAAAATCACATACCTCTGGGCCCCTCTACCTCCTCCTCCTCAGGATAGGCCACCTTCAGAGCCCATCAATAATGCAATCGCCCGCCATTGAGGGCGTGTGCTGTAGGATCTGAACACCTGGGCACCAACACCCCCCACAGAGCCACCCCAGGCTCTTGTTACTAAGTAGATGCAACTTGTTGACTTGTTTATTAAGTATTTATTTTCTTCTTCTCCTAGGACAGTCAGTGTTGTTGGCTCTTGTGCAGTTCAAGATCAGCCTTTCCTCGCTGGACCAGAATCCCATCTGTTAATTCCAGTCGAACCGCTCTCTCTGCAGAGCCCCAAACTCCACTCTGGGCTTCTATTTCTCTATCCTTGATTACCTTGGTTCCCCAGCCCCAAACCAATTTTAATCGAGTTTCCCTCCTCTGATTTTTTAATAATACCTCAAATAGCAGTACTCTGCTGCAAACCTTGCAGAATGATTTAGTTTCCCCTAGCATAATTCTTTGCTCTTCTTATTTCTACCTTTAAAAAAAAAACTCATGCTAAAATCAATTGGTTCTGAAAAGGATATTAATCTCTTTCTTCTAGAGCCAGTCCCATTTTCACTTTCCTCATCTCTTATTCTGGCTTTTAAGTTTTTTGTAAAAAACAAAAAAGGCTAAATACAGAATACAGATTATGTATCTTCATTGCCTTTAAAGCCTAATTAAATCAGCATTATTTTTCTCATATCTAAAGAGTGTTATATTAAGTCCACCCAGATTCAGGGCCGGGTGTTCAGCAAGCTGTCCTTAGAAGTTGAAAATGTACCTATGGTTTTATATTATTAAAGTGTAGTGCACTTAAAAATATCTCATAACAACCTGTTTATAGTTTGAATTTCACCACATAATTTGCCTTCCTTGTGAAGTCTAATATTAATACACTTGATTGCTGTAAAGCAAGGCCCACATGCACTTCATCTGTAAGTACCTTGTGGCACTAAAGATAAAGGTGTCCCTTCCTACTTCAACTCTGCTCTGCTTGCTTTGTAGGACAGAGTCTTAAACTTCTTGGTTTCATGATCCCTTAACATTCTTGAAAATTATGGAGGATCCGAAAGAACTTTTTCATGTTGATTATTTCTGTCAGCATGTATCATATTAGAAATTAAAACTCATAAATTTTAAACATATTTATTCATAGTTTAAAATAAAAATAACCCCAGTATATGTTAACACAAGTAATATATTTTTAATGAAAAATCACTAGCTTTTAAAAAAATTAGTGAGAAGATGGGTATTGTTTTATATCTGTTGTAAATTCCTTAAAGTCCTGTTAATAAAAGACAGCTGGAATTTTGCATCTGCTTCTGCAGTCAATCTGTTGTGATATCACACTTCATGTTGCTTCTAGACAGGCCTGCTGCACACTTGTGAGAGAATAGGAGCAGAATAGACCAATAACATTACAAAAACATTGTTTTGAGCTTGAAAGGGACTTGAAACTCACCCAAGAGTCCCTGGACAACACTTTGAGAATGGCTGCTATTCTATGTAGGAAATCAAGGATAGATAGAGTGAGCAAAAGTAGGGGAGACAGTAAATGTACAACATTCTACCATAGCTAAATAAGAGAGGACAAGGTTGTGTTATAGATGGAGCAAATTTGCTGTCAATGAACTGGTTATGGGATCTGCTATAATCAGTGTTAGAGGACTTTTTTGATAGAAGGGATGGTGTGGAATGGTGGAGTGATCTGGTGAATTTAAATCTGTCCTTTCTTCCCTGCATTTCTGTGAGGAATGATCACCACCTTTCCCTGGCAAAGACTCTTGCCTGAAAGAATCCCATTTAACAGGTTATGGTATATATTCTCAAGGATATGATTTTATTTCTCTTTCAGCTCTAAGCATCACTTTGCCCCTTCATTCCAACCATAGTGGGAAGAGACACCTGTCTTGCATAGTAAACACAAAAATCAAAACAACAACAAAAAGCGAGCAAACAAGCAAAGCAGTGACACAAAAGACCCTTTTATATATACTTTTTCTTATAGAACAGAAAGCTCTGGAGTATTGTCAAGTTTTATTCGTTTCTGTTTGACAAATTTCAACTTGACATAATAATTTTCTATCACCTGATTTCTCCAGTTGCTACTTCATTGTTTGCCATGGAAACAGAAAACACCTGAATAAACCGACAGGAAATGGGAATCAGATATTTACCTGGGAAGATGTAGCATGGCCTTTCTCTGGCTCTTTGATCATTCTCTCTGAAGGCTTCTGAATTCAGGGATGACAGCAGGGAGGGGAATGTTTTCTGCTTAGAGATTAGAGGAGGGCCCCCGTTATATAGTGGATCCTCCTTTGGGGAAGTGGGTGCAGCTCTCTTTCTATAGCCACTCAAAAGTCATAGGAGATATCGTACATGCCCTACAGAGTCCACTTTCTGGTCCTGATTTTTTAATAAGGTAATTAGAAATGAGTTTCTCTTTGAAGCAATGATTACACAAAATTTATTTTTTACAGTCTTATAGAGTGAAGAGCAGTGGTTACTTAATTTTTTTAAATTATTAATAGTGTGTGTGTGTGTGTGTGTGTGTGTGTGTGTGTGTGTGTGTAAGAGAAAGAGAGAGAGAAAGACAGAGAGAAGCAAGGATGATACCATTTCTAGGATTAAGAAGCTATGCCAAGAAAGATCTACTGGACTAACTTACCAAGGCCATAGTAGGGTTTGGGCTAAGAGAAGCTAATCTTTTGTTGACCAGCCTAACATAATAAAATGCATTTGGAAGGCTTTAGATTTCTGTACAAACTTTTCAACCAGATCTAATTGGAAGTGCTGCTCACATAGCCAGGGGCATTCAAAAAGAAAAAAAGAAAAGAGCCGTCGATTAACACCATTTTTAAAAGTCAAGAAGTCTTTTCTCCTCCCAAAGGACAGTTTTCCAGACATTAACTTCAACTGCCAAACATAAAGAAAGTCTTCCTTCTCTCTCTCTTTCCCCCTTGACACTCTAGTCTTACCTTTTCTTTCTATCCCACCTCCCTCCTTTCTGCCCCCTCCTCTCCCCATTCCCTGCCAATCCTCAGCCACCAGTGAGTGCACTATTGGAAGCAAAGGTTGTATCATAAATGACCTATCAATCAGCTGTTTCCTAGATATTTTTGATGAGGGAAATGGGGTTTTAAAAACCTGAGCTGCAGCCAAATGCTCTGCCACTGATTATAACTTCAAATGCTTTACCAATAATTATAACTTCAAAAATAGTTGGTAATCTTTATAAAGTCGTAAGTTATAGAATTTTCTGAAGTATTTGCTACTTTAATATCACTGATTTACTTAGAGTAATTTTGTTGGAATAGTGGGAATTTTTTAAAAAATAAATAAAGCCTAAGCTGATTTCTAGTCAAATAAGAAAATGTTTGAATATATGTCTGAAGCTTTGGTTAACTTAGAGAGCTAGAGATAAGAATTACAGTATATTGCAAAAAAAAAAAATCTTTTTAGTCTTTTTTTCCTAACCTATGAACTTTTCTTATGTGGCAACACTTGATTTGACAATTTACCTGCCTAATCTGAACAATCAGCAGTATAGACATAACCATATTTAAAATGATCACCTTAGATAGAGACATACAGGGTTGGCAAAAGTAGGTCTACCACAAGTACACAAAACACAGTTTATTCTATTATTATAGACTAGAGGCCCGATGCACAAAATCCCTCACAGCCCCGGCTTCATCCAGAAGGTCATCCGGATGGTTTTTTGGCCTAATTAGCATATTAGCTCTTTATTATATAGGATTAATGATTACATTATTTCCCATAGGAACAACAGTGAACCTACTTTTGCCCCAATCTGTATAAATGGGGGATAGCAGACTTCTCAAATCTTTGGAGCAGCTCCAGCAAGGGTTTAATGAAAATAAGAGCCAGAGGTAAGACATCAGCAGTTTCAAGTTAGCAAAATAAAGTTTGAAAATGGGAAGTAATACATAAAAGTGAGAGCTTGTCTTCCAGAATTTTGTTTCCTCTTCACAACATTTGCATTGTGTGCAGAGGATTTGCAAAATAGAAACCAGAATATTTTGATTGATCACACAAAATATAAGAAATGGCAGAATTTGCCAGAGGAAAACTGAATATATGAAACATTCAAATGTGTGGCAAAAGCCCCAAATATTGATGTATTCTCAGTATTCTCAGCACGTCCAGATTTTGAATGAACATTTTATTTTCTTGTCAGTGATTCAGAATTTCCACTACTCCTGTTGAGCAACGAGGGAAAATCGTGCCAAGTGGGAGAAAACTTTATTTTAAGGTGGAAGGCATGAAATAAGCACTCAGAAGACAATTGTACACCTGTTTTCAAGAGTAAAAAAGCATCTCAAATCTGCTATGCTTTTGAAAATTTGGCCAAGGAGTGTTATTTCAAAGGCCCAATCGCTCATAGCATTATTCCCAGGGCTCTGTGCTCTCTGCCTAATTGGGCTTCTACACATTTGCATAGGCATGATACTTCATGATTAATGCATAAGAGGCAGCATGGAGCGCAGTATCAATTCGTCTGTGGAGGCCTTCCCCCCCACTGAAAACAATCATTGTTCCTAAAATACAATCCATCATATTTGTAGGTCTGACTGCATTGTCGAATATCAGACTACTTAAATGCCATGATAAAACCTTCACAGAATTGTAAACCTCTTCTGTGTGAGACTTTTTATTTGAGGATGCCCGTGGCCCTGCTGCCATGGAGCCATCGTGGATGCCGGAAAGGGTTTGTTTGCCAAATGAGGTGTCAAGGCCACTTTTTTTTTTCCTTTTTGGCTCAGGCAATGAATAAAGAGGGAACAATATTAAAATAAGCACCTTATGATTACTTTGGATTGTAAAATCAACAGTAGGTCTCCCCTTGGCACCTTCAAACACTAAGCAACAGCAATGACGACTTCTAGAATGAGGAACCAGAAAGGTGAGGGGAGACTCAGTCAACAATGTCAGAAGGTGTTCAGCTTCAGGAATGAAATCAATTCCAGCTGAGATGGACTGCCACACAGTTAAGGAGTGCAACCCTCAGCGTGAGTCCTGGTGAGGCAAATAGTATTGCCTGTATCCACCCTGCTGGCTGGGTCACTTAACTAGGCAGGGATCCGTTCCCCGGGGGGAGCTGGGAACTTGGGGCTCAACAGCAGATCCCAATGTGCTGTGGGAAGAAACACAGAAGACCCTTTGAAAGAACTCTTTCTAAAAGAATCTTTTAGTCAAAAGTAATATATGATTATGAGAAACAAATAAACCATTTGGAATTTCCATGAACCTAAGAGAAACAATCTGACATCCCCCACCTTTTCCATGCAACTTCCTAGAGGTGACCTCTTAAATGAGGTATGTATTTTCCCAGATGTTTTATTTTGATATATGAGTGCATTTGTGTGTGTGTGTGTGTGTGTGTGTGTGTGTGTGTGTGTTTATAAGTTGGGAGGGGGCACAAAATGCTAGTATACATACTTTCTGTGGCTTGTTTTTCAGCTTCAGGAGAGTTCATGAATTTTCCCCACAAAATAAAGTTATATTTATTTCATTGTCTTTAATAATTTCATGGTATCATGTATGGATTACCAACTCAAAAAATGATCCCACAACTTAGTTTTGTTTGTTTTTTAATCATTACTAGAGGCATGGTGCAAGAATCTGCGCACCAGTGGGGTCCCTTGGCCTGGCCTGTGGGATTGGGCCGAAACCATCTCTCTAACATCCCCCAAGGGGTCCTGAATTGTGAGAGGGCACAGGCCAGGCTGAGGGACCCCTCGGGGAGGGACAAGGGAGGTTGGCCAGCTGGGGAGGGACTGCGGGAGGGATCCAGGGTGTATCTGGCCCATCTCACTCAGTCTGGATCTGCAGGACCCCAGCAGCAAGCTAATCTACCAGTCAGAGCGTCTGCCTCCTGGTGGTCAGTGCACATCATAGCAAGTGGTTTAGCAGCCTTAGCATATCATTAGCATATTATGCTTTGATTGGTTGAACAGCCGACCAGTCAACCGAACACTTAGCATATTAAGCTTTTATTATATAAGACTAGAGGCCCGGTGCACAAAAATTTGTGCACTGGGGGGGGGGAGGGCCCCTCAGCCCTCTCACAGTCTGGGACCCCTCAGGGGATGACCACCTGCTGGTTTAGGCCCACTCCCCGGGGGATTAGGCCTAAGATGGCAATCAGACATCCCTCTGGCAGCCCGGCAGCCCTCAGGGGATGTCCACTTGCCAGCGGGGAGCAGGCCTAAACTGCAGTCAGACATCCTTAGCGCTGCTGAGGAGGCAGGAGAGGCTCCCACCACCACTGCTGTACTGGCAGCTATCAGCCTGGCTTGTGGCTGAGCAGAGCTCCTCCCATGTAAGAGCACCCTGACCACCAGAGGGCAGCTCCTGCATTGAGTGTCTGCCCCCTGGTGGTCAGTGTGTGTCATAGTGACCAGTCATTCCCAGTCCTTCTGCTGTTAGGGTCAGTTTGCATACTATCCTTTTATTATATAGGATAAAGGCCTGGTGCACGGGTGGGGGCCGGCTGGTTTGCCCTGAAGGGTGTCCCAAATCAGGGTGGGGGTCCTGCTTGGGTGCCTGGCCAGCCTGGATGAGGGGATGATGGCTGTTTGCAGCTGGTCACACCCCCTTCAGGGTGGGGGTTCCCACTGGGGTGCTGGCCAGTCTGAGTGAGGGGCTGAGGGCCGTTTTCAGGCTGGCGGGTGACTGAAGCTCCCAACCTCTCCTTTTTTTCTTTTTTTTTTTATTCTGGGATTTATTTACCTTCTATGGCTGTCACTGGAACTGAGAGCCGGCTTTAGTTCTGAGGCTCGGCTCCAGCTCTTAGACCTCGGCTGCTGAAAGCAGGTATCTGGGTTTGTTTGGCTTCTACAATTGAAACACTGTTGCAACTCCAGCTCTGAGGCCCGGCTGGCTGAAACCAGGTTTCTGGGGTTTGTTTAGCTTCTATAATTGCAACATTGTTTCTTAGACTGCAGCTCAGAGGCCGGCAGCGGCAGGCGGGGAACCTTGGCTTCCTCCATCACTGGAGCAAGCAAGCCTCCTGTTCACTTCAGCTGCCTGGCTGCCGGCCGCCATCTTGGTTTGCAGTTAATTTGCATATCTCGCTGATTAGCCAATGGGAAGGGTAGCAAATTTATGGTTAATTACCATGTTTCTCTATTATTAGATAGGATAAGCGATGCCACATTTTAGATTATTAGTAATGTAAGAGCTAAGACTGTCTTGGTTTTTATCCTAGGGATTTAACATAGAGAATGGCACATAACAAGTTTGCAATAAACATGTTTAAAGATATAAATAAAATCTGCAGGGAAAATCACATCTTTCTTTGTGGAATATATGAATTTAAAATTTGTATATAAATTGTTTATTTACCTCCAAAACATTGTACCATTTTGTATTTATACAAGTATATCAGTTACTGTATTTTATTTTGCCAACAATTGGATTATAGACTTGTTTAATTTTTCCTAATGTGATTAATGAGAAAGTGTTTCATTATTTTAAATTGAATCGTATTAATTTTGAAGAATATTAGGAATATTCATAAGGTTATTAACCATTTGTAATTTTTTCACTGTTTGTTTATATTCTTTGACAATTTTTTTTACAACTCCATGGAACAAACATTTTTTATTCCCATTTTAGAGATGAAGAAAGAGTATTAAAAATATTATCTTGTACAAATTAGCAGAACTAGGACATGTTGGAGCTAAGATTAGTATATTCATTTCCTATAGCAGCTGTAACAAATTATAACAAATGCAAATTTATTCTTTTACAGTTCTGGAATCTGAAATCAGTCTCAGTGTCCTAAAATCAAATGGTATCATTTGAGCATTTTTATATTAGATTACTTGTTAATTTTTTTCACATTGATTTTGATGTGCTTTTTTGTATATTTAAGGATTCAATTCTTTTGCTTCACATATATTTTACAAATATTTTTTATCAGTAAAAAATTTTCTTTTGATTCTGTTTATCTATCTATTCATCCATCCATTCATCTATTTTGTCCAAAAGAAAAATTTTAATATTTATGTTCAAAGTATATCAGTTGTTTTCCTTTCAAGTTTCTGTATATATTCCTAGAAAAATATTCTCCATGAAAAAATAAAAAGTAATTCAATCATGTGCACTTTTAATATTTATAATTTTTACTTGTACATTACATTTTTACTAATTTGGAATTTATTTTGATATAAGAGAAAAAGGGATCTGGTTTTATTTAAATTTGTGTCATGTAAGTAGCTAATTATCTGATTACTGTATAATAAGAAGTACATGTTTCCAGATTAGAAAAGTCAACTGCATTACATGCCAATTTCTCATAGGTACTTGAGTCTAGTTTGGACTTCTTCCTCTGTCTCATTGTCAGCAGTCTATTTCTACATCAGTGCCATACTGTTTGAATTACCGTAGCATTCATGCTACATTTTATTTTGGGGTACAGTTAGGCCTCCCACATTACTTTTTTTTTCTCTCAGTCTTCACCCAAATTTATATTTTAGAATCATTTTATCAGACTCAAAAAGTGAAAAATAAAAGACTTTGGTATTTTGATGGGAGTACATGGTCTTTGCAGAATAATTTACAGAGAACTAACATCTTAGCAATGTTGAGCTTTCTAACCAAAAAACAAGGTATAACTTTTCATATCTTCAGGGTTATTTTTATGCCCCTCACCAGTGTTATAAATTTTTCTTCATGCATTTTTACATATTTTCAAAAGCATTTTGGAGGGGTTATTTCTCTCTATCTCTCTCTCTCTCTCTCTCTCTCTCAGCTTTGTGACTAAGAAATTTTCTTTCATGTCAGTTATTGTTTTTTAAAAATATAAGCTACTTATTTTATAAATTAATTTTGTAACCAGTCACTTTATCAAATATTCATAATGCTTCTAATAGCATTTCAGCTGATTCTTTGGGGCTAAATAGGTACATTACCATCAAAAACAAATTTGTCTCCTTCTTTGGAAAGTTTACACTGTTATTCCATTCCCTTGTCCTCCTTTGACATATTAATATGATAAATGATTTTGAGATGAGCCCCAGTTCCCCATGATTTATTACTTATAAGATTATTCATTAAACTCTGTTTTATTTTAATATTTTATTTAACATTTTATTTAGAGGTTTTACATTGACAGTCATTAATAAAACTGGTTTGTCATTTTCTTTTTATGCTGTTTATCAAATTATGTGGTGACTCCGGATGGGCTTTATAAGAATAGCTCAGAAGCTTTCCTTCTGTATCTGTCAGGTTCCAATAGAAAGCACAGAAACCAGTCAGGGCATTTCAAGCGGAGAGGGAGTTAAACTAGGAGGTTGGGTCCCAATTTATTGGGAAGGGCTGGAAGGGCACAAAAGATGTTTGTTTCACTCTGAAATCAGGGAATACGGGAGGCAGCTGCAGCCCCTGAAAGAGAACTATCCCTGCCTTTGCTTGGCCACCACTGCCCCTGGCACCCCCGTCACGAGCCAGCTCTCAGCAGCCCTGGGCATGCCACCACGGCCAGAGCAGACGTTGGCTTCTTCTTTCCTCTTCCTTCTTAATCTTGCATTAGTGTCTCCACTTGGCAAAACTCACCAGAACCCTGCTAGCAGAAGCCCTGCTTCCAGACCCTTGAAATACAGAGGAGAACCCAGATGGTCAGACAAGAGGCTGGATACCAATAAGTAATACCTGGCACGCCCGTTTCTCAGCTTTCTAGGGTCATGTAGATAACATTGAGATTATCCATTTCTTGACCGTTTGAAAAAGTCAACTGTGAAACCATTTGGACCAGCGCTTTCGAGGGACATCTGATATTCTTAATTCCTTTCCCTGAATTGATTTTTTTTCTTCCTCTTCTCATGTAAAGTTTAGGAAATTATATTTCCTTACAAAGACATCTATTTCAGTAGGTTTTCACGCTTATGTGCATAGATTTGAGCTTTACAATTGATTTTATGTTTTCCTGCATCGATGGCTATTTCTCCCTTCTCATTTTGTTACAGTGGGCAGATGAATGCTGCTTCCTTGTCCACTGACATCCAGGATGCTCATGCCCTATTTCCTAGAATTTGTGAATATGTTACATTATAGGACAAAGGGACTTTGCCCATGCGATTAAGGCTAGACCTTGAGAAGAGGTTTTTCTGGATTATCTTGGTGGATGCAGTCAAAGCACCTGAACCCTTAAAAGCAGAGAATTTCCTCCAACTGGAGTCAGAGAGTGTAGCAGAAAGAATGGGAGAGAGGTGGGAAGTAAGAGAAGGATTTGACGCGCTGATGCCGGTTTGAAGATGGAGGGGCAGGTGGAAAAGGAATGCAGGAGCTGGGAGAGACTCCTTGCTGACAGTCAGCAAGGAGACAGTGGCCTCAGCCCTACAAGCACCAGGAATGAATTCTGCCAGCACGTAAACGGACTTGGCAGCAGATTCTTCCCCGGAGCCTCGGGGTGAGAGCCCAGCTGGGCTGACTCCCTGACGTTTCCTTGTGAGCCCTGGGCCAGAGGAGCCAGATGACCAGCTGAGCCCACCGACACCTGTAACCTGCAGTGTTGTGAGGTCCTAAGTTTGTGTTCTTTTAAACTGCTTTGTGGTAATTTGTTAGAGCAGCCATAGGAAACAAATACATTATTCATTGTGTCTGTGTATTTGTATTTCTTCTACTTTGTTTCCTGATTACATTAGGCAGCTTTATCTGGCTTATGGTTTGGTTTTGATTTTTCAAAGATCCAACTCTTATATTTATTCAGTGATTCTGCCTCTGTTTTTTTCTAGCTCAATGCCTGCAAAATCATCTCATCATCTCAAACTTTGCATTTATTTCCTATGTATCTCTTCACGACTGGCTTTGTTCCCTTCAATGTCTGTTCCTGAGATTTATCCACGCTCTTGCAGTGGATGCAATTTATTCCTTTACAAAAGTTTCTGACTTTCAGTGGAATGTATCCACAAAGCATTCATTCATTCTGTGTCTGAATGATATTTGGGTTATTTCCAGGGTTGGTTTGTCCGTTTGTTCTCACTTTTACGAAGTGTGCTGCTGCAAAGATTTCTTACACTTTGTCCCAGCGTTCACATGCCTCATTTTCTCTGGGGCACATCAAGGAAGGGAGGTGGCTGGGACTATTCATGAGATAATGTAAACTGTTTCCAACACAACTGTACTGATCTGTAGTCCCACAAACAATGCCTACGAGTTCTAAGTGCTTTAAAAGTTCACCAACACTTTTTAAAGTTATCTGGTGGTAAACAGAAGTCACTGGTTTTACTTGTCAGTTTTAGCCATCTTTCCCCCTTTCTATCCTGCCTTTTCTATGTCTTAAGAACTCTTTCTTTACCTAAGATATTTAAGTGATTCTCTTCTATTGTCTTGTTAAAATTTAATAATTTTGCACTTTATATATAGGTCTAAAATCCACTTGAAATTTACTTTTACATAAGTGTAAGTCTGTTGTCCAATTTCTTTTTTTATTTTATGTCTAATTAATTATCCTAGCACTATGGAGTGAAAAGTCCATTTTTCATTACTGATCTGCCAGCCAAGTCTGTCATAAATCAAGTTTTGTTATATAGGTTGATATATTTGGGGATTATCTATCATGTTAAATGTGTGTATTTGTTCATCCTGTACCAATACTACATGGTCATAATTATTCTAGATAATTATACAGCTAGTAAGGCAAGTCCCTTCATCTTCTTCAGGAGTGTTCTGGTATTATTCACCCTTTGTTCTGTAGGGGTTCCGAGCTAGTCACCCCAAGGTGATGAGTGGATTGTTTTAAGCTAAAGGCAACATTAGCTTCATGCTCAGGAGAAACTTTTGCTCTTCCCTTAACTTCCTGGAAGAACTTGTAATAGAGGCTTTGCCCATAATGGGAGATTATCATAAATAACCTCTTTTAACCTGTCTGTAGAATAGGACAGACTTCTGTTTCTTAAATATCTGCTCTTATTATCATCATTCAAGGACCCTCTGAAGCCCCCAAACATCTTATCTCATCACTAGCTCAGAATGTGTTATTTATCCATTTTCCCGTTCAGGCTTTAAACCTCTCCTGCATGTGGGGGTCTCTGAACCTCTCATGTATGTGGGGTTCCCATACATATGCATGTATTAAATTTGGTTGTTTCCTCTGTTAATCTGTCTCATGTCTATTTGACCATTAGACCAGTCAAAAAAACTTTGAGGGTAGATAAAAATTTCTTCCTCCACCACAGTTCCTTGGTATAAATTTTGAAGTCCTTGTCAAATTCTATATATACATGAGTGTGCATATATAATGTACACAAATATACATCTACATCCACACGAACTTGAGATTTGTAGCAAAACAGCTTTGAATCTATGGATCAAATTAACACTTTATCCTTGAGGAAGATTTCCATTTTCTGAATTTAAAACCCAGGAATTTTCTTTGTGTGTGTAGTAAGGAGGGGTTGGTTCTTGAAATTCAGTAATCTCCCCCAGCATGTGTTTATGTGTTCTCTGCCAACAGTTTTTCATGGTTTAGAGCAAGACTTTTTGATGAACAGGTTTATATCTCTTTCTTTCTTCCTTCCTTTCTTTCTTTCTTTCTTTCTTTCTTTCTTTCTTTCTTTCTATTTAGTTTGGTGATTTCTCTCTTTTTCTTTCTTTTTTCTTTTTTTCTGTCACCATTTATCCTCCCTATACTCTCTTCCACCTCTACCCTCCCCTTTTCAACATCCCCCCATCCCTGCAATCACACTGCTGTCCACGTCCATGAGTTCTTTCTCCCTTTTTTTTCCTTTTTTACTCAATTCCTCCACCCATTCCCCCCTCCTAGAGCTGTCACTGGCAGATATCTTCTTTTATCTCAAGGAAGTTTTTTTATTACATCTTTGAAAATAGTTATTTTAATTGTGTTATTCTCCACTTCGGAGGACACCAGTATTGATATAGTTAATCTTCAATTTGTGGCCTCCATACATATTAGAGCTGTTTTTAATATTATTTCTTTATCTTTTTCTGCTGTTATTTTTCTAAGAATTTTCCAGTGTTGCAGATTGATTGGAACCCATATTGATTCTACACTTATCTATTTGTAATTTATAGATTAGTCAAGTAGTGTAGTTATTTTTCTAATGTTTTTTATTTGACTTATCGATATCCACTTTTAGTTTATACTATTTTCCAAGTTGCTAGTCTTTTATATCTCTCCTTGCATGTATTTAACATTCAACTTAAATTTTGAGAGTTCCCAACATTTGCTGTAAGAAATTTTCTTCTGTTTCCTGTAGCACATTTTATTCTAGGATGGTCATTTTACCTGAAATGATTCTATTTTTTTCTTTGTTTGTAGTTTTTTTAGAAAAATAATTGCATATTGTTTCTTTCACGATGCATACATTTTATTCAAAACCCCTATTGTAGTTATTGATTGTGCTTCCCCAATACTTCTTCCTCTGTTTTTTGGAATGCATAGTGCTGTGCTCTGGGAGCGGGCTTTGATTATTTCAAACCAATTAAAGCATCTTTATTTCATTTGTCTGAGTTATTGGTCAGAGGAATATGTCCAGTAATTGACAGAGAAACCAATTTGTGCCAGTTTTGAGAAAAATGTTTCCTAGAGGTTTCAGATCTAGAATGTTTCTCAGAATTCTGAGAAAGCTGGTAGACAGCAGTCCTCTTCTATTTTCTGAAGAACTGTGCACATGTGAAGTCTAGAATTACTGCAGCCAAGTTGCTGCTAATAGGGATGGTTTATAGTTATGCAAAGCAGAGCTCCCTTTGATGACAGAGTGAATCCCAGAAACAAATCCATCCAGAAGCCTAGCCCATCTTTGGACTTTTCAGTTAATGAGCCAGTGAATTCTCTTTATTGTTTTAGTGAATTAGAAATAGGGTTTCTGCTATTCACAACACAAAGTACCCAAAATTATATAACTGTTTCTTGGAGGGATATGGGTAAATTATCCTCGCAGTTTTCCCCACCTTTTTCTGGGTCCTGTTTATATCCTGCCATTATTAATTGAACTCAAAGGCTCTAAATGATGATGATTTATATCCTATATATTACTTTTTATTGTCTATTTTTTAAAGCTCCTGGACCTATTTTCAGTGTTTATGTGCTCATGTATTCTTTTAATTGAATATTATACATTGTGTATAAAAATATATGCAGTCTCAAAATAATATTGTCATCTTCCCCACTCAACTAGAGTACAAACATAATGCCTTCATCTAATCCAGGACTGAGCTGAGAGTGGATTTCAGTTTTAGGAAGCTTCAGTCTACCTCTGTCCCAGCTGCCCCCACAGCCCTAGAGTACAGCCCTCCACATACCCTGACTGAGAGCCTGAGATATTTACTGGGCCCCTCTTCTTTGAAATATCCTAAACTCTATTTTTTCCCTCTCTTTGAAACACGAGACTGCAGAAACCTCCACGTTGTTTTCAGCACACTTTTTGCTTAACTCCCTAAATTCAACCTTGAGCAGGTTAAGAATTTCATATGTTCCAAAAAGGGAAAAACATGGAGGTTCAGGCTTACTTCCTCGTGCATCTCTTCACTCCAGAAACCTGAGCCCCGGTGTCCTGGCTGCTTCGATGACCCTGTATCCAAGCTTTGCCTGTCCAGCCTCACATGGTTGCCAAAGCTTTGCTGGCTCCTCTGTCTCTTAGCAAGAGCTCGCCCTAGATTCTCAATCACACACCTAATACCAAGAATCAGCTCGTTTCCAGGAGAGATAGGCAAAGCATAGGATGTTGGCCTCTCTCTGTAATCCTGACCTTTCAGGTACTGGCTGCCTCTCTCTAAAGCCTTCAAAGAGTTGTTTATCGTCTTTTATCTGATTTTCTAGTTACATGCAGTGGGAATGTTTGGTTGATACCAGTGACTCTCTCACAGTGGGAAGTATAATCGCAAGTCTGAACTTCTCAAAAACCCTCCACTTTTTGCTTCATTTATTTTTCCAGCTTTATCTCTTATTATTCTTAGCTTTTAGTGGCATATCTAAAATCTGTAGAATATAGCCCGGCCTGTGTGGCTCAGTGATTGAGCATCAACCTATGAGCCAAGAGGTCATGGTTTGATTCCTAGTCAGGGCACATGCCCAGGTTGCGGGCTTGATACCCAGTGTGGGGCATTCAGGAGACAGCCAATCAATGATTATCTCTAATTATTGATGTTCTCTCTCTCCCTCTCCCTTCCTTTCAGAAATCAATAAATAAAATAATAAAATAAAATTTATAGAATATAGAATCTTACAATTTTAAAACAAAAAGAAAAAGATTATTTGACTTAAGAAACTCATTTCCCAGATGAGGAAACTGAGGCCACAGAAGATTAGGTAGCAGAGTTGGTACGAAAGCTCAAGCGCACCTATTCCTATGTAGGAGCCAGCAGAGCAAGGTAGAGAGCAGAGCAGAAGGGTCAAGAACGACATGCTTCACATCAAGAAGAAATATTGCAATTCCTTTTCCCAGTGAATAAGGTCTGTTGCTTTCTAACACACATCTCTACTGACACCACACTTGTCTCCTAGCATAAATTATGCTTTTCCCCCCAAGTTATTAATTCTAGCTGTCATTTCTGAGCCCAGAGCCAGAGGTAATCACTGTACTGAAACCCAGGCTGCTTCTTAAACTGAGAATGAGGAAACTTGGTAAACATCTATAAGCCACCCCTTCAACTGTTCCAGTCAAAAGGAAACCTGTGTCTCAATACTTGATAGTCAAGCTTGTAGGGCTCTCAGCAGAACAGTCATATAGTTTATTGTCTAAATGGGACTCTTTTTGAGAGTGATAAAAGATTCTATTAATAATTATGCCAGGACAGCAGGCATAAACCAATATTGGTCTGGGCACCCTAGTTACCCAATAGTTTATCTCTAAATTGCAAACTATTTCTCTAATGTTTTCTTAAGGTTCGAATCTCTTTCATAAATAAAAAGAATTTTTGTCAGAAAAAAATGCATTTTTTTTAAAATCAATAGACTTTAGAGCAGTTTACGGTTTACAGAAAAAGAAGAGTAGAAAAAACAGAGAATTTCTATATATCCCCTAACTCCCCCAACTCATTTTCACCTACTACTAACATCTTGCACTAGTGTGGTATGTTTGTTTTACTTGAGACAATATTGATACATTATTATTAACTAAAGTCCATAGTTCTTACATTAGGATTCACTTTTTGTAATTGTACATTCTATGAGTTTTTACAAATATATACTAGTAATGCCATGTATCCACCATTACAGTAAGAACAGAATAATTTCATCACCCTAAAAATCCCCTGCTCCCCATCCCCTCTCCTCCCCCTGAGCTCCTGGCAACCACTGATGTTTTTCCTGTCTCCATAGTTTTGCTTTTGCTAGAATGTCACATGGTTGAAATCATACAGTATATAGCCTTTCAAATTGGCTTCTTTCCCATAATTTGATATTAAAATGTTAATTTTAAAAAAAATTTAAAATTTTCATTATCGCTATTATAGCTTCTGGGCAAGTTAGAATTAAATTGTTGCATCTTTTTATTTCTTCTACCTGGGCTTTGGCTGAGATGTTTGTGATTTAAGAAATGATAACAATAAACAAACAGGATAAAGAACAACAAAATTAAAAAGGGATACATAATTCACTAAATATAACAATATATAGCACATAATATATAATGTAATACTATATATAAAATAAATAAAAATTATCAGGATCTTATTTTTTATTTACAACTTCAGGCAGGATTTAAATTCTTTAGCACTATTCTGCACACATTGCCACATATTTTAATTTATAAAATAGAAAAGTGTACATTCAAAAGTACATACTTTTCTAGATCTTAGGAAAAGAAATATAAAACATTTTTAAGACACTTTTCCTGTGTTTAAGTTCTTTATATTATTACTTGAAAAATAGCATTACAAAAGTTATATTTCTGAACTTTTGTCAGCTGTGATTAGATGTTTATTGTTTATACCTCACAATGTATGTCATAGTATAACAGCATGGAACCACAAAAGACCCCAAATAGTCAAAGAAATCCTAAGAAAAAAGAATGAAGCTGGAGGTATCACACTACCTGACTTCACATTATACTACAGAGCTACAGTAATCAAAACAGCATGATATTGGCAGAAAAATAGACACACAGATCAATGGGATAGAATTGAGAGCCCAGAAATAAAACTACATGTATATGGGTCGATAATGGTAGACAAAGGATCTAGGAACACACAATGAAGAAAAGAAAGCCTCTTTAATAAATGGTGCTTAGAAAATTGAAAAGCTACATGCAAAAGGATAAAACTAGATTATAGTTTACCCCTTGTACAAAAAATTAATTTAAAATGGATCAAGAACCTAAAAAAAATTACATAAAAGGAAACATAGGTATTAAACTTATGGACCTTGGTCATAAATAACAATTTACAAATTTGAGCCCAAAGACAAGGGAAATAAAGGCAAAAATAAGTGAATAAGACTACGTCAAACTAAAAAGCTTCTGCACAACAAAAGAAACTGACAACAAAACAAAAAGGTAACGGATCAAATGATATTTGCAAACAACAGCTTTGACAAATGTTTAGTATCCAAAAGCTGTGGTACATTTACACCATGGAATACTAGGCAACCGTAATAAAGAAAGATCTCTTACCCGTTGAGACCACATGGAGGAACCTGGAGAGTATTATGCCAAGTGAAATAAGCCAGGCAGAAAAAGACAAGTATCACATATGTGGAATCTAATAAACTGATAAACAAAATAGGTCCAGAGACATAGAGGCATGGAAGAGACTGTCAAATCTCAGAGGGAAGGCGGCGGAGGGTAGGTGGGTGGGGAAATACCAGCCAAGGAACTTGCATGCATATTTGCATAACCCATGGACACAGATAATAGGGTGGTGAAGGCCTGGGGCAGGTGGCCAGGGCAGATGAGAAGGGGTCAATGGGGAAAAGGAAACATATGTAATACTTTCAACAATAAAGTCTTTTTTAAAGTATATAAAAACTCAAGAAACAAACAACCCAATTTAAAAATGGTCAGAGGACCTGTACAGACATCTCTCCCAAGAATACATACAAATAGCCAACAGATATATAAAAGGATGTTCAACTTCACTAACTGTTAGGGAAATGCAAATCAAAACTACAGTGAGATACCACCTCACACCTGTTAAGATGACTATTATCAACAAGACAAGTAGTAAGTACTGGAGAGGTTGTAGAGAAAGGGCAATCCTCATTTACTGCTGGTGGGAAGGTAAATTGGTACAGCAACTATGGAAAACAGTCTGGAAGTTACTCAAAAAATTAAGAATAGAGTTACCATATGACCCAGCAATCCCTCTCCTGGGTATCTATCCTAAAACATGTATTCAGAAAGATATATGCACCCCTATGTTCAGTGCAGCATTATTCACAATGGCCAAGACATGGAGACAACCGAAGAGTTCCTCAACAGAGGATTAGATAAAGAAGCTATGGTACATATACACAATGGATTACTACTCAGCCGTAAGAAAAGACAAAATACTGCTATTTGAGAAAACATGGATGGACCTTGAGAATATGCAAAATGAAATAAGTCAGTCAGAGAAAGCTAAAAAGCAGGTGACTTCATTCACATGTGGGATATAAAACTGAAACTCATGGACACAGATAGCAGTGTTCAATTTACATCTTTCACTTTTATTATATAGGATGAATGTATTCTGTATCCTTTCTTGGTCTTCATATTAGATGTTCAAATGTTACACCAGATTGGCAAAGGAATCTTACAGAAAGTGAGAATTCTATAACATGAGTGGTTGACATTATTTTCTAATGTTTTTATTTTCTTTTAACTTATCCTAAGCACCTTATTTCTTAGCAAGTGGGTTTCCATATTATATTATCTCACTTTAACAAAATTAGCTTTTACCACATGACACAAGGCTTAGAAGGATTATTGCAAACAAACAAACAAATCTACATAAATTAAGGTTAACCCTAAAAATGCAAACACAAGCAAGCCTCAAGCAAATGGAAAGATAAAACATTTCATATTTTTAGAACCAGGTCTTTGTCAATTGCATTATGATGTGTAAACAATGAATATCTGTCATATCTGACAAAAATTCAGAAAGTTATAAAGGCTTTCTGGAATTAGGAAATATACCCATATCTTTCAAAAGTGTATATTATGCCTTGAGATGATAGTTAATTAGAGTAGAAAATAGCAAGACAGAAAAACTGGTGTTTTTTTTCAATGTTATGGCATCCTTTATTATTTCTGTTTTTGTGTATGTATGATGATATACAGTATATGAGTACAATAGCCTACATAAACAATCAAGTTTGAGGATATGTAGATTCAAGAGTTTTATTCTGATGTGGTATGATCAAAAGTTTTTGAAGACAATTATACTTACCTGGTCGTCCTGCCTTATGTTCTTCCAACTCATTTTCCAAGTGCAAAGAGATTTGCTTTTTCTAAAAATTTAAAAATGAATTGTCTGTGGACAGCCCATCATATGTCAGACAATGTGATCATGGGTGCTCAACAAACATTTACTGCACAGAGAAACGGCTAAATGGAGAAATAAATGGGACAGAGAGGGAGTGTGAGGGGTAAAGAGATGAATTTTGGTAATTTGCATATTGGTTCTAACAGTGGGTTTCAATGATAAGCGCATAGAGAAAAATTAAACAAATGTTTATTTTTATCCATTTAAAATTGGGGCATTATTTTGGCTAAGATTGCTGATTTGGAGTAAGAGCAGAAATCAATAAAGCAGTCAAAGAGCATGTATCCGGAATCCACTGTACAGATGTGAACCTAAAGCACAGAGGAATAAAGATTTAAAATAGAGCTTTACAATATGTACTGTTCTTCCTACATTCCTCTATCTTTTTCTTCCTATTCTCCAAACAAAATTGTTAGGCTGACTCTTATAACAATAATGCATATTTCTTACCACTTAATTCACTGTTTCTCCTGCTTTTGCCTGCCAATTCATCTATTATTCATTCAATCAATAGGGGTTTAAGAAAAAAGGAAAACAAACACCATTTCTCCTGTTGCTGAGCTTAAAATCCTGTGGTTTAGATGATAGTCATTAAATTTTATTAAAACCCAGTGTGGTAACTGTCTTGATCATGAAAGGGCATTTTCCTTAAATATTCACAACCATGCCAATGGAATCTTTATTCAACAGTTATATATTATTTCCTTTAATCTGTTGATGTTCACTGAGCCATTGACTCAACAGCTATTGATTGAGCACTTGTTATGTGCCTACACTGCTTCGCACTAAAGACACAGGGGAAGGAAGCCTCGGCCTCATGAGCTCTATCTTCTGGTGGGCAAGGCAGACAAAACTTTTGTCAGGAATCTGAAGGCAAGCTTGGGAAGTTAACACTCTTGCCATTCTTCTAATTTTATTTTCTCCTCTGTTTTTTATTAACATATCTCCTAAGCATATTCTGCTCTTTGGCTTTTCCCATTTCCTGCCAATTAACTATTAAATGATTCACTGATAACAGTCCTAACTCTTCCTAATACATATTTTATTTTAGTAAAGTCTCATAAGTAATAAAAACTACAAAAAGTGGAAATTAAGGAACTATTCTCTGACCTGAGGGATATTTTAACGTATTTGGTTTTGTAAGAATTACTTTGGCAGAGCAGTTCGCAAAATGTTGGAGCAGGCTGGCCATTTACTTCTAAGAGAATAACCCACTGCATGATAGAGTTTGGCAGGTTATCAAGGAATCTTTAAAATATGGCTGTCATGCATTTATCTGGTTCTCAATTCTTTAATTTAATTAATTATGAGGAATATCACTTAGTCTTAGACATTCTATGTCCTAATCTATCTGAAAACACAGCATACACTTTTGACTATTTAGTTCTCTTCCATTTGACACTTTTAGGGTTTTACATAAAGCCCAACACTTTGACACATAGAAAAAGGAAACTGGACGGTTTCTACATCTGTTCATGTAACATTGGAAAACCATTGGCATCTTAGTATCACAATATATCTAAAATAGGAAAACACCACTCACTCTCGGTATCCTTCATATTGCTCAGCTTGAAATCCCAGCCCTATGGCTTACTAGCAATGTGATTTAGGCATGTCACTTTCCTCAACTTCCTCATTGCAATGAGGAGAATCAGAGTATCCACCCATAATTATTGAACGAACCAGTGCATGTGAAGTCTGTGAAAAGTCCCTGTTATACAGAAGTGCTATGTAAATACAGAACATGTGAGCCATGAGGACAAGGGCCTTTATTTGTATTTTTTTCACTGATATGGCTTCAATGCCTACAGCAGTGCCTGGCACAGAGTAGAAGTTTAATAAATATTTGTTGAATAAATGAATGGCAAACATAACACAATTAGACATCTGGACATATTTATCTAACGTATGGAATTATAAAATGAATTGTGGTTCTGTCTCAGATCAAAATGAAGGCTGTGCTATCTACATCTGGGTGACAGCTGAGGGTTCCCAAGGCAGAGAGGAACACAGAGCAGAGAGAACAGTGTGAGGACTAATGGGAGGCATTGAATTTCTTTCCTCCCAAGTTCTCTCAGAATAAGAGTAAAACAAATACCTCAGGACACTGAGAAGTAGGGAAAGTGGGAGAATAGAATACAGCTCCCCACACGGTCAGCCAGTGCCTGTTTTAGGCAATGACATAAGCCAGAGCAGGGTCAGCACATGGAGGGAGAAAGTGAGTGGAAAGGACTCCAGGTTTTCCCAAGGCAGGAAGTGTGTGTCAAGAAAGCTTTGATGGCAAGAGTGGCCCGAGTAAATCATAGTGAAGGACATCGGAATTATAGAGCTGCCCCACTCTCCCTCTGAACACCAGGCTTCCCCACCCACCAGAACCTCATTCCCAGCACCCGACGGGGGCTTGCTTTTCTTTGGTGAATTCAAAACCCTTCTGTGTTCTACCACCCCCTCTGCACAATGAAAATCCACCTGCTCTGCACCGTATCACACTGAGATTTTCCTCAGCTTTCTGCCCCATTCAGAGAATCTAACAAACCATCCAGGATAAAATAGACATGAGTGATAACAAGTTTTTGTTGATGACAAAGGAATCAATCTCTGCTGAGTTGGCTTATGTCAGTGATGAAAGGCTGGGGTGAGGGTTGAACACGGAGGAGGCCCTTCATATCAAGGGAGTCCTTCCTAGGTTCTCAAAACACCCTATGTTGGTAACAATTCAGATCCCTTAGATCAGAGGAGCCTGCATCTAGGCTATGATCATATTGAGAGAAAAGGAGGAAAATGAAACGGAGCAGGCAGAATGCAACCTAGAAAACAGTTCGGAGGAGGCCTGCTAAGGAGCAGAGAATAAAAGACATATTTAAAGCAGACAGATCAGAAATATAGTGCACCATCTAAAACTGTTTACCTTCCAATTAGAAAAAGGGGTAAAATAAACCACTACATCAGTTTTCTGGTCAAACTTTATATGGGATATCACAATTATGAGTTAGCACTCTTGGTTGCATTTGTATTCATGAGAGAAAATACAGCTAAATTGCTTGCTGCAACACCTAATCCTAAGAGCAAATATTGTTGCTGAGATGCTCGCATGACTTCATCCCACAGTGCAGAATGGATTAGGCACACTGGCCAGGAAACAAGCACACTGCCTAGGGCAGGACTCTAGCTCAAAGACAGTAAGGCCCAATAGATGGAAGGATCGCCACAACCAGATACTAGAAAGGTCAGGCTCACTAGAGACGATTTCTAATCCTCACAAGAACCATGTAAAGTATTATTATCCCCACTTTTCTTTTTTTTAATTTAATTTTATTGTTTAAAGTCTTACAAATAGTAGTACATATGTCTCCCTTTTTTCCCCCCATTGACCTTCCCCCGGCCTCCCCTACCCCCCTGGCACATGCCCTCACCCCACCCCTCCAGTGTCTTGTGTCCATTGGTTATGCTTCTATGCATGCATTATCCCCACTTTTCAGAGTCAGAAGCAGTGGCTCAAAAAGTTATCCTTCTACTAATTGAACCCATAGGTGCTACCAGTGCACAGTCACACAACGAAATGAGGTAGTGTCATAATATCCCTACTACCTAATTCAGAGAGAGATGTGAAAATAAAGCAGGTCAAAATAATACAGGTATAAATACTTGGGAAATTAAACTGTACCCATGAGAAGCATTATTATGTACAAACGTTTCTTGGATGGGAATAGACATTAAAATCTTGGCCATGTACAAAATTGTTCTTAATTTAGGAAGTTGTTCAGCCCTGTTTTTAGCCCCAGGATTCTCTGCTTCCTATGTATAAAGAGGCAAATGAAATATAGCCATGCAAGAGGCTATTTCTTTAATTTTCTGGATTGTCACATTCATTCAGCATGAAATTTTCTACAGAAAGTCAATTTTGGAAAGTTCCAAACTTAATTAGATCTTGCAGTTTTGTGCTCTTCATTGTAATTATCAAATACTGAGGAGCTAATAAAGGCTCAACCTCCGGGCTGCAGAATAACCTAATCTATTCATACCTCAGTGACACCCTGAATTAGAATCATGGGCTGATGAACTCCAGTGCACCAGCCAACCAACCTTACTCAGCAAATGTCTATACAAACTGAGCCTTGATCAGACCAAGATGAATACATGATATGTAAAATAATCCAATAAAGTTTATCAGTAATACGTGGACAATTCAGCTGAGACATACACTGATTTAGCAAGTCTAATTAAGAACATTTCTATGATAAACTGAAACCCTATCTCCTGCAACGCAATTATTCATTTGAGTCTCTTGTTACTAGAACAATGAGCGGTGAGCATCTTCCTTATGAGTGATCCTTCTTCCTGAAACTTGCAATCTAACCAAGTAATACATATCACCCTTTTAATATTCCAAAGGATGTTCCAATACCCAGGTCTCTTTAGTGTAGATTTTGTTTGAGACAGAGTGATAAATTTTGGATCATTTGTTTTGTTTTTTGTTTTATTTTATCTTGTTGGGTTTTTTAAGATTGCTGCAGATCATTTTCAGAGTTATTTACATAACTTTTGGGGAGTAAGCTGTATGTTATAAATAAATTTTACCACAACAGGGTCATGATCCTAACAGTACTAGAAACCTCATTAACTCCTTCAATTCCTTAGCATCTTCATTTAGTATCACCTCTGCAATTGTCTCCCAGACTTAATGTTTAGGAGCCAAAGGGGTAAACGGAATATTGCACAGGAAAAAATTCTAATTTAACTAAATGCATTGATTTACATTGATGAAAACTTCGATTCCAATGTTTTGGGAAACTTTGAAGATAGAGGTTGGTGGTGGGGGGGGGGGGGAAGCATACAATATTTTCAACTTTTTACCTTTTTTCTTTTAAGACATATATTTTACATTTGAAAAGTCCCTTGAATAAGTCATTGAGTTATGCATGTGCTGAATGTTTCTGTTTAACTGAATTATTTTTAATGAAGATGCACACAAAAAGTTCATGCCAGGACAAACTCCTTAATATTTTATCCCTTTGAGGGTTAAGTAGTAGGAAGAGGCTAGAAATTACTAGAAGAAAACATCACAGCATTTTCTTTGTCTATATATGGATAGAGAAAGTATGATGCCTAAAGTGTTGTTTGATTCTATGCAACTGGTATGGCTGATTTTGTGCTGCTTGCATATGTCTGTCTGTCTGTTTGCTGGAAGCATTCCTTTTAGTTGGCAGAATTGTTGGAGAGTTGTTTGGAGGAGGTAAAGAGAGGAGGAAATAGTGAAAGTGCTTTGTGAGAATCTTTCTTAGCTGCTGAACATAAGCAGTATGGCTTTGGGGTCCAAGCAACAAAGTGTGCCTCAGATCCAGGTAGAAGACTGTTCTCCCGTCTCCAAAGGAAATGTAGCTGTATGCAGCATTTTGAGAGGGGGAGCTTTGAAAGAGGAATAAAGTCTCCTTGTCACGGACACCAGTGACCTCATGAATGCTATATCAGGAATGGCAACAACAATGCTTCTTCTGCTGGCTTTGAGAGAAGATGACTTTGGCCAAGAGCAGATTTAGTAACAGTGGAAGAACATGACAGATCCCTAAACTGACAGTCAACTTGTGAGCAAATGTGAAGGACCAATATGGGAACTCACCTAAATAAATCGGGGCCATTTGGTTGGTAGGAGGTGCTGAAATCAGGCAAGAGGTCTACTTGGGTCTTCAAGTGATTGGAAATGGGCACTGCAAGTTAGTTGTCATCTTAATGTATAATCATAGGCTGGTTTCATCATGATTCCTAACCAGATTTTCTAGCCAGTCTTTATACATTTTTACTTGAGGAAATTCTAAAAGAAAGCTAATCTATTAGACCAGCACCTTCTTCTTTTTTTTTAATCTAGCATCAGTTTTTCGCAAAACATGACTTTCAAGATATTGTTTAAATGCTTCTCAGACAATGTATGTGGTTTCTATTCATTCAAAGGTGTTTCACACTTCTTATGAATAGGCCAAGAAAATTATTGTTTTGTTGTATTCAGAAGAACAGATTGGCTTGCAACTTCTTGAAATGGACTTATATTTTGCACCCTAGCTAGAAAGAATGTTCTTTTTCTTCTATGGATATCCAAACCTATTCTGTTGAAAGACCCCTCTTTAAAATTCCACCTCTTCAGTAAAAACCTTAGGAACAACTGAGAATAAATTTACCCTCTCCCCCCCTAACTATTCATTTATTTATTTATTCAGAACGGTGTATATTACTTGAGGATGACATTGTGCCAGGCACTCACTCATGTTTTTGGATTGTGAGTTTTCTTGTTGTGTGTGTGATTTTCTCTTCTTCAACTAGATGGTGACCATCAGGAAAGAGACATTTGACATGTCTTTGATCACTGCCTTAGTGCCTAATTTCTTGGACACAGCAGGCATTCAACAAATGTGTCATGGATTTAACTCAGATTTCAGTCTTTAATAAAAGAAAATGGCAGCTGAATTATACTTTAATAAGGGCTGGAAGACAATACTATCATTAATTGAGTGCCTCTTGTGTGTTCAGATCTTTTCATAAGTGATCTCTAGTCCTTATAACAGTCTCTAAGATAAAATTTCAGTAGCCCTAATGTGTCTGTGAGGAAAGGGATACTGTGAGAAAAGACATTACCTTGGGTTTCTCTGCTGGTAAGTTACAGAGCTGTCTCTGACATCTAGACCTGGGAGATTCTTAAAAAACAAGAGGGTGATTCTCCACTAGGGAGAGCTTCTGCCTGTGCAGGTGTCACCGTGGCAGCTCCTCTACAGATGAGCCGAGGGAAGTACATCTTAATATCATTCACAACGTGTCCTATTTGTCCTGCTCTTTCTGTTTCTTTGCCTTAGGTGAAATCCCAGTGAGCTGAATCCTTTTTAGAAAATCAAAAGCCACTAAACAATAAATACCACACTCATGCTATAAACTAAAAACTGATTAAAAGAAAAAATTTTAATGAAAAAACTTTTATTTAATCAGTGAATACATGCTAAGTAATGGAGTATTTTCTCTATAGCTTTAGTGTAAATTTATTCACGACTATGCATACATATCAAAATACTGTATCTAGGTTATGATTGAATTTGTTGTAATTGCTTTGAAATTGCAAAAACATAGGGAAGCATTTTATATGATAAAGATATATACATTGAAAAGAAATGAAACACCAACTTGATTTTCAAGCTAGCTGCTTTTCGTCATATATGATAATATAGCAACAAGAGGGAGATTAAACGTAGTAAGAATTTTACTAAGCAAAATAATTTGTCATTACTTAATGATATTTATAGTGCAGCATTTGTAATTACATATCATTATTTTAGTGTAATTCTTTACAAATGGAGACTTTTCAAATGATTTCTCTGTCTGTTGCCAACACCTGCAGAAGCTTGGCCATAAGATCTTCAATGTCTCAAAAGATCAAAGAGGAGATTGGGTATTTCAAGAATAAGCTTAGTGAGGGGAACAGGGAAGTGATCTGTAGTCTCAATCACAGCATCTAAGTACCCACCTCTCTGCCAGTAGCGATTCATCAGTAGCTATTTATTGTCACAGTGATTCACTATTCCTAATGTCCTGGTATGTTAAAGATGAAAAATTAAAGCTGGTTATTACTAATATGTCACTGGGGACATGTGTAGCCAGATGGGAGATATGGATAGTAGCATCCAGGTTACAGAGAGTCCTTCTGATTTGAAGCGGGTCAATACAATGCCCTTAGTCTACTCCTAAGCGGGAATTGGCAAAGAGTAACAGGACACCAAACCCAGATGAGAGAACTCAGGCAGGATCAGTTCCCAGTTGTTTGTTTCTCAGGAAACAAAGGTTTTAGAAGAAAGACTGAGGAGCAGAGGCTTTCATCACAGGCTCAGGAAAACATTTAATCCCAAGTCCCCAGATGTTGGAAAGGGCCTTGTAATATATTTTTGGACTTGGTAGTAGAGAACTAGATATAACTGATTCTGTAAGTTGGGAATACTGAGAAGGGCTAGAAAAGGCAGAAACTTAGGGGTAAACAATATAAAGACTTGATTATGAATCATTACTGTGACAACACAAAATCTCTGAGCAGTAATATATTGTTGTAAAAATGTGTGATAGGCAAGAAAATAATGCCTGTTGCCATTGCTTCTTTGCAAAACTCCCTGGAGGTCCCAGGTAATGCAAAAAGGTGAGGGAAAATATAAATAATTGTTCGGATTCAAAGAAAAGCAGTTATTATTTATAAACAATATGATTTTCTAATAGGAAATCAGAGAGAATCTAGAGATAAATGATTAGAACCAATGAGATAATTCAACAATGATACTATATGCAAGATAAATGCACATAGAACAATTGTGCTCCTGAATTTCAGCAAAGCCAAATGAGAAAATAACATTAGGAAGTATTTCACTTACAAGAGAAACAGTAACCGTTAATTATGTAGGGGGAAAATTTTAACAAAAAACATGTATGGAGAAAATGAGAAACTTATATAAAAGGTCAAGAAGATAGACCTAAATAAATGGAACTACTTACATATACTATCATGAACATGTCTTTCAATTCCAAATTAACCTCAAAATTCAACCAAAAATTTCAAAATAAGGTTCCATGGTTCCTGAAGGGCACAGAAAAGCCAAGGTTGAAGAAGAGTAAGATTAGAGACAGTTGAGGCCTCACTCTGCCATATGTAAAAACTTACCGTAAAACTGCAGTGAACAGGGGGCTTGGGCACAGAAGTACTGGTAGACAGGCCAACAGCACAGAAATTGCACCAAAAGAAACTTTACCATGTTGAACTGTGCTCCCCACCCAAATCCATGTCCACCCAGAACCTCAGAATGTAAACTAATCTGGAAATAGTTAGCAAATGGAAATAGTTAGGATGAGGTCATAATAGAGTAGACTGGGCCCTGATCCAGTTACTGGTGCCCCATCCGAAGGGCATGTGAGGACCAGAGACACTCGGGGGAGAGTGTGATGATGGAGGCAGAGATTGGAGTCATGCATCTACATGACTCTAATCTCTGGGGGCCCACCAAGGACCCACCAAGACTGCTGGCAGCCACCAGAACTTAGGAGGAGACAGAAATATCCTTTGGAGAACTTTCAGAGAGAGCATGACCCTGCCAATACCTTGACTTTGGACTTCTCACCTCCAGAACTGAGACAATACATTTCTGTTGTTTTAAGCCACACAGTTTGTGGTAGTTGGCATTAGCAGCCCAGAAAAAGGAATATACCAGCCAACACATATATTAGAGATTTATACAGGGCTGCCGCGTTGTTCAGCTCCAGGGATACCAAGCCAAGAGGAGATTATCTATATCAAGAATAAGCTTAATGAGGGGAACAGGGAAGTGATCTGTAGCCTCAATTTACATTATATTCTATGTGCCCCAAAGTTGTGCCATTCACACAGAATATGATGTGAGTGATGCCCCCCTGAACCTGTGCAGAGCAGTAGCCCTTTTTATGCAGGAGAGAGATGGCAGTACAAATTAATATGAAAAAGGTTAACTTTTCAATGAAGCTTGCTGGAACTGAGGATGAATTATGTGGAAAAAGATAAAGTTAGAACCTGATTTTACTCTATGAAAAATCATTTTAGATAAATTGATGGCCTAGATAAGGAAAGACAAAAATTTAAATTTTAAAAGAAAATATTAAAATAGCTTTATAACCTTGGGTTTGAGAATTATTTCCTAAGAAAAACACAAAAGACTTAAAACATTGTTTTGATATGTTTGACTATATTAAAACTAAAATTTTCTGTAGGACAAACATCATGAACAAAGTGAAAATACAAGCAACAGAACAGGATATATTTGCATATGTATTCCCTATAAAAGATTAATATCCAAAATATTTAAAGAACTCCTATAAATCAATAAGAAAAAGATAAATAATTCAGAAAATAATAAAATATACCAACTGGTAAGACACATAGGAGGAAAGATACCATATTTATGAAAAGATGTTAAATCTTGCCTGTGTGCTCAGTGGTTGAGTATCAATCAAGGAACCAAAAGGTCATGGTTTAATTCCATGTCAGGGCACATGCCTGGGTTGCAGGCTCCATCCTCAGTGGGGAGCGTGCAGGAGGCAGCCAATCAGTGATGTTTCTCTCTCATCAATGTTTCTATCTCTCTACCCCTCTCCCTCCCTCTCTCTCTCTAAAAATCAATAAAAACATTAAGAAAAGATGTTAAACCTTTTTTATGTTTAAAGAAACACATTTAAATACATGAAATTCTATTCCATGTCCTAGAGATTAGGAACAATTAAGAAGCCTGATAATACTGATGATTTACTAGAATATGGGCACATGGGGATTCTCATACATTGCTAGTAGTGCTATTAACACCGATACAACATTCTATAGGGCTATTGGCAATACCTGATAAAGTTAAAGACGTGCACCTCTATGATCCAGCAAATTGACTTTAAGGCATCTGTCATAGAGGACCTTAAACAGGGGCATAAGGAATCATGTAAATTATGTACTACTGGTAATAGGAAAATACTGTAAACAATCTAAATGGCCGTCAATAAAGGAGTGGATAAATTGCTGCATATTTATAAATTAATTATTTATGTATTATAAACTTATATAATTGTTGTATGGTTATAAATGAACTGGAACTACATTTACATGGAAAAATATCTAAATAATAATGTTGACATTTTTAAAAGGGTGCAGTAAAGCATAAATACTGTATAGCAACAACATGTAAAATTTTAAGTATCACCATATTATACTAAACATTGCAACAACATGATTCTTTTGGATAAATGCATAGGTTTTTTTTTTTTGTTTGTTTGTTTGTTTGTTTTTTTTATTGCTTAAAGCATTACAAAGGGTATTACATATGTGTCCTTTATCCCCCCCCACCCTTGACAAGCCCCTGCCCTCCCTTACCCCCCAGTGTCTTATGTCCATTAGTTATGCTTATATGGATGCATACAAGTCCTTCGGTTGATCTCTTACTCCCCTCCCTCCTGTCCCCCAACCCTCCCTGGCCTTACCACTGAAGTCCGACAATCGGTTTGAGGCAGCTCTGCCACTGTATTTATTATTGTTCAAAAGTTTGTAATGGTCTTAATTATCCATGAAAGAATGAGATCATGTGGTATTTTTCCTTCATTGACTGGCTTGTTTCACTTAGCATAATGCTCTCCAGTTCCATCCATGCTGTTGCAAATGGTAAGAGTTCCTTTTTTTTAACAGCAGCATAGTATTCCATCGTGTAGATGTACCACAGTTTTCTAATCCATTCATCTACTGATGGGCACTTAGGCTGTTTCCAGATCTTAGCTATGATGAATTGTGCTGCTATGAACATCTGGGTGCATATATCCTTTCTGATTGGTGTTTCTGGTTTCTTGGGATATATTCCTAGAAGTGGGATCACAGGGTCAAATGGGAGTTCCATTTCCAATTTTTTGAGGAACCTCCATACTGCCTTCCATAGTGGCTGCGCCAGTCTGCATTCCCACCAGCAGTAATGCATAGGTTTTGATGATATAACAATGTACTAGAAGGATACATGCTAATTTGGGATAATGTTCATTTATTAGTAAAGTGATCAAAACTTGAGATAAAGTGCCTTTCATCAAATATATGATATTTTTATTATATTTTTTAAAATCCAAAGGAAATATTGTAAAATGCTAACATATATAAACTCTGGTTTGGGGCAGAACACAGATATTTGATATACTATTTCCTAATCTTTTAGAATGCTTGAAATATTTGGTAAACAAAACAGAGACAAAGAAGAAGAGGAACAGGGAGAGGAGGGGAGAGAAGGGAGGAAGACAGACATGGTCTTGGGACGCCGGCAGCCCTGCACGCTAACCGTGGCAGGCAGTGCGCTTTAGTAGAAGGAGCTTGGCTATAGGCTCGGGTTGACTTACTTTTAGCTTCTTTCAACATGGGTAAGTTAGCTATTCTAGGACGTTGTTTACCCATCTATAAAACAGATCGATTAAAATTCAACTGAAAGTGTTCATTGTAGACAAAGTAGCGAGACATGTAAAATGCTCAGTGTGATGCCCACCAGGTACACACTGAGGCTCCATGAATGGTGCAGCCCTCTCTCCTCCTTTAAGCCGTGAGAACAATAAAGTCCGCGTGGAAAGTCTATCATCTGAACTCACTGGATAGAATTGAATTCCTCTTCCTGATGCAGTCATTCTGTTTTCCATCTCAGTAAAAGTCATTTTGAAAAGAGATTAAATGCCCTTGGCATGAGCAAATATGCAGACCATAGAGAAAATTGTAGGGCTTCCGTTTCCACCAGAGCATCCATTAAAAAGGCAGGTGGAAAAGTTCCCGTGGCTCTGCATTTAAGCTCAAGCCACTTACTTAAGGAGATCATGGCACAAGCCCTTCACCCATGGCTGTTAATGACCTTACTTTGAGGCACTGAATGGAACACGCAGTAGGGTCAATTGCAGACTCAATGACAAGAATTAAAGTGCAAAGCTCCCTAATGAGATCGTGCTTATTCCTTGTGGTTCAGGGAACTCTGTGGTTAATGGTTTACAGCCTGCAGGGTCAATCCCTTTGCAGAAACACAGTTAACGTAGGCATTCCCTGGGCTCTATAAACAACCCTGTCTTAGTAGGAAGCCTGACCCTCCTTTTATCAGACCAGGAAATTCTTGGAATGCAGCCACTGTCTGATGTTTATGGTTCCATAAGCATTTGACTTGAAAAGTCCCTAATTCTGGAAAATGGCCAGTGGTCAGTTGGTAACGTACAAGTGATTTAAAAAAAAGTCACCCTTTTAGAAGGAGAGAGAGGACAAAGGGAAAAACGTGTAAAACCAAATTGTGACAAGTGTGACGTCATCCTATAGCGTAAATGAAAATTCGTGTTTAATACGTACATTGCATACATATCAAAGCCCTGTATTTGTAATTGTATATACAGAAGCTAAAATTATAAAACAAATGCCTTAAAACTTAGAGAAAATTTATCTTTTGTCTGATAAAAAATTGTAGCATGTAGTATTTCTCAAAATAGTGAAATAAAGTGATCTGAACTCACATAGACTTCTGCCCATTATAAACTTGCTTACTTGGGCTCTTTGGGCTGAAAGGAACCCTGAAAGGCTCTTTCATCCTTTCTCTCTTCTCTGCACCAAAATGGATCTCCAGGGCAACCCAGACAGTTGTTTACATTATTATTTTAAAAATGAAAAAAAATTGATTTTTAAAACTTCTTTGGACATACATATCTCCATGTCTAAAAAAATAATTCTCCATTTGAAATCCATTACCTTCCTTTCTAAAGCATTTTTAACCTACGCATAGAGAATTATATAAGATATCTAATAACTGAATCAGGGGCAGTGGTTTCATACATTTTCCAAACGTCCTGTCTCCAAGGTAACCTGTTTCCTCCTGACAGGCTGGAGGGGCTGGAGAAGTGAGAAGATGGAAACATGATGAAGTCGCATCCAGGGATGAGGTGGCTCCTGGCTGATGGATCAATTCTGACAAGAATAAAACAATTCATAGAAATCAATGTCACCAACCCGCAGGTGCCTCTCAGAATTGCTGCCACACTAGACATGAGTTGCAAACACTGCACTGTTTCTCCCAGTAACATTAGCATCAACATTCAGACTAGAAACTACCCATTAAACCGCAATATCATAATAAAAAAATCACCTAGAGATCCTCAGCAGGTTAGCCTGGTCTACAACATGTAGGCAGGTGATAGAAAAATCGGCGGCCCCTTATTGGAAATAACTGATACCTTACTAGGGGTGTTTGAGATTATTCAAGGAAGTGATGGAATCGCCTTTCCAGAGTATTTGAAAATATCCCACCTGCCTACACAGGGACACTTTTACTTGGGAAGTGGCCCAAGTTTGAACAGAACTGACTGGTTATTACAGGCCTATTCAGGATGGAATTAACCCTAAACTTGGCCCAACCTCGAGCATTCTGCATTTGCCGTGGGTTAGAAGTCATCAGGCAAGGTTTCTGACTGCCTGGGGTTTGTAATAGAATGTAACCCAATGCTCTGCCCAAAAGAACCCAGAAATTAATGAATTTACACATGTTGGCTCTTTTTCTTTTCTTTCTTTTTTTGTTTTTTTGTAATCCTCACATGAAGATATGTTTTCATTGATTTTTGGAAAGAGAGGAAGGGAAAGAGAAACATCAGTGTGAGAAAGAATGAGAAACATCTATCAGTTGCCTCTCCTTTGAACCCTGACCACCCTGACTGAAACCTATGTTTGAGCCCTGACCAAGAATTGAACCTGTAACATTTTAATATTGGGGACGATGCTCCAATGAACTGAGCCACATGACCAGGACCACATGTTGGCCCTTTCTTGCTTCAAGTTAGCTTTCACTCCTTACTAATCTAGTGCCTTACTCCTACTTCCACTACCACCAGCAACATGAAGACACAGTGCTCCTGGTCTGAGAGAGCTGGGGCATCCTGGAGAGACCTGGCCTATAGAGGCAGAACACTCAATAACACCAGCTCATGTTTCCTGAGTAGTCACCACAGGATGGGCACTAGACAGCATGTCAATATTTAAGTATCACAAAATCTTAATGAGGGAGTATTATCATTAGTTCCATTTTAAGGAGAAGGAAACTGAGACTTGAGAAACTAGCTTATTCAAGGATATGCAGTGAGTAAGGGGTAGAACTTAAAATCCAACCTTGCGAGTATTACCTCAAAGTTCATGCTCTTCATTCCATATGCTACTGACTGAATTTAATAAGACTTTGCCATTATCTAAATGTAGAATCTTGGACGCCTCAAAGTCTACCTTAATTTCAGCCTTCTGAAATAAGATAATTATTTTTTCTTTTTTCAGAAGGTTTTACTAAATCTCTGAGAGGCACCAGTGCTACTTAGTGAAATATAAAAGTGAAAAAAAGAGTGAGAGGGGCTGGAGGTTGAATCAGTCGCCAATGATTTAATCAACCACACCTATATAATGAAGCCTCCATAAAAACCCAAGAAGATGGGGTTCAAAGAGCTTCTGGGTTGATGAACACATAGAGCTGCTGGGAGAGTGGCACCCTTGGGGAAAGCGTGGAGGCTGTGAGCCCTCCCCCCATACATTTCCCTATGCATTGTTTCTATCTGGCTGTTCCCAAGATATCTATATTATAAAAGGCCTGTGGCCCTAACACCATAATGACCAAAGACCAGCATGGATGAGCAAGGCTGTGAGCATGGCGGGTGGCGGGTGGCGGGGCAGGTGGGCGGGGTGCGTGCGGGTGGGCGGGGCTGAGTGATTTCACGCACTGGGCTTCTAGTTCCTTTATAATAAACCAGTGATCTAGTACATAAAATCTTTATCTAAGTTCTGTAAACTGCTCAGACAAATTAATCAGACCAAAGACAGGGTTTGTTGGAACCTCAGGTCTATAGCCACAAGCACCAGTGGAGGGCAATCTTGTGGAACTGAGCCCTGAACCTGTGGGACCTGATGCTATCTCCTGGTAGATAGTGTCAGAATTGACTTGAACTGTAGGACACCCAACAACCCAAAAGACCATTCCTAGCAGTGGGGATACCATTTACCAAAGCCCTCAAAACAGGAAGTGTTTGTGATGGAACAGAATCTCAAGTAGGAAAGTAAGTGGCATGAGGCTACTCTGGGGAGTTTAGATTCATGTTTACCCTATCCTATTATTTCAAAACATATGTATCTACTGCCTAAATTTATCAATGCAAACTAGAAATACCAGATTCCTGTAAACAGTAGTGCAAAGTCTCCGACGTGGAAACCTAGAGAGATAAAATTGATTGATGATGAGAATGAAATGCTTCAGGAAAGCTAGTTTTAAACCTGTTTAAGTTATTACTGTTAGTGTTTGTTTTGTTTTGCTGTTTTTTTTTTTTGGAGGAAATACACAAACTGAGGTGGCTGGTGGTGTGAGGGCACATTATCCAAGAAGGAGCCTTAAAGGTAAGTGGAGCTCTAATGCCCAGCCCCCCAAACCTTCATTAATTCATCCAACAAACTTTTATTAAAGCGTGGCAGTCACCAACACCAATTGTCTTTGTGCTCCTTGCTAATGGTACTCTGATTTTTGTGTGACATCATAGCCTCTGCCCTAAACAGAGTGCACAATTCCACAGTTTCCCAGCCACCTTTCCAGGTAGGGAAAACCATATGACCCAGTTCAGGACAGCAAGATGTAAATACAATGTTTCTGGGGAAAAGTGGGCTTACCTACCTTGCAGATGTCCAGTTACAAGAGACCAGTTCACTGAGCCCCCAGCCCCCAGCCGCTGCACTCTAAAATCCATTTCAAGTTTTCCTAGGAGCCCATGCTCTCTGGCTGCTTCCAGCCAGTGACTGGCTAGTGAGGGAGGGGCACTGATGCAGGCCCATTCCTGGGCTTCTGGACTCCTCAGATGGTGACTCTGTGGAAGAGAGCTCCCTGATAGTCTTGCCAAACTTGATCACAGTGTAAGACACAGACAGCTTTCCTTCTGTTTCTCTCACTCGGAGTCAGACTTGTATTGAGGTCTGAGAACTCTTCCAGCCCCTCTCGGCTCCTTCCCACTTTCTCTTACCTGGGTTTTCATGTTGAATACTGTCTTGGCATCTGCTTCTCAGAGGACCCAGACTAACACAGAAAATATGCAATGTGTGTGATGTTACAAGAAAATTTCCAAGACATACTGTCAAGTGAAAATAAAATCAAGGTTCTGAACAGCATATAATATGTGCTACCTATTGTGTTAAAGGGAAGAGAAAGAATATGAATATTTATTTGTTTTGATAGGCAAATATAGTGAGAATTTATGGAGGTGGGTTACAGCAGGACCTGAAAAACAGATGGAAGATGGAGAAAAGAGGGAGATATTCATTTTTAATGTATACAATTGTTTAAAAGAAAAGATTCAATATCGTTGAAAATGAATGCAGATTTTCTGGTTTCTGGTTGCTCTGAAATGTGTGACACACATCTATATGTATATATTAATCCTCACCCAAGGATATTTTTTATTGATTTTAGAGAAAGAGGAAGAGAGACAGAAAGAGAGAGAGAGAAAGAGAGAGAGAGAGAGAACATCAATTCATTGTTTCCCATACACAACCCGACCAGGGATGGCACCGAAATCTGTTGAAGTCCGGAAGTGCTATAACTAATTGATCCCCCCAGCCAGGGTAACACATGTTCTTAATAAGGTAATTTAAGAGTTAGAAAGCTTTCTTGAAAGTTATAAGAAGACATCAGTTACTCAACTCAGCTGCATGCTAGAGCCCCAAAGCTGCAACACTATTTATGAAGCTGAGAAAACAATTTAACACCCTCCTAACAGGATTCTGCCACTGCTCACAGTACACACAGCCACGTCAACACATCAACAGATTCAGAATCTGAGGCTAACATCTTCGGAATTGATTCCTGCCTAAGCTTAAATATATGGCCCAACCACACCCCATCCTAACCCACACGTTCTAAAAAGGACCTGGGTTCATTTCCACTCCAAGAGCTGGTTGGTCAATAAGAAGCAACATTGTTTTCCCTGCTGGGCAGGTCACCAGGAGCTGTAAGCTGGGCTTTCTCAACTACCTAAAACCAGTTTGCAAGATTATGAGGCTTATAAGAATGGAAGCCACATTATTAAAAATAATGCTTTATTCATGTTTGATAAAAGTTATGTAAAGATTTGACAAATGAAATATATTTCGGCGGTAGGCAGTTTTGGGGGGAAATTATTTGCTATTTCTCATTAGGATTGACAAAAATTATTTGATTATTATGGGGGTGAAATAGCTTACATTGTCACGATTCAATTTGTCAAAATTTTAAAAATTTAATCAATTAATTTAATATATTTGGGAGAAGAGACTGCGAATGATTTTAAGAATAATGAGGTATGAAATTCAGGCTGTAAAACTGCGCTTTATTTTGGAAGCCTCCAAAAATGATGACATGTCATCAAACATGAGTCCTGTGTGCTCCAGAGTAGCTGTGTTCTGTAAAGAAAATGTTACCATCTGGCGCCCACTTTTCTACCAATTCCGATGAGAACATAAGAGACTTTCTTGGGTACCGCACTGGGAATAAGGGCTATTTTGTGGAGAGCTCCTACTATGTTCTAGGCGTTAAGGACTTTACCTATATTACCTCCAAATTTTGTAACTACTCTGAGTTAGGTGTTATTTTCCCTTTTTTCACAGATGAAGATCTGAAATCAAGTAACCCAAATGGGAGAGGATGAGGATTCAAACCCAGGGCAGTCTGGCTGCAAAGCCCAAGATCTTTCCCCTGTGTGCATTGCCTTCCTCACAGACAAGGGCGTGGACCTCTCACAGCATCTGCCTCAAAGCACGTGACCAGCGGTTGCTAGCTCCCTCTGTACTGTGCTTTATTCTCTAGGCTCAGAATTTACCCATCTGTCCTCAAGTTGTCCACATCATTATATACCAGTATCTGTTCACTTTGTTGCATCTTTAGTGAATCAGGGGAAACCATGCAGAAGAATGTGTCCTCTTCTGTGTCATTTGGGTCATATTTTCCAGCCAGATCGGAACCAGCACAGTCGAGTCTCGCTCTTTGAGGGGCGGTTTCCCCATTCTAAGGAAGACAGCTTTCCTGGTGGTACTGTTCAGGTTCTAGCAGCCAGAGTCAGAACTTTAACTCTACAGGGAGACTTTCTAAACATATGCGCCATGGGAAAGGCTATTCAGCACACCTTGGGGGGCACAGCCAGAGCCCAGCTCTGCTTCACATCCACCAGGGCTTCCAAGGAAAATTTAGCTCCTGTGATGAACTCAAACTGACACCTACAGAGCATAGCTGTCCCAGGAAAGTGAAAGAATCGTCTCCATTAAGTTTGCTCACTGTGTTGCGACTATCTTTTTGGACTTCCCTTACCACAGTGTGACGTCCGTTTGCACACCGCATTTTTCAGTGGCTGAAAAGTGATCGCCACAGCTTGGCAGCCTGCGCTGCAGCACAAGCACTTATTTTCACAGCACTTAGATCCAGAGACATATAAGCATGCAACAGACTTTGGAACCTCAGAGGGAAGGTGGGGAAGGGTGGGAAGAGATCAAACAAAGAACTAACATGCATATATGCATAACCCATGGACACAGCCAATAGGGTAGTGAAGGCCTGAGGAAGGGTATGGGGTGGGCTAGAAGAGGTCAATGGAGGGGTGGGGGGAGAGACATCTGTAATATTTTCAACAATGAAGATTTTTTAAAAACAAACAAACATGGGAATAAGACACCTTGGAATTCTGGGCTTGGGACACTGGGTACCAGTACATGTTATTTTATTTAAAATTTTATTTTGCTGCATAACACTGCTATCTGGCAATAAAAAAGAAAACACAATACAGAAGATTCATACAAAATAAAATGGTAAAACATTTTTTCTGGGTATCCTTGTATCTTAAACTTTGTAATCCCATATAAAGATAGATCCTTCATACTATGCTCATCATTATGCATCTTTTCACTAAGTCTATCTTTGAGATTTTGCTGTATGAGTATATAAAGTTGGCATCAGTCAAGGTTGGCAGTTGTAAGCAACAGAAATCTGCCTGATTGAATCAGAACATTTAAACTAGTAAAAAGTAAACTGGTACTTTCAGAATCGAGATGGCCCTAGACCCAGGTCTGGAGACCGCACAACAGGGGGTTATTCTGAAACCTCATTGCCACGCTGCTCTGGGTGGGACCACTGTGGCTTCCTCCACTGACTTCAGATACTGCCCCGATACCCCTGCAGGAGGAACAAGTTGCTGCCTCTTTTGCACCCTCTGCAGAATGGACTCTGTGCAGCCCTGCTTCTCCCATCACAAGCTTCCACTTGAGAGTCTGTGGATGTCCATTCTGAAGGGAGAGTTTAAGGTCTTTGCCCACGCCACAGTGAAGGGAAGCTTGAAAAGTGTGTTTCTAGCATTTCCTCTTCTGGAGCAAATGTGGGCCTGCCTTTGAAGGCCAGGGATCCCCAGTTATAGTTAGTGGGTTAAGTGTTGTGCAAAAGAAAAATAATTTACAATCATCCAGTACAGAAATACTTCTTTTCTATTAAATTGGTTCATGTTATAGAGCTCTTTCAAAATAAAGTTAACCAGTCCCTAATTGTGTACTACTCTAAATAGTAGTACATAATTCAATAGACATCCTGGTACGTAATTTTGCAATTATCTCTCTAAACTGGGTATACAGAAGTAACATTTCTGGGTCAAAGAGCAAATGCATTTTTAATTTTGATAATTATTACCACCATGGCTTCCAAAATGTTGTCCCAATGCACACTCCAATCTGATACCTGGTAAGTGTCTCCTTGCTGCTTCAAATTCAACTTCTTAAAAAACAGAGTGAGGTTGAACATATTTTTTCACATGTTCACTTCTTTTCTTATACACTACTTTGTTATATTTTAATGTGAGACTGCATTGTCTATTCCTAAAGTAACCTGTTGGCTCATTAGACTTAAGTTCTACCCTGAAAATTGTGGTGACCCCCAACCATAAAATTATTTTCGTGGCTACTTCATAGCTGTAATTTTGCTACTGTTATGAATCGTAATGTAAATATCTGATATGTTATATGTGTTTTCCGATGGTCGCGACCCACAGGTTGAGAACCGCTGATCTAAATAAAGCCCAAGCCTGAGCAGAAATCAAAATATCTTCCCCCGTAATGGACAAGTGCTATTATTCTCCTGAGCTACTGAAATAAAAGACATTTTCTTGGCTACATATTTCACCAAATTCTGCTGTCATGAATATCTCTTTACTTTTTAAGGTGTTTTGTTTTTATGTCTCAACATCTACTGCTCTAACAAGCTCTTTGAACTTTGCCTCAGTTTCTATTTACCAACTAAGAAAACAAGAGTATGTTTTAAAGACTTGCTCAGACTTCTTGACCTATGAGGATCTCTTTGGTTTCCCCTGAGCTTTTCCATCTAATTTGCGTAAATCCTTTTTAAATTGGGGTTCATTTACTTAATGTTCGATCTCTGTGATGACTTCCTAAAGCTGGTTTCAGAAGGCAGGGGCAGCTCCAGCAGAGAGCTGCTTCTCTGAAAGGGCCTAGAAAAAGAGAGGACAGGAGGGGACTTTGGAAACACAGAGACCGAGGATGCTAATTTATTGTCGTGGCAAACGCCGAAACCATTGCAATCATAACCGTGAGCTTTCTACTTCTTTCCCTCATGGACCCTCAATTAAGGTTTGGAATATTCTGCCTATGTTAGTACGTTTAACTCAATGCTGCATTATAAGTAAACCTTGCCGAAGAAAAACCTGGGGTAATTTAATAATAAAGCAGGACACAGAGGATGCTAACAGTTGGCACCAGGGCATAAAAAACACCGAGAACATAAAATGTAATAGCAACTGCAAAATGTAATACAATTGCATGAAAATGCAATTAAATCAGGTTGGATAAATAGCTTCCAGGATATAATAGCAAGAAGAGAGAGTTCATTTCAATGAAGTGAAAATGGCAAAAAAAAAACCGAATAAATAATTTAAAGCTGGAAATGAAAAAAGTTCCGTGTGGAGTTAGAAGACAATTGAGCTCATCTGACCTTGTGCAAGTCGGTTAGCCTCCCGGGGCTTCGCTTTCCTTATTTGGAGAAGGAGGGGACAGGAGGGAGGGCTAGGCGACAGGATCTCAAAGGGCTATTCCAGTTCTAAATTCCCCTCCTGGGCATGGAAGGGAATGGAAATGTAGGGCACCAACACAACAACATTAGTGGCTCTAGGGGAAAAAATGCACTTACACAAACTGTGAATTTGGGTTTCATATGAAGCATTGATTTTATCTGCTGGGATCCTTTGTTAGTCTTAATAAAAATAAAAGATAAGAACGCATGCCTACATTGGTTGAATTTCCCTGTTTCCATCTTTTTTTTTAATATATTTTTTTTATTGATTTTTTACAGAGAGGAGGGGAGAGGGATAAAGAGTTAGAAACATTGATCAGCTCGCAACCAAGGTACATGCCCTTGACCGGAATCGAACCTGGGACTCTGGGACCCTTGAGTCCGCAGGCCAAGGCCCTATGCACTGAGTCAAACCAGTTAGGGCCCCTGTTTGCATCTTTTCCTGGCTACAGTTTTCCCTGACCTGGGGTTACACAAGAGGCAGCCTGCCCTCAGATACAGCAGCCCGTGTGAATAACACTATGCTTCTGTTCAGGCTCACGCTTCATTTTTTGCCCATCTGCTGCTTTTCACCCACCTGATCCTCCATCGCACAGAAGTTAGCTGGGTGCTCATCAGTGGATAGGAAAAGGGGAAGCATGTGTTATTGCAACCCTGGGGGATCATGGACCATGGGTCAATCAAGCAAGAACGCCAGTGAGGGCTGTTAGAGAGTCAATCCATTTAACCAAGAAAACATGATGAAGAAAAGCAACGCCCTGATGCGACGTGTAGACACGAATCAGAGAGACCAAGGGCGAGTGTTGTGTTTATAATGCTTCTTCATAAATCCATGAGATCTTGAGAAGAAGCAAAGAAGTGTTTTTAATCTCAAAGTCTTTTTTGCCCACATTATGCTTTCATAGAAACAAACAAACAAAAAGTAATCGATCCTGTGTTCCTCACTGTCAGTTGAGGATATATTTTCCTCCCTTCTCTATTCCTAAGTAGCTAATCAGGAAACATGATATCTAAGCCCAGCCTTTATAAATGAAAGGCTATTGACTATGTCCAATGGTTTAATACTCAGATGCTTGATTAGACATGCATCTGTTTGCAGTTGTGTGATGATTATAACTGTTAATGGCGTTAATAATCTTTTCTTAGCAGGGGGAAAAGAGAGGGTACCCTGGTGATGGAAGTCTCTGAAACACTACAACAAAGAGATTGGATGACGGACCCTGAAGTGGTCCTGAAGTGGGTCTGCCTGGGCTTGAATTTGGCCCACTGCTTGCTAGCTATGTGACTCAGGCAAGGTTCCTCCTGGGAACTAGTGTTCTCAAATGTAAGGATGGTAACATTAACAATAGCACTTGTAAGTTTATTATGGTGATTAAATGAGCTGGTATGGGGCAGATGTTTGGAACAGTGCTTGGAACATATTAATATTAAGTAGTGTTTGTAAGCAATTATGACAAGGAGAAGGCTTTGTGAGGAGCCAAGAACAGCAAAATGAGTAATCCTATAATTTAATTTCAGGGCTCAAATTGTCCTGGATTATGTGTAAAGGTTACAATTGCAGAATATCTGCCTGGTGTCATTCTTTTAGACAAATATTCCCCAACCCCAGTTGTATTATAAATTATTTGAAAAGCAATTTAAAAAGGAACGCTGTGCATATATATTATGAGCTATAGTTGGTGTTTTGCTTGTGGGAGCAAGACTGAGGAAATTATAGTACATCCCCAACAGAATGGTCCTTTTAGGATGCAATAACATTCTCATGTTACCAAAGATAATACGAGTTAATCTTATAGGATACAGGGAAGAAATGGAGTTCAGGAAGCCATCTAACTTTAGAACACCAGAGCTTATGAAGATCTGAATCATCATTCAGAAAAGAACAGCAGCCTAGAAGTCTTTTCTCATGATTCAACTCCTTCAGTTCCAATATCTTTATTTTTTTTCCACTACCACTTAAAAAGCCTTTGTTTTTCTTGTATCCACGCCCCCCCGCCCCCCCCCCCCCCCCCACACACACACACAAACACAAAGAATCTGATTAATTCTGCAAGGTTTTGTTTTTATTTGCTTTGTTTTTGTAGGAGATAATATATCCATTGTGTGGAGTTCCCATTTCAAAGCCTCCATAAGTCCCCTCTAGCCTGTTCCTAGTCTTAAATTCAGGCACCAGTCCCTGATCTAATCAGCGTTCTCAGTATAAAAGTCTTGCAGTAAAAAGCATGAAAAATCATACCGTAGGAATTGCTCCTTGGTCGCATTGTTCAAAAGCCAGAGGCCGTGGGTGTGGTAGACATTCATAATGTCATAAACTGCTTTCTAGGGTATGACCCACAAGGTTTTTGAGACATTGGCTTCAGATTCTCAGATTATGTACTACACCTTGCCTTCCTGATGACTGGCTAAAAAGCAAATATAACTTGTCTATAAATTATCTTTAATCCTTCCTTACTTTGTTGATTCTGGGAAGCTGCAACTAAGGGAAAATGGTGTTTTGGCATTAAAACTAACAATGAAAAAAATCCTAATAGTAGCAGCAGGAAAGCTGTGATGTAGATTGTTACAAAGGATTTTTTTAAATGTATAAACCGAGATCGGCTGAGATACTAAACCAAAAACAACTTAATTAGTCCTGAGTTTAAATAAATGTTATTATGAAACAGATTCTACCACTTAAACAATTTGAAACTTTTAAGTCTAGAAAAAGCCACACGCACACAAAATTGCAGTTTGTGGTCAAATCCATATTACTAGCAGGGCTTCACCTTTTGGGGATTTCCATTGTGTTCATCTCAGGACCAAGTTTCACAGGGATTCAAAATAAGCATAACACATGTCAAGGAGAGGAAAAAAAGGGGGACCTATGTAATACTCTTTGTAATACTTTAAGCAATAATAAAAAAAAGATATAACTGAAAAAAAATAAGCATAACACATGATAATTGTCTTACTTGTAAAACCAGGAATTTACACACATGAAGATATTACGTGTTACACATAAAAACCTATGTGAATGATGTGGTTCATGGACTCTCTAAGACAGTTGTTCTCAGTCCTGATTCTACCTTGGAATCAACTGAATAGCTTTCAAAACATGATGATGGAGGTGGTATCTGATTTAATAGATGTGATTTAGTTCCAGGCACTGGTATTTTTATTAAATGGGAACTTTTATCCAAGTTACTCAGGATTCTAATATGCAACCAGCACTCAACTTACAGAAGGGATAGAGTGAGCCAAAAGAGTTTGAGAAGACGTGGGGAAAAGATAGATTTTGGAAAGGACCTTTGAAGAATTCTCTGGTTGTAAAAGTGGACAAAGATGATTCTAAGACAAGAAAGGTTTGAGCAAAGTTGATAATTGTGAATAATTTTGTAACTATGTGAGTTAGTTGTGGTGAAGCAGAAATATGGAGAAGTATTAACAGCAAACTGAGGATTTGGAGTTTAACAAACAAACCATTGGGAAAGAAAGGAGAAATAGCAGAGGCCTTTGGAGGAAAAACCAACAGGACTCTGGAATTGATTAGGTCAGTGGTTCTCAACCTTCTAGCCCTTTAAATACAGTTCCTCATGTTGTGACCCAACCATAAAATTATTTTCGTTGCTACTTCATAACTGTAATATTGCTACTGTTATGAATTGTAATGTAAATATCTGATATGCAGGATGGTCTTAGGCGACCCTTGTGAAAGGGTCGTTTGACCACCAAAGGGGTCGTGACCCATAGGCTGAGAACTGCTGGATTAGGTAGGTATATGTGGCTAAAATACTAGGATATCATCAACTCACATGACTTTGAAGGTTATGAAATAATTATTTCATTCTGAATGATTCTCTGATTTCACTCAAAGCTCAAAAAATATATAGTGATCTAATGTTTGTCTGTATACCTAGAGTATCTAGTTAATGCTTGGCCATAATATCACTCTTGGCCAGTAGGCTCTACTCTCTAAAACAGGTGTATTCAGTCTAAGAAGTCTTTAATATTGAGAAGTCAGGAAATAAAAAATATAGTTTTTTTCTATCTTTCAAGTTCATCTAAAATGAGTAATATCTGAACTATCAATCATGTACAAGGACATATTCTTTCTTGAAGTTTTCTGTGTCATTTATAATTGAACTGCTGTTTGGGTGGCTTTTGGTCTAGGTGCAATATCAGAAGACAGCAATCTTATCTTTATGAAAACCTTGAAATTGTATGATATAAAGGGAAGTAGCAATGGATTTAAATCAAGTTCTCCCATCAAATAACTGTCTGGACTCTGAGCAATTCAGTTAACCTTATGGGACTTCAATTTCCTCATCTGTGAAATCAGGAAAGTGACCTGAATGATGTCTACCATTCTTTCTGACTCTAAAATTCTCTGATTCACTTGGTCCCCTAAATTCTCTTTCAGTGAAGGTTAATGGTTTGGAAAATAAATATTCTTGGCTTATCTACTCTCATAACATTTTTTAATATCTCCAAGGATTTTTTTCTTTCCTTTATATTTAAAAGAAAATATTGTATAAGTTTACTCAGTCTACGCAATGAACAGGCTCAGTCTCAAACCTTACCATGTAAATAGCCAATTGGATTTATTGCTGCCATTGTCTCAATCTCATCAATATCTTCTTTTTCTGGTGTTGTCAGGAGCTAAGAGTAGATGTCCCAGAAATGCCATCCCCTAATTTTTCATTAAGAATTTTCCTATGTACCCCTTTCCTGGAAAGCATTTTCAGGGGTTCATGAAAATAAAAGTATTGCCTTTATTCAAATAGAAGGATTTCTTGATAGTGGTTGCCTGGACTGCCATAATGAAAAGGATAAAAAGCCGAGACTGGATTTGACAGAAAACTGTGCAGGAATCATTCAGAAATGCTTACCATGCCCACATTATAGAGGAGTTGTAGCTCTCCCACTGTCTAACGGCCAAGGTGACTTCAGGCCATTGAAAGTTATAATCATGTGATATTGTGATTTATAATAAGAAATATATATATTTGATCTTCATCTCCATTTCTGGCACAGAGCTCCTAAAACCCTTGGAATTTCCTAAGGGATGAGAGTGATAAACAGTTTCTTTTTTTTTATGTTAATGAGGACAAGGCTGCCAGGAGAACCAACCTTGGATTTAACCCACAACTCACAAGCACCCAGATATTTGCTGTTTTATTTAGTGTTGGAAAGAGTAAAAGTTGAAGGGCAACCATGGAGAATTGTCTTTCAACAGTATTCTATAGAAGAATTCAGGCTAAGTGTCCTTGGAGAAAGACAATATCAACTTATCTGAATCAAATTACTGTCATCCAATTTTAACAAGGACATTCCTATTTCATTGTTGTTTTTCTTAAATCTTCTCTGTATTAGTATAATCTAGAAAGAATAGAGTATGTTGCAGTAACACCCCCTCTCCCCAATTCACAGAGGTTTAATACAACACATTTTATTTCTCATTCACATCAGTCTGCACAAAGCTCTGTTTTGTACAACCACCCAAACTGATAGAACTCTACCATTTTGTAGATGCAATATGTCCAGCCAGCGTTATTTCTTCAATCCTCCTGGCATCAGAAGAAAGCCTTGTGCATGGCTTTTCACTGCCTTAGCCTGGAAGTGACACACGCCACATTTCATTAGCCAGGACTGTTACGTGGTCCAATCTAACAGCAAGGGGCTGGGAAATGTGGGAAAGCTGATGGAATGCTCAGTGAGCATTCCTCTCTCAGCCACACACTTTGTTTGGACCTACACACAATTTCCTACTTTCTGTTTTATGGGCAATCTTAACACACTTCTTAGCATAGATGACCAAATCTGCTTTGTCCAGGTTCTAGAGGAATCTTTTTTGATGATGCCTACATACTCAGTCCTCCAGAACAGGAAATCAGAATCCTATCTCCATGCGTTGTTACTAAATGGGCTTTATGGCTGTCATTTTTTACAACCGGCAAAACATATTTTCCATAAAAAAGAAAGGAAGCTTATCCCCTCAAAGTCTAAGTTTCTTCTTGTTTTGATTCCTTATTGTGTTCCAGGTATTAAGCTAGGCTTCAGAAATAAAGAGATTAAGAAAATAAACTGAAAATCAGGACTCTGAGAGTCCGTAGTACTGTGGAGGGAGAGAGACATATGTAAGCCAGTAATACTGCAAAACAACAGTGTGTGACAGTGGCTGTCATTGAGGTAAGCACAGAGTACTCTGAGCACTCAAAGTAGGAGGCATGTAGCTCAGATCAGGAGGTTCTGAGAAGATCTGATTTGCCAAGAAATAAGCCTTTAAGAAGTGAATCTTAAAGGACAAGTAATAGTCAGTTAAGCTTAAAAAAGAAAAAAAGTCAAGGTGGCTGGCAAAGCATTCTAGAAATGGAGAAGAATTGGCCCAAGGGCAGAAGCATGAAAGAGCCTTGCTGTTCTTAAAATTCAAGTACTTTGGTACGACTGGGAGCATAAGGTGAGTGTCAGGAGATTGCAAGAGATAAAAATGGACAGAAGAGTTAGAACAGATTCTGTGTTAAAACAAAGGGAAAGCATTGAGATGTGTTAAACATGTTGAGATTTTGTATTAGAGAGATCACTCTGACAGCACGCTGAGAGATTGGAAGGAAGTGAGACTGAGTCAGTAGAAGTATCAGGAGGCTTTTACAGAAACTCAGACATCAGTGGGAGTGTGAATAGAGGGCAAAATGGGGATATTGATGATGTTAAGAAGATAGAATAGCATCATGTGGTAATTAAATGGACATTAGTGTGGGAAAGAGAGAAGACTTAAGGGTAACTCCAAAATCCCAAAGTTAGAAAGAATCAATAGAAATTTCAGTGTGAAAATAAAGTTTATTCTTTGATTGGCAGCTGTGCAACATCATGGTAAATATTCTGGTGTGGAGCTCAACTGAAACCTCGGATGTAGAGATTCCCCAGGGAAAGGCAGATAAAAAGAGAAGAGAGAATAGAATATGGGGGCATGGCAGCATCCTCACTGAGGAGAACCACAGAGAAAGTGTATCTACAGATAATATACACAAGCCTCTTGTGCACCTATGAGTTTAACAATACGAAAATTTTAAAAATAATTTTGAGATGCCCTGCCTCGCCAACATTACATTCTAAGCACATTATGAATTCATTGATGAAGGAAATCACAAATTTAAAGTAAGTGGCAAATTGAAAGCACTGTTAGTCTCCAGCAAACACTAATACATTTTATACTTCCAAAGCGCTTGTCCTCCCTGGTGCACTGCTGGAATAATCATGATAAACCTCACAAAGTCCCAGGAGGTATGAAAGAGTGTGGCAGAACTCTGTAGCATCCTTGTAAATAAGAATAGATGCTCATTCATCCACAAAACCATTCTGTGCCGGACTGCTTTAGGTCACAAGGTGCTTGAACAAAGAAAACCCCAGTTATCTACCTGTTCCAGCTCAAAGAGATTGGCATCAGATGGAACTTCTGTTGAACCAACTGGAGTCTGGAAACCTTGCACGGAAAGTAACACCTTGGGATATGAGGACCATGCCAAGGAGCTCAAAGCACATCTGAGTTGTTGATTCACTAACACCAGGAAGTCCTGTGGGATAGGAGATGGATTTGGATGCAAATTTAAAAGATCTGAATCCTTAAAGTCAGCAAATGGATGGCCAACTCTGAATTCCAGTGAAGTCCTCTTTTTACCAAACCCAAACACTTGGCAATATCAGTGAAATACCTAGAGGGATCCCGGAGAATGCACGGCTTAGAAACTCCCCCAGTGAGCTCAACTGCAGCTCCAATTTGCTTGGTGCAGAGCCACTTTGACTCACCACCTAAAAGCTCTCAGAGAGGTGGCCCGATCTCCACTTCACTCCTCATTCTTCCATCCTCTCCCGATGGCTGCTGCTCCTTTTAGCCTGGTTCCAAGCCAGAGACCTTGCTGTTTTTGCTAGAGACAGATAATGAATAAGGAAGAGTGATAATTCCCATTAACAAGTACCCTGGGATATTGACCTGTTGCGTTGGTATGTCACCTCATGACATTTTGAGTGACTCTACTACCGAGGAGATTCTGGTCACACTGTCCTACCTCCTAGGCACTTTAGGTGGTTCTTTAAAAATGAATCTAAAGCATTTAAGCTCAATGGCCTCACATAGTTCACAACTTTTGATAGAACAAAACATTTTCAAAAATATGCCTTGCAAAAAAAAATGCAATAAAAAACCAAATATCCTTACTCCTTTAAAAACAGGAGAGTGGAAATCACAACCATCATTATCTGTTTCTACCCAGAGTGGAATTGTTCTTGTGAAAATCTTTTCCATTGTGCTTTTAAATATTGTATTATGTGACATCAAATCCTGTTTTAATGCAATGTATTGATTCTCTTATAGGCTAGGGTATTATCGTCTTAAAGAGATTCAAAGTAAATGATTAAACATAGCTTATGCATTGCAGTCACCAGCAATTTAGCATTCTCTTTTGATTGGTATGTTGTACGGCTGGCTGCTCAAGTGATGAGGGATAGAACATCTTACACTCCTGGCTATGAAATGAAAGTAAAAGCAAACCCAAAGCCGCTCACCCCCACCTTTCCACAAAACAGCTAACATATATTAATTTTAAAATACAGCAGGCTTAGTTCCTTTAGGATGGGAGGTTTGTTTTACCACTGTTGGTATAGCTGAGAAAGTCAAGAGGAGAAAGTGAAAATATCCTTTATTTATTCAATGAACTTTTGTGCAGTGACTAGGGGTATACCGATGTCCAGCAACCTCAATATGCCTTCAGTCAAAGCACATCTTCTTTGTACTTTTTAGAAAGCACAGCCCTGAGGGAAAGCATTGAGGTAAGAACAGAATTTCCTGACAGGGGGTTACCTATCAAATGGAGCCAGTGTTGGTATCATAGGAAAGCGCTCACTGGAGGAGATCTGGGAAGGAAGAAGAGATCAGAAGTGAAGTTCACTTATTTGGAAAGAATAATCTGAACCAGACCTTACATGAAAGGCTCTGTTGCCAGTGCTATGAAGGGCACAAAATCCAAAATGTTCTCCCTATGGAAATGAGATGATTGGAGGCTGCTTGATGGGTCCTTGGGAAGCAGCTATGCAACTGAGCTGGATTTGAGTCTTCTTCATGCTGGTCATTCCTGGGGCCCAAGCATCTCTCAGATTCAGAAGAAGGTGCAGTAATGGAAAAGGGAGCAGTATCCATGGCATCTGGGCTATAAAAGTTGAATGTCAGAAGACAGCACTACATAAAAGGCAAAGAGAATGTTGGAAAGAGGCTTTTGGTTTGGGACAGGAGTGTATACCTTGACTCACTTGGAATTTCCTAACCGGGGTATCCCAGGAAAGGCTGCTTCCTAAGGGTGCATGTGTGTGTCCCTTCCAGTGACAATCCTTGGGAGATCATCTAACTCAGCTTCTCAGTTCCCATTTAGAAACATAAGGTTTGCTTAGTTGTGACTTGGCCAAACTCACTCAGTTGGTCCTTTGGAGAGCTGGGGCCAAACTCCAAGCTGACCTTCCCCTTTCAGACTGATATTTCCATTTCAGCCCTTTGCTGTTTGGCTGAAGGCTAATCTCTGTTTTTCAAAATCTGCAGCCCATTTTAGATATTTCAAAGCAAACGTAAGCACAGATCAGAACAGCTAAGTGAAGGAGATAAAGAATAGTTTCAAAAGGGTTGTTCCCAGACTAGCAGGGGACCTAAGGGTATGCCTGAGGAGTCAACCATTTATAAGAAAGAGGTCTGCCCTTCACTGGGCAGAGTGGGATGGGGTGCAATGAGGTGGGGCAGCTTTCCATTTTTAAGAATGAAATATACCCCTTAGTCGGCAGAGTGGGGTCTGTAATAGAGTGAGGAGAACAGCAAATAATAAGTTGGCATGTGGCAGCCCGGGACAACTGGGTTTCTGATAAAATTAGGGTTTTCTAGAAAGATGGGTACATTGTTTAATGGGCATTTGATGAGAGCACTGGGAAGAAGAGAACATTGTAATATCCTAGAATAACCATTCTAGGGAAGCCTGGCAGGGGTTAGACAAGGACAATCTGTGTTTAAAATGCAGGTTTTGTGATTATTCAGATAGGGTGAGGCCAACAGATCGGGAGATAATTGCCATTATCTCCTGATAATGAAGAGATAGTTTGTTACAGTTCCCATGAGGAGACGGCATACCAGGATGCACCAGGGCCAGTCAGCAGGCAGGGGGAGGAAAGAGAAAGAGGGAGCAATGGGCATGAGCCTTCATTATGGTTTCCAAGGGAAGGAACGGGCGAGGCAGGGGAAGCCGGTTTAGGATTGGATACTTTGGATAATTTTGGTGGGCTCCAGGGTGCAGAGCTTGTCTCCAGTTGTCTGCTATCTGGCCTTGAAATGACTAGATGGGGGAATGGTGGCCTAGAGTGAAAGAGAGGCTGTGGGAACGTGGACTGGTTTGGTTAATTTGCATATGAAAGGCCTTCTAGCAGGTAAGTTGTTTACTATCTGTAGGGACTGGCTACAGAATCAGCAAAGCCCCAGATGCCAAAGCATCAGAAATACAGAAAATAATGAAGCATGATTAGTACATTACCTAAGGGTGATGTCCCTAATGTAGGAGAAAAAAGGGATTTGGGGCAACATACCAAAAAGTGGTGTCCCTGTAGAAAGAAAGTGCTCGATCTAAATAGACATACTTTGAGGGGCATTAGTATCCAAGAGTGTGACAGCAATCCTGAGCAAACAGGCTGCCCCGAGAGGGGTAGGAGTGCCCTCGGCAGGAAAATGTCCTAAAAAGGGAGTGGCCTGGATATTCTGATGACAGCTGGGAGCACCAGGGGAAAGGGACCTGCAATAGGAAATGACAAACCTTACAAGGAAGCAGAGCTTTCTCAACTGGAAAGTAGCCACCTTTACCAATAGCATCTTTGTGTTGGTGGCCTGGGATAGTTAGGAGAGTCAACACTACATTTTTACTGGTGTTACTGTCAGAGGAAAAGAGGCTCCAAAAGCAATCTGGTAGGTTGGGGAGGCGGCATCTGCACAGAGTCACAAAACAGGGCTGTTTTGCGCAACTGGCGTGGCTCAGTGGTTGAGCGTTGACTTATGAACCAGGAGGTCATGGTTCAATTCCCAGTCTGGGCACATGCTGGGGTTGTGGGCTTGTTCCCCAGTAGCGGGTGTGCAGGAGGCAACCAATCAATGATTCTCTCTTATCATTGATGTTTCTAATCTGTCTCCCTCTCCCTACCTCTCTCTGAGATGAATAAAAACATATTAAAAAACAAAACAAAACAAAAAAACAAGGCTGCTTACACCTCAGCTTGTACTCTGTGTGGGTGCCCAGCAATGTCCTCTGGGGCTGGTCAAGGAGTTTTACTTGTACAGTATTGAGCTGTTCAGAAAAATTGACTTTCCTATTTATTATTTTACAAAACCCTGAGAAGATGTTCAAGGGGAGGAGGTGTGTGAGAATAAATAGGCTAAACAGAAAAAGAATTATTCTCTCCGCCCCTCCCCTCCAATTCATTTGTCAAACAGGCACTCTCCCTGGGAGAGTTTGTGGCAACAGGATCCCTTCAGATTCAAATCTAGTCGTAAACACTTGAAACTGAGAAGCGTAGTAATTGGGAAAGTGGCTTTCACCCGCCTGGTGAATGAGAAGTGGCAGCCAAGGAAACAAAACCATGAATCGACTCCCAAATCAGAAAAACTATTGACTTTTTCATTTACTGTTTTAGTGGCTTCGGGAAAGTAAAAGCTACAAAGTGATTTGCAGTAAAATTTCCACTGAATCTCCAGAAGTTGCAGTGGTAGATGGTGGGGGCACGTTGGAGCCTTTGGTGACCCGGTTAGGCAGGTGTGAAGGCTGAATGAGGGAGAGGCAGGCAGGGTTAAGGAGACAGCCTGGGGGTGGAGTGATGGGCTTTTGGTCCATTCAACTCAGTTCCATAGCTGGGTCAGCTCCCATCCTCCACCAGAAAAACTCCTACCTGACTGGGTTGTGGCTACAAGACACAGTTAAGGCAGCCACTGGGTACTAAGAACCACTAGGTGGCATTTGTGATTTATTACTTTCAAAGCTGAGATTTTTAAAATGTCTCTGCTGATCCTTTGCTTAGGCTGAACGACACATTTAACATCCCAAAGCATTTCATTCAAGAAATGCAGAGTTCATTCTCTTTATCAAGCTCAGAGGGGGTGGGGGACAGGGTGACTGGTTTGAGAAGTTGAATTTCTGATCATCTACATTCTTCTGCGGGTCCTCTCTGACCCCACACCATCAGCTTACATAAGTAATTACTTGTCTACAATTAAGCTGTAAATAATGCAATCACTCCATTCTTGTCCCGTCACTCCAGTCCCAACCACAACAAATAGTGCTAATCACATACTTATTCAAGTGTGTAATTATTCACAGTTAAACTTCTGTCACTTTCACCCTGTTTGGAAACAGCAGAACACAACCTGTAATTAGCAAATGTGGCTCCAGGCACTTCTGCTTGGGAGCACGCCAGGGATTCAGCACCTAGCGCTTCTTTGATCTGGGAGCTGGCAAGGCGCCTCACCCCGAGGCCAGAGTGCTATCAGCACTCTGCGAGTCACCGAGATCAATGAACATGTCACAGGCATCTATCCCAAATCACACTTTACTTCTCTCCTCACTGTGCTTTCTGCCTTTGGTATATATTTCATAGACTTTCCTTTTCTTTTTGAACCCTTTGACTCCTGTTTAAAGGGTCACCAATGAGGTCTGCAAGCCCCGGTGTTTTCAACTCAGGTTAAAAATGAAAGTCCCAGAAGTCCCGCTGGATGGTCCCTGTTCTTTCTTAACTTTGCAGTTCCCTTGCAAAAAAGCACAGTGGAGGGGGGATGACCTTTGCTGCCTCGCCTAGACCACAAGGAAGAGGAAACCAAATACTTTTGTCCAACCCTTGTGTGCACCCTTTTTCTCCAAACCCAGCTAACCCACCCAGCATAAGGGCTGCAAGGGAGACCAGGTTACCCTCAGATGTTTCAGAACAAGCCCACTATGTCTTATCAGAGGAACAACCCGCAGCACAGGTTCTTCTGAGGGAGGGTGACAGTGCCCTCCTAGGTGGACAACAGAACTTGGTAGCCGGCTTCTTTCTCTATAAGGACGTCACGCTCCTTGAACTATGAGGCCGTGCTTTCCATAAAAGTATATGGTGCCCAAAGGAAAGCATAGTGAGACATAAAGGCAGAGAAAGTACATCCATGAATTAGACTTTGTCTGCATGTTGTATTAAGAGTGATCATTTGCTTGTTTGCGAAAAAGTAATTCTACCTTCATGGAGACTTCCAATGGCAATTACCTAATGAAAACAAGTTTACATATCTAACCTGGTTTAATATCTTCCTTTCCTGACATATCCAATTAAGGCAGAAGTTTTTCACTTCCTCTATACAGGAATATTCTTCTCAGTAGAAAACAGAACTGCAGTTCAGTTCTTTGTATATAAACACTAGTCAGCCTTTGGTTCTAACCAAAACAAAGCTGATTTTTAAAAAAATATATTTTATTGATTTTTTACAGAGAGGAAGGGAGAGAGATAGATAGTTAGAAACATCGATCAGCTGCCTCCTGCACATCTCCCACTGGGGATGTGCCCACAACCCAGGTACATGCCCTTGACTGGAATCAAACCTGGGACCTTTCAGTCCGCAGGCCAATGCTCTATCCACTGAGCCAAACCGGTTTCAGCGAAAGCTGATTTTTTAAATACTATTTAGAGCCCGGCCGGTGTGGCTCAGTAGTTGAGTGTAGGCTTATGAACCCGGAGGTCACAGTTCGATTTCCGGTCAGGGCACAAGCCCGGGTTGCGAGCTCAATCCCCAGTGTGGAGTGTGGAAGCAGCCAATCAATGAGTCTCTCTCATCATTGATGTTTCTATCTCTCTCTCCCTTACCCTTCCTCTCTGAAATCAATAAAACTATATTTAAAAAATAAAATATTTCTTAGAGGTCTCAAAGGGAAGCACAGCTCTGCAAGGCCCTCCATTAAAGAGGACTGTCCTCAGACTGGGAAGCGTCAAGAGCGAGGGTAGCAGATAAAGTGAGAGCAGCGTAGGGCCGCTGGCTGGCCAGCTGACTTAACCAAATGAGCCAAATTAGCCCTGGCAAACAGTGCCTGGTGACAGATGTGTGAGCCAGATTGCCATGATATTTTTATTTTATAATTTTTTTAAAAGATGAAATACTATGACTGCTTCTATGTGAGCAAAGTGGAACAGTGGTGGCTAGTTATGTGGTGATTTTGATTAATACAGACTGACAAGCAATCTGGAGGATTCAATTAAAAGCAAACCAAAATAGACTGTTTTTCTCCAGCAGCAGTGGTCTTTAACAGAACTTCACCAATGATAACATTGATAGTTTTAAAAGCTTCACATAATTGAGTCCATGTGGACACAAGCAAGGCTCTCATTGTTATTTTTTTTAACTAATTTTTAAAAAGTTCTAATATACAGTCAACTAACCTAATAATAGGAGGACAAAAGCCACCAGCACTGCCCTAACTGGTTTGGCTTGGTGGATAGAGCGTCGGCCTGCAGACTCAAGGGTCCCAGGTTCAATTCCGGTCAGGGGCATGTGCCTTGGTTGCAGGCACGTTCCCAGTGGGGAGTGTGCAGGGGGCAGCTGGTCAATGTTTCTCTCTCATCAATGTTTCTGACTCTCTATCCCTCTCCCTTCCTCTCTGTAAAAAAAAAAAAAAAAAAAAATCAATAAAATATATTTAAATAAAAAAAAGCCACCAGCACTTCTTGTTTGGAAGAGGAGTACAAGGATGCCCCACCTACACTGCCCTGCTCTGCCTCCCAGGAGGACTGAAGACTTCTTACAAACTCATTTCCATCCTGACTTCAGGGCACAATGATGGCATTTAGTTAAGACACTGCTTTCTGCTTTCACGTATGGGCGGATGGGTGGATGCATGTAGGTACAGATAGCTTAGCAGGGAATTAGAACCAAGATAGGCACGTTCAGCCCCCAACTAGAACACATCGCTAATCAATCCGCTTCCTCCCATTCCCACTGCCACCACTATACGCTGGGCCACTGCCCCCTCTCACCCAGTCTCTCCATTTGAACCCTGGCTCTCTGTCTAGTGACTGCTCACCATAACAGGGATGCTGATTTTCATCTGTTCATGCCACACTCTGAAAACTCTCCAGTGCTGTCCCATGGCACTTAGAATCCTCCTCTCCGTGAGTTATAAGGCCCTGCTGATTGTGTTCCTGTCTGGGTTTCCAACTTCATTTTGTATTCCACTCCCCAGCCAGCCTCACTGACCTTCCCGCTGTGTCCCTGTCCTCAATTCATGAAGATATTCTCCCATTTTTCTCTAAATGCTCTTCTTACCTTTAGATATGTTCAATTTTGTGCTTTGTTTGTTTTAATTCTTTATTGTTGAAAGTGTTACATATGTCTCCTTTTCCCCCCATTGACCTCTCCCAGCCCGCTCCTACCTCCCAGCATAGGCCTTCACCCCCCTACTGTCTGTGTCCATTGGTTATACTGATATGCATGCAGACAAGTCTTTTGGTTGATCTCTCACCCTCCTATTTTGAATGAATTTTTGTGCATGGTACAAGGTCAGGAAGAAGGTTCATGATTTTTGTTTTGTTTTCATATGGCTATCGAATTTCCAATTGGCTTTCAAATGACTATAGAAGTGTGGGTTGATTCCTGGGTTCTCTATTCCATTCCAATGGTTTATATGTTGATCCTTATGTCAGCATTACTCTTGATTACTATAACTTTATATGTCTTGAAATCAGAGAATCTAAATTGTACTCTGTGTGTGTGTTTTTTTTCTCAAGACTGTTTTGATTATTCTAGGTCATTAGCATTTCCATCTCAATTTTAGAGTAAACTTGTCAATTTCTACATCAATTCTGCACAGATTTTGATTGAGATTATACTGAATTCTGGGTATTACTAATTGATGCAACTGTAGCAGCCCTGAAAGGCACCCCCTTGACCAGTCCTCTTTTATACATTGGAGGGTCCATTAGTTCCCTATTTGAATTTATTTATTTGGATTAAGATACTGTATCATTGGGTTTCCTCTGCTGCAAATAATAACCAGCATTTTAAGTACATTTAAGAGCTTTATATTCATAATCTTATTAAATTCATATACACCAACAAGACTTTTAAGTGAAAAATCACTTTCTCCAAATTAAATGTGAGATGTCTAAGGCCCAAGGAGTTTAATAATCTATTCAAGGTCAGATAGCTAGTAAGGGAGGATTTGAATTCAGATGCCTTTTCCTCTGAAGCTTAAATGTTCCAGGAAACTAAACTGTATTACCCTTTGTTGACCATTATCATGTGAGGGTGGGGCTTTGTATCAGCTGGGATCCAAACACTAAACAATAGGAAGATGCGACAAGGCCGTTTTGTGATGAGGAAAGAAGCAGAGACCTTCCGGAGGGAGCCTGGGTGGCTGTGTCTGGGAATATGCAGGGTCAGAGGATCCCATTAAGAGCTAAGAACTTGGAGCGGACAGGACCTCGAGGAGACGGAAGGCAGGCAGCCTCTTTCCCAAATTGGCCAGGGGAGGCCCAGACTAGAGGTGCCCATCTAAAAACAGCCTGTTCTAAAGCCTTTCGCTGCCTGGGCATATTTATATCTTGAGAAACTCACATGTGATACGCTTGGCAATAGCTGCAGGGCACCGGTTCCGCCTCCTCCCCTCAGATGCACTCAGGGCAGCAGAGAGAACATAGAGATTCACAAATGAGCTTTCTTTGTAGGGCACTGGCTCCTTTGAAATTCTTCATTAAATCTTTTCCACAAATAAATTGCCCAATGTCCCCGGGGAATATTTCCATCTTTTAATCATATGCAGTTTGAATCAACTCTAGAGTCGCAGTGTGCAGGGGCCGTGGCAAGGAGGGAGGGGCAGGCCTTGGGAAGCCCAGCCCTTGCCATCTCTTTTGAATGTAAGCAACAAAAGGAGGCCCCAAAGGGAGCAATTGAAGTGAGCTTATATTTGTGATGTGTTTAGCACCTGTCCTGACTATGAATTTTCGAGACAGTGAAAGTTCATTATGCACCTTACCTATTGGTTTGGTATTGGTTCCAGAAGTAAAATCCGTGGGGTTTGACTTTCCTCTCATAGGCTGCTGAGCCATTCTAGATTAATAGTTTAAATAAAATGTCAAGTATCTGATTGCCATGGAAACATTAATGCAAAGTGGACCCTGTAGCGCTTCCTGCTGTAGAATTACAATGATATGAATTACCTCAGTCTCGAGACACCTTCTGAAATGGCCAGAGCTATATCCCTGAAAAATGAGTCATCCATGCACAAAGCAAGAAAGATTCTGAAATGCCCCCACTCAGTCATGTCACCACGTACATAGTTATGAGTTGGACAAATGTCAGGGTTTTTTTTCAAAGGACAGGAACAGATAATGCAGGCAGACCTCACTGTGGTGTGGTCCTTGCTTATTGTGGAAAAATCAGTGAAGATGGGGTGCCAGCTCTACTGGCCTTCAATCCTGGGGAGGGGAGTGTCTTGACGAGTGCCAGTCACCTGGGGTCAAGCTCAGGAATGCACAGCAGGTACCTGGGGCCCAGCTTCGGGACATCTTCATGGAACACAGGTTCCGACTGCCTCCCCCAGCCTGATTATCAGAGCACTGCTGATTATGTTATGCAAATGAGGAGAGATGGATTTCACATTTCCCCCAGCCAGGCTTTGCACAGCTTTGCATTTATTATCCCCCTTTAAAAATACAGAGTCCTCAGAGAAGGGGAATGGCTCGTTTTATTTGTTCGCCAGCAGAATTGGCACAGACCTGTCAAGCAATCATCCTGGGCCGTGATCTGCAAAGCTGCCCTTTGTTGTTCGGTCCCCCCACCCCCCAGATTGTTTACAAGACACACACAGACAACTGCATGCCTCACAACAAGTTATTTCCTGATTCGGCAAAACTCGTCCGCCTAGGTGATGAAAATGTTACAGCATTTGCTGACAAGCCATCAGATAAACCCCAGCACCTTGTCCTCATTCACATGTCAGGATGGTAAACACTTAGCAGGTCCTGGTTCTAGATGATTGTGCAATCAGCCACCTGCCCCTTAGCACTGCAGACAGTGCTTTCTACTTGTCGGTGTTGGGCCATCACCAGGAAAACAGTGCCTGCATTCCCCTCCTTTGAAAACAGAAGAATTAAGCTTGTGTTTTGCTATAGTATCAATAGCTCCAGAAATCACTCTTGGGTCCCTTGATTTTGAATAAAAGTCTTCAGTGTCCACAGTGGAAAAATATCTGAACTCTATGTCATGGTAAGGTGTTTGCTTCTATTCCTATTGTAACTGAAACCCAAGAGAACAGTGTTTCTTTCCATTAACCTCTCCCCCATCCACATTCTCCCTCGGTCTTCCTCCAGCTCCCATCCTGGGAAGGAACTAATATAATTTGTGTAGAATGAGCAACTGGAAATTAATGGTGCAGAGATCAGCTGACACATCCGTTTCCTCCAGAAGAACCTGTGTGATGATCTCCCCTGACTTACAAGATCCAGTCCAGCAGCAGTACAAGCCCATCAAAGGGGTGGAATCCTTCTTGTCACAACTTGGAAAGAGTTCCACAGATCTTAGTCAGGTGTAAATAAAGCTCCGTAGCTCTAGAAGGGTTTATTAAAGCAGAGATTCATAATCCAGCTTTGCAAATATCATCTACTTTTGGTGAATCATGACTTATCCCAGACCTGTGTCATAGAGTAATGATACATATGTGTATAGTACACACACATCATAGATGTTTACATACATATGTGTGTGTATTTTATTAACAATTGTTGCTGACAATTGTGTTGAGTATCTATGAATATGTGAAGCTCCAGGACTATAGATTAATCTAAATCGATAGGTAATGATAACAGCTACTAACGTTGGTTGAGCCCCCTATGATGCCAGAGAATTACAGATAACTTCTATAGTTATATAAACTCTACAACATGGATATTATCTTCATTTTTCAGATGGGAAAATTAAAACAGAGACTCTGAGTTTGCTTTACTGTTCAGGTTGATATCTGGTGCGGTCAGGATTCAAATACAGGTCTGTGCTGACTCACAGCCCATGCTATACACATCAGTAAGGAACCTTGTAGTTTTCAGTGATAGCAAACCCAATACAAAGGGAATTTATTATCTCACAAAACCAAGAAGCAGAGGTTGACCCCAGCAGAAGCTTGTTTTGACAATTTAAATGATAAAAGGCATCATTTCTTATAGTCTACCCAGTCTTGCCCTTCATCATAAAGGGTGTTATGTTGAGCATAGCAGCTCAGTCTCTCCCATTGGAGAGACACCAAAACACCTTCCCAGTGGTTCTGGATGGCTCATCTTCCACATGGCAACCAGAAAAGAAGGACTGATTCTTAATTTTCAGAAAAGTGAGGAGCTCCTTTTTCTTAGAATCCCAACAGATCTTTCCTATTAAGTCATTGAGTCTGGTAGGATTACATTCCTATCTTTGAATCAATTCCTTGGCCAGGGGAAATGGAGCAACTTGGGCCCACATCCGGAAGTAGATGTAGGTCAATCCCACCCAAAACAGTTGACTAAGCCTGACAGGATAGAAGTTGCCCCCAAAGCTATTTTTTTCTTATATTACTACCAAGAATATGAAGCAAAAGACACACCTATACAATGGACTTAAGAGTACACACAATACAAACAGGGATAGTAAACAAGAGCTGAGAAAGATAGTTTAAGGCATTGTCAGAGAAGAGATGAACAAAGGCAGAATTCCAGAACAGAACATTTGAGCAGTTTTAGTGTTCTTGTTGGTTTGTTTTGTGTTTTGTTTTGTTTTGTTTTGTTGGAAATAGCTAAGAGTTGGGAGAGAAAAGCTGGAGTATAAAAGTGGAGAAATCAATCATCTGGAGGAAGAAGAAACCGTGCATATTCCTTTGAGATTAGCAGTAAGAGAAATTATTATGGTTAGACTAAATGATAGATAGCAAAAGGCTGGACAACCTAGGCTTTCTAATCATGAAATAGTAAACTGATGCAAATTTTGAACTGAAAATTCACATGGCTTAAATGCTATTAGAATCATATTTTTCTATTTTATTTTATTCTGTGTCCCTTGGATTAGAAAGGAGAGATGATCACTGAAAGGAAGAAACAAGCAGAAGGAAGGCAAACCAGTGCCCGGGATGTGAGGTTATCACCTCAAAAAACATGTGTTAAGCACGTACTAGACCATGTGCCAGGCTATGTGCTAGGTTCAAAACTAGGAAAGAGGACACAAAGATGAATCAGGCATGGAACTGGTCCTCAAAGAGCTCACAGTTTCAAAGTCTTAAAGTGTAGGTGAATATGTAGATGTAAATTGCAATCCAACGTGGTAGTTAAGTATGCGGAGATAAGACAAAAATACCATGGGTGCACAAGAACAATGACTCAACCTAAAGGAATATGAGGAGTCCACATTTAGGCTGGTCCTTGTAGAGACAACAATAGTCTTAATTAACATTAAGACTTGGGAATGTGAATGGTGCATCATAGCTAAGATATGTTACAGGAAAGGCAAGTTGATTTAAAATAAGAAAAAAAATGAAGATGAAAGAAAGGAAAGGAGGGAGGGCAGGAGGGAAAATACAATTTTTTTCATGATGGGTTGCACTTGTTTGTCCTGTGGTTTAACAGTCTAAGCCCTTCTTTTTTCTGTTTTGAACCTTTTCAGTAGGACTGGCCTTAAAATGTCACCAACAGTAGCAGAAAATGGGAAAGAATGAAATAACATTTACAATTAGAGTTAGCAAGAGAAGGTGGTTGGTTCTGGGTATTGTAATAGAATGTAGTTTGTACATATTTCATTTCTTTCCACCCCCGGTCTGTTTTATTTGGCAATTCCTGATTTAATTTGTGATATTACATAGAGGGAAGGAACAGTTTTTTAAAACTGAAACATGGATTTGGCACTAGGGATGGAAGACAGATCAATTAATGATATTACTTTTCCACTAATTGATACGCTGCCAAGACAGTAATATATGCATATCAGACAGAGAAAGGGAGGAGGACAAACTGTTGTTTTAACCTTGCAAAAATAAGCATTATAAAGACATGATTTCAGACATCAGTAGTCTCAACTGAGAATTTTTCTCTGCTGTGATTGAGAATGTCACTCTGTCAGAATTCCAGAAGTGGATCAGAGGTGAGGAGTAGAGGGCCAGCAACAATTGTGCACAAACCTGAGATGTATAATTCCCTATCTCTGGAGTTTTTTGTATTCCTACAAATATTCCTTTACTATAAGGTATATAGCATTACTGTGCCTGTTGTACTGCTTCATCTTGTGTCTTGTGCTTGGTATTGCAAACTCTCTGTTCCCTTCCTTCTGCAACCTCTTTTTGTTCAAGTATTCATTGAAATAAGCTCCCCTGAAATTTGGGAGAAATTAAATGTTATATCCAGATTCATACCAAATTAATTAACCATGATTAATGTTCCTACAATAAACACAAAAGGAATTAATCATGATTAGCAACATATTGAAATGCATAGCTCTGAATTTGAAGTTCCTCTGCTCATTGTGTACCTTAGAAGCCTTGAAAGCTATGTGTAGTTTTCTGCTTCTTTGCCCTTTGTTCTATTGTCAAGGCCCTTCTAAGTCAGTGAGGGGCACAACGGAAGAGATGCATTTTTTACTTACGGAATATTTTATTATCTCAACTATGTGAGTGTAAGGATGCTTAGGTGATTCTAATTGAGACTTCCTTGAAGGCAGTGACTGTGAATTTGCCTTCCTGCCCAGTATAGTGGGCAGCATAGTACTTGGCACATAATAGTCCCTCCCTGTGTTGAATGAATGAATGAGTGTGTACAGATCTTGAGCAAGAATTTCATAATGCCTAACTTTTATACCTCTGAGAAAGGGAGTTTTGTTATTGTTGTTATTTATAACACGCTTTGAGGTTAGATACAATTATATAAAATGCTACACAGTTCTGTAGCATTTACTTTTGCATTTTACTTGGTATTTAGTAAACACTGTAGTGACAACCATGTGCTATGCATATGTGCTTTGCAAATATGCTCATTTAATCTTCATACACCCCTGGGCTATAGCGTGCCAGATAAGAAAAATGAAGTACAGAGATGGGAAGTGACTCCGTCAAAGGCACACAGGTACTAAGTGACAGAAGGAAAATTTGGCCAGCAGTCCAGCTTCAGAAGCTGGCTTTTCTTCATTGTGCAATGCTGCCCTGCATTTTGTGTTGGAGACACATTACTTTTTAATGGCTGTGTTCTCTCCTTTGAGTAATGAAACAGATGCTTTGATCTCATCTGGTTTCTTTGGTCTCTTCTCCTTGGAACAGGTCCTATTGAGGGTGATGTGTTAATGCTTGGTTCCCCCAAATCTCTGAAAGTAAATATGGATACAATAGCTCTTTTTCATAACATGGCCAATTCTGGTCAAAAGAAATCCTCTGGAAAATGTTTAATCCTTCAGAAAATTCATTACATCCCATTATTTCCTGATGGGAAGATTTCAAAATTAGATAGGCAGAATTTCAGATATTCATTCAACTAATCTATTTGATTCACTTTCATATCAGTTTGAAGGAGTAAATTAAACCAAGAAAACATAAAACATATGTGATGCCCTGTATCAGCCAATTCTCAGTTGCAAACATCAGAAAGTTAAGTAGGAAAATAATTTCTCAAAGGATAGTAGGTATTTCACAAACTAGAAAACCAGGCTCTTGTAATAAATAGGACCTAAGAGATTCTGAGCATCAAGGGAAGAGCTAATTTCAGAGTGTCAGAGCTGCCTGGGTAAGGACCTCCACTCAGCCTCTATTCCTGGCCATCTCCCCTTGCCCTGATGGACTCTTGAGAATGTTGTTGCTATTTATTATAAATACTAGAGGCCTAGTGCATGAAATTCATGCACTGGTAAGGTCCCTGCTGGCTGCCGGCTGGATACTCCCTCCCTTCCCCCAGCTGCCTGCCACCACCAGGGCCTCCCTCTCTTCCCCAGGTCAGCCCCACCCCCTGGTCGAACTCCTAGACACCTCCTGGTCGAGAGGACAATTTGCATACTATGCTTTTATTTTATAGGATTTTCTCAATTACCCATGTGTTTTTGCATCACTATCTCAAGATTTAAAGGCCTAGAGGGGTCAGAGGTGCATACCTTAGCTGCCAAAGGTGAGGATAACTTTCTGTCACCAAGTTTCACTGGGGAGGCCTAAAAAATCAGAAAAGTGATCAAATGCTGGGCAGAAAACACACATACACATCTATATATATAAAAGCAAGCAACCATTTGACTGTTTGACCTTTCAACCATTTGACCAGTAACTATCATGCACACTGACCACCATGGGGCAGACGCTCAATGCACAGGCATGGAAACATGGAACAGATTGATGAATCTCCGAGGGAAGGGGGGAAGGAGGTGAGTGGGAAGAGATTAACCAAAGATCTTATATGCATAGTAGATGCCCGGTGCACAGATTCGTGCACCAGTGGGGTCCCTCCGGTGGGGATCAGGCCGAAACCAGCAGTTCGACATCCCCCGAGGAGTCCCAGATTGTGAGAGGGTGCAGGCCAGGCCAGGGTACCCCACCAGGCACAAATCCATGCACCGGGCGTCTAGTATAAATATATGCACACATGGATATACAGATAGATATCCCCAATGATAGTCCCATCCCTACTACTTCGTACTCTATATTTTTCCCACTAATAAGATAACTTTCAAAAGAATGCTCCTTTGTCTAGTTCTCTTGCAGGTAACTAAACAATGATTTTTTTTAATGGTGGTTACAATTTCAATACATTTTTTTTTTTTTTAGCTGGTGTGAGAATAAGTCAGGAGTTTGGGATAAACTTTAAGCCATTATTTTTAAAACAGAGAGAATGTGTTAACCTTACATGGATTAATCATCGTGAGTCTATGAGAATCAAGATTTTTTTTCTCCTAAGGTAGTTATTTATACTCAGAGATAAGTACTGCATTCATTATTTTATTTTGTGGAGAGCAAACATTTATTCAATATCAAATATCTAAGGGATAGGCACTAAAGAAGAGAACTCACAGACATGTTGAAAGTCTAATTCAAACTCTGGGTGAAAAAAAACAAACCTGCTTTTCAAATGTGTATCTGTTTGATGTTTTGTGTATTTGTTATTAGGTTACATGTCATTATTTCTTCTTTCATTTTTTAACAAAAATTCATTGAGCTTCAGCTAAGTGCCAGGTTAGGTGCAGACAGAGTACCTAGTAGTGGCCCCATTCTAGAGGCAGAAAGCACCACTCCTTCAGGACTGATGACCTGCATAACTCTGGTAGAGTCTCACCTACCAAGAGTTTTATGCTACTTCTGAAATGACTGCACTGAATAACTTGTTTTATAGAATGCATTTTATTTCAGTCAAATAATTCAGAAATGTGGTAGATTGTTAAATAATGGCTTCTAATGAATCAGGCCTCCTGCAGTGTTTCTTCTTTGCTCCTCCCATCAAAAGGTGAAATCTATTTTACCTACCTTTTAAATCTGGGCCAAACACGTGACTTTTATTGACCTAAAAGTGGCAGAGATGACAGTGTGAAAATTCTGGAGCCTAGATCTAGGCAGGCCCTTTTGCTTCCTCTTTCACTACCTGAGAATCCTTACACTATGCCAGCCTGTGAAGAAGCCAGTTTAGGCCACTGGAGAAGAACAGGCCACTTGGAAGATCAGTGATGCGCCCCAGGCAACTGCCAGCACCACTACCAGACATGTGAGGGAGGCTATGTTGGACCTTCCAGTCCCAGGTGAGCTGCCAGATGACTGCAGCCACATGACTGATCCCCAGTGACAGCAGCAGAAACACTGCTCACCTGATCCTCAGAGTTGTGTGTATATGCATGTTTTGCTAAGTAGATAGATAGATAGATAGATAGATAGATAGATAGATAACAGAAACAGGAAGTATTTATGAAATATTATCACCACTAAGTTTACCATTCTTGGATTCAGATTCTCTGACCAGATCTGATTTCTTCATATCTACACTAATAAAAGAGAAACATGGTAATTAGCGTACGACCGCTACCCTTCCCATTGGCTAATCAGCATATCCTTATGCAAATTAACTGTCAGCCAAGCTGCGGCCGGCAGCCATGCACTGAAGCGAACAGGGAGGCTTGCTTGCTCCAGTGACAGCTGACTCTAATGTTCCCCGCCTGCCGCTGCCGGCCTCTCAGCTGCAACTCTAAGCAACTATGTACTATGTTGCAAATAAGAAGCTAAACAAAACCCCAGAAACCAGCTTTCAGTCAGCCAGGTTCAGCCAGCCGGACTGCAACATTGTATCAAATACAGAAGGAAAAACAAAGGCCAGAAACCGGCTTTCAGCAGCCGAGGCCTCAGAGCAAAAGCTGGCCCAGAATAAAAAACAAACAAACAAAAAAAAGGAGCGGTTGGGAGCTTTAGTCACCCGCGAGCTGGAAAATGGCCCTCAGCTCCTCACCCAGACTGGCCAGACACCCCAGTGGGGACCCCCACCCTGATCCAGGACACCCTTCAGGGCAAAGCAGCCGGCCCCCACCCATGCACCAGGCCTCAATTCTATATAGTAAAAGGGTGATATGCCTCCCGGCACCAGGATCAGCGTGACAGGGGGCAGTGCCCAAACCCCCTGATCGCCCTGCGGCTCTGTGTGTGACAGGGTGCGGCGCCCAAACCCCCCCCTCCCACTCCCCACGGGCCCTGCTCTGTGTGTTACAGGGTAGAGCCATAACCTCTCCATCGGCCCTGCCCTGAGTGTGACAGTGGCGGCGCCCCAACCCCCTGATCGGCCCTGCTCTGTGGGTGATAGAGGGTGGTGCCCCAACCCCCCTCCACGGGCCTTGCTCTGTGTGTGACAGGGTAGAGCCATAACCTCCCCATTGGCCCTGCCCTGAGTGTGACAGGGTGCAGCGCCCCAATCCCCTGATCCACCCTACTCTGTGTGTGACAGGGGGTGGTGCCCCAACTCCCCTATCGGCCCTACTCTGTGAGTGACAAGGGGGAGCTCCTCAACCCCCTTATCGGCCCTGCTCTGTGAGTGCCAGGGGGCAGCGCCCCAACCCCCTGATCGGCCCTGCTCTGTGCGTGACAGGAGGTGGCGCTGCAACCTCCCCATCGACCCTGCCTTGAGTGTGACAGGGGGCAGTGCCCCAACCCCCCAATAGGCCCTACCCTGAGCGTGACTGAGGGTGGCATCGCAACCTCCTGATCCGCCCTGCTCTGTGCATGACGGGGCAGCCCCCCAACTCCCCAATCGGCCCTGCTCTGAGCCTGACCAGAGGCTGCACCTAGGGATTGGGCGTGCCCTCTGCCACCTGGGAGCAGGCCTAAGCCAGCAGGTCGTTATCTCCGGAGGGGTCCCAGACTGCGAGAGGGCACAGGCCGGGCTGGGGGACCCCCCTCCCCTCCCGAGTGCACAAATTTTTGTTCACCAGGCCTCTAGTTCATCTATAATTGGCCATTTCCCCAAGTTGGGTTGAGTACACTTACCTGATGAAATTAAATATTTCAGATGAGGATGAAACTGGAAACTCTTCATTGTTCTGTTTGTATTTAACTACTTTTTCTTGAAAAGCAATTATGGATTTTTACAGAGTTTCATATAAATATTTAGAGACAACAATTACATGTTCATTAATAATCTAAATGTATAATTCCAGGGAAGGAGGAAGACAGATGAAAGGAATTGAACAAAACCTCAGGAATGACATTATCATAACTTCAAAACACTTGTGAGTCTCTGTGCAGGTCCCGTTCTTAACAACAGGAGGGCAGCTTGTGTATTCTGTGTTTAGACCTTGCCCAAGATAAGTCACAAATACCTTTAAAGGACTCACATTTCAGTAAAAGCCAAAAAGGTTTGTTAACCAAGAAGGGCTTTTATCACCTGCTAAATGATTCACATGATAATCAAACACTTACAAATACAAATGAAAAAATTAAAAGTAAACACACACACACACACAAGCAAAAAAAAAAAAAAACTTTTCTATAAATCCATATAGATGTATATACTGAGGGTCAAGAAATCCCAATAACCATGTCCCGCTCTTCAAGACAGCCAAATGAAGCTGGTTTCTGGGACAGCAGCTCCAGCCCTTGCCTACCTGAGCGCGTGCCTGAAATGAATCTGTGCATTCCGGAGCACTTGGCAGAGTGGGCGTGAGGATCAGAAAACATCCGAATTATTCCTTTCCATGCTGGAGCAGAGACTGTTTTTCCCCCGTAGGTAAAGTATGGAGGCTTCCTTCCTGGGCTGCTGTTTATGGACTTTTTCATTTTGAAGCAGAACCATTGCTGCCTTCCCCTCTTGGAAGGAGAGCAGCACATCTACACACACCTGAGCCCTGTGTCAATGAGGCACATGTGAAGTGTGTACCTTTCTGTTGTTTGCATGGAAAAAGCAAAAAATAGCGATTTCCCTCTGTACTTTTATCTGACAGGTAAGGGCCTATTAACAGTGCCTCAGATTGTCTCATGGAAATTAGACTCGTTTTTCTAAAATGGAAAAGATCCATTCAAATTTGCCTTACTACATAGCAATGGATAGGCATATTGCGATCACACCTATTCTTTTTCAGCAAGGTGAACACTCAAGGTTTGTCACATTTTCAGCTAGTGGTTATTAGAAATCTGCAGGACAATTAAACATAGTTTGAAAAATTATGTTATAAAAAGAGAACATCAATATCAAGCATGATCTTTTAGAATTTGAATTGTTGACTTGAATTGCATCTCAGAATTTAATACATCCAGCCCCAAGGTAAATACTGTTAAGCAAGCTTGAACTAAGCTTCACAGAATTTAACATGTTCTGTTATAATATTTGTTTAAGAAGAAATTATCTCTAGCTCTTCTTACAGATATGTATTTGCTACAACTCTTCTGAGCTTTGCTTCTCAGATGTAATTCCTATGCCTGAAAAAAGTGTCCATTGATCTATCTGGAAGGGACTATGTGTGCCTTTTCCTTTACTATCAGGATAACTGGGAAAATCTTTTGACTCAGTAATTGGATAACTCATACTTAATAGGATGAGTTCATCTTTCGAAGTCTTGTGTAAGTATGTATGATAAACCACAGCTCATCAGATCCATCTGAACCACAATAACTTATGGTCACCATATTTATCAAAATGACCAGAGGAAACTTTGAAGTATCTTCAAGAACATACTATGTCATTATACTAATAATATTGTGCAGATGTTCTCCATCTTCACTGAGGATAGAGTAGCATGCAGTGGGCTTATACTCTTTAAAGGAATTAGTATTTTATATATCCTTGACTTTCTTTCTGATAATGAGCTGTTGGGTATTAGAATCAGTTAATGAAGGAAACTATATGATCTCTTTTTTAGTAGGATGAGAAATACTATTCTCTCTCTCACCTTCTCTCTGTCAGTCTGCCTCTTTAATCTTATTGCTAAATATTTATAAATAATTCTGTTGAAAGAGACACTACTGAGGAATTGTTTATGGAATGTGAAGTTCTTTATGAAGAAATTCTTCCATTATCCAGGTATCTTGGGATCAAATAAGATCTGAAAGGATCCACGCACTTGGAGAATGTGCAGTTTCACCATGCTCTGCACCACCCCCAGCCCACCCCTGCCCCATAGAATTGTATTACTAAATTATACTTTTTTGTTGTGCTCTCACACCACATGAGAAATTGGTCTCATAGCAATGTCTTCTGCAAGGATTCTGTTGGGGTTATCATTTTCTGCTCCACACAGTCTACTTATATATATATATGTATATAATTGATTTCAGAGAAGGAGAGAGGGATAGAAACATCAATGATGGGAATCATTGATCGGCTGCCTAGTGCACGCCCCCTACTGGGTATTGAGCCTGTAACCTGAGCATGTGCCCTGACCAGAATCAAACCATAACCTCCTGGCAGTTATGCCACTGAGCCACACCAGCCCGGCCACACAATCTACTCTTTACAAAGGCCCCTGAGAGAAATGACTCCCAGGTCTTAGTAATTAGGGTAGTTTCACCTTCTGTAGTGATGAGTATTTGTTGAGTAGATACAGTGATTTTGTAACAGCAACATTTCCCATTTTATGGTGACAACTAGAAAACTTAGATCCAATTTTGTGGTATATCCATGGGCAGACACTGTAAATATATTACAGCAAATTTCCCAGCTTATTTTTATATCTTTATCCACGTGTCATTCTGTTGTAACAATAATCTACATATATAAAACCCTAATATGCAAATAGACTGAATGGTGGAACAACTGAACAACTAAACAACCAGTCGCTATGATGTTCACTGACCACCAGGGGCGAGTGTGGAACATGGCAGGCATCGGCCACTGCAGGATGGTGGAGGAGGTGAGTAGGGGCGCCAAACCAAGGTGGGGTGCTGGTCGCTGTCATTGGGGCAAGCCTCTGGTGATTACTGAAAATTCTTTGCTCCCACGTGCCACAGTCCCACCTGGTGCTCGCTGCTGCTGCTGGCTCTGGCCCCACTTGCACCTGCTGCCAGGGCCAGAGCCACTGCTCACACCCACTGCTGGCGCCTGGAGCCACCTCGATCTCTCAATGCCATCAGCTGGTGCGAGTGATGGCTGCTGGCCCCGATGGCCTCTCAGGGCTTCTCCACCTCCCTCTGCTCCTGAGGGGCAATTGGGGCCAGCAGCTGCCTCTTACATCCACTGCCAGTGACAGCCCCGCTTACACATGCAGCTGGCACCAGAGCTACCACTTGTACCTGATGCCAATGCCCGGTGCCAGTCCCAATCACCACTGAGGGCTTCTCCACCTCCCCCTACTCCTGAGGGGCAACCAGGGCAGCAGCTGCCACTCGCACCGCTGCTAGCACTGGCCCCCAATTGCTCCACGCCATCGGCGGGTGTGAGTGGGGCCAGAGCTGTCAGCGCATGGGAGTGGCAACGGCAGGAGCGGGGCTGCTGGCAGACAGGGGACCAGGGGCCACAGCAGGAGGGGCCAGGCAGGGTCAAGGAGGATGGGCCAAGACCACCCCTGTGCCCACTGCAGCCTCACAGCCCACAGTTCCTTTTGAGGTGCACAAATTCATGCACTGAGCCCCTAGTATATATTTATAATAATAACAATTTCTGTTCATTATATATTTACTATCTGTAAGGATATATGCTAAGACAGTGATGGCGAACCTATGACACACGTGTCAGAGGTGACACGCGAACTCATTTTTTTGGTTGATTTTTCTTTGTTAAATGGCATTTAAATATATAAAATAAATATCAAAAATATAAGTCTTTGTTTTACTATGGTTGCAAATATCAAAAAATTTCTATATGTGACCTGGCACCAGAGTTAAGTTAGGGTTTTTCAAAATGCTGACATGCCGAGCTCAAAAGGTTCACCATCACTGTGCTAAGAGCTCAATATATAGCATTTACTTAATTCTTACAAAATAGTAGTGATAATTTTTTAATATATGTAAAGGAAAAAAAAAGGTAATCACATTTAGTATTTCCTTTAGCTATTAGGGGAGGAATTGCTATTTCTTTAAAGATAGACTTTCAATAGTGAGAGCAAACATGTGGAGGGCAGCAGTTATGTACCAGTCATTGCAATATTGCCTTATATGAGTTATCTTAATTAAAATCAGGAAAACCCTATGTCATAGCTACTATAATAAGTACTATCGCCAGTACTACTTATTAATAATAAATACTATTCTTGTCTTCATTACTAGAGGCCTGGTGCACGGGATCTGTGCACTAGTGGGGGGTGTGGCCTACGGGGATCAGCCTGCTGTAGGAGAGGCTGTTGACCCACCTTCTGAGTGGCTGCTCATCCCTGTCAGCCGAGCAGCAGTCCCACTGTGGTAGCACACTAACCATCAGGGAGAAGCTCCTGCATTGAGCGTCTGCCCCTGGTGATCAGTGCGCATCATAGAGACTGGTCGACTGGTCATTCTGCCGATCAGTCGCTGGGCTTTTATTACATAGGATACTGATGAGAAAACTTTATGTAGAGAGAAGTTCAATCTCTTTATAAGCTCAAAGATCAGTGTAGAGGTGGGATATGAACCCAGGTAGTTTAACTCCAGACTCCAGGAGGATAAATGCCACATTATCATGTTAGTATTTTATATGTCCTTATGTGGTGAAAGGTATTCATATCTAAGTACCTACATATGTACGTTCACACACACACATATCTGCCACTCTCATATTCTTATGTAGAAGCGATCTTGCTCAGTGTTCAGGTAGAAAGAATTTCTCTGTTGAATAGAGTAGGTAGTTCTGCCTGCAGTCTGGGAAAAGGGCTAGAAGACTCTTAAAAATTCCTTTCTGCCCCAATTCAACTGGGTTAAATGCTCCTTGGGGGCAGAGACTATGCAAATGTGCTCTGAGCAGTAATAAGCCCGAACTGCTCTTCCCGGACTGGTTAGTGCCCTTGGCTTTCCACGAGTCCCACAGCTGGGCAGCGGTCATGCTCCTGTGCGCCTCCTCATTAGCTAAGCATGGCTTCCTTTCCCTCGTAATGAACTCAGCTCTGCTTCGACCACACCCATCGGTGTCTCAACCGCGGGATGGCTGCCTATTAACAGCTCTGTTTTTAGGTTCCGAACTTTGACACTGTGGATGAAGCTTTTGGTCCCAGAATATACTAGGGCACCTGCTTCTCACTGACCTGCCAGAGAATGAGTGTGTAGGATTCTCTGCAAATCCGGGCCAGATCAAGAGACTGATGAAACCAGAAACACCAATAAGAAAGGATATATGCACCCAAATGTTCATAGCAGCACAATTCACCATAGCTAAGATCTGGAAACAGCCTAAATGCCCATCAGTATATGAATGGATTAGAAAACTGTGGTACATCTACACGATGGAATACTATGCTGCTGTAAGAAAGAAGGAACTCTTACAATTTGCAACGGCATGGATGGAGCTGGAGAGCATTATGCTAAGTGAAATAAGCCAGTCAATGAAGGAAAAATACCACATGATCTCACTCATTCATGGATAATAGAGACTATTATAAACTTTTGAACAATAATAGTTACAGAGGCAGAGCTGCCTCACACAGATTGTCAAACTGCAGCGGGAAGGCCGGGGAGGGTTGGGGGGCAGGAGGGAAGGGGGTGAGAGATCAACTGAAGGACTTGTATGCATGCATATGAGCATAACCAATGAAAATAAGACACGGGGGGGTAGGGGAAGCCGGGGTATTGTCAAGGGTGGGGGAAAAAAAAGGACACATATGTAATACCCTTTGTAATGCTTTAAGCAATAAAAAAAATTAAAAAAAAAAGAGACTGATGCAAGTAAATGAAGTCTGAGTTAATGAGTACTTTTGGTTGCAAGTAAATCCCAATCAGGTTAAGACAAAAATGGAATACATTATAAACCCACCAATATCGTGGAACACCCAAATGAGTGAATTTTGGTTTTCAGTAATTCCATACCAGGGCCCTACTGCCTTTCTCACAAACCTAACCAGATTCTCAGCGAACCACAATGAACCAGAGTCTCTTGTTGAAAGAGGGAGAGGAGATTTTGCTTTGTGTTTGTTGAGAAATTTAAAATGGAAGTTAATGAATCAAGTCAGAAGCAGTATTTTTTTAGGATGCAGGTACTGAGCTACAATATAAATAAATTTTCTAGGGGTAAGCAATTATTATTTACTAAAGGCTCTATGGAATCTGCCATATCACAAATAAAATAAAACGTTCAATTTGCCTTTGGTGCCTATTTCCTTTTTCTCCTCTGCAGGGGGTGCATTTAGAAAGCATGTCTTTGAAGGGGTCAGTATTTCTCATCACTGGAGAAGAAGTTGGCTCTTCTGAAAAATCAGCGATTCTCCTCAAGATTGTCTTCTTCGTTACATGGGAAAGACAAGGAGTATGTTTTCTGCCAGCACGTAGGGTGTGTCTACACAGGGGACTGATACCCTGACTGCAAGCCACGTGCTGTAAGATACTGAGGACAAAGATGATCTCCCCCTACTCTGCCCTCTGTGACCTAAGTGGAAGTGTCTATTTGTGCCGCCACATTAAAGCTGACAAGATCATATGGGGATGACTGTTTACCATGAAGGGCCGCATAGTATAAGTAGTACACTGGGTAAGAGCAGGGACCATGGGCTCAGACTGCCTGGGTTCACCTCTACTAGGTTGCTAATTCCCTGTGTGACCCTGGCAAGTTTATTAAGCCTCCTTACCTCTATTTCCTCCTCACAGTATTCACCTCATAGAGATGAAAGAATTAAGTCTGTATATAAAGTACTTAGAAGTGTAGGAAGTGGCACCTTTGTGTTAGCTGTTACTATCATCCCTAAGCTTTGACGCAAACATCCTTTAGAATGCTGACCTCATTTCCAGCCTCACTGCTTTGACGCCCTGCAGGTCCTCATCACCTCACCCATCCATCTAAGGTAATTGCTTCCAAACTGGTCTCCAACCCTCCTCCTTTTGAATCAATCTCCCATGCAGATCTCTTGTTAATCTTTCTTAAATGGCCCTTTCCCTTCTTTCCATCAAAAATCACTTTCTCTGTGGTCAACGTTACTTTCCTTTGCCTGACACTTCAGCCCCTCTACAGGGTTTTCCCTGTCTCATTGTCAACTTGTATTTGCAGTGATTTCTTTTTTTCCACTGCACTGCAGGAGTGGCCGTGTCTTTTGTGGTGGAGGTAGAGTCGAACAAGAGAGGAACCAGATGAAAGGAAGAGGTACAACATGGGCATTCCTAACTTCTATTGAGGAAATCGGGGCTTCTGAGGTTGGTTCAAAGCAAGGCCTGGCTATGTTCATGTTGAAGCTGGAGACCAGGCCACTCCAGAGGAATGGAGGAAGTCTCTGTGGATGGTGGGGCCACAGTCGCCCCGTGACAGGTACGCTATCCCTAAATCAGCCGAGTCATGGGAAGCTTTGCTGAATAGGATGTGATAGGTCAGAAGCTTTACTGGCTGCTTTCTGGCAGAGTGAGAGGTGGCCACATTGGCTGCTGTTATAACTTGGCCTTGTGCATTAGATTAACATAATACACGTTATAGCGTTCAGGAATATTAAACGGGAATGGAGGCAAGCACTGCATTCCTAATGGGCTTACAGCATCTGTTTTCCTTACACCTTCCTCATTCTGGCTACCCACAGAAGAAATTATTTTTCTTTTTGGTAAACTGGAATGGATTCATTTCCAGCCTGCACTCTGCTGTAGTTTCTGAAGGAATCTGTACATTGGGGGAGACAAAGATATTGATATTACAGTGATCTCATTTCTCATCTGCAAAATGTGTATGTGCGTGCTGTGTATTGCATCGCTATGTGTGTTTAGTTACGTGTTAGAAAATTTCATAGCTGGCAGGGGCTCCTCTCCATGCTTCTTGCTTGTCTTTGTCAGCTCCCCATGAAACTGATCAGGTTGCCAAGTTCTTACTGACATCAAAGCAGGCTCTGGGCTCAGATCGTCTCTGTGGGATGCAGAGGAAGAGGAGAAATAGCTCTTGCCCGGTGAACACTTCTCTGACAGAGTTCTAAGTAAATTCTGGGGCTTATCTGAATAGTTTTTTCACTGGCCAGGGTCCAAGTGGAATCAAACATTACAGTTGACGTCAATCGGCTCGTGTCCAGATCCTGGACTAATGCTGAGCAAATCTCAGGACAACAGATCCTTCCCTTTTGGATCTTGATTTTTATAGCTGTTTTGCATGATGTTCTTTCAAATAGCAATGAAAACAGTAAACAGATTAGAAACCACAAGCCACCCATGAGTACATTCCTTTCTCTGAACCCAAATGAATACAATGCCAACCCAAACAAAGGTTAATCAATAGTACAACAGACACTCTGATTTTACAAAGTCCTTCTTCTCACAGGCTGAAGAACTAGGAGCTTGTCAGTGCTGTGTTTCTTAGCTGCATATGCTTCACATCTGTGCAAAGACTCTTGATTTTTGCTTACCTTTCATATAGAGATAGACGCAAGTCTGGGGCTGGCAGAACTGCAAAGTGGGTGACCTTAACTTCTGGGTCCAGGGTTTCCCCAATTTGGATACATTCCTATGCATTTTTAATTTCTCCCTCATTTTGCTCACGATCCCACCTGCCCATGCTGTCCCCTGGTTTCCTAAGCTCACCAGTGAGAAACAACAAAGCCTGCTGCTTAACACATCTTTCACCATCAACAAAATATGTACTACTGCCCATCCCCAGGGAGGCTTACCAATCGATGGGTCAAAGGATGAGTTTGTGTTTAAGGAGAGCTAACGTGGGAAAACTTAAGGTAGGTGAAGCAGTTTGTGGAGAGATTTAGATTTTTCTGGTTCCTAGTTGTAAGCAGGGAACACATTCAAACACACGCAGGAAGGCCACATAACCCATGTATACACACACACACATCAGGCAAGATAACCCAGAACCTCGCAGGATATGGATTTCCTAAGAGAGCAGTGAGCATTTTCTCAAGTATAGGCATGACCGTGATGTGTTTTCTTATTTAAACTGGAAGCAGGGAGCTCGCCACCCTGGAAACTCCACTTAGAATCTTCCCATCATGGATGTTCTCCTCGACTACACTGTAGAGATGAAAAAAATATAGAAACTTAACCTGTCTGCTCAGCAGACCCTCTGGTGTCTGTTTTTGGAATGAAAGCCCATCAGTAACGCTTTCAAATATTCAAAAACATCTTTAAGTGACACCATCTCGTGGTTTTAGACTTTTACCATATCTCAGGGAACACCTATGCAGGCAGTTTATGTTATAGCTTAGAGAAATAAGACCCAATGGATGGAAAAATTGAGCCTAGAACCAAGATTTGTTCACTTTCTGCACCACACTCACTTTAGGAAAATCATGAATGCAACCTATTCTGATGAGAATTTGTATAAGCTCCCTCCCTCAGCTATTTTTAATCCTCTGATAAGAAAGTTATGTGCAATTTAATGTTGCATAACTCACTAATTTATTCCTATTAAATGTTTGTGAAACATTTTGGAAAATAGTATGAGTAAAATAAAGCAAAGCAATGGAGGCAATTACTGCACTTGACAACAGGAATGTAATCATGCCCTTTATGAATTCATTGCTAATGCTTTATCCTTGTTCTTTCAAATGCGTCCTGGCCATCACATGCATAAAAGTGAAAAACTGCTTTAATCTTTCCAATAGGAACTGAACGTTAAAAACTAACTAGATACTATGCAATGCAGCTCAACTTTTATGTGAGAAATATTTTACATAATTACAGTTAGTGCTAAAACTTTAGATGTTCTTATTAGCTATCTCTACCCTATCTCCAAATTAACTCTACTCTAATCATGCTACGCTCTCTACTGTCCCCAATTCACTTCTGGTGCAAAGATCAGGCTTATGTGGTTTTTTTTTTTTCTTTTCTTTTTTTGTTTGTTTTTTTTTTTTTTTTTCTTTTTGGATTGTCTTTCTTTTCCTACCTAAGTCATATCTTCAAGTTCAAGTTCAAATTCTATCTCTACCTAATTAATTCTTCTCTCTGGAAGTTATGCTTCTTTTTCCTTTAATTTAAACCCTGAAAACATGTAATTTACACCACAAAATTGTATGCTTAATTATATCCAATATGGCGTAACTTGCTGATTTATGTTTATCTAGCTAAAATTTGCACTTAGATGGTGAACATTTTTATGCAGGCATCATGTTTTCCCTGTTCCTACAACACCCAGCATTTGAAAGCAGAAATAGATGTCCAGTAAGTGTTTGTTTTTGATTAGCCGATGACTGATTAAGGGTTATGTGACAGGAAGCACAGGCCTTGCTACTCAATGTGTATGGTCCATGGGACAGCAACTCCAACATTTCCTGGGAGCTTGTTAGAAATTCAGAATCTGAGACCCCATTTCAGACTTGCTGATTTTAAAAATTCAATGACTTGTAAAGTTTGAGAAACAATACTAGGTTAGGAGAGAGGGACTGCCCACTGAGTTCTGACCAACATGATGCAGGTGTATAACTCTCCTGGCCAGTACTATTCACAGAGGAAAGTGATTCTTCAACATCTGTGGTCATCAACACCTGCAGCAGTTCTCAACCTGTGGGTCAAAACCCCTTTGGCAGTGGAACGACCCTTGGACAGGGATCACCTAAGACCATCCTGCATATCAGATATTTACATTACGATTCATAACAGTATCAAAATTACAGTTATGAAGTAGCAACAAAAATAATTTTATGGTTGGGGGTCACAACATGAGGAACTGTTTTAAAGGGCCAGAAGGTTGAGAACCACTGCCTTAGAGAGTCTGGTGAAAACTTCATACCCTCTTTTTAAAAAATGAACATGGACACACACATAATATTTTACATGTAATTTATGAGTTAAAAGATGCATTAAGTTTATACACAGATGCTTTATAAACAGGTACTATTGATACTGCATGCATGAGAGTCCCTATTGAGGATTGTAAGTATATGAAAGTTAAGAATTATTTATCTACCTGCTGAAGTGCCTGGTTATGTGTTGCATATTTATTGTTGAAAAGCAAGGAAGATCTAATTGGCCTTCCTCTCTAAGGGTTTAGTATTTGGTATTTGCACTAAGTGTTTGGATAGACAATAATAATCACAAGTACTTTTGCTCCTACAGGTGGGGTGATCAATATTAGTGTGTAAAAGCTAATTTAGCCATGACAGAGGCCTTCATGTAATAGATTTAGTTCATTTCAGTAATACAGTGAGCTTTGATTTAAGCAGTCAAGATTGTCTACCTAATTGTGTACTTCATTAAAATTTTTTCCCTCTTCCTCCTTCTTTTAATCCAAGCAAAGAGCCATATGCTTTTCATGTATTTTTCAAAAGTCCTTTGGGGTGATGATCTGAATTGCTTCTAATTATCAATTAAATTTTATCCAAGTAGATTGTTAAAAGTTTAGATGAGCCCAATTAGTGAGATCTTCACTCTAACAGCGAGAGTGAAGTTGGTCACTTTGTCTTCTTTATTAGACAAAAAAAGAAAGGATCAGTGTTAAGTGGGGATTATGGAAATGGATGCTAAAAATAAAAGACATAAATTAAAAAGGCATGACCAGGGAAGTCCAAGAAGTAGCCTCTCCTTTTGGTAGCGAGTCTTTCCAAATACTAATAATATTAGTTTGAACATAGATGGCCCTATTTATGCTAAAGGGAGCGACAACTTAATGGCTATGCTGGCATTTAAAACGATACAATTCTATATCCTTTACTTGTGCTTTTTCGTGAGAGAAATAATATCCAAACATATATTAAAGGCAATTTACATTTGCCAATCAATAACGTGAAATTGGGTTGATACAATTCTGACAATTTAGACAGAGCATCTGTGAGCACACTCAGAAGATATACCGTCTGATACTCTTCTATCAGTGCAATCCTAAAAGCACCGTCCAAGAAAACTTGGTAAACTGTAAAGTACTTAGAGCTTCTCGGAGTAGATTATGGCTCAGGGCAAACCAATCCTATCTAATAAAAGAGAAACATGGTAATTAGCCATACGGCCGCTACCCATGCCATTGGCTAATCAGGGAGATATGCAAATTAACTGCCAGCCAAGGTAGCGGCCGGCAGCCAGGCAGCTTGAAGCGAACAGGGAGGCTTTCTTGCTCCAGTGACTGCGGACTCCAATGTTCCCCGCCTGACTTGCCGACCTCTCAGCTGCAACTCTAAGCAACTATGTTGCAAATATAGAAGCTAAACAAAACCTCAGAAACCTGCTTTAGTCAGCCGGGCTTCAGCCAGCCGGACTGCAACATTGTATCAAATACAGAAGGTAAACAAAGGCCAGAAACCTGCTTTCAGCAGCCGAGGCCTCAGAGCTAAAGCTGGCCCAGAATAAAAAGAAAAAAAGGAGCGGTTGGGAGCTTCAGTCACCCGCCAGCCTGAAAACGGCCCTCAGCCCCTCAGCCAGGCTGGCCAGGCACCCCAGTGGGGACCCCCACCCTGATCCAGGACACCCTTCAGGGCAAACCAGCCGGCCCCCACCCATGCACCAGGCCTATATTCTAAAAGGGTAATATACCTCCCAGCACCAAGATCAGCATGACAGGGAGCAGCGCCCAAACCCCCTGATCACCCTGCGGCTCTGTGTGTGACAGGGGGTGGGGCCAAAACCTCCCCATCTGCCCTGCTCTGTTCGTGACAGGGGAAGGCGCCCCAACCCGCTGAGCCCTGCTCTGTGCCTGATGGGGGGAGTTCCCCAATCCCCTGATCGCCCTGTTGCTCTGTGTTTGACAGGGTGCAGCACACCAACCACCCCGCCCCCACGGGCCCTGCTCTGTGTGTGACAGGGTAGAGCCATAACCTCCCCATCGGCCCTGCCCTGAGTGTGACAGTGGCAGTGCCCCAACCCCCTGATCGGCCCTGCTCTGTGTGTGACAGGGTGTGGCGCCCCAACTCCCCCCCCCCCCACACGGGCCCTGCTCTGTGTGTGACGGGGTAGAGCCATAACCTCCCCATCGGCCCTGCCCTGAGTGTGACAGTGGCGGCGCCCCAACCCCCTGATCCGCCGTGCTCTGTGTGTGACAGGGGGCGGTGCCCCAACTCCCCTATCGGCCCTACTCTGTGAGTGACAGGGGGGAGCTCCTCAACCCCCTGATGGGCCCTGCTCTGTGTGTGACAGGGTACGGAGCCCCAACCCCCCTGATGGGCCCTGCTCTGTGCATGACAGGGGGCAACGCCCCAACCCCCTGATCGGCCCTGCTCTGTGCATGACAGGGGGCAACGCCCCAACCCCTTGATCTGCCCTGCTCTGTGCATGACAGGGGGTGGCGCCGCAACTTCCCTCTCGACCCTGCCTTGAGTGTGACAGGGGGCGGTGCCCCAACCCCCCAATCGGCTGTACCCTGAGCGTGACTAGGGGTGGCATTGCAACCTCCCGATCCACCCTGTTCTGTGCATGACAGGGGGCAGCGCCCCAACTCCCCAATCGGCCCTGCTCTGAGCCCAACCAGGGGCTGCACCTAGGGATTGGGCCTGCCCTCTGCCACCTGGGAGCAGGCCTAAGCCAGCAGGTCGTTATCTCCTGAGGGGTCCCAGACTGCGAGAAGGCACAGGATGGGCTGAGGGACCCCCTCTCCCCCCCGAGTGCACAAATTTTTGCGCACCGGGCCTCTAGTCTCTATTATAAAAACCCCGTGGCCGTGATGCTGTCATGCCATCAAGACCAAATGTCAAAAGGCACCTGCTGAACATCATATGATTTTTTCATGGGAACAAGTAAGTGTTGCTCTGTTCAATTCTCATCTTCCAACAAAGGTCAATTTAGGTGCTCCTGAGAAGGAAAGGTTAGGGCAGGAAACTATTCTTATCTCTGTCCACAACTGTCTTCAAGGTGGGCAGGTCTGTGTGTGTGGCAAGGCACAGGTGGGCGGGGACTTGACACTGGGTCCCGAGGCGGGCTGTGTCTCGCTCGATTTCGCGCAGTGGGCCTCTAGCAGTTAAATGAAAAACAGAGCTCTCACTAGTCATAGGAGAAGGTCTAGAGTTGGTACCAGAGGCTGGCTAGTAACAACAAGGGGAACCAGATTGCCTCTTTCATTATTCATCTCCAAAGCAAGTTTTAGACAATTTACATTCTTCATTATTGAGAGACTGGATGAGAATCAGGGCTGAAAGAAACCAAGAACTGGATTCCATTTCATCGGATTCAATCGCATACATCTGTAGAGCACCTAGATTAGGTCTTGGTTAGTGGAGGTAAGGGAGGTGAAACAGAGAGGCTCGAGGGTCAGTATTATTAATAAGACCTGTTTTCTAGCCTTAAGAATTTTGCTGTCTAGTTGGGGAAACAAACACTAAGGATCAAATGATTGATGATATCTGGCACTGTTAACCCTAGGAGACTAAATAAAGTGAGGAATGGAGTCTGCATTATTGTTCTCTTTTAATGCTTTATACCTTTTCTTTCATTTTCTCGCCTTATTTCACTGGCTAGAAGGCTGTAGTGTTATAAGGATAACAATCTTATTAAAGTGAAACTCTATACAAAATATCAGGCACACTTCAGCAGGGGCCAAGATATCATTGGAACAGCTGGTTTTTATGGATCCTCTGAGAGCATCTAATGGAGACCAATTTCATTTCTTGTTGCTTTTTCCCAAGTGGAAAGTGAACAGTTGCATACTGTCATGTTCAGATACTTAAGAAAACAACTGGGTTAAGTCTTCAGAGTGGGATAATGTGACCTGACTTGTTTGGGATGAGGTCACTCTTTGACATTTTTATCATAGCAGTTCAAGGGCAGTCACATGCCAAAATCAAAGGCAAATGACATTTGATTTCCCACTCAGTCTTCAGTAGACACTTGGTTCCCAAGAAAAGAATTATGTTAGCAAGAAAAGTGCCTTGGCTTTTGCCTAATCTGCATAACAGATTTTTAAACAGCATAGAAAATAAAGCGGGATCAGCAGAGAGTAGCAGCAACAGTGATGATGTTATCTATGATGACAATATGCGTACTACTTTGAAATCAATATCAATAAAACAATTATAATAATAGCGATTTATCTCTGGGACATGCAATTACCAAAAGCAACAATGGCCCTGCAGCAGAAGCCCTGATAAATATTAGGGCAAGTTGAATAAAATTTTTCTAGTAAAAATTCAATATATTTGAGCTCTTTTTTACTTCCCAGGGGAAGCTATGGAATCAGGGAAGGATGGGAAATGGAAGGGTAATGTAGATAAATGATAGGCCACTTCATCTATGACTGGAAAGCCAGAAAGAGAGACGGGAATGGCTCAGTGGTGAATTTGGACTAGTAATGAATTAATGGCAAAATTTATATGAAGAAATCTAGAATGAAGAGAAAAGATAAGTCATTTTTGGTTACTCTTTGTAAATCTGTAGGTATTATGGCCTTTAAATTAATTTCAGTGACTAAAACATAAAATGCTGTCTAGAGCTAGAAGGCATCTTGGAAATCATTATAGCTCCCTCATTTTATAGAGACCAGGCGTTAAAACTCACAGAAGTTAAATAGCTTGATGACTGTCATATGGTCACTGGCGGAGTTGAGGCAGGAATATGTGCATCCTAATTCCTGCCTGACAGCTTCGAGGGGAAGTGGGTTTTCACAGAGCCATCAACTCTGTGAGCAGCTTCAGCAGAATGTGGCAGATGGGCTGTGTTTATTGCTGCTCTCACCAACATGTACAAGTATTGAGATGTTACGTGGTGGAAGGTTTAACATTTACTTGTCGACATCTATTTTTTTCACTCATTGTTTATCGTGCTCCTCGGAGAATGTTAAATATTTTGTAAGTAATACAATTTATTTCCCTGAAAGGTTATATAATCAAGTAAAACCGCTAACGAGTAGAGTAAAAACTGCAGTTAAACTTTATTTTCAAAGCAAATGACTTTCTCTCTTTTGGTGACCCGCTTTCCAGCAGCCGCATACAGAGATGGAAAAAGTCTGCATGCCCCTCTGTGGCTTTGGTTCAGGTCATGTTACTCCAGCATGAATTCTGAATCTGGACCTGTTTTCCCCTCAACACTGGAAGATTTGTCTGTGATGAATGTAAATTGGAATTATTAATTTCTCTGTTGAGATGAAATGATTGATTTACATGCCTTTATTTATTTTTTAAATATATTTTTATTGATTTCAGAGAGGAAGGGAGAAGAAGAGATAGAAACATCAGTAATAGGAGAGAGAAGCATTGATCAGCTGCCTCCGACACACCCCCTACTCGGGGATTGAGCCCGCAACCCAGGCATGTGCCCCGACCAGGAATCAAACTGTGACCTCCTGGTTCATAGGTCACTGCTCAACCACTGAGCAACGCCGGCCGGGCAGACTTACATGCCTTTAAACTCGTGGTTTTGTTTCTAGGTTTGTGTCTCAGTTTTATTTCTAAATGTATTTGTTCTTTTATGCTCTTGGCCTCAGAATGAAATAACTGCCACTGCTGTCAGACCAATTATCCATCTGGCTATATCCTGTAAAATTCTTTTACTCTTTTTTTAAACCTCAGTAAATTAACCACCGTGAATATTTCATTTGTTCATTCATTCCTTTGTTAAGCATTGACTCTTTGTTAGGACCACTGTCATCTCTGTGACGTTAAATGAGACAGGGTATTCTACCCAAAGAGGTCAAAGGTCAGTGACACAAAAGGTCATTTCAAGGGAGTGTATGATTATGCTCTATTTGATTTGCCTCATAAGATCTGACATATATTGTTTGCACCCTTAGTATCCCTTAGCCATTAGGATTTATCAATCATGATTTTCTCTGGGACTTCATATATTTTTATTTGTAGCCTGTAACTCCTCAGAAAAGAGGCTCTTCCACAAGTTTACTACCTAGCCCTAGAAAAATATATCTATACTTCCTTAAGACAGGCTCCCACGGTCCACAGAGCTTAGGCGCTAAGTCATTAATGCATGAAAAGAAAATACATGATGCTTATTTGATTATGTAGGTCTCATTTGGTGAAATCTCCCTTAGCTCCTTTTTACTATGGAGTTAATGTATTCATGATGTATTCTGGATATGAAATTCATTTTGCTGAGAAAGGTGATATTTTTTTAAAAAAATAAGGTTTCTTATACATTTCATTCTTTATAATGGATCCCAACCAGAAAAAACAAAACTGAGAGCATCGAAGGTAAGAAGAGGTACAAATTGATTCACAATAAGTGCTGCTGCTCTGTGAGGTTCTACTTCCTGAGAAGTGCAATCCTAACAATGTATACAGAGTGAGAAGAGGGACTTTTCTGTTGATTTAAACACAGTGGCAACCTAAGACTTACAGACAAGCAACCACATAAATCAGTTGTTATCCACAATGAGATCTGCACTCCCTTTCAGAATTCATGAAGGAACTGACAAAAGACAATTCCTACAACATGTGGTCATTTACTTACATTTCTAAGAAGGAAATTTCTTAATAATTAAATTCAGAATCCAAAGGATTAAAACGAATGGAGAAAAATAAAAAAAACAAAAACCTTAAGGGCAATCTAGTAAAGCTTAACAATAATTTACTATCTAGATTAGACTGAGGAGATTCAAGAATTAAAATGTTGAGCAAAGAAACATTAGCAAGGGTCTTAAAATTTTAAGTGAAGTGAGAAAAGATGTATTTCTTTAAATAAAATATAGGCTTTGGTTTGAAATTCAACAGCTATGAAAGCAGTTTTAACATGATTCTTATGTATGTTTCCCCAGAAACATGTCTTTACAATATATACTAGGTGTACCGGTTAATAATGCGGATTTTTTTCAATAGATGGAGTTACACACATGTTTATATATGCGATTTGATATGTATGCTATTTTGTTGTATTTACAACAAGCTTCAAAACTTCATATGTCAAATTTTCTGAAGGTGTTAACATCATAGATATTTTTACGCTTAAAAATGTCAAATTTCGTGCCAAGAAAAGAGCATTTGCGGGAAGTTTTAATTCATTGCTTTATTTTGAAGAAAAGTGCCGCTGAAAGTTATTGTATACTTCAGGAAGCTTATGGTGAACATGCTCCATCTCAAGACACTTGTGAACGCTGGTTTAAATGCTTTAAAAGTGATGATTTCGATATGAAAGACAGAGAATGTCCAGGTCAACCGAAAAAGTTTGAAGACCAGCAATTACAAGCATTATTGGATGACGATGCGTGTCAAACTCAAAAAGAACTTGCAGAAAGATTAAACGTTGCTCAGCAAACAATTTCCAATTGTTTACAAGCAGTGGGAAAGATTTTAAAGGAAGGAAAATGGGTGCCACATCAACTGAACAAAAGACAAATGGAAAACTGAAAAGTCTTCAGTAAAATGCTGCTTCAACGGCACGAAAGAAAGTCTTTTTTGCATCGAATTGTGACTGGCAATGAAAAGTGGATTTATTTTGAGAATCCCAAACGTGCAAAATCATGGGTTGATCCAGGTCAACCATCAACATTGACTGCAAGGCCAAATTGCTTCAGAAAGAAGACAATGCTCTGCGTTTGGTGGGATCAGGAAGGTGTGGTGTATTATGAGCTTCTAAAACCAGGTGAAACTGTTAATACTGATGGCTACCGACAACAAATAATCAATTTGAACCATGCTTTGATCATAAAACAATCAGAACGGGCCAGAAGATATGGCAAAGTAATTTTGCTTCATGATAACGCACCACCACACAACCAGTTAAAGACACGTTAAAAGATCTTGCCTGGGAAGCACTAACCCACCCGCCGTATTCACCAGACCTTGCTCCTTCAGATTACCACTTGTTCCAATCGATGGTACATGCACTTTCTGAGCAGCACTTCAAAATGTACGAAGAAGTGGAAAATTGGGTCTCTGAATGGTTTGCCTCAAAACAAGAAAAGTTCTATTGGGACGGTACCCACAAATTACCTGAAAGATGGGGGTAATGTGTAGCTAGCAATGGACATTACTTTGAATAAAGCACTTTTAATGTTTCTCTTGAAATTATTGGGTTTTCTTTGATTACAAAATCCACATTATTGACTGGTACCAAGTCTGCACAAAAACTTAGATCTTCATTGTATACCATCCCTTCTAGACAGGCAGTGTGATTGAAGAGATGATGAACTGTAATACCAAGGAATGGAATTTCTCTTGGGAAGCAAAAATGCATCAGGAGACCTCTTATTTTCATGTGTTAGCAAAGTAAAGCCTGTAAGTGGTCTTTGGCAGGAGTTTACATAAGTTAACGAATAAGGAATATGAAAGCTTATACTTCATTAGGCTGACAAGAAATCAATCACATTCGATGAACCAGTGAGTTAGATTAAATGCCAGGAAGTTCCCTGTGAGTACTCAAATCTGATCCGCCGTGTGCAGAGGTCAGACAGGTACTGCACTTGGAGGTACTACTCACAATGTCAGTGCCTTGGAGTTCATGAAAAAGCACATTCACTCTTTTGAAAATCTGTGTGTGCACATCTTGGCCCTTCTTTGAATTGTTTGTAGCAGCAGCTTAATTGCTTCCTGGCTTCGTGAGCTCTGCTACTATCAGTTGCAAGAAAATGTTATCATCCTAATACCAAGGTAAAGAGAAATAGAATGTTATGGAAGCCAAGCATGACATGATACAACATTGGATTAGCCATCATCGCCTCAGCCTTCTTAGAACTAGTACAGATTAAATATTGCTATGTCTACCTCATGTATTTTAGTAATAGCTCTGTAAAGTAACTATACATATTATCTCTCATTTTTAAGATAAAAGGTGACTTTTTCCAGTAACATATAAGAAGGGGCTGTCCTGAACTTTTTTTCTCAGTTCAATGGGCCAAGTCACATAATAGAATTTGGAAATCAAGTTTGGACAAAGTAGTACGGTAGAAAAACCACCATGTCAGCTGATATTCTGAAGGAAACCTACCTTTTTTTCTCCTTCCAGAGCAAGCCATGCCACCTTGGGCAAACTGTATCATCTCAATCTATGATCAGTTAGCTCATTTGCAAAGTCATTCACTCTTTCAATATCTGTTCTTCTAACAATATGTTTTGAAATGTTTTTTTTCTAACTCTAAAATTCTATGGATCCGTATCATTGCATACTGGTTCGAATTAAAAATGTCTTTAATAGCACTGGCCAGGTGCTCTGTCAGTTGGGGTGTCATCTGGTACAAAGAAAGGTTGCGGGTTTGATTCTGGTCAGGACACATATCCAGGTTGCTGGTTTGATCCCCACGTGCGGTGGGTATGGGAGGCAACAGATGAATGTTTTTCTCTCACATAGATGTTTCTCTCTCTCTCCCTTCCTCTCTCCAAAATCAATGAAAACGTATCCTCAGGCGAGAATTTAAAAAATTATTTAGAAAAAGAATGTTAATTTAGGCACCAAGAAGCCCTTGGTGGGGCAGGAGTGTACTTATTAGCAATACTAGAATAGTGAGCCTGCAAGTCTTCTGTGGTGTTGCCAAGAAGCTTAAGATTATATTATTAGAACATTCAAAACCTCTTATAACTCTGACTTCTGTGGGAAACCACAGTCATACCCGATGTCAGGATTATTTGTGCTTTCAGTAGAGGATTTGTTGTGAGCATAAGTTAATTATTATAATAAGAAGTGTATGCCAGCCAGCAAGAAATGGCAATTGTGTAATAGCGCCATGTGTATAAACTAGTCCAAGATTATAAAATACACAATGGATTCTAATCTATGTTAGGATGAATGCCTTGTTTTTTCCTTTCTAAGTACATCTTCATACTTCTCAGTACTTCACTCATCAAACACTAATGGAACACAGTACTCATTACATGCAAGGCTCAGAGGCATGGGTGCTGGGTTTAGGGAGAAATATTGCTGTAGGTGTTCATTAGATTTTTGTTGATCAATAGAATGATGGTTGGAAATAATCCAAGAAAACTTGTTTGGAAGTGACTTCTTGCAGATACTTTAATTTCTTGATTTTGTGCTAGATTCAACAAGACACTTTGAAAATTGGGTGCCCGGGGATTTTCTTGGGGATAAAATTTAGGAAGCCACTACACCATTTTGCTGCTATGGAAAGTCTCAGAAGATAACTCAGAAGAAAATAGGAGTGCTATATTCTTAAAACAGTCCAAGAGAAGTCATTTATGATAAAATATTATACAGTATTGTGTATTTCTGACAGCCAATCAGTTCCCTTGACCAGTAAACTTCTTTTTAAAATATAAGACTACTTGAGCTTGTTCCATCATAGTAGAAATAGAATATCACTGCATAGCAACTTACCTGCCCTGGCCTTCTAAAGTTAGAGCTGGTTAGCAAGTTATTGGAAGCCATCTCTTCTCCAAGTTGTCTCTTTACCTTTTCCAACTAGGACTCTGTTAGCTACTTTTTAAGGGAAAACCTTGGAAGTTTCCTATATCACAGTTCAATGCTGGTGAATTTTTTGAAATGTCATTTAAAAAGAAAATACGTAAAGGTGGATGTGTGTGAAGAAGAAAGGCAACTTGCTCACAAGCTACTCCAGAGGTAAGTGCTAAAAGAGAGACTGGGTGTATTGCAGGAAATGGCTGGACCTGAGGTAGTTTAAGAAGGCAACTGGAACCATATGCTTTAGAAATTTGGTCTAGACACTAGAGCCTGTGTGCAAGCTTATTACTATCAGTAAATTCCTTAGGCTTCAATCACTCTCACCCTCACCATAGTACCTGAGTGAGGGTGGGGATATATTTTTACACAGGATTTCCTCATCAGTCATTCTAAATGCAACAGGAATGCAGTAAAATGATACATGGTAGACTTCTGACCCAATTTCTTTTCATTCCCAAATATGAATATTCATTGCAACTTGAACCAAATGGATGGTGGTGGGGAGATCCTGAATTTAGAACTTCACTATCAAAATAATACACGTCATTCAAAACACCCAGAACCTGACAGCTTTTTGCATGGGGATGTTCTTATGAAATAGATATATTTCATACCAGTGTTTTCCAAGATTTACGTGTTCAAATCTTTTACTGTTATGAAATTCTGTTTTCAGAAAGACAAACTGTTGCCACCATAATGAAAAGAAGATGGATATTTCCCCAGATTTCTTCTAGCTCAGTGGTCTGTTTTATATTGTCGGGCCTCACTTCGGTGTCTAGAGTGGTTGTCTGTATTGTCACTGGCAGTGTGATTCAGAGCTGATTCTTGCAGCTCTGGCCTAGTGTGCCCATATATTCCGGCTTGCTTGGGAAATCCTGCCTTATGTTTTATACCACTGTTAGTTATTCACAGGGCACCCTTTGACTTGTGACAGTGGCCTGGTTTGGGTAATAAATGACAGTCATAATTAACAGACTAGTAGTTTCTCCCCCCTCCCCCACTGTGATGGCCGCCTATGTGAGGCCAGAGCTACTACTGAGGGACAAGGGGAGAGTTCATTACGGGTGGGTTGACTGTTTAAGAAGGTTCTGCCTGGCAACCAGTATTCTCTTTTTGCCAGTCATCAGGCAAAAGCTGAGCTCTGATACAGGACACACACATGGGTTTGGAGCTCTTCAGGCAACATTCTTGACTGAAGAGAGTGGAAAGAGATAAAGTCAAAATAGAAATTTGGTAAACAAAGTAGAGAATGTGGATAAGGGGCAGATGCTGGAAGGATTTGAAAGAAGGAAATGAAGAATAGAACACTCAAGAAATATATGAAGCCCAGCCGGTTTGGCTCAGTGGATAGAGCCTCAGCCTGCAGACGGACGGGTCCGGACTTCGATTCCGGTCAAGGGCACATGCCTGGGTTGCTGGTTCAATCCCTAGTAGGGGATGTGCAGGAGGCAGCCAATCAATGATTCTCTCTCACCATTGATGTTTCTATCTCTCTTTCCCTCTCCCTCCCTTTCTGAAATCAATAAAAACATATTTAAAAAATAATATATATGAATAGGCATCCTCTGAAGAAGGCAAATAGTATTGCTGTTTTTCCAGCATTTCTTCCACTGTTATTTCTCTAATGGCATTTGTCTTAGCACTTCCCCAATCAGATATAGCCAGTTATCACCTCACCAACATTTTGTTTCTCTCTGCAAGGTCTCTGTTCTGGCACCAGTTTGCTTATTCACTTTTTGGTCCTTTCTTATGGTTCAAATTTTCTCCAGATTCTATTTATTCAAATCTCCTTTTTCATTAGGGTCAATCAAATAATTGATTTGAATAAAAAATTAGAATGGCTTAATGTGCCCTTTTCAATAAACTTGCATTTTTAACAGAGACCATCAATGTCTTTTTTTTATAAATTGATTTTACAGAGGGAGGAAGGGAGAGCGAGAGAAAGAGAAACATGATGCGAGATAAATACGTTGATTGTTTGCCTCCTGTATGCTCCCTGACCAGGCATTGAACCTGCAAACTAGGCATGTGCCCTGGTCAGGAATGGAACCCACAACCTTTTGGTGCACAGGAACATGCTGCAAGCAACTGACCCACACTGGCCAGGGCCAATGCCTTTTCGTCTCCCCAAGAGTGTGTTAGGGAAGGGGCAGTGGCAGAAAAAAAAAAGAGAGAAAAAGGTATTCTGAGTCACCGGACTGGTCGACTCTTTAATTCACAGCTGAAGTCCTCTTCGAACTCCACATTCTTGGAAGATAAGCTCTTCCCCAAGGTCCTTGCAAGCCCTAAGTCTAAGTTTAATCGTTCACAGTGTTGTGACTGATGATTCATGTTATTGTTGGCTTTTGAGAGTAAGATATTTCTTTCTAAAAACATACATGATTTAAATTATTACTGACTGCTTCCATGTGTAAGAGCCATTCCCACTTCCTACTCTGTCCGGCTTGGGAAAATGCAATGACTCTTCTCATTGTGTACCTGGACTTCATAAATATTAGGAGAGAGTACACCTGTTTGTACCATTGTAAGGTTGAGGGTAAGATTATCTTAACATAGGGGTTTAGGTACTAATGTTCATAAATATTTACAATTCTGGTCTCTGAATATAAGAATGCTAAATCTATTTTTCCTTTTCAGACTCTTTTTTTCAGTCATTTCTTTTCTGGATTATAACACATTTTAATGAGTATTAAAAACAGGATCCTTTTTATAGAAGCGTTATATTATAGTATGCTATATTCCTTGGTCTCCTTTTATGTTTCCTCCAAAGTCATGGCTAGATCTGTTTTCTTTTTCATCTTAATAAACCCAAGATTTATCCAAATTCCAGATATATTGTAGCTATATTAATGTTTATTAAGTTAAAGAATGGAAATCACAATCTCTGCTATGCATTGCTGTCATCTACAGATGGGGAATAACTAAATTCCTCTGGCTCTTCCTAATTCACAGGGCAGATTGAGTGACTCCATAAAGAAGGTCTTGCCTTTGAGTGGCCTTCTCTAACTCCCTGTTTAAAGGTACCCCTGTGACAGGTCTGTCCCATGTCACTTTCTATTATTTTATCCTGTTTTATGATCTTTCTAGCTTTTTTTTTTTAAATTTTCCCACTGAAATGTTAGCTCTGTCAGGCAGGTACATTTCCTGTGTTGTTCTATCAAGAATCAGTTGTTCCTTTTAGAGAGACACACAGTGGGTTCTCAATACATACCTGAATGAATACTGAACTTCCATATGTGGCATGGGGGAGACTCTACTTCAATAAATGTAAATTCCCTATATTTTTATGTGGCAAATTATATGAAAATCCAAGATGCTTTATTATCATTGACCTATTCTGAGACATTTCCCTTGTTTATAACAGGAGAATATATGCTAAGTGAACAAAAAAGTATCTCATTTGATGTTAACTTTATCTTATTTAGTTTTGTAACTATTTTTTGAGAAGGATTGTGAATATATGAAACTTTTATATGCAACTTCTTATTTTTTTAAAAATTCTCAGATTCTTTCTCAAGGGAATAAGGAATATTTTTTTTGAATTCTTGAGTCTTTTTTTTTTCAAAATCAGAAGATACTATTTAATATGAAAGAAATATAAGTCTGTGTTTCAGGAACTAAACTTGTGCACTTTTATTCAGTATGAGGATCTCAACTTACTTCATTGTAACATTGGATTTTGGCATGAAGGTAATTAAAGGAATAACACTCAGGTGTAAGTTATTTCACTTTTCTTTAGTGTTAATGTTTTATAAATCTGAATGTGGATGCCCACATAACTGGTAAAATTGTAATTGCATAGTCTGCTCCTAAAAGAAGATTTTTAGCATTGTGTCTTTTGTGCCCTCTGTGTTTCAAGGACATCTGTGCAAACACTTACCATTATAGATGTGCGTTGGTTTCATGCTGGCATCAAGCAGTGTTTGACCCAGTCATTTTTCATGTTTATTTCCACACCTAATCAATGAGGATGTTGTGGAGAAATACGTGAACATGAACATCACAATTATATACACATAGTATTACCAGAGAGGTGATCGTCTTCGTACTTAGAAACAGAACCACCATATGTTTGTGCATAATGTGAGCTGCAAACAATATCTACAGGGAGCAGAAGTTTTGCATTTTGCAGTATTACTTAATTTTATACAGTCATTTTACCGGCTATTAACAATAAGCAACCTCCAGTATTTCTTACCCTGAAAATAAGAGCTGTTAGAAAGCTTTTACCTATGGATTTGATTAGGAGCCAGTTGTTTAAATTCCACCAGGGGACTTTATCCTATCATGCTTACTTCACCATATCATTCAGAAGAAAATAATTTAAGACCAAATTGAGGGCGAGAGGCAGGGTGGAGCCAGGCCTCAACTAGTCATACTCCTCAGGGTTAGCTGCATGCTCCCAAATGTGAATTTGTTTGCCATAAAAAGGAAAACATCTTAATAGATATTTAATAAAATATTCTACAATGGGTGCTACTCAATCCATTTCCCACCCCCTATGTCTTAATCTACTTAGTTGAGCTATGTGAGATCTATAATATCAAAGACTATTTGGAAGTTTATTGTGCCAATGGTGGATATTTAGTCATTGAAAAGGCAGGTCTCTGTAATGAGTAAAATTTTAGAACATAGAGTGTGGTCCAAGCATATTTAACTTACCTTCTTAAATTCTGGATTATTTTTGAGAGCTGCTGATCTGCATAGGCACCAAACAGGTTAAAAACTGAACACATTCCACATTTAAATGTTATTATTGCCCATTTTTTGCTGAATCATGTGGCATTTTATTCATATATACTAAAAGTAACTGACCCTCAGAGAGTTGGCCTTAATTGTTAGGTATTCCACATATATGTTAGAACTTTAGGTAACATATAAAAATTCACATTTAAAATTAGATTTTCTTTCCTTTTGGAGAAATACAAGGAAAATTATTCTTGAGGGATACTATATACTATAGTGTGAGGTATATACAGGGTTCAGTATTACATTAGTTGATAGTCACATTATAAATATAAATGATTTAATTTTTGTTTTTACTTTTCATTTCAAAGTCAATCAAAATAAAACATTATATCTTATAAAAGATAAAAGTGGTGAAAAGCAATTTTTCCTTAGCTTTTATTATCTTTCTTTGTTACTCTGAAAGCCAGAATGCAAAATTTCCAAATATTTGGAACCTGAGATAACTTTATCAATTTAGAAATGAATTGTATAAATAGGTCAAGAAACATATTATTTGTTGTAAATTTGGGAATGCTAAAAATAAAACAAGATTACCTGTTATCTATTGAATTTCATCAATACAAAAACTATTCTAGGAGTAAATGTTGGGGGAAAGGTAAGCTACATGTAAATGCTTATTTGTATTTATTTTTTTAGATATTTTCTTTGATCTTTATATTAAAACATTGGTCTGCATAAAGCATTCATATCTGTTAATTTTATTTTCTGATATTTTTAGTTCAATCGTACCTGTGAGGCATATTATAAACAAAATAAAATTTCACCTTTTGTCAAATTCAAGGCTTTCCCATTTAGATTTCTCTAAAAATGGTGTATAACTGATAACAGTGCATGCTTGAGAGAACAAAATTCATGCACTAGATTTTGAAAGTATAATATTTTTGTTTGATGCTTTATATAATCTATGGTATATATATTAAAACTTCATATTGTTGAATTTAGTGAATTTTTGTATTTTAAAGGTGCGTTATGAGAAATCAAATGAGGTAACTGCTTGATAGTGTTTTGAGCTTTGTAGAGTAGGATGCAAATGTAAGGTGGTGCTGTCATCTTCACCTTTGCCGTGTGCAGGGTCATCTTCCGTCTTCACCCTGCCCACAGTGGAGAGCTTCTCTTCCTCTCAGTGTGCCAGGCCAACGTTTCATTTTACACGTACATGTACTTTTCTCTAGTGGCTGTCCACATAATTTTCAGAGAAAACTGGACAGCAAGAAAAATGAAGTTCAATTATTTTTTTATGTCCATTTTATGCTATGGCTTTTCTCTCTTATTAATATACAGGTATTTCCTTATGTTGTATAGAAACCAACTTCACATGTAATTTTAATATATTTGGCAAGTAAAAATAAAACATTTCCCACCTGGCCGGTGGTGCTCAGTGGTGGAGCATCAGCCCATGAACCAGGAGGTCACAGTTCAATTCCTGGTCAGGGCACATGCCCAGGTTGTGGACTCGATCTTCAGTAGGGGGTGTACAAGAGGCAGTTAATCAATGATTCTCTCTCAGCATTGATATTTCTATCTTTCTCCCTCTCCCTTCCTCTCTCTGAAATCAATAAAAAATTCTAAAAAATAAAACATTTTCTTAATTAGGTTAGTAAACATAGGTCTTTGGACTGAAATGCTATTAACCTCCTAAGTCTTAGAAGTAAAATATATATTTCTTATAAATTAAGGAAAGTATCCTCTAAATGTTACAACAGACTGTAGAATCTCAGCGGGAAGGTGGGGTTGGGAAGAAATCAACCAAAGAACTTGTATGTATATATGCACAACCCATGGGTACAGACAATAGGTGTTGGAAGCCTGGGGTGGGTCTGGGGGGAGGCTAGGAGTTAATGAGGGAAAAAGGGGGACATATGTAATATTTTCAACAATAAACTTTTTTTTTTTAAAAAGAGATTTTCCATTTCAAACACCCGAAAACTGAGATACAAATGGGTTCTGAATTGTAAATAAAAATAATTCCTTCAAAAACATAAAAATCATTTCCCTTTTTAAAGTTATAGTTAAAATTAGTAGGGTTAACAAGTATATTTTTCCTTGAGAGTTAGTTTTTTAAAATATTTGGTATGATAATTCTATGGCATGGGAAAAATGTATAAGTGTTGATCCATCCTGATAAAATAAGCCTTCCTTTATTTAGGTCACTGTTGGTCATTCACTTTTACAGTACTTACAGTCTGTTTAGGATTCTATACACTGCTAGACAATTCAATTTTATAACTACATTATGTTTCAGAATAATCTTTATTTTAATAACAATTTGGTCACTATATTAAATTAATGGCATTAAAATCATTTTAATGTGTTGATTTTAATATCTAGGTTGTAGAATATTCACATTCTTAGTTTATCTTCTTAATAAATATAATAATCCCCCAAAATGATTAAGATTATTACTATTGCTTATTACACACCAGAAGTGATAATAAGCACAAGTACACTAAGCTTTATAGTTTAATTTGAGAATGATTCATTTCCTTTTTCCCTATTAACTGGATCTTCATAGACTTTTTGAAATTCAGGAAACCTTTCTTACCATTTGAAAAATAGTGTATTTTGAACATTAATCATAATATTCAATTTAATGTGTCAAGACCATAGCAAGCAAAGTTTCCTGAACTCTTTTTCTCCTGAGATTACCATTGTCAATATTTCAGTTTAATGAGAATGAAAACCTACTTAATTATTAAAATTCTGTTGTTTTCAAATATCAAGAGTTATTAACAATGCCTTAGCTTATGTTTAGATATATATCTTGACCTTTCCTCATGTTTCCAGTATTTGTTTCATTCCCATTATAGTTGGCCTTAGGAAATATTTTAATGGCAGCAAATATACTTTTATCCCAGAGAGCTAGGTTCTTATTTCATACGTTACACCGAGTTTCATTTTAGTTGACACATCCTTTACAATGACTATCTCTTGACCAGAGTGAAAAAGCAATTCTGTGTTGTTGAGTTTCTATTTTGTATGCCTTTCAAAAACATATTCAGGCAAAACTAGTAATGTATTAGGTCCTTGATAAAATTAAACACATTTTAGCAGAAAAAAAGCTGAGACATTTTAAATCTTTTCCTGTATACCCAATCACCTGTACGATGATGATCCTTGCTTAGCCGAACATGGAAGCCAAGCTAAAGAGCTAATTTCAGCAAAGGTATTGATTGTTCAAATTAGGTGAGAGAATGGGTGCTTTAAAAATATATTCTCATTAGAGTTTTAAATATCTCATAGTTAGTAGCTATCACTAAAATGACAGATATTTTGAGAATTCATAAGTCTACTTAATATTAACTGAAATGCCAATTTTCCCTGTGGAATTCTCCTTTCATTTTCTGTTTTTATCCTGGTGAAAAAACCTTGACCATAACATTTAAATTCTAATATGGGATGTTTAAGTGCCCAGGAGCTACCATTGGAATGCCCCAACAGTATAATCTGGCGTGTGTTAAATTCCCTACAATGAGTAAACAGTTACGTTTGCCTTGCCCTCTCCCCAATACGGATTGCCAGGGCTTAGGAAAGAACATTACATTTGATACTGGTTCTGCTACTTACAATGGGTTGTAGTGAAAAAAAAAAAAAGCAATGGAAACAAATCCAATGTCAAAGCATTTTGAAAACTTTAGGGTACAATTATGATCTTATTGAAAAAGTGTGGGGACCTGCTGACTATTTAAACTTCAAATTGCTGTGTGAACTGTAGATACACTCTATGGAATGTGGCATGGCTGGAATTGTTTCACAAAATATACCCCAAAAGACCGCCAAAATTCCCTCGCATACTCCTTATTGTGCAAACTTATCTTTGATCATTGCAATCTTTTAATGACCTGAATATTTATATGCATTCTATAATTCTTCCATTAAGACATATAGACATCCCTCTAAAATTTCCATTAGCTTTCAAGAGTTCTTTCTAGAAGCAAATACTTATTACCTTTAAAAACTTCAAATCTGCCCACCAGTGTGGTTCAGTGGTTGAGCATTGACCTATGAACCAGGAAGTTACCGTTCAATTCCTGGTCAGGGCACATGCCCAGGTTGCGGGCTCGATCCTCGGTGTGCGGTGTACAGGAGGCAGCTGATTAATGATTCTCTCTCATCATTGATGTTTCTATCTCTCTCTCCCTCTCCCTTCCTCTCTGAAATGAATAAAAAATATATAAAGAAAATTCAAGTCCAATTTCCCTTTATTTTCAATAAAGTATGTGCACTAGACCTGTTAAATATAAAGGCTTATGGTGTTTTTGATTTAATGACATAATAATTTTACTAAAGATAAATTAAAAGTATTTATTTGAACTATGCAACACCAAGCACTACACACAAAAAAAAATTGGTAAGATAACATTAGTCATATTTTATTAATACTCACTATAATACCATTAATGGATTTTCAGACCTTCATTTTATTTTTATACTTTACATGATAAAGCAGCAGCAGATCATTTGGGAGGGGCTTATGGAAGATTTAAATTGAAATGAGACTAGCTAATGAGCAATCTGATAAACTTGTCAGTTCACTGAATTTGTCTCAAAGTCATAGTCGCCAATATTATTTAAAATCAGCAGGTTTCATTAATTGCAAGTTTTGCCATCATAAACTTTTAGAGTATTAATAGTTTTCTTTTTTCATTTATTCATTGAAGTTCCTGGGCACAGGACAATGTATTTTAAAATTCTTTTCCTTAAATGTTCATAAACATTTTCTGGTGCCTATAATTAGAATTTTAATTTAATAAGCCAGGATTAAAACCCACATCTTTATGTAATCATTTTTTTCCTAGTCTTTCATTAATTTTGGGAGTTGCTGTGGTTTGTTTTTAGTCAATAGGAGGAATTCTATTGACTATTCAATAAGAAAAAATCTATTGTGATATGTTCACGGGATCACCCAGAAGAAACTGGAATAAATATGTGGGTATTGGAAGACATTTATCAGATGACTCTTTTATGTTTGTATTTTATGTAGGCATTCTACGAGGTTTGCGTTGTTCAAATACAGGTCTTTATCTTAGGTTCCTTCATGCTCATATAGTTTGTCGAGTATTCACAAATTTTACTTGGCTCTGGTTCAAAATAGTTTATGAATTTGTCTTAAGATTTCTTGCCTAGATTTTGCTTTAGGGTAGACTAAAAATCAGAAAATCTAGTTAAAATCAAATTATTTGTATGTTTCTTTATGTGGAGAGCAAGATGCAGGCAAGAATTTTTAAACATTTTAGATTGAAATAGTTGTATAATTTTCCTGTTCGGACATACTATTGATTGATAATTATTATTTTAGAGAAGATTCATTCTCCTACTATGAAATGGCCATGCTAGTCCTAGCTTTTTGCTGTCACTCTAAAATGTAAGGAAAACAGGATATCTTATAAAGATTATTTTCATTGATTATATGCCTTTGCTTTTCCTGAAAAAAAAAATAAATATGTCATTAATAGTGAATATGCAAAGGCTGATTTCCAGTCGGAAATAGTGTAATTTGATGGGTTAGGAAATACCACGAGTTTTTATGCCTTTAATACATTTCTTTGAAATTAAAAAAGAAACAGTATTAGGAATGTGTGATGAGAGTAATTGCATTAAAATAATTGAACTTCTAGGACTTGACATTTTAAGTGTTATCATTATTCCACAAAGAATACCGCTGGATTATTTAAATGTGATGACCAAACTGGATATGACAGAGTCAATCTCCCAACTATGTTAGTAATCAAGTAAATAAGAAAAGATAAAGCATATAAAGAGTGCATTTGAGAATTAAGAAGACTGAAAAAAAAACACCTATGAACTATATATAAATGATCAGATCATACCAAATATGGAGATTGTTCGCATAAAGATGAAGGACAAGAAATTATAGCTGAAGAGTTATTATTACAGAATTTTAAAAATTTTCCTTTAGATCTTAATCATATTTAAAAACTAGCCTCTCAAAAAATGTCATTTTGAACTTCTTATAACACATAGCCTTTTAAATTTATAAAAACACTAATTTTTTTGATAATTATCTTATACACGAATCTTTGTAATGTAGTACACTTAAGAATTTAATAAAATTTAAAAATATAACTAAATATTCCTTATGAATGAAAACTTGAAAATTTAGATTCCCAACAAAATTGTCAAGAAACAATGTACTGATACCCTCATGTATCTTAAAATAAACTGACATACCATATTAGATAACTTCCATATGAGATCAGTTATTTTTCCAAATATATGTTACTTACATTATCTAAAATTGTTGTGGATTTATTTTCTCTTGGTTTGAAAGAGCACATTTCTTAAAACACTTTAAATATGCTCCGAATATGTATTATTCACCTCCCCCTCACACAGTTTTAGAAGTTAAACTCTCCATGAAAATGTTATCAAACTTTTCATCATTTAATTTTTCTATAGCAAGTGTATTCCTTGATAATTTGAGAAAACCTGTGTTATTAAGTGGCAAATCTTTTATTATTAACTTCTCAAGGACAAAGCTGACCAACCATAGCACTTAGATACTGCTTTGAAACTATGTAGTACATTGTATCTTGTGGACACTCAAAATGAAATAAAATGAAAATTTTCTAGGGCTACATAACTAATCATGCATTGGGCAGATGAGGCAATACAAATTTATCTCAAGTAATTTCATTTATGCCTATCATGCCATTTCAATTGCTTGAACATGTTATTCCCATAAAATGTTTTAGCACTCATAGGGCTATGACTTAATTTCTCCATTTTTCAAGGCATTTCTAAGGAGGCAACACGTACTGTGACAGGCCTAAAAGGTACAATTTAAATGAAAACATGTTTACTAGTGTATTTTGCTTTATATGATAGCTGTAATTCTGAAAGTTTCACACTTTTTAAGCTTTTTAGAAACAAAAACTGAACTTGAATCAAAGTTGCTTACTATTTAAAAATATTCTAATGCATTTTCTTATAATTCTTTACATTTGAAATCTTTCTGTTCTCAGTAAAATGAGATAAATCCTCAATTTATTAACTTTATCTTAGTGGTTTGAGATTCAGCTGTTTTATATTAGGAATAAAATTAATACCTACAACTTATAATATTGTGAGAATTAAATAAAAATGCACTCTGCATATTGGCAGAAGATAATACAAATATCAGTTTTATAACATCATCACATGCTGGGAAATCATTTGTAAAACTTGTAAAACTACCTTTTCTAATAATACTTGAGAAAAATTTTTTATCTACTTTTGTATTAAAAATCTTGCAAAAAATTAATTTTAAAAGTTCAACTTTTGAAATATACTTAAGTCTTAATGGAAATAAAGCTTGTGCTATGGAGAAGAAATTATAATTAACATTATAACTGTAACATTTACTTTTCTGAAACATTTTTTAAATATATTTTTATTGATTTCAGAGAGGAAGGGAGAGGGAGAGAGAGATAGAAGCATCAATGCTGAGAGAGAATCATTGATCAGCTGCCTTCTACAAACCCCACACTGGGGATCAAGCCTGCAACCCGGGCATGTGCCCTGACCAGGAATCGAACTGTGACCTCCTGGTTCATAGGTTGATGCTCAACCACTGAGCCATGCTGGCTGGGCTCTCAAACATTTTAAGTGATATAAAAAGAGGTGTGATGAGCTTAGTTATATTCTTACGCTTTGACTATAGGTGACAGCATTCTTATAGTTAGCAAAAATAATTAACTCTCAATTCAAAACTAGAATCAGTATGGACATAGAATATGTAATTTCAATGTAATGTTATAATCTATAACCCAAAAAATAGGGATTTTGTACCTGTACTTTTATTATCAATTTTATACTCTTGGATATAATGCTATGCTTAACATTTAAAAATTGGTGGACATTTTTCTGTTCATAATTTCATGTTGGAATAAAATGTGATATAAGTAGGAATGAAAAAGAAAGAAAATATCCAAAAAGTTTCCATCAGTAATATTTGGTGTAATAAAGATATGGGGGCAATATTTCCAGCATACTGTAGGAACATGTTTTTGTAGTATCATTACATTCTACATGTCACTCCATTGCTAATTTAATTAGTATATATCTTTGGCTATCGCTATAAGAGAACCATCAATGATAATATTAATTTGCAAACAATACTCAAGATACAACAAACCCACAAAATAGGAAAATGCACAACAGAGATAATCTTGTCATCAACCTCTAAGCAAAGTCAAGGCCTCAGAATGAGGTGCCCAGCTGGCTGGCTGAGCTCTCTGACTCGGTGATGCTGTGGCTCTTTGAAGACTGGTGCTCCAGTGCTTTACCTTCTTACAGCATCTTTTTCCTTTTGTCCAAACTACATACTTAGAATACCTGACACTGTTCACAATGAAGAAATGCACAGGAAAACTAATGAGTAACAGATTCCGTTTTGCACAGGAGATACTTTTTAGCATATGGATGATAACTGGATCTATTAGTATTTAGAATTCTATTCAGAAATTTAAAAAATTCAATTATTATCATCTACAAAATCTTCAATTATCTTTAATATGTAGAGAAAAACTATTTTATAATAAACAAAATTAATGTGTAAAATAAAAACAAATTGAGATGCCAACTAAAAGAAACAATGGGTATAATTTTTTTTAAAGCTATTCAATTAATTATCTTAAATGAAGTAGTTCCTAAAAGGGACAGATTACAAGAAGACTTTTTAAAACGTTTTAAGAAAATATTTTATTTTTTAAAAGTATTTTTATGTTCAGAAATTACATTGGTGATTATTTAAAGCGTTAAAATGATAAGCATTTCTTAAAACAATGAACAATGGTTATGTTTAGCTATCTGCTAGAATGTTTAAAAATCAGTTCCATGAACTTAAAAAAAAATGAATTTTGTAAAATTCTTTAATTTAGATTAAGCCTTTGCAATGTGTGTAGAAGTAACATTTTTTAGAATTCATAAAGTCAAACTTTACAGTTCAACCTCAAAGTTTTCCCTCTACTGGCAAAATGATAAGATATTCTAATTAAAACTAGCTAATTGAATATGTGACCTTCTGAATTTTTTATATAATAGGTAGTTTGAATGCAAAAAGTCCTGATGATTGCATCTATCCTCTATCTGCTGTGTATAAACACCCTTGCTCCTCAGAACCATCACCTTGATGTAAGACAAAAATGTTAAAGATTTTTTTAAGAGTTGTGTCTGCTGAGTGGTAAATTTATTAGCACTTTTTTTTTTTTTAAACTAGGAACTTGAAATCCACAAAATATATTCATCCTATACATAACTGACTGGAGGTTTTTATTTTTCATCCTAAGATATTTTGAAATATTTTTCTAGATTCAAAAAAGTTCACTTCATTTTCTTTTTAAAAATGCAATATAAGTTAATTTGTATCCAGTTGATATTTGTTTAAAATTACAATTCTTTTTTATGTTTTAAATCCTAAAGTTAATAGTTTATTTTATAATACAATGTCAGCATGATTGGTCTCACTACATACAAGTCTATGGGTTTCCTCTAATCAGAGCCCTTTTCAACATTTATCTCCTAAAATAGACAAAATACTGAAATACCAAAAAATAATCAAATCTATCCGAGATGTTTTGGTAAATATATTGAAGTATTTTTAACACATTCTTTATATACCAAGAACTCAGAATAAGGTATTTGGCTGGCTAAGATATTAATATTTGGAGCAAATGACATACCATTAAAAGTGTGGACATTTTGAAAAATCATTATTTTGAAATTTAGGTTATAATAACTTCATTAAAGAAAAATGATATAACTACCCATCTTCTTAAATACTAACAAGAAATAGTATTCATTATTGACCAAAAGCTGTAAAATTGTATAAACCAATGACACTTTTTGAAAATTCTTAGTTTTCCTATGCCAGAGCTCCTGAAACATCTTACTAGCAAAAACAAATTCCTAAAGCCAAAGACTTCATTATAACTTGAATGCTCTTTGTAGTTCAAGAGGATTGTAATAATCAAGTGAGTCCTTAATCAAAAGCTTACCATCTCTGTTCAAGTAGAATAACAACTTAAAGCTAGTATATCTATCCTCTATGAAGCAGTTGTTGTTTTTTATAAAATGGGGAACCTACATTATTTACTAACAATAAATTACTGCATTTTAACCTAAAACATTATTATTCAACATACATTATTATAAAGTCACAATTGAAGAGAAATGTCATGTATTTTATATAACAATTTTAATCATGAGTAAACCACATTTAAAAAGATTGAGGCACTGTGAGTCAGAAAAGTCTGTATTTCTTTGTTGCTTTACATAAAGTCAATTATCTGAATCAAATAATCTTTTGATTATCAACCATTTGAACATGATTTCACTTATTTGTTGTTCTTTTATAGTGCGTTAAAGCTGATGCAAATTGATCTTTGTTTTAGGCATTGGCTAAATGGTGTGATTTTGGGGAAGAAAATAAATGTTGTTTTTCATAAAACTTTTTTAATCATTTCATAGAGGTAAACGTACTTAAATGCTAAATACCTGACCTTTTTGAATAAATGCAGACCTACCTTGATTTCCACAA